>NC_039366.1:99928710-100578011 GCF_003573695.1 Papaver somniferum
AAATTTGATAAAAGCTATTAATTTATGAAGTAAAAGATTCCAGAGTTTGACCCAGAGTATATGTCATTCAGAGATGTGGACGAATCATCATATGAAGATTGACACATATAGTAATTTTTTATTAGATTTTGTGGGTAGTGGGTACATCTTTACGTAAACCCTCACGGGACTATAACTCATTCAATATGGTCGCCTAGGGGTTAAATAGTTTGTTACACATGCCAAATGCATCTGTGAAGCTTACAAAAGTGAGTTAGATTTTGTACTAAACCACATCATATAAAATAAGTAGGTTACTTCTTTTGAGTTTTACTTTTATGAGGTATATAAACTATCGGTATGCTTCAACACTAGATAACATGACGAATGATACATGTCATAAGTGCAAGAAATTATTTTAAATATTTTCCACTAATACTAACAAGTAATATAGCCGTAGTAAGGATCATTCTTATAAAAAGCGGTGTAATTGTTATTTGTTTTCAACTTCTTATGTAACCGAAGGGGGATTATGAAAAATTCAAGTAAACTAACTAATAAAGTAAAAACAACTAAATAAAAATTGAGATCAGGAGAAGAAAATACTGGTAAGGGACTTCATTTTCCATCGACGATTACGATCCTTAATCGATTAGAATCAACATTTGTTCTCTCTTCAATTTAATTCAATAATCCTAAATGAAAAGACGAGGGTACCCAAATATACCACAATCTTAAACTTTGCCACCTATAAGTCCTTTTACCGAAAGTGATTGTCTATGGACTGAGTCGAGACAATACAACAAATCGGTATTCACACTTTGTGTAATCGTCTATGGATACGAGATCGAGATAATACAACAATCAAAGTGTGATTACTTGATAATAGGTTCGGACTTAACCAAACTCTATAGGATCACTATCAAGTAATATGAAGCTAATATTTATGTAATTTACTTTAAATTATAATAACAAAAATTATAACTGCGGAAAACAAAAGTAAATGACACAACAAGATTTTGTTAACGAGGAAACCGCAAATGCAGGAAAACCCCAGGACCTAGTCCGGAATTGAATACTCTCAGAATTAAGCCGCTATACAACATCACACCAACTTCTTATAGTTGAGACCAAGAAACTAAACCTATAGTTCACCTAGTTTCTTCAGTATCCATGCGCTTCCGACATTCAATAAGTGCACGCACTGGAACAATTCCTTTGGTTCGTATTTGAAACAGTAAAGGAACAACAAATTTGTTCGGTAACAACTCTATTCAATCTCAGTGATATGAGATAGACAAAGGCTCTTCTGTTTAATCCAATAAACTCCTTTGTCGGGTTTAGATCTATCTATCCAACAACTACCAAAGTAGCAGAGTTTAGATTTTGCAATCAGAGGATCTACCAAGATACTATATAGTGATGCCGAACTACGCAACTAATCAATCAAATCTATCAAGGATAAACATATTATAGTTGGATCCCAGTCGACCAAGTTTTGTGCACACCTAAGATTATGAAACCAATAAGAAATCTTATTTGTCTTCAAGTCTTCTTAAATCTTCAATAAACACCTGCACACCACAACTCGAATCTCTTGTGATCAATCACACACAGAACGGAGTCTCTTAACAATGGATTATCACGAGATGTCTTTAGATCTACAAACAGTTCTAAAGATCCCGTCGACACTTCAATCTAGTTTGAGTAAATCTTATATCAGAAGAGAAGATTCCCAAGAATAAACAAACTAGGTGCAATAAAAGTTCAACAACCGTTAGTCAATCAAATCAAATCAAAAACTAATAATACTGCAATTATCTAGTTTCCCACCAACGGTACTCGTAGAGATTCTTGATCCCACAGAAGTATTTAAACGAGCGGTCGTAAGAGATTTCGCCTAATTAGGGTACTTTCCTCTCCGAATAGACGACTCCACCAGTAACAACACAACAAGGTAGTTTTGCTGGCTCTTGCTCGAAATTCAAACTTGGGTATTTATAGACCAAGGAAGTTTGGACACCAAGGAATTTCCAAAACCGAATATTCTCAAGATATGCAATAAATTCCCAAATCGGTTTTCATAATTCCTAGAAATGCTCTGTCCAAAATTAACCGAAATCCTACTAGAAAATCTCCAATTAGTAAATGCTCATTACCAATTTTTATTTTCCAGAGATATGCATTTTAATTGCTGGTAATTAAAAACATATTAAATTAACAATCTTAATTAAAAGATTCTCAACTTATTTCGGTATGGATCTCCTTGAGTTATTAAGGAATATCTTTGAACAATAAAAGATAAGAGTTACTGATCATGTCCAAAGTATGTCGACATCTTATTTCTTTGTAAATCTTTTTTCATATTTACAATCTTGGAACCGATTATACCACACTTCCAAACAAGTTTAGAACTGGTTCATCTGATTTCCAAGAACTATGTGATTGATCAAATATCAATACACTAATCATGGGTTTACGGTTCTACCAAACACAAGGACGGTTCTACCTTAATATGGTTACTTCGACCGGTTACATCAGTTACCAGGATCGTTACATCAATTACCAGGACCAGTTACCATATTCTCATGGTACTACTTGTGATCGGTCACCCCAGTTACCAAGATCGGTTACACCAATTAGCAGGACCGGTTACACCAATTACAAGGATCGATTACACACTTTTTTGTGATCGCTCACACCAATTACTAGGATCGGTTACACCAATTACTAGGATCGGTCACACCAATTACAAATATCGATCATACCATCTTAGGTGATTACTTAGGATCGGTTACACTAATAAAAGTCATACCAATACATAAGTCAGGCATTGTGACTAGTTTTACCAAGATACATAACAAGTTATGATCGAATCTGCTAAATCACACATATTGGTAATCCAAAGATATGCAATGAATAACAATACCAATAAGCCTAGCGATTTCCCTTTCGATTCATAAAACAAGTTCATGAATATACTTCCTTTAAACGAATGTAAACATTGTTTCCTAGGACGAAACTTCACCCATACCCATACATATAATCACAATAGCATTCATACGATTATGTCGATATCTTATATACGAAGTTCAAAAGATAAGCGTTATACTTCGTATTCTAATTCCTTAACACTATGTCTACTAGAGTATAATCATTCATAGCTTCACAGTTATGTTTTCAATATAGCACAACTTGAAAGATACGTTGGGAATGAAAGAGTTCAAGTCAAAATATTACTAACCTCAAGAGGAAGGATGATGTCGTCGATGTAGCTTGTTACTTCTTCACATTCTTCAAGTCTTCGAGTAATACTTGCATGTCTCATTATCCTAATATTTCTAGCCTAACCTATACGAAGTTGTCTCTAGTACATAATCAAACGACTCTTTAGTTGAGTTTTAATTCACTAAAATATGACAACCAATCTTGACATAACAACGCTTGATGTGTTCAACCGAGCTATGCTCTAACACTAAAGTATCCCCAATTGGTGTAATACTTCGTTACGCCTCCACATATCAACATATACTGCAATCACTAATATGTGAATACTTTTCCACCAAATAAACTAGTTCTTATTGCTAGGGGATTCAACTTGAGGGAATCCACTAATGATCACAATACACACTTATCATGGAATATTCAACCTAGGCCAAGCTTTACCTGAGACGCCCTTCACGATCTGCACCGCCAATGATCACAATTTGCTACTTGTTGCTAGGAATTTTGATAAACTTACCTAAGATCCCTAACTAGTCGTAGAAAATATCCCAAGCTTATTTAATTTTCAACTTAAAAATTCAAGAAAATCATCATAGTACATGAACACAATCTAAACATTCAAGAAAATCATTATAGTACATCAACACAATCACACAATTGTTATACACCGTAAAGCATCAACGATAAAAAGAGATCTTAAATATGAATAATAATCATTCAGATTGATTCATATGTTCAGGACTTCGGATTACATCCCTGACCAATAGAAAATTAGCTAGTCGTGAGTCTACTACAAACCTATGGAAAATATACAAAAAAGAAGAAGAATGGTTTCCTTCATAAGGTAAAAACCCTAAGTTTCTTGTGTAGAGAGGTAGAACATTAGATGACCACTTGTGAGATATATTGTCTGAGTTAGAATTTCTCTTTTTATAGTCTTGCATGCTTAGCCCTTAAGTCTCCCCTCTTTTTAAGGTTTATAAAACCATTAAGACCATGTTTCCCTGTTGTAGAAATCAAAACGTGTTTTATAAGTCTTTTTCGTCGAGCTACAATCAGTGGATATAACCCCCACAACTATAGATTTTAAACTTTCAAAATTGAGAGTTTTGTATATAAAATATCACATAAGATCGGTGGATACAATCCCAGGAAAGTGACGATTGTTAAGAATCAAAAACAGAGTTTTATGTATAAAAATATCTCCATATGTGGATAAACATCCACAATTGTAGACTCTGGGAACCTTTTTTTCTCTGGTTATTTTGCTCATAATTTCCTCATACGAATTCAGAATGACATATTTCTTTTTGCTTGGCTTCATATTTCAAACGTCGTCATTTTATTAAATAACACCCGAGCAACTTTTTGTGTAGGCATGCTAGTTTCCGATCGAGCTTTCTGAATCTTTATGAACTAAATTCTGAATGTCTAAATTTTTCTTCCTGTCATTTGAAGAATTAAACCAACAAAACCCTATGAAATTCCATTTTAAGAAATGCTTGACTAGAGTTATTCATATTCGTCAAGGAATTCTTGAAAACTTAATTTTTCCAAAAAAAAAAAGCTTTTAACAAATTCAAAAGCTAAATCTAGCAAAAAAATATAATCATAAGTTATACTTAACTAATTTACTCTAACCAAATTAACTTAAATAATCATACCAAATAGTATCCATTACTAAAATTATCTCATAAGGGGAGTTTTGGAATCTATTCAATATGACCCTATTTTATTTTATTACATACCCCTGATTAATCTGGATATACCCCAATAGTTCCAATCCTTCTACACTGGTTCTCTCAACATACCACCAAAACCGGTAGTCCATGGAAATGGCGAACCCCACTTGGAGATGGTAAATCCCGACTAAACAACCACAAGACCCATCATTCACATGTGAGAGTCGATTCCCGTAGGGTTCAACAATTCGATTTCTTAATCAAGAATCAAATAGCTTTTTAGTCAAACAACGACTTAAGGGAGGAGTTCCTTATGAATGAAAAGCTGTGTCTTTGTCCGTCACATTTTCTGTGCAAAGAAACACAAAAAAAAAACTAATTTATGGAATTTCAGAATCCAATAGAAAAAATTGATCATGGATTCCAATCTAATACAATCGAATTAACAACTTACATGTTCAAAGTTCATCAAACTGATTTGATTGGAATCTAAGAATTTAAGTATCCTTTTCATGCAAAATTTTAAAATTTTGAATGACAATTTTTTGATGTTCTTCTGTGGAATTTTATGAAATTGAAATGGAAAATTCGTAAAATTGAAAAGGAAAATTAACATGAATAACCCATTCAACAGATTTTCAAACAAAATTCATTAACCAATTTCAATTTTTGTTACAGAGAATTGAAGTTTTCTTACAGAGAATGAACGAAGAAGAATTAATAGAGAAGATGATGGTCATATAGTTTAATTACTTCCACCCAGTCTTGCACACAACCCACCGGTTTTTAACTAGACTCATTTGTTTTTCTCGACTTGACAACAACACTCTGTGTAGCAAGTGAACAACAACACCCTGTATACAATTGATTTCTTGAAAATTCATAACTCTTCTTCCTTCCATATTTCAGGTTACAAATAATTTGATAACGTTGAACTTGAACAATATGGTCTTATCATCTTTCGAACTGCTTCATGTCAAAGCTTCGTATTTTTCTTCTTCTCTATACTTCCTCTTTTGTGTATCCTAATTCCTAATTAAAACTTTCTGCAACTATACAATGTTTCATGTATACTTGTTTGCAGAAGTTATCAATGTAATAATCATGATCCATGAACTCATTATTATTAATATTAATTATATGTTATAGGTTATCTAGCCTAATTTGAAACACTTGCTTACTATTTTGTAACAATGCACCTTCTATGTCCGATAAAATGCCTTAAATATTTTCTTTGAAATGGATTGTACTTTTTTTTCGTTTGATCAAAAAATTGATTGTAGTTTAAGGATTCTAAAGGGATTTTGATTAGTGGGTTCAGTTTAAACACGGTTTTATAGTAATGGATCCATATAATAGTTTCTTATTTACGGGTTTAGATATTAATTGTATTCTTACACTATGTTACAACTAATAATTTGAGATTAAAAGCTGAAGTGTGGTTGTAATGAGAAGCTGAAGTTAAACTGTCGCAATTCATACAAGGATTTCAATGATGGATTGACGGTAATGTGTGATTCATATTTTTAACTGGATAAAAGTTTTGAAGTTCATTACACGTAGGAGGCTCTATAAAGTTTGAACGAAAAATTGATCATTTCTACGTACTAGTGGTGAATAAATTTGGTATTGTGTTTTGGATGAAGAAAGGTGGGGAGGCTATCAATTGCACAAGTGCTTACCGTGGTTTCAATGAAGCATAAGTATGCATTCAGATTATGCAAAGAAGAACATATAATAATCATGATTCATGAACTCATTATTATTAATATTAATTATATGTGATAATTTATCTAGCCTAATTTGAAACACTTATTGTTTTATAACAATGAACCTTCTGTGTCTGATAAAATGCCTTAATGATTTTCTTTGAAATTGATTGTACTTTTTTTTTAATTTGATCAAAAAATTGATTGTAGTTTAAGGATTCTAAAGGGATTTTGATTAGTGGGTTCAGTTTAAACACGGTTTTATAGTAATGGATCTGTATAATAGTTGTTTATTTACGGGTTTAGATATTAATTGTATTCTTACAGTATGTTACAACTAATAATTTGAGATTAGAAGCTGAAGTGTGGTTGTAATGAGAAGCTGAAGTTAAATTGTCGCAATTCATACACGGATTTCAATGATGGATTGAAGGTAATGTGTGATTCATATTTTTAACTGGATAAGAGTTTTGAAGTTCATTACACGTAGGAAGCTCTATAAAGTTTGAATGGAAAATTGATGATTTCTACGTACTAGGGGTGAAATAAATTTGGTATTGTGTTTTGGATGAAGAAAGGTGGGGAGGCTATCAATTGCACAAGTGCTTACTGTGGTTTCAATGAAGCAGAAGTCTGCATTCAGATTATGCAAAGAAGAACACGAAGATTTTGCCTTTGAATATCAGGTCAAAGAAGACTCATTGTTGCGCGAGAATTACATCGTTGCTCCTTATAAATCGTTGCTGCTAAGTTGTGACCGAATGAAATTGCTAATGAGAGAATGATCACATGGGAAGCAAGGCCAGTGGCTAAAAATCCAAGAGGCGAGGTTTTCTATATTCTTATTCTTTCTGTTTGTTGAATTATCTGCATTTTGGATCACACATTTAAGTGATATTTTTTTTTTATGGAAAGAGGGGATTTGATTTAAGTGATATTTAAAACATAATGTTAACATGTTATTGGTGGAACCGCGAATGAAAACCGATGCACATTAGTTAAGGTCACTCATATTGGGTCAAAGATTTCATTGTCCCAGATAGTTCAACTAGTGAGATATCAAAATCCAGAGTCTTTATTCATGTAGTGAGTTCATTATTTTGTTTCCGTCGTCTGCTTTCCACTGTCGGTCATCTAGTAAGGGCATTTGTAAAAGATACGGAAAGGTGTTTTTAAGAGCAAGTCTTATGATGAAATCCAACCTATTCCAAGCTTGGAGATAGTATGAAATGTCAAGTCTAATGGCTTCCAAGTTGGGGAAATCCATGCTTTTTCCAAGCCATGTTCCATGGTTATGTGGAATGGTGCGTGGAATCCAAGTGAAACACTAATATGAAGCGTCTGACGCTATTCAGAATAGCATACTAGATGACCAAAAAACGCTATTCTGTTTAGCTTTTTTTGCTTTTCAATCTAGCGTCTTTCATTAAATTATTATCAATTTGTTTTTATCCGTTAACAATCCCGAAGACTAATAAACACTACTTCCTTATTAAAGTTAGTGATACATACGTGCCTACAGAATAAGTTGAGAAAAAAATATATATATTAAATTTCAAATCCTTTTACGTGACGTGGCGATAACTTGCTAGAATTTAACTAGCCGATAAAAAATAATAATAAGAGAATATTAAAACGGAAATGCTATTCTGCGCCCTAGACAATTCCCTAGTCTGCGCCCATGATGAGATGGCATGCTGATATGTTGGAAAAGGTCAAAACCACCGATGACGTGTATTTCCTCTCTCTTTTATCATCTTCATATTTCATACCTCGCTTTTTTTCCTCTTCTACGTTGTTTTTTTTTTAAGACTCTAAATTCATCAACAAAGAGCAAAGCAAGATTCTCAATTTCACTGACTAATTAGTTTCATCGGAAACCATAACCCTGAATTAATTTATAGAAAGACTAAACTGAATGGAAAAAAAACCCTAAAATCTATTAGTATAAGTTCTTTTCAACTTTGTCAATATACTAAATTATAGATCCAAATTAGCAAACCGAATTGGAAGTTGTTCAATTTTAAAAGAAATCTTTTTTATATCCAATATTTATCAAAATAAGACTGTATATAACATAAAGTTAAGATTGAATATACGCTTAGCGCGTGCAATTTTAATTAATTCCTCATATAGTCATATAGCAACACGACGAGTTTTCATCAACTGGGTAAGTCTGATTCAATTAAGAATAGTATTTCTTTTTTATTTTTTGAAATTCTTTATCCGAGCATAAATCGATGAACAAAATCACCATCTTATCAATTAGAAAAATAAATCATTATCTATCATTTCCATAGCCGAAGAAGTTCACCAAAAAAACTAATGAAAATGATAAACAAAGTAACTTTTTCTTTTCCATAAATTTATCATCCATATACAGAACCACAAGTAATCATTTAACTAAGTTTCTCACTAATCATTTCTTCGATATCATCTTCGCTCTCTGATATAAATTTAAATCAGAATTAAAATTTGTATGGTTCTCCGTTAATCTAAACAGAAAAGAGGAAGGATGAGAGAGCAATTTCCTTTTCTGTCTTTTTTTTTTCTTTTTCAACTAAGAGAGAGAGAAAGGGAATCCACAAGAGAGATGATCATTCACGTGACTAACAAACACATCAAACTACCATGTTGGAATGGGCGCATAGTAGGGCTTACTCCAGGGCGCAAAGTAATTGATGCAATACGTCTTTATCCTCTGCCTATTTTAGAGAGAACGTAAAAATGAAAACATAAAATTTAAATTCAAAACGCTATTTTGATTAGCGTCAAATGCTAGTTGATTTGTATTTATATGACTCCATCATAAGACTTGAGCTTTCATGAACATTTCCAAGTACCTGGGTGTCATGGAATATGGAAGGTGGAATTCTTCCACCATAAAACCTACTTTTTTTTTTTGATAAAAAAAGAACCTTTTCATTAATGGAAATTCAAGGTTACAATGAGTTTCAGATCGAAAATAAGAGAATACAAAGTAACAAGAACATACCGTACAAGTACAATACCGAGAAATCCGACAAGAGAAAGAGAAGGATTACCGGAATAAGACAAATACAAGTATGAATAAGATCCGATTAAATCAGAGGAAGAATGGTTTTTCGCGGAATTAGAATCCAACCATTTAGTTTGTTTTTCTTCTTTAGAAAGATATGCTCCCAAAATAGGAGTGATTTGCTCAAATCTCTTGAAACTAGTGATGGAGCTTCCGTCGTCAAAGAAAACACCGATGAAGATGAAGATTTCGTCGTTGGAGAGCATCACTATCGATCTTGAAACCCAACCCAATAACCAAGAACCGCCATTAAAGCGAAGATAAACCTCAAAAGAGTAGATAAAACCACCATAATGGTGTAGATAAGAAAAAAAACATAATAAAAATTAAGCTATAACTACTAACTAACCTAGGAAACAAGAAATAGTGAAGAAATATGCTCAGATCCATCCCAAAATGGACTAGATCTGAGCAGAAAAGGATTGTTCTAGATGGTGTTGTTGTTGAAGAAGAAGGAGATAGAGAGGAGATAGAGGAGAGATTTGTGGAACTTATAAATGTAGGCACATAAAACCTACTCTAAGAGCTAGCACTATGAAGGGGTTCATCCCCTCCCTATCCCTCCATATCCCTTAAAAACACAAAAAAACAAGTGCTATGGTCTCCCAAATCCCTATTCATGTAGGGATATTCACAGGAATCCCTACATGGAGGATCACATCTGATCCCGCTTGTAGGGAAGGGAAACCATACAACTACTCAGTTGCCGTATTTTTTTTACACTTTACGGCTACTCTTAGTAGCCGTAACATTTTTTCTGGTTTTTAAAAGTTTTACCTTGAAACTTTTCATTTTCACTCTTTTTTTTACTAAAACTCTTTTTTTACCTATTATATCTCCTTTTTTAATCTATTATGTCTTTTATTACCCTAAAATATCTCTTTTTTACCTACATAAATAAATTTCCATAAAAAAAAAACTAAAAAGAAAAATACGATTACTGATTTGACACTATTCATACGGCTACTCAGTAACCGTCACATGTAGAGAAGGGAAAAGAGGGCACCATAGTAAAGTTGACACTATCCCTTACCTACGTATAGCTACCATAGTGCTTGCTCTAACTTAATAAATTATCAAATGGAACAAGGAGTAGATCTACTGTTCCGGACTTCCCGTTTATTTACCGCATGCTCCAGTTCCATGTAGTTTAGTGGACATGATTGTCATTACAAAATTTGTCTGCCATTTCCATATTTGAATTTCAAAAACCAAGAATATAGTAATTAATAAAAAATCTAAAAGCAAACGGAACGGTCTAAAAATTTGAATTCGACCCTAAAACCTACTCATTCCTTACCCTTTTCATTCTCATTTCCCCGTCTCTCTCTTCAACTTCTCACAGACACACTCACTCTCTCTCTCTCTCTCTCTCTTTTTCTCTTAACCCTTCGTTTTCCTTGAACACACAATCGCATCAACTATTTGTTGAAACGACTAACTGTAAAACCCTAGATTTAAAAAAAATGCGGATTTCTGAAGCAGCTACTGCTCTCAAAAGCAGATTTGGATTCCATGAACCTTCTTCAGATACAGATTTAATCAAGAGTTCCCCTTTCTTGAAATCGTCTTTCAAAGAAAATAATCTTGTATATTCTACTCCTTCTTCTTCTTCAGTAAGCAATTTTGGTGAAAGAGGAGATGATCATGTAGGAGTTATTCAGAGATCGTCCAGCCTTAATTTTGAGTTACAAGAAGATCCTTCTTTCTGGAAAGATCACAATGTTCAGGTGATTTTAAAGACCTATTTTGTTCTCAGATTTCATTATTTTTTTCAATTTCTAGGTTTTTGTCCTTTGTCTGGAATTAGGTCAAATTTTTCTTCATTTTTCTTTTCAAATTAATTCTTGTTTTTTTACCTAGATTCTGGATAGTATCTGTGGTTATACTGATAGATTTAAATTACAAATATCTACATGGTTTTGTGCAGGTTGTTATTAGAGTACGTCCTCTTAGTAATTCTGAAATATCAATCCAAGGCCTAAGCAAATGTGTTAGGCAGGAGAGTAGTCAGACTATTACTTGGACAGGGCATCCAGAATCTCGTTATACATTTGATCTTGTTGCAGATGAGAATGTCACCCAGGTAGGCTTTGTCCTATTATTGATGATTAATGTGTTTTACTGTCATAGTATGGATCTCATTATAGTATTGTAACAGGAAAATCTGTTCAATGTGGCTGGATTGCCAATGGTTGAGAATTGTATGGGAGGTTACAACAGCTGCATGTTCGCATATGGACAAGTGAGTTATTAAATTGCTGCACAAATAAGTGGAGTTTTATGTTTATTTGCTCTACCTGTTAGAGTTTATAATAATCAAACCTTAATTGTTTGGTGATTAATTTTGTTGAACATTCATACTTCTCTTTATAGACTGTAGCCTAAAGGTTTAACTAATTTTTCTTTACAGACTGGGAGTGGTAAGACACACACCATGATGGGAGACATTGACGGAGGTACTCGACGACATAGTGTTAATTGTGGTATGACACCAAGAGTTTTTGAACACTTGTTCACAAGAATCCAAAAGGTATGAGTTAATTCTTATATACTTGTAACATATGAAATTGAAAATCTATTCCACCTTTTATGTTTTTGCTCAAGTGTTTCAAGTTCTATCTTCAGTGGTTTTTATGTACTCGTGTTGGATTTTGTTTCATAGGATAAAGAGGCTCGCAGAGATGAAAAGCTGAGATTTACTTGCAAGTGCTCATTTTTGGAGATATACAATGAGCAGATTTTAGATCTTTTAGACCCATCATCAGCTAATTTACAGGTAACAAACAATAACTTGCTTGTATGCATCTTTTTTCCATCAACCATATCTCTCCAGATCATACTTGTGTGTTTGTTTGTGCTCTTCAACAGAACACTACTTAGGATTCTTTTAATATCTTATGCTTTTAACTCTTTCCAGCTGAATTTTATAAGGAATGACAAGACTCTAAAATTTGTTCCATCATCTTTCCTGTACGATTTAATTTCATTTTTTCTATTTTAGTTGAAATTTTGGTTTATATTCTTTCAGATTAGAGAAGATTCCAAGAAAGGTGTTTATGTGGAGAATCTGAAGGAGATGGAAGTTACTTGTGCACGGGATGTTATTCAACTCCTTGTTCAGGTATATATTAACCTTCTTTTAGCTCTACAGTTGTTACATGATTATTTGCCGGTCCGGTTGGAGATTAGTTACTGGTTTATGCATTGCACCTCAGCATTTCTAATATACCTTCATTCAGCTTGATTAACTCCTGCTGAAATAATGTTTTAAGCATTTCATGAGTGTATGAAAAATAACATATATAGTATTATCTGTTGCTAATGATTGAAGCATTGACTGAGCAGTGAGTAATTAAGAATGATTATGCTCATGTTTGCAGGGAACAACTAACAGAAAGGTGGCTGCCACAAACATGAACCATGCAAGTAGTCGTTCTCATAGTGTTTTCACATGTATAATTGAGAGTAAGGTGGGTATATGTCACCAACAACAACAACTAAAGCTTACATATTTTTGGGGTTTATTTTATAATCATATGATATGAACGGTTGTTGTTTTTTTATGCAGTGGGAGGTTCAAGGTGTTACCCACCATCGATTTGCACGGCTAAATCTTGTGGATTTGGCTGGTTCAGAGAGGTAATACCTGTATAATATTCCATAACCAATATTAAGAGGATACCTATTCAGAAAATTAAAAAGTAGAATAACAGTTGTTTCTCTCTATATCTTTTTGATCATCAAGGCATGGTTGACTTGTAGGCAAAAGAGTTCTGGTGCTGAAGGTGAACGCCTAAAAGAAGCCACAAACATCAACAAGTCGCTTTCGACCTTGGGGTTTGTCCACTATTGCCATATTTGATGTGTCAAGTGGTTTTACCTTATGGAGACGTGTCTTTGCATTTATAAGAAGTTCTAATTGAGTTTGTTTGGTGACTTGCAGGCTGGTAATTATGAATCTAGTAAACATCTCCAATGGGAAGTCACTTCATGTCCCTTACCGTGATTCAAAGCTCACATTTTTGCTTCAGGTAGACAATTTATTGAAAATGCTAATGTTGTTTCCAGTAGATGTATCCTATCACTATAATATACCGTGCAAGTGTACCCTTGCTATCGTGGAAATTCTTAATTTCTTATTTTTTGGTGACATATAAGATTGAGGTTCCGACAGAAAGTGTAAATAAGTTAAATACTTGCAATATCCTCGACTGTTGCACGAAAAAAGGAACAAATAGCCTTGACTGTATTGTTACGGCAAGACATGTTAACATGTTTCTAAATATCAATGCCACTTTTGTCCAGGACTCACTTGGTGGGAATTCAAAAACAACAATAATCGCCAATATAAGTCCTGCTAATTGGTCAGTGATTCATCTAAACAGTTATTTTTTCTTTTGTTAATTTCTCCAAGTGTCTTGGTATTTACAATTTCCTTACCTTGATGTTCTTAATTTATTCTTTTTATCTTCTCTGGCTTTACGCAGTAACTCACTGGAGACTCTGGGCACATTGAAATTTGCACAACGTGCTAAATTTATCAAGAACAATGTATGTGTGATTCGCTTTTCTTATACATCTACCCCCCTCATGCCTCATGCTGTGTAATTGTTTACTTGAAGAGATAAAATGAATCATTATACCCGATGCTTTAACTGCTATTATTGTCCATTTCCGCAGGCAATAGTGAATGAAGATGCATCTGGAGATGTGCTTACCATGCGTATCCAGATTCAACAACTCAAGGTATTGATTACATCCGTTTTCATTTTTCATCGTTTTCCTTATTTAAGTACTGGATTGCTATGATATCTATTGGGTGTCAGATTAATAGTTCACTAAAACTTCTGGCTTAATTAATATCAACATTTCAAAATTACATTCTCTAGTATTTGATCATCCGAAGTGGCCTTCCTGTTGCTATTATATCTTTCATGTATACATTGGATCATATCAAAAACTTTGACAATGACCTTTAATAGTTGAGCGGTTAGTCTTTAATGGCACATTATTAGGTGACATTTCACTTATTTAATTTACCAAATTTATCGTGCTTTCTTACGTCCTATCGTTTGACTTAAGATATTGTAGCTCATTTCTGATTTTGGTTTATATACAGAAAGAGGTAAACCAACTGCGGAGTTTGGTTAACGGAGGAATTGAGAACCAGGAAGTTGATTTTCCGAGTGTCTCCTTTCCGGGATCTCCAGGCTCCTTTAAGTGGGAAGGATTGCAGGGATCATTTAGTCCACTAACGTGTGATAGAAAGAAGCCTCGTGTATGGGTTCAACCACTCTTAAATTTGTTGGTGCTGCCTTATCCCCTAAAATATTAACATCTGGTTAAAATGTTACAGAATAAAGAGTTTGAAGCTGCTCTGGTTGGGGCCTTCAGGAGGGAAAAGGAGAAACAAATAGCAATGCAGTCACTGGCTGCTGAAAATCAGGCAGCAATGCAATTGGTGAGATAGCTGACTTCATATCTTGCATGATAAAATCTAGCTTGTTCTTTTCTTTTTTCAGGAAATTGTTGCTGAAAGATTTGGGTTCTATCTACTTTGAACAGGCCAAACGAAGAGAAGATGAGATAAAGAATCTGAAAATGCGGCTTCGGTTTCGCGAGGCCGGAATCAAAAGGTTGGAGGCAGTTGCATCTGGGAAGATCTCAGCTGAGGTGCATCTCTTACAGGAAAAGGAGGAATATCTGAAAGAGATAGAGGTTCTCCATAACCAGGTGGATAGGAACCTTGAAGTGACTAGATTTGCGATGGAAAATCTTCGTTTGAAAGAAGAAGTCAGAAGGCATGTGTTTCTTTCTTCCATTCAATCTGAGTGGATAGGAACTTCAAATTGTTACTCCATGCACTAATAATTATGCTAGTCTAGTAATCAGCCTGCAATTTTATTTTATCGACTGCAAAATGAAAGGAAAGCTTTGTTAGGTTAGAATGGAAAAAGATATTTCGAGGAGACGTTTCTTAGATAACACACATGCACTTTTATGCAAGTCTATTAGAAGTCGTTTACACTTAAGCATGTTTCTCAATTTAATTGAAATCATTGGTAGAAACTGTGACAAATATTCTTATCTCAGTGTTGAACATATGATATTCCAGATTAAAGAGTTTTTCTGAGGAGGGAGAGCGCGAGATGATGAGTGAACAAATCATGATACTACAGAATAAGGTATTCCGTGGGTCAGAATTGATATTTGTCATTAGTTTGTATACCCTTCATTTTTATTTATTCCACTCTTTTGTGCTTATATCATGTATAAATTGCAGTTGCTAGAAGCATTAGATTGGAAGCTTATGCATGAATCTGAATTTTCGATGAACCAGGTAGACAACATGCTTCTTTTGATGTTTTGAAGCATTTTGGATTAAACGATTTTATCTGGTTAACTGAAATTCTGAATTTGTTTCTTCGTTCAGAAAGGAAATTCTAGTCTGGCCAGCTTTGAGGATAGTTTGCTGACTTCTAGTCAGGTATGAAAGCCAACTTGATTCCAAGCATGATTATAGTATAGATGCAGTTAAATAATAGAGCTTGATTAGTTGATTTACGCATCTTCAGAATATGCCGGTTTCCTCTTTTAGGCTGATGACTTGTATTCTGCAGATACAGTCACAAAGTTTCTAGCTATAGGTAGCTGTTTAAACACCCTTTTATTGTCTAATGTTTTTCTTTTGTATGTTAACTACTAGGATCCCGCATCATCTTGGGGTTCTTCCATGAGCGCAGAGAATGAATTCCTTCGTATTCAGGTGATTTTTGCTTCTCCGGACATGATTTTCAACTATTTTTGTCTTGTTTAGCTGGTTTCAAGTTTGTTTCTACTTTAAATCAATTTCAATAACATATCGCTGAATTGTCTTGATTTTGCAGGCTATACAAAACCAGAGCGAAGTTGAAACACTGCACAAGAAACTAGATTCCTGCCTTAAAGAAAAAGAAAATTTGCAGAGGTTCTTGTTTTTTTTATTTCTCTTTCAAACTTATTTCCTTCCCAGATCATTGAAGCTCCTGTGCGATATCCCTTGACTACTCTAACATAGTATGAAACTGTTTTGAAACCTTGCAGACAGATTGATGATTTAGTAAGAGACCTAGAGAATGAGAAAAGAAGAGCTAGTAATATGGAGGAAGCAGCAAGGAAAAATCTTCCTGTTGGTGCTTCTGATGATCAGATGGAGCTTAAAACCATGGTTGACGCAATTTCAGCTGCAAGTGAACGAGAAGCTGAAGCTCATGAAACGGCAATTATCCTGGCTAAGGAGAATGACGAACTTCGGATGAAGCTAAAGGTTTTTATCGAGGACAACAAAAAATTGATCGAACTATATGACGGGGCCGTATCAGAAGTCAACAAGGCTGAGAAAACTGAAGATAACAGTATCCGGTTGGCAGATATTCAGAAAGAGAAAGATACTGACAGTAAAATGACGATTGATAACCTGAAGCATCAACTCCAAGATTTGCATGAAGAGAATGAGAAACTAATGAGTTTGTACGAGAAAGCTATGCTGGAGAGGGATGAATTTAAGAGTCGGCAAAGCAATGTTAAAGTGAAGGAAGAATGTAGTTATTCAGAGAATCTGGATGGAGACCAAAGTCTCAAGTTAACAGACCTTGCTTCTCAACCTGGGGAAGAAAAAGATTCAGGAAATGAGTTAAATGTCTCTGGATCTATTGAAGAATCTCTCGGAGTTGGTGGGGATCCGATGGAAGTAGAAGAAAATGTTTTTGATGGTGCGGAACCAAAAATGTCAGCCACAGAAACTTCAGAGGAGCTGGGTATGACTAGCCGGAAGCTTGAAACAGCACAGCATAAGCTTGTGAGTGCAGCCAAAGCTTTAAGCTTGTTCGCTTTACTCGAGAAGGCAACTACGGAGGAAGAGGAACTCTCAAGAGAAACTGAAGCTGCAGAGAAATGTATACTTGTGAAGCAGCAAGATTTAGCAGACAGTAAACTTCTCTCTTCTGAGATACATGACAAGAAAGCTATTGCTTACCATAAGCTATTAGCTCTTAAATCTTCCCTTTCGAGTATTTCTTTAGCTCTTAGCAACTGGGAAGAGCGAGAAGAGCGAGCTAGGAGGAAGCTGGAGTCGTCTTCAACTTGTGTTTTGCAGAAAAAAGATGAACTGGCATGTCTTCAAGCCAAGAAGGATGAAGTTGAGGTTGCTCAGGAGAGGGCTCATCAATCTGAAGATGAGTTGAGGAACAAACTCATATGTCTGAAATCAAAACTGGATGAGGAGAACAAGAAAGTAGAGGCAGAAAGGGTACTTTTTTCAATAGACAGTAATGTGGTTGTTCCAGCACAAAGAAATTGGAATATGGGGGGTAAAGCTACTGAACTTCTTATATCTGAAGAGCTGCAGACTAAGTTGAAAAGGGAAATCAAGCAAACTCGAGAAAAATTGAATTGTATGGTAATGGAAATCGATGAGTTGAAAATAAAGTCAGAGAAGTTAGAAACTGATACCGAAACTGTCAGAAAGGACTTGTCAGCTGGTTTGAAATCGGTAGAGGAACTGGAACTGGGATTTCAAGAACTTTTCCAAGAGAAGGAGGTGATTAATGAGTCTAGAGAAACTATGATGAACGAAATAGGCAATATGGTAGTAGAGTACCAGCAATGTGTATTCGAGTCTGATCTTAAAGAAGGGGAACTGGAGTTACTTGGTGAGGAACTTCAGATGGAAATGAATAACTTAAAGGAATTAAGAAAGATGCAGGAAATCGAAACTCAGAAGACGGCTCAACTACTGAACGAAACTAGAATATCTGTTTCAGAAGCTACATCATTGCTGAGTGAAGTTGATATGTAATTCTAGTTTCTTTCTTCTCCCCTTGAGAGTCTGTAATTTCTGTAAATTACTGTTAACGGTGGATTGTATCTATTTGATACGAACACATTGTAATTTGTATTGACTCTTACTAGAGTGAGGGTGGGATTAATCAATATCACTTGAATGGTTTTTTTTAAAAATTTCCCTTAAATTTAACTTTTGCATCACATTCAGATGCACAAGATTGTACTATTAGAAAGTTGGACCAGAAGATTACAGGTTCTGGGTTCAGATAAAATGTTTTGTTTGAATTTCATGCTTAAATTAACAGAAGACCAGATTTTGGCGGTCGTAAAATGCAAAGAGTTGCTAGTGTGTATATGAAGTTGCATCTCGGATTCAAAAATCAAAAGCTTTCTCTAAAAGAAGAGAAATCTCGTTGAGAAGGTGCAACGAACACCAGTACTAAAGCATCAAAACCATAACATAGAATTCTGTCTGATGCTTGGCAAAGTAGTAAACTAGAAAGCAGTTTGAATCCTCCTACAGAAGCAAAGTAGTTAGGAGATTTGAACAAGCAATGTCAATACCACATAAGTGAAATACTAATAGCAACAAGCATCGTCTCTTAAGGAAAGACATAACGCCAGACAATGTCAATCAGGGGCGGAGCCCCAATTCTCAAAAACAACATAAAAACCTTTGTTTTACCTATTTTTTTATATTTAGTCCACCAATAATAGTATTTTAGCCCATTAAAAGTCCCTACATTTTTACAGATGTATTTTAGCACCCCTAAATTTTTTGGCTCCGCCACTGTTAATAGTGAAAAATACTAGAACCCCCTACTATATGGGTTCAATATATTGAAGCCCCACAAAATGGATCATCCACTATCAACTCCATACTTTAGGAAAATGATACTGCTTGACCCAAAAAATCAAATTTTCTTCAGATCTGGCCCATAATTAATTATTACGAATTTTAATAATGACAACACTACCCTTTACTATATATACAAGAGGAATCTCAGTAGATATTTTCATTTATCTATTTTCTTTCTCTCTCTTCTCCATTCTCTTTCTCTCTCGGTCCGGCAAAAATTATTTTTAGGTTTTGAATATCAGAAGATTAATGTTGAATCGCAACAATTTCATCAACAAATCTAACAAAACAGATAAGTTTCTCATCTCTATACTCGATTCAATTGAAATCTCGTCATGTTTTTAACAAAAATAAACTTATGAATGACTGATTTACGGTTTCAAAACCCTAATTCATTTGATTTCACTTCGAATTTTTGATCCGATTTGGAATCATAGTTTAGATCCATACTACTTTTATCATTCTCTTCAATTGGAACTAAGGTTTTCAGAGTTTTTTTTTTCAACGAAATCTCTTTATTAGGATTTGTTACCGAAATTTTGATCTAATCTTAAATCTAATTTCAGATTAGTAATCATCATGTTTTTATATTTCTACCCATATGAGATCATTGAAATTAGATAAACTTCAATCTATAGTGATTCTTTTTCGTTTGTTGTAATCATGTTTTAAAATTTTATTTTGGATGATTCCATTCAGATCGAAGGAAAAGACCAATACGATTTTTCCTGAATCAACAGATCTCTAATCTAGGTAAGTTTTGAACATTGTTGTTATTGTTGTTGCTCGATTTGTTGATTTTTCATATTTAAACTATCAAATTATTTAGATTTCAAGTATGTTATATGAAATATTGATAGTTTCCTGTCATCAATTATTAAGAGTGTTCTGATCTGCAATTTTTTTTGTTTATTTATTAGTAATTTTGAAAGCATAAAACTATTACATGTAAGTAACATGAAAACATGATTTAATTTGTGTTATGTTGGAAGTTCCTAATGCTTGCTACAAGGATGCTTGTTTACGAGTGTTTAGATTATGGAAATATGAAGTACTGGCTTGATTTGAGGATGTTTGTACTTTGATTTTGATTTGTCCGTAGTTATGCCTGTCATTTTCCTTGTTAACAGGATAAGTAACTTCTGATTACACATGTCATATGCATGTGTAACTTCTGATTACACATGAATTTTGTATGTGTAGTAGAATATTACACATGCGTTTGTATGTGTGTCATCAAATTTTAGTAGCACCGACTTGATTTGGGGATGTTTGTACTTTCATTTTGATTTGTCCATAATTATGCCTGTCATTTTCCTTGGTACCAGGATATGTAACTTCTGATTACACATGCCATATGCATGTGTAACTTATGATGACACATGAATTTTGTATGTGTACTAGCAGATTACAATGCGTTTGTATGTCTGTCAGCAGATTTTAGTAGTGGCAGTGCTTTTGGAGTAGGTGGTCATTTTTTTATATTCATAGAAATCTTGAACTGATTATGAAGTGGTATTCGTTAATGAATCATTTGGAATTTGTAATTTTCAGGTGTCTGTGTTTGAGGCAGCTGTGAAGCATGGGAACAAGGTTCAGAAGATATCATGACTTGATTTCATTTTTCACTACTTGTCTCTTTCTGCGTTTGGTTTGCTTGGATATAAGCAACATTAACATTTTACTGAAGTTCACAGTTGAATTTGTTTTTTAGTTTGCTTATCTTCAGTCTTGGTCTACAAACGAAGCTGTGGTGATTTTGGTGGCGGAGGTACAGGTTTTGGAGGAGGATGAGAAGGTAGTGGTGGTGGCCAGCAGCGGTTCATGTGTGTCTGTTGAAAGGTAAATATTGAGCAATATTCGTTTCCATTTTTATTTTGGCACTAGTTCATGTGTGTATACCGTATTGGTTCATTGTATTTATCAACAACATTAAGCATTGGTATGGTCTATTAGCTTTTGAAGTATGATGCCTTCAGACTTTACAAGTACGCAAGTTATATGAATGTGTAGCTGCTAGTTACACATGCTAAGTAGAACTGTAACTACTAGTTACACATGCTAATTAGATGTGTAACCGCCAGTTACACATGCTAATTTTATAGAGCTAGGTATGGAGAAACTGATCCGAATCGAAACCTACAGATAAGAGTACTGCTTTAGATGTGGAAGAGCTTGCTGACCAGTTGGGTCTAGGATCAAAATTCTATATAATTGGATTTTCTATGGGAGGCAAGGCGACTTGAGGATGCCTCAAATACATCCCTCACATGTATGGTTTTGCACCTTCACTTTTTATCTTTATTGAACTTCATTTGCTGAACAACTTTTGTTGCACTAGACATTATACATTTCTTACGAGTTTAGGTGTAAGACATTAGACATTTCTTTGCATTATATGGATGTGTAACTCTCAGTTACACAAGTTAGGTGCATCTGTAATTCTCAGTTACACTATTCAAATGCATCTGTAACTCCTAGTTACACTATTAAAATGCATGTGTAACTCCTATTTACAGTAGTTAATCTTCTCACATCATGCATTCATGTTTTCTGTGTTCTGCTATGATACTAGAATCCTACTCAGGCATGTATGAATAAATAAAATGTATTGAGATGCTTTCCAGTTTAAACATCCCATGGGTTATTCTCAACCTCTTTGAAAGAAGTGCTTTGCTAAATGAATCAAATGAGGTAATTAATTTTATTTATTTTTTTGCACATAAGCTTAATTGCTATTGTTATGTACAACTCTTGTGGCACAACATATTTTCCTTTGGTATTTCTTAATTTTTATATAGTTCCATAACATTGATTGGATTCTTTTGAAATATGGTTATGTAGTTCTTTAGAAAGAATGTTGCATATGCACTTTCTCAAGGATTTAAGGTGATTGTTGGTATCAGTGAGACTCTTGAATAACGAGGTGAGAAGTGATGATTCTTAGCTCTTTTATAGTTGAAAATGTGTGCTTTATATGGATGTGTAACTCTCAGTTACACATGTCAGGTGCATCTGTAACTCTCAGTTACACATGATATATGCATGTGTAACTCCTCTTTACACTAGACAGATGCATTTGTAACTACACATGCTAAAATGAACAAACTTGCAACCAAAAAATTCCACATGCTAGGTATCCAAGTCATATGCATGTGTAACTGTCAATTACACATGACAGATGCATGTGTAGGGAGTTACGCATGCTAAGATAGGTTATCATGTGTCTTTTCTGTGATCTTTGTTCTATAATTTTGCCTTACAATTGTTGTATAATATTATTTTTTTTGCTTTTTGTTCATCCAACCTAATCCATGGATGTTTATTTTGTTGTAGATATGCAAGCATTTTGGAGTGAAGAAGACAAGAAGGAAAGGCAAAGATTTAAACTTCATAAAAGCTAATTGCTTAAATGTGGTAATGGTCTCGCTGGAATTGGAGTTGACGCTGAATACACAAATCAGATGCATGTGTAACTCTCAATTACACTAGATAGATGCATATGTAACTCTCAATTACACTAGACAGATGCGTGTGTAACTTCTAGTTACACATGCTAAGAAATTATTGTAACGTATTTTTCATAATTTTGGGCTTAGTTTTAAATTTTATTTAATTAGAGGCTTAATTTTAAATTTTATTTAATTAGGGGTTTGACAATATATGTAAGGGTATGAATGTCTTTTAATAATTCGGGGTCTAGATTTAAATTTTTTTAATTAACGACCTCGTATTATGGGTTATCCATGGGTTGGGCCTTAGCCTAAGTTTCCCCTGTCAATACTCCTACATCAGTAGCGGATGACCTGGACCCGTAACACAAGCTGGTGTGATCTCTTTTCTACGATTTCAAAAATGCACACATCTCTTATCTTCAAGTTCATACCATTTTTCTTCCTTATGAAGTCCGAAACACCTTTACTTAACCTCATGTCTGTCTTTGAGCGAAGAAGTCTAATCTTTCCAGTACCATTTCTCATCAGAAGCTTTAAGTATAACTTCTTTCACGTCATCGGGGAAGTACTTTCTTCTGGCACCCCACGGAATTGGCTGCACATTTGAAAACTTTGATGATCAGCACCCAAAATGCGAACCAAGATAAGTGACGGCAAGCAGAAGCAAAGGAAAGAAATGAAATTAAACATGGATAATTCACTCCTAAAACAGTAATAGAACAACTACAATCTAAGAGTTAACACAATGACAATGATCAGTATCACTAAGATTTCCTGGTTTTACGCTGTTTATGAACAATATTTTACCATGGAAAAGAATGGTTTATATGTCAATGAGGCCCAAAATAGTTTTTAAGGAAAGCTTACCAGATAATTATGCTTCAAATAAGAATTTTGCATTCTAATTTTGAAGAAAGGATATCTGGAACTAGATGTGAATCCACACTCTATTCTATTTGCACGGGGGACATCTATTGATTTGCTTCTCTCCTTTCTTGAAGAATTCAATTTCAGAGTTTTCCTATGAACTTCATATTCGTCTTCGTCTTCATCTGATTCTTCCTCATCCGATTTTTCTTCATATGATTCATCTCCATTTGATTCTTCTTCATCTGATTCCTCTTCATCTGATTCGTCTTCATTTTCATCTTCAGACGACCTTCCATGTGTGATTAACGGAGAAGAACGAATAGGGGCGAAACATTCTTCCCGTGGAACTCCACGCATATCGAAAACCTTAACAGAGAATTGCAAGCTACCATCATATCTAAAGACTAAGAAATCGTATATCTGTATGCCATTTTCTCGTACAAATACTTCCCAACCTTTCTCAAGGAAGATGCCATCCTGACTTTTGTTTACTTTAGTAACCCAATATGCTCCACTAGGACCGTAAACAACTGCCTGTCCACATGATTGAGGTTCTGTGGAAATTCTGGGGTAGAATGCGTCGGGAATTTTCTGAAAATCGCATAACTTCTACAATTAGTACAAGTACATATTACACTAAGGAGTAAAGACTTTGCAGAAAGGGTCTAGATATACAAACATTCAGTCTATTCCTCCTACTATTTCACTTTAGAGCCAATTAAGTTTCAGATATACAGACACCAACTCAAGTCACATGCCTCAAATTGACTCTCTTGTTTCAATGCTAACCAAATTACATGGTGAAATAAACAGACTAAAGGGGAGTTATAAATTTGAACAGGTTAATGATTGAAATTTATGCATATAGCTAGCTGAAAATGAGACCTGGTCACTAAAGAAAGAACTTCATGTGAAGCATAGAGCAAAGTGATTCCAGAAGTAGTTCCAGCTACATGGCTTCTGCAAAGTGCATAGAGCTAACTTATATCTAACATAAACATAAAACCGCATAGAAAATTAGGTAAATGCTAGCTGTTTTTCTACTTTCTAGTTTGTATTATGAAACCCAACTCAGAATTAGCATGTAAAAATTAGTTATCAATCAAGTAAAGAGAAAAGAATAGTACCATTCTGGTTTCATCTTCTTTGAGTATGATCTTGAAGAAGTGGTGTTTCCTGTCTGGATCAACAAATTTCTTCATTTCAATCAACAAAACCCTTTCTTTCACACTCTTTACTACTCTGATAGAAGATGAAACCCTAGCTTTTGAATTCCTTTTTCTTTCACTTCTTTTTATGATGCCCCATTTTAAATTGAACAATAAAACCGTACAGAGTATTGAAAACAGAGGAACAGTAGGAACCACCCACCAATGTCTGTTTCTCTGTGTACAAAAAATTCTAATTGGTTCTCTTCTCTGCATTTTCTCTTTCATATTCATATCGTCTTAACTCTAATCCCTGATTTCAGTGTTCGTACGCAAGAAAAACAGAGCCTCTTTCATGTTACATTTCCTCGCCATTAATAAGATGACCTAATCGTTTAAAACAAGTTTCTGCAACATTGGTTACGGTTTTAAAAATCTTTATACCACACCACCTCTTTCTTGGGACACCCTAACTCGACCGAGGGAGAAACGAGAAATCCCGCACTCCACCGCCCACCCGCCCCTTACAAATTAGCGGGAGTGTGGACCCTCCAAAGAGTGTTTCCTATTGATCCCAGTGGGGTGTGGTGAGGGTCGGTATAACTTGCGGGAGAAAATTTTCGGCATGTCGATCACTGCCCTTCAAATACACGCTTGTTTCTGCATTTTCGGTATGTCGATCACTACCCTTCGAATACACGCTTGTTTCTGCAATCTGTATAGTAGTTACCAGTTTACCACCATTCCATTTACGATAACTTTTACGGAATAGAATTTCATCCAGTGATGGTCCCTTAGATATGGACCAAAAAATGCTACCATGACAAAGAAAATGTTCCACAAGTCAATAGGATCCAGTAAACATTCCTTAAATTTAAGAGGTCAATATAGATATCCATCCGAATATTGGATGACCAGATATGGTATCAGGTCATCGAATGTCCGGGTAGATTTTTTTTAGTTGTTTTTTTCTTTGTATGGCCACTTAATGAACAAATATAACAACTTTTAAAAATTTTCTTTAATAATTTGAAAACAAATCTGGTGGTTATTCGATCTGATAATATATATAGAAAAAGATACATGTGGGTCCATATTTGGGAATATCTATCTAGATTTTCCATAGTGTGAAATATACTTACAAGTGATCATCTCTATTCATAAGGATTATCCTTGAGATGTGGATGTTTATACATCTATACCATAAAAGTTGCTCTTATTGCTCCAGTCTTTCTGAAATCAAATCTTATACAGAGTTTCGGTTTGAGCATCAAATATCCTACTGCAAGGGTTTAATAAATACTAGTTAGAAATCTTAATTTGATTTTTTTTTTAACTGGATCATTCGCATATGTCGAAACATCTTGCACCGTTTAATGCCCAGCTCCAACCATAAGGTTTTTGAGACGAATCATGAGAAAGCTTAATACTCCACTGATTCTAGATATATGGTACAATACACTTTGTTAGCATAATGATAACTGATTTATCGCATCATAAGGTCATCATCTCTCTATAGAATGCGCTCATAGGTAAGCCTAAATGCTTGACTTTATGAGGGAGACGTTAACCACAAAAAATTCCGGAAAATCATAGATTTTCCACACCTTGCTCTTCGCGATGGTGGATCCTACGTGACATAATGTTGGTGACCCATCTTCTCAAAGGCAAGAGGATGATGATTCCCTTACTCTGACGGTGAGCCACCTCCGCTGATGAACTTTAACCTCATATTACTAGTTGGGAATACCATGTCGTGTGTTATTTTATAAGTAAAAAGTTCCCCAGACTAAGTCTTATGAGGCCCTTCATTTGCGACAGAAGCAGGATTGATAATCTAGGTGGGTAAAAATAGTATGGTGTGCTAAAATCTAACTTTTAAGAGATAAAAAAATTTAGCTCAAAATTTACCTTTCAAAAACTAAAATTTGGACTGCATTTATAGTCTTAAGAGCGATTGGAGAACTCCTTAATTCTTCCAGTGCCCTTTATAATGGCTTACAATTACTGTCACTGCACCTGTGAAGAGGCGCAGACTTTCGTGGATGTAAAATTATTCCTAGCAAAAAAAAAGAACCACACAACAAACTAAAAGCAACATCTTATTAAATAAACTAAATATATTTTTCAAACTAAAGGGTTTGTGATAAATCATTTCTAGCAAAAGAGAAAAGACGACCCTACATCTAACTAAAAACCATACTTTATTAGGCTTATATTTTTAAAACTAAAACATTTTTATCTTCGAGGAACCAATTATCGCATAAGTTGTGATTCTTAGGCACCTACCGTATTACTATAAAAGGCCCGTGAAGAGGTGTTTTAGGCCGCGTTTCAGTCCCATCATTTCCTGTGAATAACTTATAAAATTCGGTCTTATAACTCTTATGTTAAGAAAAATTTATCAGCTTATTCCATAACCATTTATGGAGTGCAAGCCTTTTCGTTTTCAAGATTGTTCAACATGAAGATAATGAAAAGTTTTAGAGGTCGGTTCAGTCTCAAAATGCGAACATGTTATTGTTTATTCCCCTAGTCCTCTTTCATTGAAAATAAAATAGGGTATATTGTTCCTGTGTTTCTCTTAATGATCTTAAAAACGTTCTTTTGCATTATGAAATAAGCTTGGTCTAGATACCGATAAAGACTCGTATTTCCTTTTCATGTATGTAGAAGTCACAACAGAATGCAGATTCCTATACGAATTGCCGATTCTAATCGACTCCAGCAAATTTGTAGTCAAGTTTAAATTTCCTTGGATGCCTTCAATATGCTCTCACTTTTTCTTTTGTCAATTCTAGCATCAAGTCTAACCTAAATACTTTTTCTAAGCAAACTTCCAAATTTCAAAAACAAAAGCCTACTGCTATACAAGAAATGGATTTAGAAACCAACAGTAACCAACTTGAGCCACCAGCTGAGCATTGGAATTTTGTTTAGGCTAAGAAAGAAAAAGAAGCAAAGGGCCTTGCAAAGTTATCTAAAGTAGGTCATAGTCGAGATAGGACCATCCAAAACAGATTTGTGTAATTACTTCCCATTGCTCTTATGTTTTAATAAAAAAAAACTTCTTCAAGAAATAATAATACTTTAGACTCTAAACTCTTTAAAGTTTTATCAAAAGTTCCTGACGATAATTCCAGAAGCGAAGTTGGGGAGAAAAGGGTACTCAAGAAGGGAGCATATACAGAATGATAGAGCATTTCTCGATTGAACCCGCCAACCGTTGGTATGTCAAGGTTGTTAAAACATTGCTCGGTTGAACCCACAAGTTTTGTTGTCTCAATATTGTTGCCAGTGTTAGATGATCAAAACAATATATTGATTTGCAGTCTACTAAGTCAAGTCTCAGACTAGGTTAGAATTTGGTAGTTGAGTATTATACATCATCCTCGAAGACTGAAGATCAACGAAGACATTTGGAGAACTTCTGTATCAGTTATGTGAAGACTGAACCATTCTATTTTACTCACTATCTTACCATTCTATCTTTTTGATAGGATGTCATATGACTTCTCGTAGATTTATAAAAATAATTTTTAAGTCTTGTTTTTTTAAAAATCTTGAAAAGCGGAGAAAGTGGCTTAAGGGATGAAGTTCTTGGTAAGATTAGGCTTCCTATGACAGAAACTACTGTAAATATTGATGATCATGAATATATGATTCTAAGCAAAAATGTTCAATGGTCCTTAACAATATTAGTTCTACACGATATATTGTGTGAATTAATATGTGGATCAATTGAAAATTGCCCACGCAATCTCGCGGGAATGTTTTAAACATCATTAGAGATAAATATTGAACTTTCTGATATTTATACTCAGGGTAGGTTGGCGAACCAGTTCGTAAATCATAAATATCTGAGTTTCAGAAATACTGGAGGGTTGGCGAACCAGTTTGCAAACCGCAAGTTCAGTTGGGTACGGTTCACAAACCGTTGTGAACTGAATTTTAAAAAGTTGTGATATTATAGGATAGCAGTTTCACGAATCATGGTCAACTAAGTTCGGTAGTCTTGTAGGTTTGGCGAACCCAGTTCATGAACCGTTGCACCCTTACTCGTGAACAAGCCTAAGGTTCACGAATCATTGTACCAAATGTCCCAGTTTAACTTTTTAGTATATGCGCAAAGACTTATTTTTAAAATATGTTTAGCATTACTAAAACTCTCTCAAACATAGAGCTGTCAATAACCGTCCGAAGTCCGAGATCCGTTTCTGAAAATTCGACATCCTATAGGATTTAATCCGATGTGTCAGATTTCGAATTTCAGAACCGGACTCCTTATCAGACTTTATCTCCTCATCGTAATGGACACGGATTAGGCCATATCCAGTTGGTTGATTACTAGTAATTTCCAACCCCTGGGGTATTAGATGTCGATAATTAGCCTATTCTTCAACATTTTTTCTTTTTTCTTCTTCTATGCTTTTCCTCTTTACAAAGGTACACCTAAAAAAGAACCTTTCTCCATGTTGGTAGTGATGAAACTCTCATTATTTGGATTGACGCCGACGTCGCGTCCGTAATTAACATACTTGACTTAATTTATGATTCTAGGCTTCCAAATCTCATTTATATTTGTTTTCACCAATCAATGACCTTGGACAATCCACGAAGCTGCGTTCCAGCAACAACTCTAATGCTTCATTAATCAATGTGAACTATCTAAGCTGCTTGATCTTCTCAAAGCAAACATGCGTTCCATTAATATAACAAGAGCCACAACAACTATCTGATCAAGTTCAGGTTGCACTATCAGCTTAAATACACCTCCTCTAATTATTTCAGAAATCAGATTTTGTCGAAATAATATCGGATTGATATTTTAGGATTATGTTGGATGTTATAGGGTATCGGAAATCCGATAATAGTTAGCCTATCAGAACCGGATTTGCCAAAATCCGTTGGAATTTAGTCCATTGACATCCTTACTCAAACACTTGTAAGACTTCACTGATCACTCAAACACTTATGTATGTGTGTCATGATTAGATTTTTAGGTATTTTAATGAACATCAAATGGCTTTAGTTCTTTGTCATACTTGCCAAATCGAATAACCATTATACACGGTTCCAGAACTAGTTCCTAGTGTATAATCTTCTATTGTATTTTCAAGACCTAAAGTGTTTGCTTGATTCCCAAGTTATCTTAGATTGAATTCTAAGCAACCCATGGTCCTTGAAAATTTATAAATAGAGATTCTCTTTCAAATAGGAAAATCAATCCCTGACAATTTTTGTCCTAGTTGATTCTAGAGTCATCCCCTATAGACCTAGGTTTCCTCTGAGAAATATAATTAGGTCTACAAATAAAATACTTCGCTTTGGGGATTCGTGAAGCCAGGTCCGACTATCTTTACCTTGATAGTTCGTGTATCCTGATCTTGCGTTTTTGTTATCGAGGTTTTTGTAATCTCTTTCAGGCAAGATAGATATAAATAACAAAGTTCTTTTCGTCCCAGACTTTGTAATTCCTTAAGATATCTGAAAATTGATCTTAATTGGTTTTTGAAGATTGTTCTTGAGAGGTGGTTAAATGTCTAGGATGCTCTCCGAGAGTCGTAATTTCCGGATTTGTGAGGTTTGCTAGCTTTGTCTATTGCAAACATACACCTTGATCTTTGATCTAAACGAAAATCAAATGGCCTTATTCATAGACGCATTTATATGTCTACTTTGATCTCAATTTTCTATTTTGTTAGTACCCATTTTTGTATTTATTTTGGTGTTTTATGCCTTTGTAGGTGTTTTCGGACAAATGAATTTGCGACGAAAATGGCTCGAAAAGTGACGTTTGCACCCGCTGGAGGAATTATTAAAGGCACCCCCTAGAATATGTTGGAGGCACCCCAGAAAAGTTATAATTACACCCCAGGACATGTGTTATTTACACCCCTTAAATGGATAAGGGGCACTCAGTTTATAAGGGGTAACCACTTGCTATTCGCACCCCCTACTCTGGATTGGGGGCACCCATCTTCTTTGTTTGAAAATGGAAATTGGCGGGAAAATAAAGCTCACATCTGCGAACTATTTTGGATTGATTATGGACGTAATTTTAAGAGATTCAAGCACCAAGTTTGATTGGGCTGGACTTGTATGGGAGAAACAGAGTTAGCTTGGGTATTTTATTCAACGGAATGGGGCTGGATTATTAATATGAAGTTAAACAGGGGAACGAGAAGTTATCGGAATTTCTGAGCTGAATAAGTGTGAGATTTCTTCGGATTTGTTGGATTGGTTGGATTGAGATAATCCTGTTACAATTAAACATGACGGCTAGGTGTGTTGGAATAAAAAAAAGAGGGAGGTTTCATCTTATCTCGACGAAACCGAGTAAGAAAATATTGTGGGTCTCTTCTGTTTGATTAGTTTGGGAAGTTACATGCAGATTAGGACATCGTATCTCCTGAAGATTTTATCTATCCTTTTTAGAGAGTTTCAAAAGATCCAGAGGGACGCGTGTGAAGATTGAAGGAAAGAAAAGCCGTAACTTTTGGAGGAAGAAAAATCAAGATAAATTCGAAGATACTCGAGATATTTAGGGTCTGGTGGTATATAAATAGATTGATAGGGACCTTGGGGAGGCTACCGAGAGTTAGGGGTAGTTTTAAAGCAACAAAAATCGATGCAGAGCGACTCTGCAGTAGCAGCAGAGAAGAGGAAGAAGAAGAGTTGCAGACGATATATCAGAAGTGTCGTTCTCAAGAACCCTAAGCTGAAGAACATATCGCTGCAGAGAACAATCGTAGTCAGTGTCTTATATTCAAACTGTTCTGTAACAGTCCACTAGTCACGTTTATCTTCAGTAGTTACACCTCTTGTCACGGTGTCTTCTGTAACGGCCATTCAGTGTTGCAGATTCGTTGTATTATCATATTTTTTTAATAAAAACACCTTTTTGAGCTATGATTATTATCTTGAGAGAGTGTTTGACATCATGAGCTAAACCCCATCACTGGGACGACGAAGGAAGCCTTATTTCACAATTGTTTGGTAACTATAATTGATTCCTTATGACTTTTTGTACTTATTTTAATTGATTTATGATTTTCGCTAATTAGTTATGATTTCGTTTGATGGTGTATGCTTAGACTTAAGAACTTTGATACAACATGCCTGTGATTTACATCTAATATTTTAGAAATCTACCTTGGCAAAGAAATAGAGCCCATAAAAGAACTATAATTGTTATGAGTTATTATATGAATCAATCGATTTTGATTAATGGTGGAATCCTTAGCCTCGGTACCTCTTGGATCTTGTGACAATTTTGTATATATTACCTTTGTTTTTAGTGTTTTCGTCTAAACTATAATCTTCACAAGTCTGAGTGAACGACATCTTATTTACCACTTATAAAAACTACATCACTTATCTGTTAGAGGCACACTGGTATCAAAAATCACTTAGGTTGAAGAAACTCTTAGGATGTAAAGGACGTTAACTAAGGGAATCAAGTGTGTAGATCCTTGTGAGGTTCAAGAGACGTAAGGAGCGCGATTATAACCAAAACTCTTGGAGGGTGGATCCAGTCTCACTACATTCAGTCCGAAGTCTGATAGTAGGCTAGTGCATGTAGCGGATTAAGACAACGTGGTGTTAAAATCTGGACAAGATCCTGGGGTTTTCTTCTATTATGGTTTATTCATTAACAAAATTATTGTGTGTATGTGCTTTTACTTTTCCGCATCTTTTGATTGTTAAAAGTACTGTACAAGTTCATACACCTATTAGAAAACGAAAAAGTTGAGTGTGTACTTGGTACCCCGACGTTATTAATTGGTATAGAGGGGTTCGTGTCCTAACGGTGTCACAATCGACATGATGATATCTTGCTCTGATAGAAGAAGTCAATTAACAGATCCCGAGTGTGTTCTAGAAACCTTCAATATTAACTGAATATTGATTTGTTTAAAATAATTGATAATCTTAGTCATGATAAACAACGATTGATAAGGAAAATTAAGGATACTTCATTGTGAACTTTACATCAAGAATTCTGATCTTCGAGAATGATTTGAAAGAGAGAAGGTTCTTCAAAAAGAGTTGGATGATCAAATCCGTATTAACAAGGATATTTTTGCCATGTTAGGTGAATCAAAGGCTACCTTAGCAAAAATCCTTAGGGGAATATGAAAAAGAAACATCTAGCTCTCTAAATAATCTAAATAATATTCCTCTTGATTCTTGTTCTAAGAAATTATCGTCAATCTGGAGATAAACGAGGTCTAGAATTTGTTAAACCTGATGTGACTCATATTTCATCGAAAGGACCTAATAAACCTGATTCACCCACCACTTCTGTGGACTCATGTATGTTATGTGGTTCTTGTGATCATTATCAACATACATGCAAGCTTTTTAAGCAAAAGTTGAAAGTTTTTAGTGTTTTACATAAAAGTATGAAAAACTTTTGTCTAATATTAAAAGTTCTACAAAAGGAATGACAAGGTATCTGTTAGAGCATAGCTCGGTCGAACTCACCAAGCGTTGATATGTCAAGTTTGGTTGTCATATTTTAGTATCAAAACTCATCTAGAGTCTCTTGATTAAATACTAGAGTCAACTTCGTTTAGGTTAGACTAAAAATTCTAGGAATGTTGAGATATACAAGTATTAATCCGAAGACCTGAAGAATGTGAAGAAGTAGCGAACTACAACGACGAAATCATCCTTCCACTTGAGGTTAGTAATATTGACCCGAACTGTTTCATTCCTAACGTATCTTTAAAGTCGTGCTATATTGAAAACATAACTGTGAAGCTGTATATATTGTACATCTTGTATAATACTCTAGTGATGTGACATGATCATAATTTTATGATCATAGTATTAGGGAATTATACTACGAAGTATAACGCTTATCTTTTGAACTTCATAGATATGACATCGACATAATCTTGTATATATTGTTATGATTATGTGAATGAGTTATGGTGAAGATTTCAACATAGGAAACAATGTTTTACATTTGATTAAAGGAAGTACATTCATGAACTTGTTTCGTGAATCGAAAGGGAAATCATTAGGCTTATTGTTCTGGATATTCATTGCAAATCTTTGGATGGCCAATATGTATGAGATGGTAGAACCGATCTTAACTTAGGTTATGTAAATATGCATATCACACAAATATGAAATTCGATTTATAGTTACTCCGCTACGTGTACGAATACATATAATACGACTTCATACATGTAACAGTTTTCTTAGTTTGTAAGACTGATAACACTGCCTTGTATTCCGAATACAATAGTTCTATATTTCCTTTAAATCAATTCGAAACATTTCTGAGTAACAACAATGACACTTTCCATTGTTCCAGGCTATTCTCGAATGATGAAGTTGAATCATGATTTCGTTCCGAACAATAAATTGTTCTCCACCGAATTTAATCAAATATGAACAAATTTTCATTAAGATTATTCATTATATTTCGAGAAACTCGTAAACTAAATAATTAGTTCTCGGCTAGAAATTCTTGTCTGTTCAAGCTAGTATAATTAGTTATGCGACAATCGTCTCAAGATAAAAAAAAAGTAAATATAACTTGAGAAATAGGTGGTTCAGTCTTCACTTACCTTTTATTGATGAAGTTCTTCAAAAGCTTCAGTTGATCTTCACCTTCAAAAGGTAGAACACAAATGATAACTGGCTCATTTCTCAACTCCATTATCATAGACCGAGGCTTAACTAATTGTAGACTAGAAATCAAGATATAGTTTTGACAACAAGCTTGATATAGAAACACTTGTGAGTTTGACCGAGCAATGCTCTAACAATGTCCCCCTTTGTCAATTTTAGTGATAAAACTATTCAATACATATGGATAACAAAAATAAAGTTTTGAAAAAATTCCTCGATCCACCATGTCTTCTTGATTTCCTTGGTTTCTCCAACCCTCCTTGAACTCTTCGTAATTTCAAGTTTCAATGATTTTGAACGTGTTCAACTCAACATCGTTGTTGTTGAAGAACCGATTTCATAGCGATAACAACTTTTTGAAAATAAAATATTGTCAGTCTTTTTTATGCATACACATAGTTTTATTATATTCTCTCCAAAGTTCAATTGTATCTCGACTCGGAAGTAATACTATGGTGATATGTTTCTCCCCCTTAATCAATACTTACATCTTTTGTTTAATAGGTAAACCTATTGCTTAAATGATCCACTACCCCTTGCATGATGATCCGTAAACCATATGTATGTAGTATGAAACTACTAAATAATTCTTCCCCTTTTTGTCAATAAAATTAACAAAGGTACGAAAATCGCGGATCATAATGAATACAACCAAAAGATATATCAAGCTTAAGGAAGATGGAGATACTACATAATAACATAGTTAAAATGCAACTCGTCATATCAACTTGTTTCAGATGATATCACAATACTTAGCACTCATCCTAGGAGATTAAAAAGATACAAGCCTCCCATTTATAATTCCACAACCACACTCCCCACAAAGATATAACAATTAAGCACAAGTTCGTTTAAGAACTCTCCCCCATAAAATGGCATTCCAGAGATAACAACGTGAGTGACCTCACTTTCATGAAAAAGAAAGATTTGTGGACATTAAAAAATAACAAGGATTTGTATCCATAGTATCGACATAAATTAATCTCAAAGCCAGTTACGAACAACGAGACAATTTTATCGATTTTACTCAACATAAGAGAATCTTACTGAGTGTGTCAAAGCAGCAACACACAAAAGTGTGATCAAAAAGATCAATACTGCGAGAAAAATCTCAAAGAGTTTGTTATATTTTCCGTTTATTAAAACATAATAGATTTAACTTTTGAGCATATATGAAATATTAGCTCGATTCACGAGAACGTAAAGGCACAAATACTTCATAAGATCTTTGCAATAATTAAACCAATAATGATTACATAATGCAAGTTCATCTTCCAACAACTCTATAATTTAAATAAATAAATTTAAAAACATGCAAGATGAAAAACGTTGGAAATAGCTATGTGTAATCACAATCTTTGCTGTACCAAACCATAGTTATCCTTCTCAAGAATATAATCCTAAAAATAATTTTCCTAGACAAAAACAAAATGTCAAAGAATTATTCATGTTCTTCATCATCGAAATCACCCATATAAGCTTGAATCTTGTCTATTTCGTCCTTGATGTCGGGAAATTTTGTAGCAATCAAACATAATTGTTTTTGCATACCTTTTACCTTGGAGTTGATCATGCACACATCCTTGTGAACGCGTTGAAGAAGACTCAAGTTTTTGGATCACAAGAACCGTCAAAAGATGAAATATATGCTCTTTTTCTTTTGTTCTCATCCGTTCTCATACGTTTGAACGTACTTTCACGAACTAAAGTGGGAGCTCCAATGAAGTTTCCAGTTGGATTAATATAAAGATGCGTCCAATTATACAAGGAAACCCTAATATCTTCTTGGATACCAACATCGATACCATTTGATAAATGATCAACCCACAAATGTCGAGATCTTTAGTTCCCGTTTTAAGGAAATAAACTAACTCAACAAAATCATGACTCAAATATGCATCCCCAATTTTGGATGGAAAAATGTTAGGGATACCCAACTTTCCAAACACCTTAAGCGGCATGCTATGCTCTGAAGTAGGAAGCTTCCCATCTTTCCAACCAATATTATTTCCACATATTTGAAGATAAATGGTTTCAAGGGATGGTTTTTCTTCTTTAGGTCTTGGAATTTCAAAATCACCAAGAGGAATATTTTTGAGTTCCGAGGTTTAATCTCGATTAACAACAATTTTTCCTCCCCCATTCATTGATTTAAAGCTCATCTTATTGAGATTAACATCTTACATGTTCGCATAAAACATTTTAGTAAGAAGATCAAAACCTTTCCCAAGTCCACTAAAGATGTCTCCAAAATCATATTCATTAAAACATGCAAGATCTTTCGTTTTAGCATACCCTTCATCTAATTTCTTTTCTAGAATAATTTCCCTAGTTGCAATTCTTTCAAAAATCTCATAACAATCCGTGTTAACAAAATGGATCATAGGTTCTTCAGAAATTTTCTTAAGTTTGGGTTTTTTACTAACTCCTTTTGTTCTTGCTATAAAACACAAATAGAGAAGATTTAATCTTACTTGAATAGCTCATTTTGAAGATGATCGCTTGATTTGCTCCTTCTTGACGCACCTTTTTGAAATCAAAGAGAAGGATCCAACAATTGTGAATTGAATTATCAAGATATCACACCGGTTCGGAAACCCTAACCTCAATTTCTAATCCCGTTCGTGAACTCACGGAAGAAGAAGGAGTAGGGAGTACGCGTACTCTATTAATAAGCCCTTAATGGGCTTGTCCGGGTTCGGGTGTGGGACTTCAAGCTCAAACTTCCGTTTTTTTTTAATATTCTGTCAGGAGAAACAATCATACCATGTTTTTGAATTCCGGATCAAACCCAAAAATTGACAAACATATCAATTTCAATAAGACAATTAATCTTATTCTTAGATCTTTGAAAAAATTCCAGAGCACAAGAAAAAGGATTGGGAACACACAAAGAAAGACTCGTAATTTATATTGATCTTTCGACATCATGAAATTGGAGCCAGCTCAACAACTTGTGATATTATGATCATAAATTGTTACAAGTTTGTCCTTTTAGTTATGTGATCATGAATCTTAAACATAAGATAGAAAAAATACGGATCTTAAAAAAAAAGAAACAACCCTTTACAACAAATTTCCCCATCTTAAATGATACATGATGGGATGACGTCAGAATCTTGCTAACAAGGGGTTGGATGAGCAGTCAGCTCACAATCCAATATGGCGTGACATTTTTCTGGAGTAGTCTCTTCATCCTCATGGTGATCAAGAGATGATTTTTCAATGTCGTATGAAGAAGTCAAAACTGTAGTAGTTGTACACGTTTTTCTGACATGCCCAGGTTTCCCACACTGATAGCAAGTCTTTTCAGAGACAGAACTATAAAGGGGCACCTCCTTACTTATGATCATAGAAATGTATTCCAAGAACTTAAATGTTTTTTCAAAATCCATACAAAGATCTTCGTCAACAGATCCTCTTATGTTGCATTCCTTAAACATACTATTCAACAATCTTTTAAGATATATAAGCTTCTTACTCTTAACATAACGTTTCTTGTTTTTAACTATTGCAGAGGATTCGTTAATTTTTTCCGTTGATTCTTTACACTCACTCAAGATATTAGGAATCCTTAGTGAATCGAGATCATCCTGTGAGACACTAAGTCTTAAGGAGAACAAATCATGAAGAATCGCTAAGGAATTCTGGTGCGTGCTATAGAGATTTCGTCTCTGTCCATAAAGTCAGCCTGCTTTAAACATAGACTTATTAGGTCTTAACGTGTTTGCCTGCTTAGATACCAACTGGATACGCAGGGGGTACCACGATACACTACAAACTTTTTCTTAGGCAATCTATATGGACAAACTCAGCACACTCCGAGAGTAAAACTCAATCAAGGAAAGCGCCTAGAGTTATATATATCTCTGTCTCTCTCTTGTTGTTAGAACGTTTACAGAATTAAATTTGTGAACCTAACTACAAAGAGAGTTCTTGAATGGTACCAAAGACCAATGTCCAAGGATCAATCAATTCTTTTCCAACTAACAAGGTTGTATCTAGCTACTGTGATTGATCAACGCACAACCAGTGATATTTCAATTATAAAGATAAATAATATAATGCGGAAAAGAAATAACAAGACACCAGAAGTTTTGTTAACGAGGAAACCGCAAATGCAGAAAAACCCCAAGACCTAGTCCAGATTGAACACTACACTGTATTAAACCGCTACATACATTAGACTACTACCAATTAACTTCGGTCTGGAATATAGTTGAGCCCTAAAAGGAAATCCACCGATTAAGGTACATTCGTTCCTTACGCCTCTTGAATCTCTCAAGACTCTGCGCAATTGATTCCCTTAGCTGATGTCACCCACAACTAAGAGTTATTTCAACCTCAATTGGAGACTTTAAACCAAATCTGCCTCCCATAGATTAAGCCTATAATTGATTTCCTGATTTATGATCTAAACGGATGATCAAATCAAACAATAGATCCAGGTGATGGAAATCGATAATAACTTAGACAATAGTTTGGCTATCCTCAAAATCCGTACTTATGCAACCCAAAGTGCAGCCTAGATTATTATTCACCTCACAAGTATAAAATTTGCGGAATCAACAAAGTAAGAGACGAAGAGACTCTGTTGATTACTATTTATCTTGATCGTTGGACGAAGAGACTCTATTGATTACTATCTATCTTGATCTTTGGAGAAAGCTCTACAAACAATAAGGATCAGGATACTCAAGTTATCAAGATAAAAGATAATTGGACATGGCTTCATGAATCCCTGTGAAGTATTTATTGTCGCTAAACCCTAAAAGGGTTTCTGGAGAGGACAACTCTAGATACAACTAGGACATACCAAAAAGTAGTATCAGGATTAAAAAATCCAAGTTGCCAAGAGTTCCCCTTATATAGACTTCAAAGCTTAGGTTGCTTTAGGTTTAAGCTAAGATAGCTTTGGAACCAAGCAAACAATATTCACCGTTATATGAAAGATTTGAATCTTAATCACATATACAAGATATACACCATGGTTAGGTAAACTGTAACCGAACCGTGTATAAAGACTATGTTTAACATGGTTAGCCGAAACTAGATGATTTGAACTTAAAAGCTTAACACTGATTTTCATCTTCACTAAGACATTAAGATCGAGTCACAATCATGTAGTCAGTTGAGTCTAATGTTAATCTTAACAGATTATTATTCACCTCACAAGTAGAGCAAACAACAATAACAATGCTCTACACCAACAACACTATGAAAATACTGTAGTGGAGTCTGTATTTCCAGAAAACATAACACATGACTGCAAAGTTATGTATTTTGATGCATCTTTTGACATAGACACTCACAAGTCTGGCGTTGGGTTAACCTTAACAGATTCAACAGGGAGCTATCAGCGGTGCAGTACAATTGCAGGGCTAGCAAGAAACACATAGGAGGCAGAAAGCTTGGCGGCATTTGAAGCTGTCAGATGGCTCAAGCTGCAGAACTTCACCAAAATAGCTGTAATTGGGGATGCTAAAAATGTTATCTCATATTTAAATAAAAGTTCTAACCAGATTAGCTGGTCCAGTTCCACTATTTTAGAAGATTGTCTTTCTTTTTCAAGCTCTTTCTCTTTTGTGAAATTTAATCACATTAGTCGTGACTTAAATGGTAACAGGAGAATGGGGAAATACTCCTCCTCATTTCATCCTATAAACCTTGTACTCCTCTTAATTTTAATATATATATTTTTTTTAGCAAAAAAAAAATTGAGTCTAGTGTTAATTAGAGAAAAGATCAAATACAAATTACTTCATAGAAATAATTTAATAGCAATTGAATCATGATCGACATAGTTTATAAATGTACAAGGTACAATTACTTGAACCGTTCGTGAATCGGCTGAGTCACAGTACGCGGACCGGTTTGCAAACTCATATGCAATTACCGAGTTCCTGAGTCAACATAACTTTTCGTTTCATAAACCGGTTTGCACACTTATGCAATTACCAAGTTCCGGACTCTACAAAACTTTTCATTTCATCTACCGATTTGCAAACTTTGGCCCAACTCAAAGTTCCGGAGTCTATAGAATTTTTTAGTTCATGTATCGGTTTGCAAACTCTTAGACCTTTGCCGCTTCCGGAGTTCACAGAACATTCAGCTTGCGTACCGGTTTGGGTACTAAACTGGTTCTAGAACATAGAACTGTTTTGGCTCGCATACCGGTTTGATTATTTTAACCTGGTTCCCTTACCACAGTATACAAACTTATCCGGATCACGAAACAAACAGATTTTCCCATGATGTACATATGAATATGCATATCACATAAATCTGAAAGTCGATATATAGCTACTCCGCTACGTGTACGAATACATGTAATACAACTTCAGACATGTAACAGTTTTTTCAGTTTGTAAGATTGATAGCACTATCTTGTATTCCGAATATAGTAGTTTTATATTTCTCGAAATCAGTTCGAAACATTCCTGAGTAACAACAACGACACCTATCACTGTTCCAGGCTATTTTCGAATGATGAACTTGAAGCATGATTTGGTTCCGAATAATAAATTGTTCTCCACCGAATTTGATCAAGTATGAACAAATGTTCATTAATCTTAGTCATTATATTTCGAGAAACTCATAAACTAAATAATTAGTTCTCGACTCGAAATTCTTGTCTATGCAAGCTAGTCTAATTAGTGATGCGACAATCGTCTCAAGATATAAGAGTGAATATAACTTGAGAAATAGGTGGTTCAGTCTTCACTTACCTTTTGTTGATGAAGTTATCCAAAAGCTTCGGTTGATCTTCACTTTCAAACGGTAGAATGGAAATGATGACTGGCTCATTTCTCAACTCCACTATCCTAGACCGAGACTTAACTAATTGTAGACTAGAAATCAAGATATAGTTTTGACAACTAAATTTAACGACAAGCTTGATATAACAACACTGGTGAATTTGACCTAGCAATGTCTAACAAGTTCTAAACAATTTATTGTGTGAATTAATTTGTGGATCAATTGAAAATTACCCACGCAATCTCGTGGAAATGTTTCAAACATCATTAGAGAGAAATATTGAACTTTATGATATTCCTACTCAGGGGAGGTTGGCAAACCAGTTCGAAAAATAAAGGAGGGTTGACGAACCAGTTCGCAAACCGCAAGTTCAGTTGGGTACGGTTCACAAACCGTTGCGAACTGAATTTTGAAAATTGGTATTATAGGCAAGTAGTTGACGTATCCGTTTCACGAACCGTGGTCAACTGAGTTCGGTAGTCTTGTAGGGTTGGCGAAACCGGTTCACGAACCGTTACACCCTGACTCGTGAACAAGCCAAATGGTTCACGAACAACTGAACCAATTACCAACTGTCCCAGTTTAAGGTTTTATTATATGGTCAAAGACTTATTTTTAAAATATGTTTAGCATTACTGGATGTGCTTACAACAACACCTCAATTACAAATTAGTGTTGAAAAAGAATAAGCATCAGAGATATTTAAATTTAAACTTCAATTGTACGGCAAACCTTTGATAGGAACGATCACCTGCTTGATCCTCTCCTCTTGGAATTGTTGCAAAACCTGTTATTTCTTTCTCCCAAAATACTCAACCACAAAGAAAAGGGTGTAAACTCCATATCTTCTTAATCCTGCTAATAGTCTTTTTTACTTCCGATACCCACACATGCTCTCCACCTTATCAGCTATAACTCATTTTGAACCAAAATTACACTGATAATAAGACGAAGCCTGAAATTGATGTGGTCTGACAATGCAAAAATAAGTGTTCATTTGGGTCAACATGATTTCCTCTCAACAAATATGTAACATCTTGGACCTTATTATCATTGTAAAAATAGTCAAGAGTAGGAGAATCACTGTTTTTTGAGATCTAGTTAAACTATCATCCACCAGCTTCTTTTTAAACTCGCGAGTCACGTCTGACTCAGAATAAAAGACAAACGCTCTGACATCTAACTTGAGCCGAGTAAGATCGAGTCAGATCCAGAAGGCGAGTCAGCGACAAACAAACACCTTGTAAATCAAACGTTTGATTGGTTAGCATATGGACAATATGTTCCAGAGAGCTTGAGGTGGGCACTGGGCACTCTGATCTGTTCTCAAAATGCATTGAAATCCTAAATTATGCATATGGGCACTCTGGATTCTCAAAGTGCATTGAAAATGCTAAATTATGCATATGACCAAGACAAGAGACACCCAAGTCCGTCACACTTCTGGTTGAATACGCGGGATCCAAATGTCTTATACATGGTGTTATTATCAATTTTCTCAACTACAGCTGGTTTCTTCTTTTAAACAAAACAACTCTTCCACTACTACTTCTTCTTCTCCTCCAATAGCTGCCTATTGGAGAACAAGTAATATCAGACTCTTGTGCACGACCGGGCAAGTAAAAAAGAAGGATCATACAACCAAACTACAAATTCCATTATTCTTACACAAAATACAGATAAACATCAACCATCGGATCATTTCCACACAGGAATCAGGTGAAGTCGAGGATAACAGATTTCAGTTCTATGAGGTATGTTTATTAGGATTATCCCCCTCATGATGTGGACAATGTCAGAATTTAGGTATTTTCCAGTTAGAAGTTTTTAATCCCCAAAATTAAATAAAAACAAAACACGGTTTATTAAGCTGGAGACAATCCCCACCATTCTTCCTTGTTAACACCTACATTTTCGCAATCCCTCTCTCTGCTTCTGTCTTTTTTTTGCAGGTAAAATCAAAAATATTAAGAAAGACAAATCTATGGTTTCCAAAACTTTTTTTCATTTTGTTCTAATTTTTCCCGCTCTCTCCCTCAAGCGAACATTCCTGCTAATTCCCCTCCTCTGATAACAAGGGAATGTAACAGGTTTGATCGTTTGAATTCATCTCAAAGTTTCAAGAGGTAATTTTGATTCTTCTCTGAAATTCTTGATTTCTTTTCTCTTTTTGGTTTTTGAAACCAACCAATTAACATTTCTTGATTTTTTTTTTTTTTTTTTTTGTTTACAGGTACGTAAATGTGATAAAGAGAAAAGAAACAAGGAAATCATATTGGTATGGTTCTGAACCTTTGGATTATATTTGCATTGTATAATTGGAGAGCGGAGAATAATTAAGGAGATAATTTTCTTCTTTTAATGGGATTATTAGGCTAGTTTATTTTACAAATTGAATTGGTTTGTGGGTTAGAGAGAAAAGACAGAGAGTTTTATTGTTATTTGGGGAAGGAAATGGCGTCAGATTCATTGTCATTTCCTTTGAATGGTTGGGCTAAATGCTGCAGCTGCAGTTGCAGTTGCAATACTCAAATGTCAACTTGGAAACGTTCTGTCAAGAGGAAATATGAACAGATTGAAGGTATTACCCTAAATATTCCAGCTGATAGCTTAGATTACTTTGCTAGAGTTGAGATTCAAAATGAATGTGCAGCTTTACGAGAAACAGTTAGCAGCCAACAAAAAACTATTCAAGAATTGTATATTGAGTTGGATGAGGAGAGGAACGCATCATCATCCGCTGCAAATGAGGCTATGTCAATGATATTAAGGTTACAGAGAGAGAAGGCAGAGATTGATATGGAAGCAAGACAATTTAAGCGGTTTGCTGAAGAGAAAATGGCACATGACCAGCAAGAACTTGCCAAGCTTGATGATTTGTTGTATAAGCAGGAAGAAGCCATCAAAGCTGTTACTTACGAGGTGCAAGTATATAAACACAGGATGTTGAGTTATGGTCTCACAGAAGCTGAAATTGAGGGTGAGAAGTGTGATTATAGCCTGAATCAGGAGGAACAGAATGAGGAACCAACTGAGGATCAGAATCAGAATCAAAAGGTGGTTGAGAAGTCTAATTACAGTCAGAGTCATGATCAAGATACCGCTGAGAACTATGAAGCAGAATATGAATTCCCACCATACGACTACCCTCCTTTGAGATGCAGTCTGTATGATGCCCAAAGTAATCATGGTAGTGACGTTACTGATATAGAGAAATACCCCTTTGGTGAAACCCCTTGTAGTGTTCGAGAAATGCAGGATGTGGATTATAGGATGAATCAGTTGGAAAGGATCCCTAGTAGAAATCATATGGATGGGGAATATCCACCCTCTAGAAACATGTTAGAGAAATCAATTCTTGGTCAGTCCCCTAGGCGATCTAGGCATGTTAGGAGGTATTCTGTTGATAGCTGTGGTTCGTTCCTTGGGTCAATTAAGGAGGACTGCAAATTGGAAAAAGCTACCCCCAGTTTCAAGAAGATGCACAACTTCTCACAACCGGAGGAGTTTTCTAATTTAAGAAAGGTTGATAATGCTTCAGATTTTGGAGATGCAATGAATGACAGGGTTCATACTGTAGATTCTGTACATCACGGTGCACGTTATAAAAGTTTCGGAGAGCCTAAGCCAGCTATTGGCATATGCGAAGATTATGTGACCACTCCAAGGGAGTCACTATACGGAGCTGATATGGGAGATTCAGATATCAAGAAGCTTTATATGAGGCTCCAAGCACTTGAGGCAGATAGAGAATCATTGAAGCAGGAAATTATTTCAATGAGGACTGACAAAGCACAGTTGATATTACTGAGGGAAATAGCCCATAATCTCTGTAAAAAATTGCCAGAAAGAAGGTTGTCCATGAAGAAGTCAAATATGTCGGGAAAACTTTCCTTTGGATCTGCAATGAAGGTACTTTCAGAAACCATCACTTACTAACTTTGTGTTCTTCACATTGTCCTAAACCTTTTGCGTCAATTTTTTTAATATCTTTATTCTAACTATAAGATGATTTTTTTGGTCCGTTGTGTCTGTTTTCACAATCAGCCGAATTACTATTTCATCTCTTCATAAGTCGTGAAAACTTTATTTCTTAAGCACAGTAGAGAAAACCTATCTGGTAGGAGGGTGTGGAAGTAACCTCTGACATATTTAAATAGAAAGAAACTCATGCAAAGACCTGAAAACCTATCTTACTAGGAAAGCTTCATCAATAAATTCTTAGTGTGTCAAATGCTTAGGATTAACAAATACAATGTGTTGAAGGCTTCAACTGGAAAGGGTAAGACCTAACTGCCTCATACCCTTTAGGAGAATTCTTTGAACAAATGGTTTCGTATGTGTTACAGTTACAAAATAATACTTAAAAACTTCTTAATAATACTAAATTGATTTGCTCATATGTGGATTCAGAAATCTTCATCACTATGCTGTTTCAACTTTCGAACAAATGTAATTTCTGGTCCTCCATCGTATTCTGTTACATCTTTCAATTTATAGCAGCAGTTCCTCGTTATTTTCCGCAAATGCCTTTCTCAATCAATTTTTTTTCATATGAGGAACTCTTTTGGATTTTTTTTTCATCCAACACTACTGATATCTTCACATTCTTTCAAGGTTTGGTATGTCTTTATGTGTCAATGGTTAAATTGATACCAAATAGCATTAAGATTGCATTTCTTTATATAAATTTTTCTCAGAAGATTTATTTGTTTCATGCTTCTTGCAACAGTGTGTCACATCCTTCATTTCCTGGAGAAAGAAAGCGCGGAGAAGCAAGTAAGTATAACATAATCTCTGGTGTTTCTGTTTCCTAGGGTTTAAATTAATGATAAACAGCTTTCTTTTCTTGCTTACTTTACTGTAAAATGCTGCAATGCAACCACATTTTGGAGCAAAAGTCAAGACTTAGGTTGAGAACGATGACCCAAAACAGGGAGAGTGATAGAAAAGAAGCTAAGGTTGAGTAAAAAAGATAAGACAGTTGGTTATGTTATGCCTCTTTTCTGTCTGTCTTAGACAGAAAAACAAACTCTAACAGTCATACCCATTTGCATCCGATCAAATCTTAGATGCCCGAAGTTTGAAACATGTGATACAAAAATTCAAAATAAAAGGTTGAAGCTTATATATTAATCGTTTTTTTTTGGGGTTTAATACAAAGCTTCTTTCTGGATGTTATGACGTTAGAGGCCCAGAGTATACCCCAGATTTTCTGATTGTGTCCTAGTTTCTTTCGAATCCCGTAAGGTACCAATTTGTTAAGGTAAACAAATTGCACAATTACTTCCTCACAGTTTTTTTTTTTTTTTTGTGCGTGTATGTGTGTCAGGTATATGTTTGGGAAATCAGCCAGCAACGTTGGCTTATTGTATCTTCTAGAAAAGGAGTCCATGAAGCCGCGAAGATGTCTCAGGAAACTAAAACGTGACCTGTAACTTTAAAAGTCTGATACCCTTAAAGCCGATTGCTGTATTTTACTCACTATAATCTCTCGAGATGATGATATCTCTCCATCATACTCGAATTGCAAATTCTTTCTGGAATTGAAGTTGCTGCAACCCAGAAGTTGTATAGTTTGCGCAGAAGTACTGATCTTGGTACTTCTCTGACGTGGTTTAACTTTGAAGAAGCCTGGTTTGTGTTTGGATGCATAAAAATTTGAAAGCTGAAATGTTCGGACTTATGGCATCCTCCTTTGTATGTTAATATAACAGTTCATCAATGTGTGAATCTTCTTCTTTCCTTTTCGCTGTATATATATTCTTTGAATTGTTTTATAACATTAGTGGATATAGGATTGAGAGGACATTCTTCTCCTTAGAATGGCAGCAAAAACTAGCATTTATTCTATTTTCTTACTCTTCAGTTCAAGTTTTACACTATTGTTGTTATTATTTTGAGAACTGATTAGTTTGACACGGTACTTGTTTGGTCAAAAACTAGCCAAGTCATTGGTTCGTCATCGGTCACATCCTTTTTCCGTTATCACTGTATGAAAATTATTAAGAGGTTTCTCCGATTTCGTTTTATTCAAAATCGGTGCTTAGGCTCTCCGATCTCCAAAATCCAGTTTGCGATAAAGAAGATTACAGAAAGATGGTGTTTGATAAGTTACTGTTTCCATTACCATCTTCGGTATTCATGGCATGTTCAATCACCTTAGTTTCCTCGTTTATTGCTGGAATCTCTGAATCAAAAGGGAATAATTTACCGTATTCAAAATTCGGGAATACAAATTCTGGCCAGAAATCCAAAAAAGAGAGCGTTTTTCTTTCTGGTAGAATTGGGATGCTAATTGTGTACACACCTGCTCTCTTAGCGAGTGCAATTTCATTCTGGGTTTACCCTAATCATGATTTCAGATTCTTGTTGGTGAATTCTGCTCTTGCTCTTCATTTCTTCAAGAGGGATCTCGAGGTATGCTTAGCCACCTCATTTTTTCATAGTGCACTTTCCTGTCTGATATTTGGTACTTTTCAAGACACTGATTTAGGTTTCAATTTGCTGTACTATTTTACTTTTATTTTTGATCGAGAATTTGCTGTACTATTAATTAGGTGTCGTTTGTACACAAGTACAGTGGAAAGATGATGCTTGACTCTGCAATCAAGATCTCTTTAAGTTATTGCATATCAACTGTGAGCATGATTTACAATCAACACCTAATGCAAGGAATCGTCGTGTATTCAGTTGGAATACACGACCCAAAAATGGATCTAAAACCAGTTGGAATCGTCGTGTATTCAGTGAGTATCATGGGGAATTTCTACCACCATTATCTCCTTTCAAAACTAAGGGAGGATCATGATAAAAAGTACAAAATTCCGAAGGGTGGTCTCTTTGGACGCGTAATTTGCCCACATTATATGTTTGAAATTCTAGTTTTTGTGGGGATTTCCTTGATGTCTCAGACAATTTACCAATTTTGTTTCACCGTTGGAACCATATGTTATTTGACAGGAAGGAGTATTGCTACTAGAAAATGGTACCTTTCCAAGTTTCCAAACTTTCCTAAGCATATCAAGGCCCTTGTACCTTTTGTTTTTTAGATTTTTTTTTTTTTGAAGCATATTTTGTTTTTTTAGATGTAAACTTGTTTTGTGCTTACAATTCTGATGAATCCATGGACCTTTCGTGTAACCTGATGCTTTATCATTGGTGAAGTATGGTTCCACTATTTCAACACGTAGGAACCAAACACAAGTTGTATTGAGAAGTGTGTGAAGGGTTATCAACAAAGGGCAAGGGTTCAGCTATTTATAGGACATAGAGAACAAAGCAAAAACATAAAAGAAAGTAACACTGCGATTACACTTAAAACATCTAACACTCCCCCTCAAGCTAATGACTCCACAAAGTGCATTAGCTTGCAAACACAAGAATGAAACTGAACAACTCCAAGTCCTTTTGTAAACACATCTGCAAGCTGATGCTGAGATGGAACATAGGCAAGTTTGAGAAAGCCATCTTCAACTAATTCATGAATGCAGTGATAGTCGATCTCCACATGCTTAGTGCGAGCATGAAAAACTGAATTTGTAGCTAAGCTGTTGGCGCCAATATTGTCACAGTAAAGAGTAGGAGATCTAGAGAGAGTAATGTGTAGTTCTTTAAGTAAATAAGAAATCCATAAAAGCTCAGCACTGGTCAATGATAAAGACTTATACTCTGCCTCAGTACTGGAACAAGAAATAGTTGGCTGCTTTTTACAGGCCCAAGAAACAAGAGAATTGCCCAAGTATATGCAGTAACCACTAGTGGACTTGCAAGTGTCAGGGCATCCTGCCCAATCAGAGTCAGAGTATGTAGTCAAAATATCACAAGGTCCAACAGAGAGTGTAATACCAGAGCCAATACTACCCTTGACATATCTCAAAATCCTTTTTTACTAGTTGTAGATGAGGGGTAGTAGGAGCATGCATAAACTGAGAGACATAATTGACTGAAAAACACAAGTCAGGTCTAGTGAGAGTGAAATATTGCAAACCTCCAACTAGACTTCTATAGAATCCAACATCATCAAGAGGATCACCATTATATAAAGATAGTCTTGGTCCTGCAGCTACAGGGGTACTTGCAGAACATAAGTAGAACAATGAATGATCATTTACTGACTTTTGAAATCCATGGCTTTCAAGAAAAATACTGAATCTCTCAAACCAAGCTCTAGGAGCTTGTTTAAGACCATAAAGGGATTTCTTCAAGAGACAGACATAGTTGGGTTTGAGCTCATCAACAAACCCCTTTGGTTGAGCCATATAGACATCCTCCTTGAGAAAGTGATCTGATGTTCAACTGAGTTTTAGTAAAAGGTTCGTTGAGGCTTGTGAAAGCAAAAGATTCTGGACTTAATAAAACTTAAAAGTAAAGAAAACTTAGATCAAAATTTGATTTCAAGATATTAGAAAATAACCAAGACACTAGAATCCACTATTACACATGAATGAATGATGTCAAATATTTCATAACTCTAATTAGCCTTTTAATCCTTTATTTCTTAATTCACAAATAATCAAACATATTCTCAAATGTTAATTGGATCCCCTAAGCATAGATTATCTAAACAAAGCATTACCTATCTAATTGAATCACAACTAATGAAAAAAATTATGTAAACTTTTAAGAACTCTGCAAAAGCAGTGATTGAGTGAACTATAATTAAATATTAGAGAAAATGAAATAGTTACCCATTATTCATGTGTGAATAGCTTCATCCATTGCCTTGGTTACGCGAGAATTTAGCCTCTCATCATGTTGGAAACATGCTCAAAAATCATTTTTATTGCTCAAATGGTTTACAAATGATGAATATGGGAGAAAATGAATAAAACCGGGTTTGTAACAATTATTTTAGTTACAAACCGAACTGTTATAAAGAACGATAGAAATGATGTGTTACTGTCACTGTAGATATACGATCCCCTCCTTTGTGTCGTTGTTATAGCATGAACGACATATTTTTGTGGGTCAATGTTCTTCGTGTTCTTCGTGCAGTAGCATAAATGGCAGCTCTGCAACTTCGGTTTCTTAAGCTCTGTGGTGTTCTGATTCTCCCCAAAACTCCCCGTCCTTATGATCTCCAAACCCCTTTTTATACTCAACAGGCTGCGACAATCTCCGTATCTTCTCATAATAAATTCCTAGAATAAGTTGCTATCAAACACCTTTATTCTTCACTGCCAGTTATGGAAAGTTTTCTTTGTTGTCCGATGAATTGTCTCCACTGTCAAAGAATGAAATCCTCTAACAAAATATTCTCCCCTTCAAAGCATATCCCCCAAATACAAGGAAAGAATATCCGATGCTCTAACTTCTCTGTTTGTCGAAGGGAACTTTCTTGTCTTATCAATTCCACACGCCTGCATCCTCTAAACACGATGAGACTCCTTGAAACCACACACCAACATCTGTGAATCACTCACAAAACACGGGAACGCACAACAGAATCTCGTGTCCCTGTTTTGCCGAGATTTGAAGAAATATGCCTCAATCCAACCCATATACCAACCCTGTTTCGATGAAACAGGTGGATATCAATCCAAATCCACGAAGAACTCGAACAAAAATCCCGTCAAAATTGTCTCCAAAAGTTCCGCAGTTGAAAAACTATTTTTCCCGCCAATACAGTTTGTAATGAAGAAGAGATTGATAGCCCCCTATCCAACGTCCTGGGTGCCGAATAACAAATGGGTGTTGTGGACAACAGTTTGTAATGAAGAAGAGATTGGTAGCCCCCCCCCAAACTTATTATTTGCTAGTCCTCGAGCAAAACTAAAAAAATAAAACCGAGTTAATCTCGGGAGGGTTTACCAGAGGTGTACCCACAAAACCATGACTTCTAATTGGTCACAAGTATCCAAAGAGCTATGAGGAAAAACAGATTCTCAACCTATCTCCAAGTAACTAGAATGCCAGAGAAATTAAAGGTGCCAGCTCTAAAGCTGACTAAAGAAAAGGGGAGACACATCCGCAACACTGCTAGATAAAGAGATATCCGCCACACAGCTAGATAAACATTGTAAGATGCATCCGCTGATTTACAGATGTATAATATTAAGAGAGAGATAAAGATGAGAGGGACATCTGCTACACAGCTGGACTAATTATGTGTGATGAGTTGAACCAGTGTTGGAAAGATCTTGTGCCAGATGGAAAGAGGACTAACAAAGCAACCAAATGTATCTTTCTTCGACTCTCTCATAGTGCTCAGTAGAAACAACGTCTTCTTCGGTCTTCAACTGTTGATGAAAAACTATCGAACCTCATAAAACCTTGAAAATTAACTCTTCTCTTCGATTTCTTGCTTGACTTAAAAATTTCTACTTCCCTATAGCCTTATTGAACAAAAAAAAAACTAATTATAGAACGTAATGATGATTTATTTTATTTATTTATTTATTTTTCATTTTTTTTTTCTGACACAAAAATTAAAAGACAAAAATTTACATGGCCATGAGAGAAGGACTTTAAAAACTTGGATCTTCGCAACTTGTGATGTCTTGGTATCATGAATTCCAACAACTTATATCATTTTCCCTTATAACTTTTTGTAACTAAGTCTTCAACTTTGATTTTTGAATTATTCTTTTCTATTGTTGCTTCTAAACCTTAAACGTCTTCAACTTTCTTCATAGATTTTGATGTCGCTTCGCTTGTTGATGATGATAATTTTCTATTGAGAGAGAGTCGTAATCCAGTAACTAAGACTACATTGTGAGGCTGCTTTGTCTTTCTGCCATTTCCTGACCTACTTGCCTTTCCATCATGGATGGTTAGGTCCATCACGGTTACCCTCTAAAAGGAACAAGTTCTCTCCTGAATTTCAAGGATCTCAATGTCTTTTTCTCTAATGTCTCAATAGGTTGTTATCCCTAGCATTCCAATTTCTATCTTTTCGGTGAGAAACAGTATGTAAACTTAGCTAACCGGATACCATGTGACGCTAGAAGTTTCAAAAGTGCAACTAAAAAGTTCTTCCCCACCCCAAACTTAAATCTAACATTGTCCTCAATGTTTCTAATGAAAGACCAATACCAAAAGTAAAATAACACGAGGATAAGTTGGAAATATAGTACCTTGGTGAAGAGAGAGAAAATCAAAAACTAATATACAACATACAATCGCCTCGATGGGGAATCAAGGGTAAGCAGGGTCCTCCAGAGGGACCTCCTCAACATCACTTATAGGAAATGGCTCTAAAAAGGGTTTCAATCGCTGACCGTTAACCTTTGAAGAACTACTACCATCCTGTGTCTCGATCTCAACAGCTCCATGAGGAAAAACAATACGGACCACAAAAGGACCGGTCCACCGAGTGCGTAACTTCCCGGGGAATAGATGCAAATGAGTATCATACAAAATAACTTTTTGACCTGGATAAAATGACTTTCTTAAGATATTTCTATCATGCACAAGTTTCATTTTGTTCTTATACTGCTTAGAACTATCGTAAGCATCTCTACGAATCTCTTCCAACTCATTGAGTTGGAGTTTCCTATGGGCTCCTGCCTTGTCAAGTGAAAAATTTAGCTGCTTAACAGCCCAATAAGCTCTATGTTCTAACTCAACAGGTAAATGACATGCCTTTCCATACACAAGCCGATAAGGCGACATTCCAATGGGGGTCTTAGACGTAGTACAGTAAGCCCATAACGCATCAGTAAGCCTATACAACCAGTCTTTCCGATTAGGATTAACTGTTTTCTCTAATATTCGTTTTATCTCCCTATTGGAAACCTCTACCTGACCACTAGTCTGTAGATGATACGGGGTAACTACCTTATGTGTAATACCATATTTCTTCATCAGAATCCTAAAAGGCCCATTACAAAAGTGCGACCCTCCATCACTAATTATAGCTCGCGGTGTACCAAAACGTGTAAGTATATTATTTTTCAAGAACTCAATCACAACACTATGGTCATTGGTTTTACACGCAACCGCCTCAATCCACTTAGAGACGTAGTCTACGACGACAAGGATGTAAAGGTTACCAAAAGAATTAGGAAACAGACCCATAAAGTCAATACCCCACACATCAAAGACCTCAACAATTAAAATCGGGTTCAAGGGCATCATATTCCTAATGGAAATGGTTCCTAATTTCTGGCAACGTTCACAAGTAACACAGTAACTATGGGAGTCTTTAAACAACGAAGGCCAATACAATCCACACTGCAATATCTTAGCAGCAGTTTTCTTATCACTAAAGTGACCCCCACAAGCATGATCATGACAAAAGGAAATAATACTGGACTGGTCAATCTCAGGTATACATATCCTAATAATCTAGTCTGGACAATACTTAAACAAATAAGGATCATCCAAAAAGAAGTGCTTAACCTCAGCTAAAAACCTAAAACGATCTTGTTTACCCAACATTTGGGGCATTCGACCAGTAACAACATAGTTCACGATATTCGCGTACCAAGGTAATTGGGTAACAAAGAAAAGTTTTTCATCAGGAAAACTATCCCTTATAGGAAGGGAATCATCAGGGGAATCAACAACTAGCCTAGACAAGTGGTCTGCTACTACATTTTCGGCACCCTTTTTGTCTCTAATGTCTGGAGAGAACTCTTGCAACAAAAGGATCCACATAATAAATCTAGGTTTTGTATTCTTCTTAGACAAAAGATATTTCAAAGCAGCATGATCAGTATATATGACGATCTTAGAACCTAAGAGACAGGGTCTAAACTTGTCTAAGACAAACACAACGGCTAACAGTTCCTTCTCGGTAGTGGTATAGTTCAACTGGGTATCATTCAGAGTTTTGCTAGCATAGTAAATCACATGAATTAATTTGTTTTCTCGCTGACCTAGCACAACACCAATAGCAGAATCTGAAGTATCACACATGATCTCAAAGGGTAGGTTCCAGTTGGGTGCCTGGACTATGGGGGCGGTAGTGAGTAAAGTCTTAAGCTTCTCAAAAGCCTCTAAACAAGCATCATCAAAGACAAACTTAACATCTTTTGCAAGCAAATTGCAAAGAGGTCTAGAAATCAAGCTAAAATCCTTAATGAATCGACGATAAAAACCTGCATGCCCTAAGAATGACCTAATATCTCTTACGATTATTGGGACCTGTAAAGTCTTGATAAGGTCAACTTTGGCTTTATCTACCTCTATACCCTTAGAAGATACGATATGCCCTAAAACAATTCCTGATCGAACCATGAAATGACATTTTTCCCAATTAAGCACTAGATTCTTTTCTTTACACCTAGTCAAAACTAATGACAAATGATGCAAGCACTCATCGAAAGACGAACCAAACACTGAAAAATCATCCATAAAGACCTCTAAAAACTTTTCTACCATATCGGAAAATATGCTCATCATGCAACGCTGAAAAGTCGCAGGGGCGTCACATAGCCCGAAAGGTATGCGTTATACGCAAAGGGATAGGTAAAAGTGGTTTTCTCCTGGTCTTCTGGGGCAATAACAATCTGATTATAGCCAGAGTAGCCATATAAAAAGAAGTAATAACTATGTCCAGCTAATCTCTCTAGCATCTGGTCGATGAAGGGAAGGGGAAAGTGGTCCTTCCTAGTGACCTTGTTCAATTTCCTATAGTCAATACAAACACGCCAACCCATGGTCACTCTTGTTGGGATTAACTCATTGTTATCATTCTAGACTACAGTAATACCAGATTTCTTGGGAATAATCTGAACGGGGCTGACCCACTTACTGTCTGAAATGGGGTAGATAATACCTGCATATAACAGCTTAAGAACCTCGGTTCGAACTACTTCTTTCATATTAGGGTTTAGTCTTCGTTGCATCTCCCTAGAAGGTTTGGTATCTTCCTCTAAATAGATCTGATGCATACAAACAGTAGGACTTATACCCTTAATGTTTGCTATAGTCCACCCTAAAGCTTCCTTGTTGTTTTGAAGGACGGTCACTAGCATACTTTCCTAATCACTATCCAAGTCGGATGCTATAATCACAGGTAAAGTCTCAGACGAGCCTAAAAACACATACTTCAGGGTATCTGGCAATGGTTTTAGGTCCAACTTAGGAGGCTCTTCTAACGAAGGAACTAGGGTATACTTAGAAATTGGTAGTGGTTCGAACTTAGGTTTCCATCCATTACTAGTTGTAGATGGGGAAAAACGATTTGCTGGTTTTTAAGGAATTGAGGAGACGACCGTACGGAGAAGACTCCTCGAAACGAGCGAAATGTTAAAACTCACACAGATGCACCGCTGCAAAGGGGGTGCTTTAGATTCGAGAGATCAATCTGTAGTACTCCGGCCCAAATCAAGACAATGACCGTTCCAAAGTAAATTCGGTCATAAGAGAGGATGGGTTGATCTGTAGGAGGGAAGCTGAGAAATGCGTGGAATCAATGGTAATCAAAGATTAGATTGTGGGTGTGTGAATTCTGAATATGATAAGCTCTGAATGATTGAAATTTCTCAATTGAGAGTAGTTGATCAATTGATGAGTTGATGATCTCGTGTTGTCAGTTTGACGTGAGATTGATGATACTAAATGATGATTCAATCATGATTCAGAGAGTTATTTATATTGTTAGAATTATAGACACCATGATTCCATGAAGTGTGACAGTTGATGGAATCAAGGAGTGGGGAAGTGGAGATCGTGTTTGAAACCAGTTTCTCAACGTGTTGAGACTTGGTCGATTTTCCACCCACTACCTCGTGAATTCCTTCAACTGATTGCACGACTTGCTCACATTCATCGTGTGTTTGAACACACGTGCCGTAGACCACCAGACCAAAACCGTAAGTGATATCCCCCAAGTTACACGATTGACGTCTCGTGGTTTGTTAGTCAATTGATGACTTCGTGGTTTGATGGGACGATGAGTCCATGTAGTCGTTGAGTTGAACATGACGTTCTGAAACTCATGAATTGAACATGTCATGAGACAGAGGTACAGTTCTTACGATGAAGTGAGCAAGTATTGCTCATTCGATGGATCGTTGAATATTGATTGTCGAACCAATATTGAGCAAATGTTCCTCATCTGAGAAAGTGCTGCTCATGTGAATTGTTGAATATTTGATCGTCTGAGCATGTGTTGCTCATCTGATGGATTATTGGCAGCGTACCAAAAATATTAATTAGAATACTGGTCATTGAACCGAGCATAATTAATAAAATTAATGACCATGAGGTCGTCATAAAATTATTAAGGTTAGAATCTGGAATGATGATCCTTGGATTCAGAAACCCTAATTTGATCAATTGATGATCAATTCATGGTTCGTCAGAATTTCAACCATGGGACGAAAGAGGGAGCGACTACATGGGACCGTGTATCAACCATGTAGTGTCCATATGCTCACGTGAGCAAATACGAAGAAATCCTGAAGAGTTGACGATTTTTTGGTGAAAGAATGATTAAATGCTGACTTAATCATTTATTCAAAAATGCTCGTCTGATCCTTAGGTGAGAAAACCTAATTAATTATGACGAGGCGAGGGACCGACCATGGAGTCATGAAACCGTCCCTGGGTTTTCCCGTGACCTCCTGACGATCACTTCATGAAAATCCAAAGTGTTTGGGAAAGTTTTGGACCTAATACGAGCAATTATGCAAATTAGGTCAAAACTGTGAAAATTGATGGGACCGGCTTCCGTGAGCCAAAGAGCCAATATTGGTCGGTCAAGATAGCATGCTCGTGTCCCCAAGGAGTCCGCGTCTCAGTCCTGAGAATTTTGATATTTTCTGCCGTGCAATTGAGCATCCATTCGAGAAAATATGCCAAAATTAGGGTTTCGACGAAACTAAGGAAAACACCATGAGATGATGAAAAATAATTATAAAATAAGGAATGAGGAGGCGTGGGACCGCCGTGGTCAAGGCATGATCGTCCGGTCGTGACCACGGTCTCGTGGTGCCTTTCCTTTAATTTTATAATATTTTGATGATTTTATGAAAAATTCATCAATTTTGAGAAATTTGATGAATTTTGGGAGTTTCCATGAATTGAAGGAGTTTTCATGAGTTCAAGAAAGCGAAAGGTATTAAAATAATAAAACAAGGGCGTGTGGGACCGTGGAAGGCATGGCCGGCCGGCTAGGGCCCGGTTCCACAAGTTTCCCTAATTTTATAATGATTTTATGAAAAATTCATGAATTTTGAGAAATTTGATGAATTTAGGGAGTTTCCATGAACTGAATGAGTTTTCATGAGTTCAGGGAAGCAAAAAATATTAAAATAATAAAAACAAGGGCGTGTGGGACCATGGAGGCATGGCCGGCCGGCTTGGGCCCGGTCCCACGAGTTTTTATAATTTTTTAATATTTTTTTAGGTATTTTTGATGATTTGAGGGAATTTTTCCTAATTTGAGAGAAATACCATGAAATCAAGGAATTTGATGAATTCAAGGAAAACTAATAATAAAATAATAAAACAAAGGGGCGTGTGGGACCGACTAGGGCATGGCCGACCGGCCAAGGCCCGGTCCCACAAGTTTTCATAATTTATTTTATTTTATTATTATTTGATGATTTGTGCAAAATACCATGAAATCAAGGAGTTTTTTCATGAAATTAGAGAAATAATAAAGATAATAATAATAATAAAATAATAAGAAACCGTCGGTGTGGGGCCGGTTGGGACCAAGGCATGGCCGGTTGGCCAATGGTCACGCCCCACACTCCTTTCCTTTCCTTAATTTTATATTATTTTTATGGATTTATGGAAATACCATGAAACCGAGGAGTTTCCTCGAGACGAAGGAGATTTGATAAAATGAGAGAATTTTCATCAAATCATGGAAAATAATAAAAATGTATTAAAAATATAAAACTGGCGTGGGATTGACCACGACACGGTCGATCGGTCATGTGTCCGTGCTCCCATCACCCTGGTCAATATTTTTAATTATTTATTATTTTCTTCTCTATTTTGCATAGGTTCATCGTTTCGTTGTATTTTTGAAATACTCGTTCGTGCGGTGACTGTTAGTGTATCATCGCTTTCACCATTTGAATCGGGGCTTACTTAGAGGTAGCTCAGACGCCCAGTTGTTGATTATTTATTATTAATTATGGAATTCAGTGGAGAATAATTCACAAAACTGAGTAATAAGATGTTTATTATTAATTCATAGGATCAGCTGAGGATTCCACTACGAATTCAGAATAATAAAGTGAGCATTACCATTCCATGGAATCGTAGATTCGACCATAGAATCATAGTAATTAAGGTTTATCTATTACCATTTATGAGACCAGTTGTGGATTCGATCATGAAATCGGAGTAATGAGATAATATAGTTATTGATATTCTATGAGATCAAGCTGTGGATTCGATCATAGAATCAGAACAATTGTTATTGTCATTCCATGGGACCAGTCGCGGATTCGACCATGGAATAGGAGCGATTGTAATTAGGAATAATTAACTTTGTGGCTCTATACTAGCAAAGCAAGTTGTCTAGGAGCATTAATTATCCTGATACGAGCTTGCCGATAAGTCATATCCTTTATATAGTCAGGGTAAACTTGTTGTTTGTTCCTGAAGACGTTATCGCTCTATAATAGCAGAGCAAGCGGTCTAGGAGCCGTCCATTTCATGATGCTATATAGAAATAATCACTGAAATTATTCAGTTTTCATGAGATATGCCGTTGTCCAGTCGTGAGACTACATATCTACATGTACTCTGAGAGAAAGTACTCTCCGTTGAGAATTCGATGAGAGACCCGTGTCTCAATACCACGTCTGATTGATGAATCAGAGCTTCGAATAATTATGAGTTTACGAATTTAGCCTTTGTCGAAAATCCACCATCTACATTAAGTCCCTGCTTACTGAGGAAAGCTGTGTTCCTCAGTCAGCATTAAATGGTGATTTTCCGGCCATAAATAATAATACCAGTAATTGAACTTAGTCGTAAGTTGAGATGTTACCGGATTTAGAGAGCATGACCAGACCACGACTTGATAAATGATTCAATGTCATGATTGGAGTATCTTTTGATGAGCATAAATTGGTGTTGAACCGCTGGTTTGGATGACGAGTCCGTGGTCGGTTAGGATTCGCGGGTCGGGCCCAATAAGGAAATCCATAGAAAATTAGGTTTTGGAAATAAAATTGATATAAAAGGGATTAATCCTTTTTTTTTTAATTTTTACTCACGACCAGATCTTGATCAACTCTTCATCTTCACGCCAGCAGGAGAAGATTCCCGTCGCCGCCGGACCACCACTTGCCGCCGCCAGTCGCTGCCGCCGTCGGCCAATTTTCGGCCGACGCTCCCAGGTACCTTTTTTTTTTGCTGATGTTTATGATCCTCATGAGTTGTTCATGGTTTGATCATGATGAATTTATATACATGTGTGCATATTAGTGTGAGTTTTATGAAAAAAACCCTCGTTTTTTGAAAACGTATGTTCGTTCGATCGTTAGTTTTGAAAACTAACTATAATCCCTGATTTAGGAGAGATTTTTTTTTGTTTTTAATATAAACCTAGGTCCAGTGATAAAACTTAGTGTATGAGCTTTCATGTATACCAAGGTTTAATCATAAAAGAAGTGAATTTTCATGAAATTGGAAAAATCCTTCGTTTTAAAGACAAATAACGACAATACGAAGGAAAAATAATTTATATATATATATGAAGCCGTGACATATATCGTGAAAAATATGATGATATATTTTATTTTCATGAGTTTGTTTTCATTAAATAAAATCCTTGAGAGTTTATGTATGCAAGTTGCATTAATTGCTGTTTTTTTCGAAAAATCAAAGCGTGTGTTTTGAGGAACCTTTGAAGATAGAAAATATATTTATGATGAAATATTTTATTGTTGTAAATTTCATAGGTCAGTTGTGTGAATGTTCACATTTTGAAAATTGTGTCCTGATTTTATGAAAAATCAGTTTCGGAAATTAAATAAAGTTTCGTTCGTTTTTGCAGTTTTCGAAGAGATGAACGATTTTGAGGTGTTAACTCTAGCATTACTATCACTATTGTTAGTGGAAGTATAAAAGGTAAGAGTTAAGAGTTACCATTTTTGCTTGTATTTCCTTGATTTATATCTGGACGGCATACTGAAGTAGAATACAGTGTGAACCTTTTCAGCTACTCAGCAAAGATGACCAATTCCCAAGCTGACGACGCCTCGAGGGAAGAGATGTGTGTTGATGATGGTATCTCCAGAGATGAGACATGCATGTATGAAACTTCCGTTGGGGGAGACGAAGACGAAATCCCTGAGATTAAGAATGTCCCGAACATAGATGATGCATTCTTTGAGAAAGATATTCCAAGAGCTGAGCAACATTTGAAATCCCCAGTGTATCGTCTTTTGATAAATCCCAGAACTGTTACTCAGAAGAAATTGGTGACTCCTAAGACAGTGATTCGATTTTGTCTTGAACGAGGGGTCTTCGCCTCATCAATCATAGAGTTTAAGCTTTCTCGACGACCTTTGGAGAAATTTGCCAGATGGGCGAGGCATATGCTGGGTTTTCCTCATGTGAGGACTATGCTCGACCAGGCGCAGGTGACGAGAGCTATTCAAGCTTCTGGAGAGTTGTTCATTTATCATGACGCAAGTGGTATTGTGGCTCTGTTTGCTCGCTGGTGCATTCCCACTCACACTTTCATATGTATATGGGGAGAGTTTACCATTACCTTGGAAGACGTGGCGGATCTGATGCATCTCCCGATCACGGGCAATCTTCCTGGGGATCTTTCAGATGAGGATACCGCCGTTTCTCATGTCTTGACAGCTGCAATAGAGAAAGCGAATAAGGCTGGTAGTAAAGGATGCTATGCTTCCTGGTTGATACACTGGTGGCCCAAAGACGAGGTTTCTGATAAACCCATCGACGGTAAGTTACCCATTGCTGCTTTCTTATGTTTATGGTTGTCCAGAGACGTTTTTGAAGACAGTGGAAACTTGTTGAAGCCTTTTGTGATTCCCTTTGCTATTAAGATGGCTCAAGGTGAGCAACTTCCGATAGGTAGTTTATTCTTAGGCTCCTTGTATTACAACCTGGACTCCTTGATTATAGACTCCAGTGTGTCGAACGGCTCTATGAAGATTGAGTGTTATGCCAACACGATGTTTCTTCAAGCTTTGATGTGGGAGAATTTTAAGAATTATGCAACTACTCCACTAATGTTCTGTAAGGACCGAATACTGATGCGCGCCATACTTTCCCAGAGAAAGATAATGCTAGGATCATGCGTTGGTCCACAAAGCAGCCTCGTTCTAAAATATGCTTTATTGATGTGTTAGATGAAGAATCTGAGTTCAATTTTTTCCCGTGGGTGTCAGTCCCTGATTATGTTTCTCAGCCGATGACTTTCAATACTGGAGAAGGCACGAGTTTGACGTCTGGTGCTCATCTGAGTGATGGCGAAAGATCTTTCATGTTGAGTTGCACTCCTGGTCATTTTCTATCAGTCACGTTTGGAGAGATTTCAGTGGAGGAGTATAACATTGATAGAGAAGCTCGACAAATGGGCATGGATCAGTGTGTTCCAACCATACGGAGGAGGAAGTCATCAGTTGAGCAACTCAGGACTCATTTGGATCATACTCACGTGGGTGGGAGTAGCTACTGGTTTCCTGGTTCTGGTAGATTCGCCTATGTAACCCCAGGTCATGTAGAATTCTGGGATCAACAACTTCGGCGTTTGCGTGGCTTTTTCAGATTTCCCAAACCTCCATTCAAGGATCTTCCTTCGGCTGAGATGATTTCCAGTCGACCAAGATTGAAGTATCTTTCGGGTGATAAACGAAAGTCATCTCCAGGATGCTCTCAGGTATTTTTTTTTTATATATAATCTTCACGAAATTATAAGAACTGTATTCTGATTATATTACTGGATTTCACCACAGGACGGTCGTAATATACGACCTCGAATCAGTATAGATTTCTCAGAGACTGAGGCGGTTATTCATGGAGGAGAAGGTAGGCATAAAGGTTATAAGCTGTTACCCAATACCGTAAAGTCCCCAGTTGGTGCTTTGGTGAGTTCCCAATATTTCTCACCGTGACTTTCATTGCTATTAACATTAGAATCATGAAGCCAATGTTGTTAATTTTGTTGCAGAATTTTACTCCATCGAGTCTTGAAGGTCTTCAATTTTCTGCTACTGAACAAGCAATCGCTGACTTGAGTGACGAAGAAACTGTAAGTATTTCTTCACATGTTCAAATGTGGTGCTTCATAGATGAAAATATTGATTGTAAAGGACGTGTACAGGAGGATGTCGTCATGGAGATGGAGAATTCTGGAACTCAATCATCCTCTGAGAAGGGGAATGGAGGTATTTATTTTATTTTATTATTATTTGATGATTTGTGCAAAATACCATGAAATCAAGGAGTTTTTCATGAAATTAGAGAAATAATAATAATAATAATAAAATAATAAAGAACCGTGGGTGTGGGGCCGGTTGGGACCAAGGCATGGCCGGTTAGCCAATAGTCACTCCCCACACTCCTTTCCTTATTTTTATATTATTTTTTATGGATTTATGGAAGTACCATGAAACCGAGAAGTTTCCTTGAGACGAAGGAGATTTGATAAAATGAGAGAATTTTCATCAAATCATGGAAAATAATAAAAATGTATTAAAAATATAAAACTGGCGTGGGATTGACCACAACACGGTTGGTCAGTCGTGTGTCCATGCTCCCAGCACCCTGGTCAATATTTTTAATTATTTATTATTTTCTTCTCTATTTTGCATAGGTTCATCGTTTCGTTGTATTTTTGAAATACTCGTTCGTGCGGTGACTGTTAGTGTATCATCGCTTTCACCATTTGAATCGGGGCTTACTTAGAGGTAGCTCAGACGCCCAGTTGTTGATTATTTATTATTAATTGTGGAATTCAGTGGAGAATAATTCACAAAACTGAGTAATAAGATGTTTATTATTAATTCATAGGATCAGCTGAGGATTCCACTACGAATTCAGAATAATAAAGTGAGCATTACCATTCCATGGAATCGTAGATTCGACCATAGAATCATAGTAATTAAGGTTTATCTATTACCATTTATGAGACCAGTTGTGGATTCGATCATGAAATCGGAGTAATGAGATAATATAGTTATTGATATTCTATGAGATCAAGCTGTGGATTCGATCATAGAATCAGAACAATTGTTATTGTCATTCCATGGGACCAGTCGCGGATTCGACCATGGAATAGGAGCGATTGTAATTAGGAATAATTAAATTTGTGGCTCTATACTAGCAAAGCAAGTTGTCTAGGAGCATTAATTATCCTGATACGAGCTTGCCGATAAGTCATATCCTTTATATAGTCAGGGTAAACTTGTTGTTTGTTCCTGAAGACGTTATCGCTCTATAATAGCAGAGCAAGCGGTCTAGGAGCCGTCCATTTCATGATGCTATATAGAAATAATCACTGAAATTATTCAGTTTTCATGAGATATGCCGTTGTCCAGTCGTGAGACTACATATCTACATGTACTCTGAGAGAAAGTACTCTCCGTTGAGAATTCGATGAGAGACCCGTGTCTCGATACTCACGTCTGATTGCTGAATCAGAGCTTCGTATAATTATGAGTTTACGAATTTATCCTCTGTCGAAAATCCACCATCTACACTAGTGTCTAACAAAGGGGTTTAATCTAACAAAGCATTCACCTCATTAATCACATTATCATCAAAATCAATCCCAAAGTGAGCTACGCATTTCTCTAATGGATCTTCTATCAACGTGTTTGGTAATGATTCCTCGACTAATGTTCCTATCATGTTCACTTCTTCTATGATCGAATCATCCAGTTCAGAGGGCAACTTACTAATATGAAAGACATTCAGCTCAATAGTCATATTACCAAAAGACAAATTCATAATACCAGTTCGACAATTAATGATCGCATTGGATGTTGCTAAAAATGGGCGACCTAAAATCACTGGTATCTGGTTCTCTGGGTCAGGGACAGGTTGGGTATCTAGGATAACAAAATCCAATGGATAAATAAACTTGTCGACCTCAATAAGAACATCCTCGATCACACCACGAGGAATTTTAACGGACCTATCAGCTAACTGAAGTGTCATCTGGGTAGGTTTGATCTCACCAAGTCCTAGCTTAAGGTACAGATGGTATGGGAGTAGGTTCACACTGGCTCCTAAGTCAAGCAACGCTTTCTCAACACGGTATTTACCTATTGTGCAAGAAATGGTAGGGGACCCTGGGTCTTTATACTTAGGAGTAGTGGTATTCTGAATAATGGAACTCACGTGACTAGCTAGGAAGGCTTTCTTTTGGACACTAAGCTTACGCTTTCGTGTACACAAGTCCTTAAGAAACTTGGCATAAGCAGGAATCTGCTTAATCGCATCTAATAATGGGAGGTTGATAGTAACCTGCTTAAAAACCTCCAATATATCATTAAAGTTGGACTCCCTCTTAGTTGAAACTAGCAGCTGTGGGAATGGAGTTCTAGGAACAAATCCGGACTCATTAGGACCCTCATTGGTCTCTTTAGAGACTCTATCAGTCTCCTCATTTTCTGGCTGAGAAGGGTGAACTACAGCATGTTCACCATCAGGAATGTCAACCTTATTGTCAACTTTCTTTCCACTCCTAAGGGTTGTAATAGAATTCACGTGATTGTACGATTTATCTCCTTTTGGATTAGGATCAGTATGACTAGGGAACCTTCCATCTTCTCTCTCAGTAAGGAACTTAGCTATTTAGCCGACTTAAAGTTCTAATTTAGCAAGAGACTGGGAATTATTCTTAAAATTCTGCTTGGTTTCCTCTTGAAAATTAACCTGGCTCTTTACTATCATTTCCTGACTTTGTGATAGCATATCCTGCCTCTTTTTTAGTATACTAAGAGATTCCTCTAAGCTAGTCATTCTATTCTCAGAAGGGTTCTGGAACTGGGCTTGACCTGAAGAATTCTTCTTATAACCAAAACCTGGGGGAGGATGAAAATTAATAGGTTGACCTTGATTCTGGCCTTTAGACCAAGATAAATTAGGATGGTTTCTCCAACCAGGGTTGTAGGTCTCTGAGTATGGGTCAAACTTCTGACGGTTCTCGAACCTAGCATTGTTATAGACAGCATGGGCTTTCTCTTCACTAACATGACCTTCCTAAAACGAGTTATTGGGTTCTAATTCACAACTAGAGACTTGAGAGGCTCTAATCCTATCATCAGGTTCAACAAGAGACCTATGTTTAGGCTGATTCTATTCCAAAGCTTCTAACCTTCTAGACAAAGCAGCAAACTTAGCATCTGACGCAAAACTCGTATCTACCATATTGGTGCTACTTCTATTAACCAAGAGTCTTTTAGGGGGTTCAACACAAGACTCCCACTTTTGGGATTTCTCAGCAACAACTCCTAAGAAGGTAAAGGCATCCTCAGCACTTTTACTACTGAACTCACCAGCGCACATAGACTCGACCATGGCTTTGGTCGAATAGTCTAAACCATCATAAATAATCTCTACGAGTTTCATCTAATCAAATCCATGGTGAGGACACTGGGATAGGAGATCATTGAATCTCTCTAAAAACCTATAAAGAGACTCTCCCTCTTGTTGCACACTAGCACTAATTTTCTGCCTAACAACTGCAGTTTTATTCTTAGGGTAGAATTTCATATAGAAAGCAGCAATAAGTTCATGCCATATTTCAATGGATTCAGATGGTAGGTTGTTTAGCCAGGTCTTGGCTTTATCTTTCAAGGAAAAGGGGAACATCTTAAGTTTCAAAACTTCATCAGTAAGGTATTTTATTCTAACTGTCCCACAAATTTCCTCAAAGTCCCTAATATGAAAATAAGGGTTCTCATCATCTTTTCCTAAGAATATAGGGATCATCTGAAGAATACTAGGTTTTATCTCGAAATTAGCCGTATTGGCTGACAATTTAATGCACGAAGCTCGGTTGGTCCTAGTTGGGAACATGTAATCTTTCAAAGTTGCCATCGCTGGCACAGCTGAAGTACTAGGGGTACTTTCCTCACGAAGAGGCATATTTTTAAAACTGAAGTTTCCAAAAACAGGGCTCCCAAAAGAAGAGTCTTCGAGCTCCCTGTCTTCATAAGAAGAACTACTAGGTTTTTCACTAATCAAACGACCTAGGGTGTCTTTTTTCCAAGCCCGTTCTCTAATGACCTCGGGCGTACACTAAAAAAAAACAAAAGAAAAAAAAAAGAAAAAAAAAGCCTAAAATGAAGGGAAGTTCCATGCAAACAAAAACAAGGCTGACTCTACCACAGCAAACCTACTGATTTCCAGCAAACAAAAAGCATGATGGCCCCACTTAGATTGTTTCTAGACCAGCTTCTAATCCTTCGAAAGGGAATTCGTTATAATTTAAGAAAACCCCTCCGGAATCAATCCGAGTCAAAGTAAGTTGAATCGAGATGAGGGAATCTCAGTGGAGCTTTGATACCCAAGGTCTCACCGGTATTACAAGGTGGCGCAGTCACGCATTCAACTCACATAAACCATCATGAACTTCGAAGTATGCTAAAAAGAGTAACCAATATTTTTTGAATTACTTTCCTATTAAGCTCGTTACCCTATCAGTCTCGTTCTATTCCAAAATTTAAAGCTTAGGTTCGCGTTAAGTATCGTTTTCCTAAGGCGGGCAAGAAGAGAACGGTGATGAAATCCGAACCCTTATCTTGTATGGACAGTCCTTGCCCTTTACTAGGAAATTAAAGCAGTCGTTTTCAGTTCCTCGACATATATTCACACGAAGGAAGACAATAACTCGCTGACAGGGTATTCGCGAGTGTTTCGACAAACTTACCTCCCGTTCCAGACGGGGGATGAACCGTTGTAGTCGACTCGGGCCACCTACTCCGATGTCAATGTACGGACCCGAGGGGCCGAGACGATATCGTAATCTTCGTCCTTCTCTGCACACAATTTATATTTAAACTACCCTTCCGTAGGGTTTAAAAATAATGTCCCAAAGTTTAAAGTCCAAAGTCCAAAAATAAAGTGCAAAAGAAAAGGAAAGTAAAAAAAAAAATCTAAAAATAAAATAAATGTCTCTCTTTTTTTTTTCCTCTCTTTTTTTATAAAATAAAAAAAAATCTTCTTCTTTCGCTCCTTTCGCTTTGCCTTTTACTCCAAGTCTTTAAGTATTCACCAAAAGTTTTGGCAAAATTTTCTTTCGCTCCAAATTTCAAATTCTGTAAGGAAAAGACAAAAAACCCAAAAACGTAAAGAAGAACAAAATAAATAAATAAAAACAAATAAAAACCTAAAAAAGAAAAAAAATCTAAAAACTCTAGCCTAAAGACACTTAATAAAACAAAAATTGATCTGATGTTCGATTGAGTTGTAGTAAAAGGTTCGTTGAGGCTTGTGAAAGCAAAAGATTCTACACTTAATAAAACTTAAAAGTAAAGAAAACTTAGATCAAAATTTGATTTCAAGATATTAGAAAATAACCAAGACACTAGAATCCACTGTTACACATGAATGAATGATGTCAAATACTTAATAACTCTAATTAGCCTTTTAATCCTTTATTTTTTAATTCACAAATAATCAAACATATTCTCAAATATTAATTGTATCCCCTAAGCATAGATTATTTAAACAAAGCATAACCTATCTAATTGAATCACAACTAATGAAGAAAATTATGTAAACTTTTAAGAACTCTGCAAAAGCAGTGATTGAGTGAATTATAATTAAATATTAGAGAAAATGAAATAGTTACCCATTATTCATGTGTGAATAGCTTCATCCATTGCCTTGGTTACGCGATAATTTAGCCTCTCATCATGTTGGAAACACGCTCAAAAATGATTTTTATTGCTCAAGGGGTTTACAAATGATGAATATGGGAGAAAATGAATAAAACCGGGTTTTTAACAATTATTTTAGTTACAAACCGAACTGTTACAAAGAACGATAGAAATGATGTGTTACTGTCACTGTAGATATACGACCCCCTCCTTTGTGTCGTTGTTATAGCATGAACAACAGATTTTTGTGGGTCAATGTTCTTCGTGCAGCAGCATAAATGGCAGCTCTGCAACTTCGGTTTCTTAAGATCGGTTGTGTTCTGATTCTCCCCAAAACTCCCCGTCCTTATGATCTCCAGACCCCTTTTTATACTCAACAGGCTGCGACAATCTCCGTATCTTCTCATAATAAATTCCGAGAATAATCTTCTATCAAACACTTTTATTCTTCACTGCCAGTTATGGAAAGTCTTCTCTGTTGTACGATGAATTGTCTCCATTGTCAAAGAATGAAATCCTCTAACAAAATATTCTCCCCTTCAAAGCATATCCCCCAAATACAAGGAAAGAATATCTGATGCTCTAACTGCTCTTTTTGTCGAAGGGAACTTTCTTTTCTTATCAATTCCACACGCCTGCATCCTCTAAACACGATGATACTCCTTGAAACCACACACCAACCTCTGTGAGTCACTCACAAAACACGGGAACCCACAACAGAATATTGTGTCCCTATTTTGCCGAGATTTGAAGAAATATGCCTCAATCCAACCCATATACCAACCCTGTTTCGATGAAACAGGTGGATATCAATCCAAATCCACGAAGAACTCGAACAAAAATCCCGTCAAAATTGTCTCCAAAAGTTCCGCAGTTGAAAAACTATTTTTCCCGCCAAAACAGTTTGTAATGAAGAAGAGATTGGTAGCCCCTATCCAACGTCATGGGTTCCGAATAACAAATGGGTGTTGTGGACAAATGGGCTACACATAGCCGTGGGTGTCACATAACAAAAGTGGGGGTCCATATAGAAAATGTTCTCCGAGGTGCTCCGAGCAACTTTTCGAGCCGAATTTTCCAATAATATTTATTTCCAAAAAATACCTACAAATACACAAAACACCATAATAAGGACGAAAACGAGTAATAACAATATGAAACATTGAGGACAAATTAGACACATAAATGCGTCTATCATAAAGCCATGAAGAAAAGCATTGGAAATATCCAACTGCCTGATATCCCAGCCATTTGTTACAACAATAGTCAATACACACTTGATAGTTGTAGTCTTCACAACAGGGCTGAAAATGTCTGAGTAATCAATTCCATCTTGCTGACTGTACCCTTGTGAAACCAACCTGGCTTTGCACCTTTCTACGCTGCCATTAGAGTTGTATTTGATTTTATACAATTCCATCTTGTTGAATGTACCCTTGTGAAACCAACCTGGATTTGCACCTTTCTATGCTGCCATCAGAGTTGTATTTGATTTTATACACACACTTGTTGCTTAAGACATTCATTCCTTCCACAAATGGTGCCAATATACATGTGCCATTTTCCATTAGAGCAGCATACTCAGCCTTCATATCTACAACCCATTTTGGGTGTTTGGAAGCTTCTTGATAAGATCTTGGCTCTACCTCTGAACTAAGTTTAGATTGTAGAGCAACAGGTAGAGTAAGAACAGTATGTGCACCAAAGTCAGGGCGAAGCTGTTTTGGCTTAGAAATTCCTCTAGATGCTCTGGTAGTAATAGTTCTGACTGGAAGTTATATTTGTGCTGGAGGAATAACAGTGAGAGAGTCACCAGAATCAGTAGGCATATCAGTTGGTGCTGGGAGAGAGGAATTTGCCATTTGAGGACTAAAACAATTTCCAATTTGTAAGGTGACAAGTTCAGAGTCAGGGTGAGATGAGGCCACATGTGACTCAACAGCAAAAGAAAATGTTGATTCATCAAAAGTATCATTTCTGGAGACAAAAGTCCTTTTAGTGAGAGGATCAAAACACTTGTATCCTCTGTAAAGAGAGTTATAGCCCAAAAACACACACTTAGTAGATTTAGGATTGAGCTTGTCAGCTCTGTAGTCAGACAAATTTGGATAACAGCTACACCCAAATACTTTGAGAAAGATATAATCAAGTATAGTATCAAATAGAACGTGAAAGGGGCTAATATAGTGAAGAAGTTTACTGAGAGTTTTATTGATAAGAAAAGTTGCTGCCAAGAAGGAGTCAAACCAGAAATGTTTTGGTAGAGATGCTTGAAAAGCAAGAGTATTTCCTATGTCAGTAATGTGTTTATGCCTTCTTTCAGCAAGACCATTCTGAGCTTGTGTATGAGGACAAGAGATCCCGAGAGTAATTTGATAAGCACGTATGTGCTACATTTTATACTCATATTTATATCAGTTAGGACTCGATATTTTGGCTAATGATCATATTTCAGTGCTTTTGTAGAAAGTACAAGTAAAATTCAATCACTGGAACGATGAATGGTTAAAGGGAGTCAAAATGACATTGGCGACAAAAATGATCGATAAGAGAGCCTCAAATGTGGTGGCCTGGTATGTTTATCTATCAGAAACACTTAAGCCCAGCCCACTAGTTATTTATCATCAAAGAGAAGTGAGAAACATTCAAGCAGCAGCTACAGGCGAGTGGTGTTTTGTTATCAACAACACCATACTTCGAAGCCGAGAATAAAGACGCTCATGACTGCATGCTAGAACAAATCATCATCAGCTCCTGTAGAGATGCATAGAAGAAAAGAGTTCACTGTCGTGGCTGATTTTTGCGGTGGTTCAATGCAATTTTCAGCATTAAGGTGAAGATATCGAGCTTCGAATCTAACTGGAATTAATTACACCGGAGCAAAATGAATCAAACTGGTGGCGGCTGTTTTTGGACTGATTTTTGTACCGTCGAAACATATAGGGAAATGGTTGTTGCAGTCGATGTTTGTGGATGTATGGCTTGGATTTATCATTTCTTTTACAACCCTATGGTACGAGGGAACTTTGGTTCTCTTTAGATTTGAAATTGCAGGTGAAACTCGTCATAGAAGGAAGCCACAAATCAGCAATGATACACCTCCTCAAGCACAGAAAATTGCCCAAAAGATGTTTGAGAAATCGGCTGAGAGAAAATACAAGGAAATGAATGGTGTAGTGGCCGTGAATCGAATAAGATGTTACAATGCTTTGCTGTCGAAGGTGGGTGAAATGCAGTTGCCGGTGATGACTTGGAGTTGGGTGTGGTAGCTATGAATCCTCTAATGGCTGAGATAACTATGTTTGGCGAAACTGGAATCGAAATGGGACTCTGGCTCATACCGCGAAGAGGTTGGCTGAACTGGTGCCGAGTGGGGTTGTACGTAGCTGGTGAACTGAATCCGAGATAGTCAGGGATTAGATTGGTTTTGCTCGGTGGTGGTTTTTCTCAGGGATTGTACTGTTTGGATCTCAAAACTAGTATTGTGATGTTGTTGCTGGTGAAACGATTGCAGTACCTGATGTCTGTGTCTGGAAAGGTTATCTCGGTTGATGTTTGTGGTCGAGATTTGTATGGATAGAAGATTGGAGTTGATGTGTGTGATCACTGGAGGTGAGTTCTTAGTCAGAGAATATGAAATGCGGTTGGGTCGTGGCAGCTGTATGTGAAGCTATAGATATGAAGAAAAATGGCCACAACGAGTTTTGCAAGGAGCTGGAATGGATAGACAATGAGAAGTGGAAGTGCAGAGAAGTTAAAGACGTTGACGATGGATACATGTGTTCGACAACAAGCAAAGCAGGGACCTGATCTCGGTTTTTGAGTTTATTTTGTAGTTAACTGGTCGGCTGTTGGACCAGTGGTGGGAGTGATGATTCATGTTTTGTTTAGGGGTACTGTTGTTGCAGCCTGTGGTTCAAGAGCTTCTAAGGAGGAGTCTGTGGAGTTCAAATGTTTATGACTTGTGTCAACATCATATCTTAACATTCCCATATTGTGCTAAGATTCTTTCACAACGTTTATGGAAACAAAATGAGCACGAGACATCTAGAAGATCAGATGGCAGACAAGTGTTGGAGATGAAGACGTGGCGAAACTTCATTGGGTGATTTTGTTTATCCCTCAACATGTGTCATAGGTTAATTGGATGATGACGTGGTGTAGAGAATTAATAAGGAGATTAGATTTCTTTGGTGAGGCTATGTATACGATCACATATTGAGCCAAAGAGGAGGGCCCCAACCATAGTTCCGCAAGGAGAGAAGGGTTTTGAAGTTTTGTTTTCGATTCTTCATTTTTCATTAGATAGAGTTTGATTTTAATATGTTTATGGTTTTTGAGAAAACCATGTCTAGCTAGAGTCATGTTAGGGTTTAGGTAGAAATCAATTAATTGTGAAAACTCTACATTGATATATGCTTAATAATGATTTGATTGATTAATAGTTTTTCTTCACAAAGCTTGGTGTTTAATCGTTTATGTGATTTTCTTGATTATTTATGCTTTTGAATTGATATTTCGTGCTTCGGTTAAATCCCTAGACGTGGTATGCAAGGATTGATAGGTAATGTTTTAGAATCACTACCCATGAAGCGAAGAAAACTATAGCGGAGAAACAGTATTTGAAAATAAAAGCATGGAATATATTTTTAAATATTAGTAGAGTTTGCATAGTTATTTGGTGGAAACCGAAAATCCTAATAACCCGCTCTCATTCCGTTTATTGTTAACAATTATTTATTATTTCATTTTACCCCGAATTCCTGAAAAATCGTTAAACATCACCTTATTGATTTGTTTATTCTTGGTATTATTTAGTAGAAGTATTTCACACTCCTCGTGGGAACGACCTGTACTTGCCATTGTCTACTAGTTAGACACTGTGCACTTGCAGTATTTATTGTAGGTTTCTGAGCCTACCAAGTTTTTGGCGCCGCTGTCGAGGAGTGGTTGTAAAATACTCTCTGATTTATATCTTTTTGTACATAATTTTATTTTATTTTTCTTTAAGATTTCTTTTGGTTCTTTTTACGTATTTTATTAGATTTTTTTTTAGGTACCTTAGCCTGAAGTGTTGTGGGAGAAAAGAAAGTATGCACTCGCAAGGCTTTTGCAAGAGCGACTTGGAAGATACATTAGAGGTTTTCTTAGCTCATTTTGGGTATGATTTTGATGATGATAGTGTTATTTGTGAAGTCAATGCTTTGTTAGACTCCACACCGCTGCTAGACACTAATAAATGGAAACCCAAACTAGAACCTCTAGTTTTTACTGAGTCTCCACTAGTTCCATTAGTTGAGAAAGATCTGACCTTGACCCTTAATAATGAAACCGTTGTGAATGATAATGGGCCAATTAGTCACGATATCATTGTTCCGTTGAACCCTTGTTTCTCGGATCGTGATTTTCTAAAAGCTTATATGAATGTTCCGAATAAGACTGGGTTCAGTTTTTGCTATCTGGGTACTAATCATCATTACTGCAGGATCATCTTTTCATCAAAAATGATTAGTTGGGTTGATCCCCAACTTTTCAGACTGTATATATATGATTTGCAGGGTACTCTGGGTTCCAACCTCAACTTATTTGAGACTACATGCTACTGGCAAGCAGGGAAACAAATACCTTTCGCTTCATGGGAGTCAACCCATCAGATTTGTTTCCTGGACTCGATATTTTATTTTTATTGCATTTTAAAATTTTCCACCTTAATTTCTACGTTGGATGACTCAATCACATTGAGGACAATGTAATGTTCAAGTGTGGGGGAGTGGTCTTCTCGTTAGGAATTATTATCCAAAAAAAAAATATCATTATGATTTTATGATTATGACCAGCTGTGTAGCGGGTCTTGTGTATGGTATTTTTCATGACCAGCTGTGTAGCGGGTCTTTTGTATGGTATTTTCGATGACCAACTGTGTAGCGGATCTAACTCTCTCTTATAATATGACGAGCGGTGTAGCGGGTCAATTTTTTGTTTTGCTCGAGGACTAGAAAAATATAAGTGTGGGGGTGTTGATAAGCACGTATGTGCTACATTTTATACCCATATTTATATCAGTTAGGACTCGATATTTTGGCTAATGATCATATTTTAGTGCTTTTGTAGAAAGTACAAGTAAAATCCAATCACCGGAACGATGAATGGTTAAATGGAGGCAAAATGACATTGGCGACAAAAATGATCGATAAGAGAGCCTCAAATGTGGTGTCCTGGTATGTTTATCTATCAGCACCACTCAAGCCCGACCCACTAGTTATTTATCATCAAAGAGAAGTGAGAAACTTTTAAGCAACAGCTACAGGAGAGAGGTGTTTTGTTATCAACAACACCATACTTCGAAGCCGAGAATAAAGATGCTCATGACTGCATGTTATATCAAATCATCATCATCTCTTGTAGAGATGCAGAGAAGAAAAGAGTTCACTGCCGTGGATGATTTTTGCGGTGGTTCAATGCAATTTTCAGCAGTAAGGTGAAGATGAATCGAGCTTCGAATCTAACTGGAATTAATGACACCGGAGCAAAATGAATCAAACTGGTGGCGGGTGTTTTTGGCCTGATTTTTGTACTGTCGAAACATCTAGGGAAATGGTTGTTGCAGTCGATGTTTGTGGATGTATGGCTTGGATTTATCATTGCTTTTACAATCCTGTGGTACGAGGGAACTTTGGTTCTCTTTAGATTTGAAATTGCAGGTGAAACTCGTCATAGAAGGAAGCCAGTAATCAACAATGATACACCTCCTCAAGCACAAAAAATTGCCCAAAAGATGTTTGAGAAATCGGCTGAGAGAAAATACAAAGAAATGAATGGTGTAGTGGCTGTGAATCGACTAAGATGTTACAATGCTTTGCTGTCGAAGGTTGGTGAACTGCAGTTGCCGGTGATGACTTGGAGTTGGGTGTGGTGGCTATGAATCCTTTAATGGTTGAGATAACTATGTTCAGCGAAACTGGAATCGAAATGGGCCTCTGGTTCATACCGCGAAGAGGTTGGCTGAACTGGTGCCGAGTGACGTTGTACGTAGTTGGTGAACTGAAGCCGAGATGGTCAGAGATTAGACTGGTTTTGCTCGGTGGTGGTTTTGCTCGGGGATTGTACTGTTTGGAGCTCAAAACTAGTATTGTGATGCTGTTGCTGGTGAAACGATTGCAGTAGATGATGTTTTTGTTTGGAAAGGTTATTTCGGTTGATGTTTGTGGTCGAGATTTGTATGGATAGAAGATTGGAGTTGCTGTGTGTGATCACTGGAGGTGAGTTCTTAGTCAGAGAATATGAAATTCGGTTGGGTCGTGGCAGCTGTATGTGAAGCTGTAGATATGAAGAAAAATGGCTACAACGAGTTTTGGAATGAGCTGGAATGGATAGACAATGAGAAGTGGAAGTACAGAGAAGTCAAAGACGTTGATGATGGATACATGTGTTCGACAACAAGCAAAGCAGGGACCTGATCTCGGTTTTTGAGTTTATTTTGTGGTTAACTGGTCGGGCTGTTGGACCAGTGGTGGGAGTGATGATTCTGTTTTGTTTAGGGGTACTGTTGTTGCAGCCTGTGGTTCACGAGCGTCTGAGAAGGAGTCTGTGGAGTTCCAATGTTTATGACTTGTGCCAACATCATATCTTAACTTTCCCATATTGTGCTAAGATTCTTTCACAATGTTAATGGAAACAAAATGAGCACGAGACATCTAGAAGATCAATGGCAGACAAGTGTTGGAGATGAAGACGTGGCGAAACTTCATTGGGTGATTTTGTTTATCCCTCAACATGTGTCATAGGTTAATTGGATGATGACGTGGTGTAGATAATTAATAAGAAAATTAGATTTCTTTGGTGAGGCTATCTATACGATCACATATTGAGCCAAAGAGGAGGCCCCCGTCCATAGTGCCGCAAGGAGAGAAGGGTTTTGAAGTTTTGTTTCTGATTCTTCATTTTTCATTAGCTAGAGTTTGATTTTAATATGTTTATGGCTTTTGAGAAAGCCATGTCTAGGTAGAGTCATGTTAGGATTTAGGTAGAAATCAATTAATTGTGAAAACTCTACATTGATATATGCTTAATAATGATTTGATTGATTAATAGTTTTTCTTCACAAAGATTGATGTTTAATCGTTTATGTGATTTTCTTGATTATTTATGCTTTTGAATTGATATTTCGTGCTTCGGTTAAATCCCCTAGACGTGGTATGCAAGGATTGATAGGTAATGCTTTAGAATCACTACCCATGAAGCGAAGAAAACTATAGCGGAGAAACAATATTTGAAAATAAAAGCATGGAATATATTTTTAAAGATTAGTAGAGTTTGCATAGTTATTTGGTGGAAACCGAAAATCCTAATAACCCGCTCTCATTCCGTTTATTATTAACAATTATTTATTATTTCATTTTGTCCCGAATTCCATAAAAATCGTTAAACACCACCTTATTGATTTATTGATTCTTGGTATTAGTTAGTAGAAGTATTTCACACTCCTCGTGGGAATGACCTGTACTTGCCATTGTCTACTAGTTAGACGCTGTGCACTTGCAGTATTTATTGTAGGTTTCTGAGCCTACCATAATTCCACATGAGTCAAGGACGGATTTAAAGGGACCTTTGACAAGCTCAAGTACACCATCATATTGGAAAGATACAATAGAGGTATTTAAAATATTTTCACTTGTGCTCTTAAAATGTTGAAAGAATTTTAAACTACCAGTTCTACTTGTCAAGGGATAAATCCAATGGTACCTACTGTAATCATCAATAAAAAAGATATAGTACATAAAGCCATCAAGGGACTGAACAGGGGCAGGACCCCATATATCACAATGGAAAAGCTGTAAAGGTGAAGTAGAAACTTTTTTAGATGGAGGAAATGGTAATTTGTGGTGTTTACCTAATTGGCACTCATGACAGAAAGTTGCTATGGAAGCTGAAGAAAGCTTGATTTGAGTAGAGTTATGCAACTTACTTAGGATTTTGTGGGATGGATGTCCAAGCCTCTTATGCAAGATAGAAGGATCAGCTAGTGTGGAAGTAAAAGAAACCAAAGGAGCCAGTTGAATAGGGTAGATATTATTACACATTGGTCCCTCTGCCACCACTTCATTGGACTTGAGATCCTTCACATTGTACCCCCAGTCAAACAATTCAAGTGACACATTGTTTTCCTTAGTGAACTGAGAAACACAAATAAGATTCTTGCACAGAGAGTGAACTAATAACACATTCATCAGTACAAAATCAGCATGCGAAGTAGAGATTGTAGAATTACCAACATGAGTAATCTTGAGAAATTTACCATTTCAATGTAGATTTACCATGACATGCTCAGAGCCAGCATAAGGAACAATGTCATATAAGAGTGCTGAGTTGTTTGTCATGTGAGCAGAAGCAGCTGAATCAGGAATCCATTGAGTACCCATAACAGTATTTGTAGTAGGGAATGTTGAGCTCAATGAGCAGGTGTAAAATGCTTGATGTGATTTCTCAGAAGAAGAAGCATGAGGTGGTGATGTGGGATAATCACTTTGTTGTGGAGATTCAGTATAGAAAGCTCTAGGGCCAGGTGCAGATTTATTTTTAGATCATTTTGAAGTTGATGGGGTATATCTAAATCTACACCTATTAGCAATATGATTCCACTGCTTGCATATCTGATATTGAATCTCAGAGAAATCAATGGGTGTGAAGTTATTTGAAGTGGTTGGAGGAGGACTCCAGTGCTGAGATGTATGATGAGTCATAGGTGGTTGATATTGATGTTGATGGTGATTGTGTTGGGGTGGTTGTTGCTGATATTGTTGGTGATTGTGTTGAGGTGGTTAATGTGATGATGAATTTGCACCATAACCACCATTTCCCTGTGAATGTGCAACATAACCACCATTCCCCTGTGAATTTGCACCATAACCACCATTACCCTGTAATCGATGACCCCCTGAACTAGATGATGAGTTAGAATTATGATTTCTGCGACCACCAGGAGAACCACGGAAATTGGTCTTCTTAGGAAAAAAAATGCGGAGGGTGCATTTGTTGATTCCAGCATAACTGAAGAATCATGATATTTACTCTGGAGCCATTGCTCATGATGCAATAACTTAGATCTAATCTCACTAAACTTGTAAGGAGTCTCACGATGTTGTGCAGTAACCACAAAATGATCAAAATCAGCATTTAAACCATTCAAAACATGTAAAACTACATCTTCATCTGCAACTTTATCACTAATAGATGTCAGATTATCAACAATTTCTTTCACAGAACTCAAATATTCAGAGATTGGAGTTTTACCTTGTTTAATAGAGTATAGTTGACGACGAAGAAGAGATTACGAGCTACAAAATGGTCATTAAACTCCACTTGCAGATAATCCCACACTTACTTTGAAGTTGTTAACCCAAGAGTACCAGCAGAAACAGATCTGGTAAAAGTTGCATTGAGACATGACAGAACAAAACCATCCATAGAGATCCAGTAAAGATACTCTGGATTGGTAACCATAGCACCATTTTCACTGATCTTAGGAGGAGGACAAACATAAGTTCCTTTGACAAAACGTAGTAGATTTGTAGTGGTATGAATGGTCTCAAACTTATGTTTCAAGAGTAAGTAATTTGTATTATCAAGTTTGAAGGACACAAAATTAGAGATATCCTGAAATGGTAAAGAGAAATTGAATTTAGGTGCAGGAGAGTTATTAAGATTGTGTTGTTGTAAGGCTTGAATCAGGTCTGTGATGATAGAATTTGGAGTAGCCATTGATAATAAGAGATGTGTAGAAGAAATCAATGAATTTCAACTGAAGATTTGGAGCAATAAGTGATGTTCTTTGCCACCGCCAGGTGCAAAGAAAGAGATAACGATCGAAGTTAGTGTGAAATATCTGATACCATGTAGGAACCAAACACAAGTTGTATTGAGAAGTGCGTGAAGGGTTACCAAAAAAGGGCTAGGGTTGAGCTATTTATAGGACATAGTGACCCACTAGAGAACAAAGCAAAAACATAAAAGAAAGTAACATTGCGATTACATTTAAAACATCTAACACAACATTGATTGACTGAACCCTCCAAGGTCTTGAGGGGCATTCAAGAAACAACTATACCGTTTTTTTTTTTTTTTAACATACATCTTTGCAATTTCCCTATAACTAGAAAATGACTTTCCAAAATGCAATACTAGCTGCTGAGACTCAGAGAAGTAAATATAGATAATGTAATGTCAAGTCAAGTCAAGAACTGTTGACTTGACATGTCCTGTGTTGTGTTTGCGTGAATAGTTTGTGTCTCTGTAATGACAATACAACTATAATGATTGGGCTATTTAAAGATAATTATCTCTCTTGTAATTGTCACCTTATTCAATAATACTCTATTATCTGTTTCTCATGGTATCAGACAAACCGATCCTGAGACAAAAAATTTCACAACATCAAAACCTAAAAAAAATTCTGAATCTCAACATCTTTTTCAAAAAATTCTTTGATTCAATATCTTTTACAATAATCTTTATCTTATTCAAATTAGATTTTCTTTTCAAGATTGAAGATCTGTGTCTTCTGAAATTTGAGGGTGTTCTTTGTTAATGTCATCTTCAACGATCGTTTATACAAGAAGAAAGAAAATGAGTTCCGCTGCTCAAGATTCTAGTAATTCTTCTGAATTTGTTTTTACCTTTACTAATATCTTTAATTTTGTATCTACTAAATTGGGTCCAAATAATGTTTTACTCTGGAAAGATCAAATGGAGTCAGTATTGATTTGTACGGATTTGTTTGGTTTTGTTAATGGAGATGTCCAAGAACCGGTAAAACAAGTTGATGTTGATGGTGTTCTGTCACTAAATCCTTTAAGGACTCGTTGGAGGAAAATGAATTGTTTTGTTACTAGTTGTATGAAGGCTACATTTACTAATTCGATTTCTGGTGATGTTTTGGGCTTAGTAACTGCTAGAGAGATTTGGTCATTTCTTGAAGTGAATTTTCAGAGTCAGTTTATGGCAAGGAAGAATTTGTTAAAGAATCAGCTTCATAATCTCAAGAAGGGCAATATGACTATTCTTGTGTATCTACACAATGTTAAGACTATTGCTGATAATTTAGCTGCAATAGGAGAAAGGGTCAGTAATTCAGATCTTGTAATATCTGTGTTGAATGGTCTTGGTAGAGAATTTGATAGTTTTGTGGTTGCTGCTCAGAATAGGGATGCCCCATTTACTTTTGCAGAATTGAAACCTAGATTATTGAACCATGAACAATGGGTTCTTAGTCAGCAACAAGAAACTGCTTCAATTTTTGATGATCAACAACATTCTGCTATGTTTAGTAGAAATATGAATTCTGGTTATAATGGGAAAAACAAGTCAAAGGGTTCAAATGGTTTAAATTCTTTCAAGAGTAATTCATCTTTCAAGACTGGTCAGAGTTCAAATTCTAATCAAGCTAGCTTTTCTGGTTCTGGTATATATAATGGGGGTAGTGGTAATACTGGTGGAAGAAGAGATTTTTCTCAAATAGAGTGTCAAATTTGCAGAAAAAGGGGTCACTTTGCAAGTAGATGCCACTTCAAATATTACCCTCCAACAGATGGTTCAGGAAATGTTGCTCAATAAGCTTTTGCTTCTATTGGTGAAAAGCAGTCTTTTGATCCTCCTGCTTCTACTTCTGAAGCACCTCAATGGCTTGCATACTCTAGAGAAACTGCTCGTATTACTGGTGATCATGAGGCTCTTTTACAACATACTTAAAATTACAGCGGCAAGGACAAAGTACAAGTAGGCAATGGTAAGTCTCTTGTTATTTCATTTACTGGAACTTCTACTATTCAAACACCTAAAACAAGTTTTAGGCTTAATTCTATCCAGCTAGTTCCAGATATGAAACATAATCTGCTATCAGTTGCTAAATTCACAAGGGAAAATTCATGCTATTTTAAACTTACACCATATGGATATGAAATAAGAGATTTGTTGACACATGCTTTGCTTGCTCATGGAACTATGGTTAATAATTTGTATCATGTTCAAAATATTTCTTTACCTAAAAGTTCTTCTTTTTCTACTCTTTCTTTGTCAACAACTGTGTCTGCTTCTTCTCAAGTGTGGCATGATAGAATAGGTCACCCCTCTAGTCATATCATTCAAAAGCTTCATTCTTCTAAACACATTGTTTTAACAACTCCTCATTCTACATCTTTGTGTCATCCTTGTCAGCTTGCTAAAAGCAAGAAATTGCCTTTTCAGTTGTCTAACTCTCATGCAACTCAACCATTGTCACTTATCCACTGTGATGTATGGGGTCCTACTGTTCCTTCTCTAAATGGTTATAAGTACTATATTATATTCATAGATGATTATAGTAGGTTTCATTGGATTTATCCAATGGAACTGAAATATGATGCTATACAATCCTTTACTCATTTTAAAAGTCACACTGAAAATCAGTTTTCAACAAAAATTCTTTCTTTTCAAGTTGATGGTGTTGCTGAACTTGTTAAAGGGTCTTTTAAGGATTTTCTAGATAAATGTGGCATTCTTACTAGGATTTATTGTCCCAAAACTCCATAACAAAATGGCCTGGCTGAAAGAAAGCATAGGCATATTACTGAGATGGGCAACACACTCTTGTTTAATTCTTTTTGTCCTAAAGAAATGTGGTATGATGCTTTCTTAACTGCCACTTACTTGATCAATAGAACACCTAGTAGAATTCTGAATTACAAATCTCCTTTTGAAGTCTTGTTTGGTTCCGTACCTTATTAATATTTTCTTAAAATTTTTGGCTCAATTTTTTATCCTCTTTTATCTCACGCTAGAGTTGATAAACTTTCACCCAAGTCTGCAAAATGTGTCTTTTTGGGTTATAGTACTCTTCATAAGGGTTATAGATGTTATAACCCTGTAACTAGAAAATTACATATTTCCAGGAATGTTGTTTTTGATGAAACTCAGTTTTACTTTCCTTGTCCTGTTTCTTCCTCATCTGTGCCAGCTGAAATAAGTTCTTTGTCATCTGATAATTCTTCATCTTTGTCTACTGATATTTATGATTTTTCTCCTTCTCATTCTATGGTTACAAGAGCACAAAAAGGAATTTCAAAACCAAAACTCTTTCCAGATCATGTTTCTCATGTGTCTATAAGACATCCTCTTCCTTCTGCATATACAACTTTATTAACTACAGAAACTGAGCCAAAGACTTTTAAGAAAGCAATGTAGAATCCTAAATGGCAGGCCTCTATGAAGGATGAATATACATCCTTGAGAGATAATGATACATGGGAGTATGTAGCCCCAGAATCACATATGGATATTTTAGGTTCTAAGTGGGTTTATAAGATTAAAAGGAAACCAGATGGGACTATTGATAGATTTAAGTCTAGATTATTAACAAAAGGCTACAATCAACAGGATTATATTGGCTTTAATGAGACATTTAGTCCAGTTGTAAAGTGCACAACAGTGAAATTTGTCCTGTGTATGGCTATTTCTTATAATTGGCAAGTTAGGCAGTTGGATGTGAATAATGCATTCTTACATGGTTTTTTAGATGAAGATGTATATGTCTCAGCCACAAGGGTTCATAAATCCTGATTATCCTCCAGATTGTGTTTGTCATCTGAAAAAGAGCTTATATGGATTGAAACAAGCTCCAAGAGCTTGGTTTCATAGGTTTAGTACTTTTTTGGTTGCTTATAGTTTCAAGAAATCTATCTCATATAATTCTATGTTTGTTCTTCATTCTTAGTCCGGGATGCTTGTTTTATTTCTCTATGTGGATGATATTTTATTAACTGGAAGTTCTGTTATGATGATTGATGCTTTAATATCTTCTCTTAAATAAGAATTTGCAATGAAGGAACTTGGCAGTCTGGGTTACTTTCTTGGTATTGAAGCTGTTAGAAGTAATGATTCTCTTGTTTTAACTCAGAAAAAGTATACATTTGAGTTATTATCTAAAACTAATATGTTGGATTGCAAGTCATGTGACACACCAGTAGTCAAGGGTCCAAGGGTTTCTTTACATTATGGTATAATCTTAGATAATATCAGTGAATATAGAACTGTTGTAGGAAGTTTACAGTACTTAACAATCACTAGGCCAGACATTTGTTTCGCTGTGAATTATGTGTCACAGTTCATGTGCATCTTCAGCTAGTTAAGAGAATTTTGAGGTATTTGAAAGGCACAACTTGGAGTTTGTATTACTTTGAAGAAGAGCAATTTGACAACATTAACTGCATATACTGATTCAGATTTGGCAGGATGTCCAGGTACAAGGAAATCAACTTCAGGTTATGCAGTCTTTTTGGGTTCTAATTCGATTTCTTGGTCCTCTAAGAAACAACCTACTGTTTCAAAGTCTTCTGCTGAGGCATAATATAAGTGTTTGTCTGTTTCTTCAGCTGAACTAAAGTGGCTTGTGGATTTACTATCTGAGTTACATATTTCTGTTACAAGTCAACCTTTACTCTTGTGTGATAATACAAGTGCTTTGGTATTAGCATCTAATCATGTTTTCCATGCCATGACAAAGCATATAGAGATACAGTACCATACTGTAAGGGAGTTGGTGGAAAGTGGATTTCTGAAGCTACAACATATTTCAAGTGAAGACCAGTTAGTTGATCTGTTTACAAAAGGGTTATGTTCACCTACCTTTTCAAGGTTGTTGTAGTCATTACTAGATTCAAGTATAAAGGCTTCTGCAAATTCTTTCTCTGCTTCATCAAGTTCAGTCACTGATGTTACTTAGTTCTTTGTACTGCTTTTTCTACTTTGTGTTTTCAAACTGTTATGTTCTTGTCAATCCCTAACAGTTTGAGGGGGTGTATTAGATACTGTAATGTCAAGTCAAGAACTGTTGACCTGTCCTGTGTTGTGTTTGTGTGAATAGTTTGTGTATCTGTAATGACACTATAATTATAATGATTGGACTATTTAAAGCTAATCATCTCTCTTGTAATTGTCACCTTATTCAATAATACTATATTATCTGTTTCTGAGTAAACTTGAGTTCCCAATTGGAACACTGAAGCCTTTGCAGCCATAAGATTAGAATGACAAGAGTAGATAGTTTAAATTTGCTCCCCCAGACTGACACCACCATGATGACCCCTTGCAAATGTAACTGCACTCGAGGCAGAACGTACAACTTCGTTCAGCAGTACCACCAACACTATCTTTAGTAGTACAGTTTGGTAATTCACAACTAGCGTCTAGCGACGTGTAGTTGCATTCGCGATGGAGCAATGACTACACAAAAATAAGAAAGGAAGGAAATCTAGACATTTAATATGGAATTAGGGCTGCACAAGACCCGCCCACCAAACCCAAACCCGCCCGTACCCGCTAAACCCGTGGTTTTTTAGTCCATACCCGCCCGTTGTGGGTGCAGGGTTGGTTATGAAGAAAAAAAACCCGCTGTCTGTGGGTGCGAGGTTGGTTTAAGCTACTACCCGCCCATACCCGCCCAAAACCCGCAGATTTTATACCATTAGATAAAACTAATCCTAGCCGTCCATTATGAAACCCTAATACTAGTAGATAGGATAAGTGATAACCCTCATTCACTTTCTACACTCTTGTCTATGTTCGGCCTCTCCTCTTCTTCCTCCTCAATTCTTCTTCTTCACCTACGAACGACAATTACCAGAAATCTTCACCAGAAATCAACAACAACAACTTCGAATCTTCACCAGAAATCGACAACAATCGAAAAATCAACAGATTCAACACTTAATCTTCATCTGTGAACTTAAGTAAAACATGTGTGTGTGTGTGTGAATGAGTATTGAATTATAAAGCGGGTCTAAGCGGGTTTAAACCCATACCCGCCCAACCCGCAGCGGGCAGGTAACAAAACCCGCCCGCTGTTTGTGGGTACGGGGTTGGTTTTGAAAAAAAAAATCCGCAATCTGTGGATGCGAGATTGGTTTGATCTTATACCCGCCCATACCCGCCCATGTGCAGCCCTATATGGAATAGTATTTGTCGATCAATCTCGAGACAGGCAAAGAGATTTACATGGATGAAGCAGGCCACTCAATAAATGCATGACCTAACATCTCAATGAGTAGCTAAACGCCCACACCTCGAGTCATCATGCAAGCTGCATATACATATTTCATAAGGAAGTCCAGGACCGACTAATGTCATCAAAACAGTTCTAAAATACTCCATGCCTAAATGAAACAATCGTTCTACCTATACCGTGAGAAATTCCTAGAATTATCCCGTGAAACTTATACGGAGAATCGGAGACGCAACTTTGTCAAGACTCCGAATACGATGAACCGCATGGTCCCAAAAGATTTCTCACCATCACTCTCGAAATTATTTTGTAAATCAAAACAAGAAAATGTCCTTTCAAATACCAACTCATATAAAATTTTGGATGGTTCCTATGACTCTGCCGTGGGTCCGTCCTTATACGGTAAAGTCGACCCAACCTATTTGTCGATAGCTAGTAGCACAGCTACTGATGATCACGTAAGATTTTTACAGAGTAGGTTTCCAGTTAAAAAAATTCTTGAAAGTGTATCGTCTTCAGAATTATCACCCCAAACAGAATAACAGAACTTATTTCACCATGTCTGGTAAATTTCACTAGCTGTCTATTTTTAGAACAAAAATTCCTTACGATCACTTCACAACTTCATGTGCTACTTGGCAGAAACTACTTCCACTTTCTGCAGTATTACTGCGCACCACTCTTTAGATTATAACCTCCTTATCTCCCCTCTCCCCCTCTCTATCTCTCTCTCTCCCTTTCATATATTAATCATCTTCCCATGATTAATTCTTTGTATCCCTCCGCCTCCTGTGATCTCTCTCTGCTCAGGCTCACTGAGTTTTGTGATCTTTCTTCCTCATCTCTTCAGTTTGCTTTGCATATCAAATTTCAATTATGCCTTCACTTCATGGATTCCGAGACTCCCTCACAAGGTGGACTGGAATTTCAAGAAGAAACCAGAGAGACACAACGCAACAACAAGACCAGCATCAGCAAACATCAGAACACAGGACAGAAGAAAGAGAATCACAAGATTACTCAAACTCATCATCATCATCATCATCATCCTCATCATTTTCAACAATAGCTGATTACACAAACCCAATCACAAATTCTATCGAGTGTTACGCGTGTACACAAGTAGGTGTACCGGTTTTTCATTCAACAAGTTGTGATAGTTTCCATCCGCCTGAATGGGAAGCATCAGCCGGTTCTTCATTAGTCCCAATCCAAAGTAATCAAAAATCATCATCATCATGGAGATCATCATTCAATAAGAACCGTCCGATATCATCATCGTATTACCGGTCACTCAAAGGTCCATTTGGTACGGTATTAGACCCGCGTACCAAACGTGTGAAAAAATGGAACAGAGCGTTTTTACTGGCACGTGCCATGGCATTAGCTATTGATCCATTGTTTTTCTATGCACTCTCCATTGGTAGAAATGGAGCTCCTTGTTTATACATGGATGGTGGTTTAGCGGCAATTGTCACCCTCCTGCGCACCTGTGTTGATGCGATACATCTATGTCATCTGTGGCTGCAATTTCGTCTTGCGTACGTGTCGAGAGAATCGTTGGTGGTTGGTTGCGGTAAACTCGTGTGGGATGCGCGTGCTATTGCTACGCATTATGTGAGATCACTGCAAGGTTTCTGGTTTGATATCTTTGTCATCTTACCAGTCCCTCAGGTTAGTTACATACCAATACAATAGTTTCTTACTTTTTTCTGATTTTTCTGTTAGTAGTTGTTTAACAAATATAGTCCTTGTTATAAGCAATCATCTTCTTTTTTCATCTAAGCCTTTTGATTTTTTTGATCATAATCTTTCATTAATGAATTCTCAATCAAAAAATCTTGTTTGATTGATTGATCATATTCTTGTGGGCTCTATCAGTTCATGCATTTATGCCTAGTATTTATATTTCTGTTATTTATGATAAGGTTTTTCTTCTTCTTGTGCATATCTTGAGGTCCACATATAAATTTGTGCTCACTGTACCTTGGATAGGTACTGAAATCTTGCATTATTGTCTATTGAGAAGGTCTCCCATTTTTCATTCTCGCTAGTATGAGTATCTCAGCAGGACTGTTTTCTAGTTTAAACTTATTTTGAACCCTGAACTTTGAGCACCGTTTTGTTTAATTGTCTGATATGGTATTATCTAAACTTATTTTCTAAGTAAAATATCTGGTCATCGAAAACCTATGTTACTAATAAAACCAATATTTCACTTAACCAAACAAAATAAGTTAGGAAGAAGATAGTTGAAAACAGATGAAGAAACTGCTAACCATACAAGGAAATTTGATGTGTAAAGATGGAGTGAGATGATAAAATATAATTCTTCCTGATAGTGATACACATTTAGCCATTTAGTCATATTCAACCTACTCATGGAGTCGGGCTAGAATGGGTGCACATCAATTGCACGCATCCGAGTTGTACGTAGCTTCCAAGTTCCAAACCAACACCTGAAATCTTCGAGATAGATTAACCTCTTGGGTGAGTGTTCTAATCTGATATGTCCTCGAGTTTGAGTCTACATCCACAAGCAATTAGCGTAAACACTTTTTGGCGGTTTGATTTTGACTGATCATCTGAAGGGGTTACAAAATTATCAGTTATGTATTTCATTTTCATACCCTGCTTTGATACCATATTAAAGTCTGCGAGCATCCAACTCAAAATCAATTGGCAATGAGTGGAGAAGTCCTAATAGATTATAAACTGCAGGATCTTAAATAACCCAAACATGTGGGACTAATAATGTCAACATAACATCATAGATATCTTTGAGTAATATGGTGGAGCGACTATTAAGTTAACGTGTACGATCTAATCTCAAATTCTTGGGAACATATCCTAAATGAGATCAAATTTTAGAGCCATTATTTAGCTAAAAACAAACACCACATTGGTCTAGTAGTAATAATGATTGTCGACTACAAATCGGTCCTCACATGGGTACCAAGCTCAGATGGTACAACGGGGACCGTGAAAGATAATGGGTCTCTACTGACCATAATAATCAACAGGAAATTTCAGCCATCATGTGCCGTGCTTGTTTCATCACCACATAATCAGTTGGCCTGTGGGTCCAAACAAAACAACAACAATAACAATTCTTCCACTAAATATTTGCATTCGGAGAACTACGTTTGTCAGATGGCCCATGCAGATCAAATTCGTATCTACATATCAGTGAAAATTTATGATATATGTTCAATTGATTAGACCGGCAAAAAAAAAGTTCCTCGTTCAGAAATATAAGTGAAATCCATTATTTATTTTCAGAAGCCTGTCATTTTGCTAAGTATTTATTTGTATAATCGTTGTTATTGCAGACGGTTTTTTGGTTGGTGGTGCCAAGATTGATAAGGGAGGAAAAGATTAAGTTGATAATGACAATATTGTTGCTGATATTCTTGTTCCAATTCCTTCCCAAAGTCTATCACAGTATTTGCTTAATGAGAAGAATGCAAAAAGTTACTGGTTATGTTTTTGGGACAATATGGTGGGGTTTTGCCCTTAACCTGATTGCTTACTTCATTGCTTCTCATGTAAGCTTTCGAGTTTTACTAATTCAAATATTTACGTGGACTGTTTGATAAGATAAGATCGACCTTATCCAAGAACTTTGGTAAAAACATGCAGTTAATGTGACTACTTACGCAGCCATTTGTTGTGTTTTTCTTCAAAATGTTCAGGTAGCAGGGGGTTGTTGGTACGTGCTTGCGATTCAACGTGTAGCATCGTGTCTTAGGCAACAATGTGAGAGAAGTGCAAATTGTAATCTCCAGCTAGCTTGTGCAGACGAAGTCTGCTACCGTCTTCCATTAGCCGATATGATTAATAATTCATGTGGGAATAATACAATCACACATAAATTCCCAAGCATTCCTGTTTGCTTAAACGGAAATGGTCCATTCCGCTATGGCATTTACAAACAGGCTCTCCTTGTTGTTTCAAGCAATTCCCTCTCTGTCAAAATTCTATATCCAATATTTTGGGGCCTAATGACTCTCAGGTAATAATTTCTTTTAAGCTAATTACAGATATAAAAACATGGTGTTCTTAGAGACGGATTTGTCTGAAAGACTGAAACCATGGTTAATCTTTGAAATTTAGCACTTTTGGCAACGACCTTGAACCAACAAGCCATTGGTTAGAAGTGATATTCAGCATAATTATCACACTAAGCGGGTTACTACTCTTTACTCTATTGATTGGTAATATTCAGGTGATTCTCATAAACTTGTTTTTCTTCTAAACGTCATTTTCTATTCAAGTTTGATAGAAATAATGGTTCGATCAAGTTATGCATGAATGTGTGAATACTAGTATTGTTCGCTGGTTACTGATAAAGATTCGTATACAACATTTTCTTTAGGTATTTTTGCATGCAGTCATGGCAAGGAAACGGAAAATGCAATTAAGATGTAGAGACATGGAGTGGTGGATGAAAAGGAGGCAACTACCCTCACGCCTGAGACAAAGAGTACGCCATTTTGAGCGCCAGAGATGGGCAGCTATGGGAGGAGAGGATGAGATGGAATTGATTAAGGGCTTACCTGAAGGACTTCGACGTGATATCAAACGTCATCTCTGCTTAGATCTAATTAAAAAGGTTAGGCTACTTACTTCCATTTTGCTTTGTCTTTTCAAGGTCTGATATGCTGTTTAGATGGCTTAGTGTGGGTATTTACTAACTTACTAATACTGTCCGAGCATGTTTAGGTACCATTGTTCCACAACCTCGATGATTTAATCTTGGATAATTTGTGCGACCGAGTTAAGCCCCTTGTATTCACCAGGGATGAAAAGGTGAGCAAAACAACATACATTACACTGGCTTATCATTTTAACGTGTTTTGCCCAACACAATCATATATACTATGGTTCGATTTCATATAGGTCCTTCCATTATTTAATTCATATGTTAAACAGATAATTAGAGAAGGAGATCCAGTACCACGAATGATTTTCATAATGCGAGGTCGACTAGAGAGTAACCAAAAGCTCAGTAAGGGAACAGTTGCAACATGCACGTTAGGACCCGGAAACTTTGTTGGGGATGAGCTTTTATCATGGTGTCTCCGTCGCCCTTTCATAGACCGTCTTCCAGCTTCATCGGCTACATTTGTTTGTGTGGAAGCAACAGAAGCATTTGGTCTTGACGCGAATCACCTTCGTTACATAACAGATCATTTCCGATACAAATTTGCTAATGAGAGGCTCAAAAGAACAGCTAGGTATTACTCTTCAAATTGGAGAACATGGGGTGCAGTAAACATACAATTTGCTTGGAACCGTTACAGATTGAGGACTAGAGGCCCTGCAGTTCAAGTAACAGAAAATGGTGATACTAGTGAGCGTAAACTTCGGCAATATGCTGCTATGTTCTTGTCTCTTAGACCACATGATCATCTCGAGTGAGGAGCCTTTTAAGCAGGGCAAGATGAAGTTTCTTCATGGTTTCAAAGAAAATATAAGGGGGGTTTCGAGTTTGAAATTTTTAGCATTTGAGCATACAACGTCAGTAGGCAACAACCAACATGGAATTAAAAATTGCTGTTGTCTTTTATTCAGCAGTGTCTTTCAAAATGACATTTGTATTCTTTTGTTGCCATCAAAATCCCTGAAATTACTAGCACGAGGTCTTTTGTATCGCTCTCTAGAAGGGACATTCCACAGTTTTTTTTTTTTTTTGTTGCTTTTCTTGTTTTCGAAAATAAATCATATCATTGCAAAACCAAGGTGCATCCGGCAAAAAGAAAGTAAACTTGGGACCTGGTGCATCCGGCAAAAAGCTGATTGAAAGCTAAATTCCGATTGGGATCGCTAAAAGCCTCTGCAAGACTGGAGTACATAAGATAGTCCTGCTCCTACAATTGCAATTGAGCGAAGCTGCTCTGTTGTGTTGTTATCCATGGCTTGAGGAAGTGTCCAATTCGGAAAGAGACTGATCAAACATGTCTTTTCGCATCATTCTAAATCCCTCGCATTAAGCCTATCCACGAGGTTTATTGTACCACTCCCCAGAAGAAACATGAATCTTTATAGTACATTCTACAGAACACACGACCTTCTTCTTTTCTTAATTTTCATGGAACCCACAGCCTTTCTTTGGTACCATAAGATGGAGACACCAAAGTACACGTAGACATCTAATGTATTTACAAACCAAGAAATAATTATGTGTCATTACCATTTGGGGATGCTCTCAACGATGATCACAAAGTGCTACATTTGGTGAGTAACTACAATGGAAGGTGTAGAGGTAGAATTGTCTTCTAGCAAGGAAGAAGTTCAAGCACAAATGGAGAATAAGCTTTAAAGAATTTGAGGACGAATTTGTCTAAAGAAGGGGAAGATGATGTATTGTGGATGTCCCATATCGCTATTGAAGCACCATTTTTGGTCCATCCTAGAATTACTTTGAATATGCCAAGTATATCCTTGGTGCTAGTATAAATTAGAATAGATAAGGCTAAAGGAGTTAAGTTTTAGTTTGAGAACATTTGTGTGAGGATGAGAGTTGTCTCTTCTTTCAAACCTAATTGTTATCTCTAGGGGGAATTAGATCATCTAGTTCTAGTTTCCAATTTAATTGGGTAAAAATTATATTCCCTCCGTTACTTTTTAATAAGCCAGTTTCTTTTTTTTGAGAAAATTAAGGAAATTAAGAGAACTAATTATTGAAAGTGGTCCTCTAGACACTTGTTAATAAAAGAAGTAAAGTGAAATGGTCCTCATGACACTTGTCAGCCAAAGAAATAAGTGAAATGATCCACATAACACTTGTCATCAAAAGAAGTTAAAAGAAAAGTGGTCCCAGAAAATTAAAGTAACATTTGACTTTCCCAATTAAGAAACTGACCTATTTTTTAAAATATTTATTTATAGAAACTGACCTATTAAAAAATAATGGAGGGAATAAATTACTTGAGAAGAATCTTTATTTTTAAATTCTTCCTTTATTCAAAGTAGAAGGAACTATATTGGTTGATTATTTATCTATTTCAAGTTATCAATTTCAACTTATTTTTATTATAAGCTATTGCTTCTCATCAGCATCTTATCCTTCAAAATTTAATGAAGGCAACAACACTCCACATCCACATGTCTTGCATATGTCACATACGTGGCCTTTTCGGGTTCCAGTAATTTCGAGAGATATTTGGATTGTGATACGATACTTACCTAAATATATACCCCGTGTGTCTCAATTTTCTTTTAGATGTTTAGTTAAATCAGATCTAATCCGTGATACCAAAATTTTCTAAAGACTGCAATTACAATCAATATATATCCACATAATCCGTTTACCCCCGTTTTAATTATCTTTTGATCTATCAATCTCCAGAAAACGAGAGAGATGAGTATGGTGATATCTTTGTTTGATAAATTTCTGTTTCCACCACCGCCATCAATATTCATAACAACCATGTCTGTAATCAGTTTTGTATCCCTAGCAAACTCTGGGTTGTCGGAGTTAAGAGGAAAACATCTTGGATACTCAAAATTCTGGAATGCTGATAGTAACAATAAACCTGTTAAGAAAGAAAGTACTAAGCTCTCTAGTAGAACAGGAATGCTTCTTCTCTACACACCTGCTTTTCTAGCCGGTGCTATCTCTTTCTGGCTCTGCCCTAATCATGATTTCAGATTCTTGTTGGTCAATTCCGCTGTTACCTTTCATTTCTTTAAAAGGGTTTTTGAGGTAAGCTTCTTAATTTCTCAAAATTTTCACTATTTAACCCTAAATCTATATGGCTCAATGCAGCAGTTATGAATGATATGCTTCAATTTTTATGTTTTCATAGGTTTTGTTTGTTCACAAATACAGTGGAGGGATGGTGCTTGACTCGGCAATTGTGATCTCTCTAAGTTACACTCTATCAGCAGTAAGCATGATTTACAACCAACACTTGATGCAAGGTATTCCAGACCCTCAAATTGATCTAAAACTTGTGGGAGGGGTGGTGTTTTTGGCGGGGATTGTTGGAAACTTTTACCACCATTACATTCTAGCAAATCTGAGGGGAAAGAGTGATAAAGGGTATAAGATTCCTACAGGGGGTCTCTTTGGATCTGTGATTTGCCCACACTATCTGTTTGAAATTCTTATATTTGTAGGGATTTCATTGATGTCTCAGACATTGTACCCAATCGCTTTCACTGCTGGAACCGCATGTTATTTGACAGGAAGGAGTTATGCTACTAGGAAATGGTACCTTTCTAAGTTTGAAAACTTTCCTAAGCATATCAAGGCTCTTGTACCTTTTGTTTTTTAGATGCAAACTCTGAATTTTGTATGTAGCGAATGTCAGTGATCAGCTTAGCTCTAGTAAGTTCTTCTGGTGATATATTGAAATGTCTCTTTGGTAAGTTCATGTCTTCTCTTCCTTAATTGTTCAAATTCCAAGTTATGATTCTACCTTTTCAGACTAACCACACAAAACATCGAAACAGTGAGCTCAAGTTGCGCTTGCTCTGGATGGGGAAAGCCTCTTCGATTTTAAACTGGTGGGTCATTACAAATCTGCAAACGAGAACACATTTCTTCAACTTTATTGTCCTTGATGTTCTTCCGGAAACCGAAAGGCAAGCTTGTACCTTCATCGTCTGAACGATGTTGAGCCACTAGTAATTTAACAAACTTGTGAACCTGGACAAAAGAGCCTTACCAATCGTCCAGCCAATACGCGGGCAGGCAGCTGAATTTCTGAAAACCACTTCAAAGTTTTTATCCAACACTAATGAAATATATGCTCCGCATTTTTCTACAACCAACTCGACTCCAGCAACACATCTCCAGCCCAACATTTACAAGTTAAACTACTTTGACTAAGTTGTTATCAAAGTCTGTGGTACATTGTTTCCTAGTCACGGCATAATATGAATTCTATCTAAATCTACCGGTTAATATGATTTCCATCTTTATCTTCTCTTGCTTTTATCTAAATCTGTTGTACTAGTTTGTGTATAAATCAAGGTTTGAAAAACAGGTCATGGCTCAGTGGGCGTGACCGTTATAACGTGTTTTGACATGTGTGAGCACGTTTCTGGTAAGAAAACGCGTTACTTAGGAAAAAAATGTGTTTTTTATATGTTATTATGAAATAACGGGCGTTATAACGGTTAAATAAAAAACAAAAAAGAATTATGGTTTGAAATTCATATCCGACAGTTACAACATGCGTGAAAATAATTATAAGGGGTCTAATAACGTTGTTATAACGTTTTCTATATATTATTATTTATTCTTTTATATTTAAAATATTAATTGTAATTTTTTAATATTTAATTTAAAATATAAAGAAGTGTAAGAAAATATTTTTATATTCTCTTTTCTTAAAAGACGGCTATAACTTACGTGAAAATTGGAAAAATGGTTTAAAAAATTTGCGTTAAAATGTTATTTAGAAGGAAAAAACGTAAAATTCAACTTTTGAAAAACGGTTATAACATGCCTGAAAACGATTATAACGGGTATAAATAACGTCGTTATTTCCTATTTATCGGTAATATATAAATACGGATGTCGACGACCCTCACGGACACGCTACATAAACGTGAACATTTTAACGGACGTTTTTTCGGAAATAACTGTCGTTTTTCAAACCTTGGTATAAATAGGTGTATACTAAATCTATAAAAATCAAACATTTCAATCTACTAAATTCAGAATTATTTTTTTTCTTTAATCATGGCGGGAGATTCCCCTGTTCATGAAGATCCTAAAACCCCTACCAACACCACTGTCAAATCATCTGATGCCTTTGATCTTTATTTTGTTCACTCATCTGATAACCCAACTTCTGTCTTGGTTCAGCCATTTATGAATGGTTTGAAATAGCGTCTTGCTTCTCTGATCACCCATTATTATACCACAATCAAACCCTTATAGGATGAAATCAATTCCATTTAATCTTCTCCCAAACTGTATCCGCGCAGCTAACAAGCAAACACTTAATGAACATGATAGGGTTATGGGGTTTCTCCAAAGTTTCAATTATAGGTTCTCTAACCTTCGTAGCAACATCTTGCAGCGAGAAACATTCCCAACTGTTCTCATTATCCTTAACTTGATTCGTCAAGAGGAGGTGTAACAAGAGAGATAAGAACATTCTAGTCCTTTTGTTGCTCCTCCTGACGAACCAAGTTATGGATTGTGCGGACAGTTGGGATTGTTTCTCGTTGTAAAATATTGCTACGAAAGCTAGTGAATCGATCATTTAGACTTTGGAGAAACTCCACTGCTATATCCGAATCAAAGTTCAAGTGTTTGCTTGTTGGCTTCACAGATGCAATATGAGAGAGGATGAATTATTACGAAAGCTAGTGAATCGATCATTTAGACTTTGGAGAAACTCTACAGCTATATCTGAATCAAAGTTCAAGTGTTTGCTTCTTGGATTCACATATGCAATACGAGAGAGGATGAATTAATGGAATGAATTTTGTCCCATAAGGTTAAGTCCTATGGGCTAGATTGAGCTCCTAGATTAGCCAAAAAATGTTGCAGTTCAAAAAAAAATGTTATATTTGTTAACACTAGTTCTCTCTCCTAGCATTTGCTCGCAGTTGAACTAGCAGCGAGATAATAGTGATGAATGGTTCAGCTGCTGAACGGTTCAGTGCAGATTGATTTATTTTTTGATCTGACGGCTGAGATTGGTTGCGCTGAACCAAACAACGCTGGGCGGTAGTCCTAGCTGACGTGAACTGCTAATCTAGCTGCTAGATTAGCACTCCCATAGGACTTAGAGCATCTCCAATGGTGAATGTGAATATTTCATATGTGGCACCACTTCTAAGACATCCTTTGAGCATAAAATCTTAAATATTAGGAAAAATAAAGTTTTATCTCCAACCCATAAAGTTTTCTATTATTTGTTTACTTATTTGTAGGCAAATAATTGGTTAAAATCTTTTCCATTTTTATTTTTCAATGACTTTTATTAATAAAAGTGTGATTAGGATGGGAAGAGATCTTCTAAGTGAACGTCTAAAACTAAAGGTTCACCTAGAGGATGTCTAACTTTTTTTTTGCCACATCATCTTCACATCGATGGGTTGGAGATGTTTTTTCTTTAAATATTGTTATTGATCCTTCGTGGATTAGGACTTTTTCCTTCACACACATTCCATTGGAGAGACTCTTAGAAGGTAGTCCTAGCTTAAGTGGACTGCTAATCTAGCTGCTAGATTAACACACCATAGGACTTAGCCTAAGGATCAGATGGTGGTAACAATAATTGATCAGTTTGTCTTAGAGATGCAATGGATTTCTTAAGTTGAAAAAGTTTGGGAGCACTTGTTTAAGAGAAATGGTCTTTCAAATTCTTCCAAACAGCCAATGAACAGACTAAATAATCAATGGTTGCTTTGATTTGAGGAATAATAAAGTGACATATCCAATTACAAACAAGATCATCATAATGTTGGATATTTTCAATAATATTAATAAGTTACCCCAAATGTTTATTTTATAAAATGGTCGGACTTTACCTGGCAGTTTCTGTTACAAAGCGGTTGGACCTTCTTACTCGGCGGTTTCTTTTATAAAACGGCTGGAATTAATTGGAATTCAACACCGTTTGAAATCTAACAGAGGCATTCTTTCCCAAAGTCCACCATTGATACTGATTAGAGGTATCCTTTGGTGATGAACAAGCATCTTGAAAAGATGCATATACCCTATAATAGTGATTATTGTTTCCTTTGAAATTATCTGAAAAACATCAAAATCTCTAGCATCATGAAATTCTAATAAATGTGTGTTTTTGGTTGGGTCAAGGGAGTACAACTTTTGAATCCATCAACGTTGTTAGGGCTTCATTGTATTCTGAAAGCATTATCTTATTGACCAATTGTACTCGACAATTATTTGGGAAGGGTCGACATATTTGCTGAAAAGAATCGCAAGGCCTTGAAGTTCAGTGTACAACATTCTTTTCTGTTATCTGATTTTTCATCCTCTAGTACCCAGATTTCCAACACATAAGCATGTTTCCAGTTACGATAGTTTTCAATATCATCATCAGTACCATCATCAGAAGATGGTCCAATAAGCACAACATTAACAAAACCTAAATTTGCTTCAATTTTGCTTTAGCACATATAGAGCCTTTGTCATACCACGCACCCAAGTACTGTAATTGTCACCATTCTTTAAAAATCAAGCCGAATTTCTGGATTGCAAGTTTACAACTTAACATGAGTATATAAGATTATCTATGGAGCATATACTGTTGGAGCTACAACAAATGAAGTTGCGACCTGCGATTTTCCATGTTAAAACGATATAATCCTTTTTCTAACATCCCATTTTCGTTGTCTACAAATCTTTAACATATAGTCTTACTTAATCATAAGGCTTACTTAAGCCCATGCCACCAAAATGGAAACTTTTATTCTTGTCTTTGTATTCCACGGAAAAAAATTAATTTTTTTCTTTTTGGAATCATACATAATAACACTTTTAAGAGCTACAAAAAGCAAGAATAAACAAATCAAGAGACTAGATAATACGAATTTGAGAACTATGATTTGTCTTCCCCAGGGACGAAGCCATGACTAATATGTTATGTGTCAAACAAATTATGTTCTGATATTGTCAAAAAAAATAAAAAATGATCCATACTTAAGCTACAGTTTAGAGTAATACGGAAGCTTCAATTGTTTATAAGCTTGCGTCTTTTGTGATAGCACCATTAATCACATTTCAAATACACTAACTCCGGCGAACCCGCGAAAAATTGTATATATTTGTAGTTCTTTGTCCTTACTCTATTGAAAGAATACCAAAAATAAAGAGGGGTACAAAAGGTTTGAACCACCCAAAAGGGGAGAAAAGAAAGGAAAGAAGAAAAGGTCTTGAAGAACAGAACAAGACCAAAAATACCAAAAACCCCAAAAAAACTTACAATCATTTAAGGTGGGTCAAAATATATACTAACTCACTTATGCATTACTGCCTCATTGGAAAAGTCTTTGAATTCATTATAGCTAAAGCCTATTGAAATAATCTATACTTCACCATATGTATAACGTTCTCAACAGTTTGAGCGTTATTGGAAAACACCCGAACATTTCTCTCGTTCCAGGTACACCAGAGAACTGCAGCAGCTAATAAGTTCCAGATATTCCTCTTCTGAACAATATCAAAGTTCATTTGGCAAGACAAAAGAAAAACAAGTACAGATGAATGTATAATAAACTGGAGACGCAATTTATCCATAAAATAACGCCAAATGCTTGCAGCAAAATCACAGCGCGGGAAAAGAAGTGTAGCCGTTTCATCATTATTGCAAAAAAAAAACATGAAGGAGAAGTTGTAATACCTTTTCGTATAAGTGAGTCCTTAGTAGGAAGCCTGAAATAACTAATGCATCAAACAAAAAAAACCTATCTTCGGAGGGAAAAGATACAAAAATATTTAGAGTACTACATAACCCGAAGATTCAAGTTAACAGTTGTAATATCACACTAATCATGATATCTACACTAGTTAACCGTTGTACTACATAACCCGAAGATTCAAGTTAACTGTTGTAATATCACAATAGTTGTGATATTGCAATATTTCATTGAAATATTTAATAGTTGTAATATCAACTTGTAATATTCAATAGTTGTAGTACTTCATTGAAATATTTAGTAGTTGTAATATTTAATAGTTGTAGTATTTCATTGAAATACTTAATAGTTGTGTCACAATATTTCATTGGAATTTTATTTATCAATTAAAGAAAGAATTCCAAGAAGAATCAAGTTAACAGTTTACACTTTGCACTCACGAGATACCCAAATTACACAAAGAAAAAATGTTTTCTTACTAAATAAAATTCAAAATTTAGAGGGTGCAACAACAAGAAGTGTAACATTGTACCGGGGAGGAGTATTTCGCACTGTTTTGTCATCCTGGCGTAAGCAGTCATTTCTTCTTCATGCTCTCTGCAATTCCCCTCATGAGAATTCATCTTATATACATTCATCAATTAGTCCTTCTTTTTTTGATCACCATTAGAATTTATACCATCTACAGAATTTGTGATCACCATTGCAAGAAATTGTTAAATAATTTTCAAATCAACAGTAAAAAGTTCATCAAGTTCTACATAAAGAGTTCCCAAACTAGCATTTGTCATTACAACCCAAATCTTCTCTCAAGTTGTTACATACCCAACACTTCAAAACAAATTACCATCTGTCCTGATTCTAACATCTTGAGCATATTATTTCAAGCCTTAAAGCAACACAAACACCATATTCAACACCAAAAAACAAAAGACAAATTCAAGATTACAACTAACCAAAGCAACACTCTGAAAACCATTACCTATTCACATCAACACCATCACCAAACAAGAGAGAAAGCCTGCCGCAAGATTCAAAAGAACAAAACTTCACTTACCATCATCTGAAACAAAATTCAGAAGGATAAGAGCAAGCATCGAAAAAGTTTTTTTTTGCAAAAAACTTGTTAATCATCTTCAAGCTTTTTTCAAAACCTGAAAATCTAGCTTTTTCTGATACCTGTAAAGAGACCTCTAATAGTCATCTTCATCAGTGCTCCAGCCTTCCTCTCTATACCAGTCACTTTCCTCACTGTCAGATGATGCAGGAAAAGTATTATCAGAAGACGAAGAATCCTCAGCAGTACTAGCATTTTCTCCAACCTCTTCCTCATCAGTCTCATCCTCCAACATCTCCTCATCCTCACCTTGTTTCTCACCCTCTTGCATGGTCCTTGAGAATATCTTCGGATTTGCGCGCTCATAATCAAACCTGCCCCTCAATTTCCTCTCATGATAATTTTCCATCCTCTCCTTCTCCTCTGCAGCGTCTGAATCAAGTTCACTGGTATCAACTTCTTCTATTGAATACTCAAAACCTTCATCTGACGCATCGGATTCACTTTTAGTTGTACTACCATATCTTTTGCACTTGGAGTGTTTCTCAACCCGCTCCTCTACCTTTATTTCACTCCTTGCAAAAATATTTTTTTGGCTTCCATGCAACATACATATTATCAAGCTTATTTTCCTCCCTTTGACGAATCCTCTCATGTTCTTCTCTTTGACGGATCAACTCATGTGCAGGTCTGTCAATCTCTCCTTGAATATCAGTCCGCAATTTCTGAAGCTCTTCAATGTTCAGAAAAAAAGCAAGAACCTTGGCTTGTTCATACTCTGCCGAGGATGGTGGAAAAACTGAAATATTCTCTTCAATGTTGCCTAGAATATTTTGATCATCTTGATTTGCCATTTCCTAAACCTACTCTCCTTCTCTTAATTTTTTTCCTTTTCTGATCATAAACCTAGAAAAAACTATATTGGCTGTGTTAATCCCTTGACAAAACACCCTTTTAAAGATCCTATTGTGTCCATTAATTCCCATTTATGGCGCTTGGTTAAGCGTCATGTCGCTTTGTTTCCCATGCCCATTCAAAACCATGCATATTATTTTCATCTTCATGATCATAATTACCCTATCAAACCCTATTTTCAACACCTAGAAGTCTCCTTAAACATTACTCCTATTAAAACTGCTATTAAGGGAGGTATGGGTAGGTCATATAACTTTGATAAGATTTTTTGGGGTCTAATTAAAATCTTGTATTTTATGCAGATTAGGAGAATGCAACACCTGTTGAGAGGTACCATTGAGGTTTGGGGTATGTCTGCCAGATGGGTTATCTCCAAAACCAATTTATCTATCATGCCTAACCTCATTTCCAAGAGTAACATTACCACTCAGAACCATAAACCACCAAATATCATTTCCCACCATTTCTATCCTTTCAACCCTCACCACCCATTTTTGCATGTCAATACCATTATTACTCTTGACATCTTATACCATCATTCCTATGTCTATCTTAAAAAAGACAAACCCATTTATGATTCACCAACTTTTACCTTCATCATGATTACGTACCTTCTCTACGTATCCTAGAAAAGGTTACAATGGATCATCGGCTTTGCTTTTTCTTTGTATTATTGTTATCCATTCCACGTGAATTCAAAGCCCCCATCCTTGTCGTTACATATAAAAAATGGGAAAGATAGGGACAACTCGTATGTTAAGTTCTACCTCCAAAAAAAAAAACAGCATAACAACAACTACCTTACACCAATTTCCACCTGAGAATTTGTCAAACCTTATTCAACAGACTTTTGTTTCTCTTTTTAAGGTTCAAAACCGTAACAAAAAAAACCCATTGTCATTTCTTCATCCTTATAGTATGCAAACTCTATCAGGACAGTACCAAGAATAGATTTCTTTCTATCTATCTTCATATTATATTCTTTACATGTGCTTCTCTCCCCAATCTATCTCTCTTCATACATATCCAGTCTATGTATCAAACGGATCTCCCTAATTTTCCAGATACCTCTCAGACGATAAGTTAAGAAATGCAAAACGTTTCTGCTCAAATGGCTGAGAAACTAACTTTACCATCTACACTTTCTGAACCAGTATTCATCGATAAAACTGTCATTCTAGCTGAGTCTGATAACAACTGGAAATGGTGTATGGTGGGTTATTTATGCTGTGAAACCCTTATTCCTACTTCTTCAATTCGCTACTACATCTGTAACCAATGGCCTCTTGCTCAATCACATACTGTTACAACCTTTAGTGGATTACGCAACAAAGTACTCATTCGGTTCTTAGGTGAAGATGATTTTAACATAATCAATTCACATAGGCCTTGGTTTGTATGTAGGTATCTAATGGTGTTAAAAGTTGGTCCACCAACAGGTTGTCCAGCAAATTATCAACTCTCATTCACTGAAAAACTCATGTGGTTTATCCTATGCAATATTCCAAAAGAATGTACTGAATTTGAGGATCTTCAAAGACTTACTTTCAAGATGGGGGAACTTATTGAAGCTCAAGACCCTTATGGAAATCATCCTTTAAAGAAGAATGTTAAAGTTTGTGTCAGAATTCCGGTTCAGAAAGATTTACCATTAGGCATTCCCCTGTTTACTAGTGGAAGAACTCAACCTTTCCTTATAAAATGCAGATACCTCAAAGTTCCAAGACATGGTTTTTAAAAGCGCCGCTTCACGCTACGCTTCGTACGCTTTGCTCTAGATTTTTTCAATTCGCTCTGAAGCGTAGTTATGTAGTGAATCTACCATGAAGCGTCGCTTCACGCTACGTTTCGTATGCTTTGCTTCAGATTTTTCCAATTCGCTCCGAAGTGAATCTACCATGAAGCGGAAGATTCCTTTAATTGATGCGCTTTTTGACTTAGTCAAGTCATTTTTAGGGGGGTTTCGAACCTCCGACTTAAACTAAAGTGAACCACCATGCCACACTACTGTTTTTGAAATTAACTGGGCTTATATTAAATTTATACAATTATTATCTTCCTAAATATTAAATTATTAATAACAAACTACTATTATTTATAGGAAAAAATCCGCTTCAAACATCAGTCATGAAGCGACGCTTCACGCTTCAACATACGCATCGCTTCGTAAAAATAAAAAACGCTTCACGCTTTCAATACCTTGTTCCAAGATATTACTACTTTCATGTCGTGTTCTTGATCATAAAGATGTTAATTGTCCTTCCTGGAAATTGAAACAGAAAGCTATTAAGGAAGTTTCTTCTTCTAACAACAAATATACTCTCCATGTAGTCTCAAGGCTCATGATGCCACCATTGTCAGTAAACAAACAAACTGTTACTACTTCTAATGCAGTAAATGATACTATTATGCAACAAACTGATATTGTGCCAGACACTCAAGTTGATTCTACCATTTCCCCTTTATGCGACAAAGGAAAAGCTAAGGATAATGTCCAAAACACTGAGAATACTGCTCAAAAGGGTTTATCAAATATGTTTCAGATGGGTCCTTTTGTCAATAGATCCACAACATTGAAGATTTTCGATGTTGGTCCGATCCAGCAAAACTCGACTCAGTAGAGCAAAGGGTTACCAATTATTTTCAAATAAGTCACCACTCAGAATGTTACTGTTGAAGCTTCTATCCCTGAATCTGAAACGGTTATAAATGGTTTGATTCGAACTTCTAACTCTTCAAGAAGATTCAGAACTGCTGTTATCCCGAGTCAAACACCAATTATCACTATAGGAACTCTCATTTCTGCTGAGCATGATGCTCTATCAAATCTCAAAAGGAAGATTAACCCTAGAACTGATCTGAGAAAACGTATAAGAGCAAGTTCATCTACTTTAGCTAGCATAGTTGTTATCCCAGAAGAATAGGATACTACTGAACCTGACTATGCCCAACTCCCCCTCCCCCCCCTCAATCACCAAATTGGGGGATTTACCTGCTATCAATCTCTCCAATTGTTCTCTCAACACCCATCCTTTGATTAATTCTTATGGAATCTATAATTTACCTGTTGATACTTCCCTAAACAACAATTGTGTCCGCAATAATTCTCATCACAATGCTGCTACTTATAATCTCAATTCTTTCCAAGATACTTCTCAAAGTGGTGACACTTCCAGTGCTCCTCTTAGTGGTGGGTCTGACTCCACCACTCAGGTAAACTCAATTCCTTCACCTCCTTTAAATAACCCTATTAATCCTGCTATCCATATAAATCATTTTACTGTCAATAATGTCAATATGCTAGCTTAGAACATTATTGGTTTGGGTAAGAAAATAGCTAATAAGGAACTTAGTTTGCTATGTAGAAATGTCAATCCTATTATCATTTTTCTATCGGAAAACAAAATGAACAAAGATCTGGCGGCTAGAAAATTAAAAAACATGGGATTCCCTTGTACTTTTAATGTTCCTAGTATTGGAAGTAGTAGTGGTCTAGTCTTGTCCTGGAAGAAGGAAATTCAACTCAACATTATATCCTCAAGCATGAGGGGCATCTATGTCACATCCACAAACATCATTCATTCAAAAACTTGTCACATCCATTTTTTGTTTGAGGCATGCCTTTTGGGAACAACAACGTCAACTGTCCCATGCTCCTTTAGATAAACCAGTTTTTTTTTGTAGGTGATTTTAATGCTCTATTAGGAACTGAGGATAAGAATAGTGGTTTAGAGGTTGATGACTCTGATTTCTCAAATCTCAGAAACTTTTGTTCAGTGTTTAACTTACATGATCCTGGTTTTTCTGGTCCCATATTTACTTGGTCTAATATGCAACAGGGTCCTGATTTAATTCTTGAAGGATTAGATAGATGTCTTATAAACCAGTCTGCTGAAGATTTATGCCCTAAACTTTGTGTAACAATCTACTTAGAGACTCTTTTGATCACTGCCCCATGCATATAGGTTTATGAGGATGTTTGTATGCCTAGACCTTTCCACTTTATGGCTATGTGGATTGAAGATCCTACTTGTAGAGATATCATTTCCAACTCTTGGACTGTTAATGTTGTGGGTTCTCCTACCTACAAACTAAAATCTAAGCTTTTAAGTACCAAGAGAGGTCTTAGGGATTGGAATAAAATTTTTTTTGGTAATATTCAAACTAATATATCTACCATCAGAAAAGATTTGGCTGATGTTCAGATTTCTAATCCAACGGACTCTAGCACTACCTCTAGACTCAAAGCTAGATTGGAATATCTCTACAATTTAGAGGAACTTTATTGGAAGGACAAGTCTAGAGAGTTATAGCTCGTGGAAGGTAACAGAAATTCACCCTATTTCCATAGAGTTACCCTCTTCATGAGTAAAAGAAATGCCATTAGCTGGATTAAGGATTTCTCAAATACTATTCTAACTGATAGAGATAGTATTGGAACTTCCTTTGTTAATTGTTTCAAAAACCTGTATTCCTCTCACCCTCGGAAATTTCAAGATGAAATCCTTCTTGATCTCCCTGTTAAATTTTCAGCTGAGGATAATTCCATTCTAAACTTGCCTCTTACTGCTGAGGAAATCAAGAATGTTGTTTTTCAAATGGGGGGAAAAGGCTCCTGGCCCTGATGGTTTTACAGGTCTGTTCTTTCAGAAACAATGGGATATTGTAGGGGAGGCTGTCATTGACATGACTCAAACCTGCTTTAGAACAAGGCATATTTCTAAAGTCTTTAATCATACCAATATTTCTCTTATCCCTAAAGTTCCTCTTGATGAACTTGTGTCTCAATATAGACCTATAGGGCTTTGCAATTTCATTTATAAAATTCTTTCAAAAACTCTTGTTAACAGACTCAAAACTTTAATGAATAACATAATTTCCCAAAATCAAAGTGCCTTCATCCCTAAGAGGAGTATTTTTGATAATATTCTGCTAGCTAATGAGGCTATATTTGTTGTCAATCATAATGACAAAGTTGAAGGCATTGTTGCCATTAAACTTGATATGTCTAAAGCCTATGATAAGTTAGAATGGTCCTTTCTTGAAAGTGTCTTGACTAGAATGAGTCTCTCTAACCACTGGATTAAACTCATAAATCAGTGTGTTTCTATAGTTTCCTACTATGTCCTCCTCAATAGTATCCCTACTGGGTTTTTTCAACCTGAAAGAGGTTTGAGACGGGGGGATCCTTTATCCCCTATCTTTATATCATTTGTTCAGAAGCTCTCTCTTCTTATATTGACAGTCTTTTAAAGAAAGAAATTTTGGAAGGCATCAAAGTGTGTAAAGATGCTCCAGAAACGACACATTTATTATTTGCTGATGACTCCCTTTTGTTTTCTAAAGCTACTGTTCAAAATTTTCAAATTATCAAAGACTACCTTCAAAAATATTGTTTGGCTTCTGGCCAAGAATTAAATTTTGATAAGTCTGGTATCTTATTTAGTAGAAGAATTCCTGAACATATGAAATCTCAACTTGTTAACATTCTAGAGATTAATAATAGGTATTTAGGAGAAAAATATCTTAGCACTCCCATTATGTTTCAATCTTCTAAAATTCAAACCCATATGGGTATTCTCCAAGCTGTGGATGCCAGAATTTCTATCTGGCTACATAAGCTCCTGTCTCAAGCTTCTAGAACTACTTTTATTAAACACATTGGTCAAGCCATCCCCCTCTTTCAAACGGGAGCTTTCCTCAATCCAAAACATCTTTGTAAACAAATTGATTCTCATCTTTGTAAATTCTGGTGGGGAGAGACTTTAGATCCTAAAGATAAGGAAACTGCATCTGCTAGGGTGGGACATTATGTGTTCCCCCAAGGCAGAAGGTTGTCTGGGATTAGAAAGGTTGACTTAAATAAACTAGCTATGTTGGATAGGAATGCTTGGAGAATTCTAGAAAACCCTAATTGTATGCTAGCCATTGTTCTTAAAGCCAAATACTTTCCTAGAACTGATTTCTTGAATGCCAAGTGCACTAATAAGTGTTCTTGGACTTGGAAGTGTTTGCATTCTATAAAAGAAATCATTAAGCCTTTCATCTCCTGGATTGTTGGGGATGGTCACTTCATTGACCCCTGGTATGACAAATGGATCCCCACTTTGGGTACTGCCGTACCTAACCCTTTAGTCCCACCTGGCCCAAACATTAAAGTCTATTATTTTATTGATCATTCTACCAGAACTTGGAACATGTCTAGATTAAACACTCACTTTGATAATGCTTATGTTAAGAAGATTATCACTATTCCCTTAAGCCAGTTATGCACTCCTGACAGGAGAGCTTGGGAACTTTCAAAGAATGGCAAGTTTTCTTCAAAATCTTCCTACATGGGACTCAGAGGACTTAGTCCCTCCCCTTTTAAAAATCTTTGGATGCGTATTTGGAAAATTAGGGTTCTTTACAGAATCCAAGTCTTCACATGGAAAGCTGCTAGAAACGCTCTTCCTGCTAGAACTTTTTTGCGTACTAAAATGCCCATGCATAAAGTTGATTGTGCTAGTTGTAATGACCCTCAAGAATCTATAATGCATGCTTTGGTCCTCTGTCCTTTTGCCAGTCGTGTCTGGTTTCTATCTGATTTTTGCATCAATACTCAATTTTTTCAAAACAAATCTTTCATCGCCTGGTTAGTGTTTTGGTTAACTTAACCTGTGTCTAGACTACCTGATGAGGCCCAGTTTCTGTTTTTTACTATCTTGTGGTCTCTCTGGACTAGTAGAAATAATTTCATTTTACAAAACCTGAAAGAAACCCCATATAACAGCTTTAGCAAGAGCTAGAGCTATGTTTCTAACTAGGAAACCCTGCTTTATTGTTTCTCCCATTACCCCTGTCAATCTATGTGATAAATGGATTCCCCCTTCTTTTGGCTGGATAAAGTGTAACACTGATGGTGCCTATGATGACATTACTAGAGCTAATGGTGCAGGATATGTGATGAGGGATTTCTCAATCAAAGCCTCTTTTTGTGCTTGCCTGGTTTTCGAAGTAAAGTCTGCTGAAGAAGCTGAAGCCAGAGCTATTTGGGCAATCCTGAAGAAAGCCTTGGAACAAAAGTTAACTCATATCATCGTTGAAAGTGATGTGAAGACTCTTATTGATCAATTTTCATCTGGCTTGTTCGATGGAGATTCTCGTACGAATGCTATCCTAAAAGACATTCAGTTTTTCTCTTCTAAATTAGTGGCCTGTATTTTTAACTTTCAACTTCGTGTTTGTAATTATGTGGCTCATGAGCTAGCTCAATGGGAAAAAACAAACAATGCCTCTATATACTGGTCTGTAGAGCTGCACATAGGTCGGGCGGGTCGGGTTTTAGCTAATACCAACTACCAACCCAACTATAACGGGTTTTTATTTTCATAACCAACCCCGCTCCCATAAACATCGGGCGGGTTTTTGACCCGCCCGCTACGGGTTGGTCGGGTTCGGATCTAAACTCGCTCAAACCCGTTCAACATTTTCTGCAAGTTTTTCACCTGTAGTGTTTATATATGTACCTGCTTTATATTCAATGATCATTCACACGCACATGTTTTAAAGTTTAAACATACTTCTTACTTAAGTTCTTAATTACTTAAAAAATCAAACCATAAACATAAGTCTTCGTTGTTAAGCTCATATACTAGTACCACTAGGGTTTCAATAACGGATGGTTAGGATAACTTTTATCAATGGTGTATATTTAGCGGGTTTTTTCGAACGGGTTTTAGCTAGTACCAACTACCAACCCAGGTATAGCGGGTTTTTATTTTAATAACCAACCCCACACGAATTTGACGAGTACGGGCTGGTTCGGATAAGTTGGACGGATCTTGTGTAGCTCTACTGGTTCGTGCCTCATGTTTGGTTGTTACCAACAGTTGAGGGGATCATTAGTCTTTCTGAAGACTTTTACTTAATTAAAAAAACGGTCCGCGAGTTATAACCCCAAAGGTGTCACTATCCATCTATAAAAAACCCATCAAAACAAAAGTAACACAAAAACCCCATCAAAATAAAAGTAACTCAAAAACCACAAAGAATTTTGATGAAACCAATTTTGAAATTTGGGGTTTTTCTATCACCTTTTTAAAAATTTGGGGGTTTTTGTATCAATTTTGTTTAAGATGGAGTTTTAATTGATCCCAACATTTGAATGGGGTTTTTGTACCACAAGTTTGGTCACCTTGGGTTTTTATGACTAGTTCTGTTAAAAAAATAAAAATAAAAAATAATAATTTAGAGGGTGCAAGTGACCCCACTTGCACCCTCTCCCTGTGTCCCCGCTCCTCCCTGCAACGTGTAAAGTTCCGGCATAGGTTGCAGTGTGGAAGCCAAACAATTAGAAACCAGATTGTGTTTATTTTATGTAGTACTCTCTAAATCTTTACAACAACTTTGGTGCTGTTACAATACGGAAGGAATAGATAAATGCTTTTAAATTCCGCTGATAGTTTCTTTTTCTTCTTCGGTTTTATTAGCATTTTTAAACATGACTTATACTAGGTCTCCATAGCAGAAAGTGACAAGTGGTAAAAACTTGGTATACCATATACAACTGAAAACATAAATGCCGAGACACCAACCAGCTAACCGCAGCCCTGCGTGGCGTACACTTACAAGGACATCCATATATATATATATACTAATTAAGAGGATCCCATCTGTTACAACAATGACAGCAACCAAACTAGCCTCACAAATGCAGTAGAGTAGACCCACGATACTTAAATTCGTCCACATTTTTTTTCTTCTACTGCAATTAACACTTCTTTGGCGAAAACCCAACAACCGAATTCCCAATGTTAAAGCTAACACGTGTGCCTTGCTGTTGCAGATTACCTATGATGGACAGTGAAGATCTTGTTGGTGCAAAAGCGAAACAGAACGTTTTCTTGGAATCAACCGGTACCAAATAATTCTTAGCCGGTAGTTGCAAAGACTTTCCACCGGGAAATAAAAACGCAACAGTTGGAACAGGAACCGAAGTTTTTGATGACAGATCGTAACAAGTATCGAACAGAGCGAACCCACCAGCAGACGGCAAATTCTGAGTGCCTTTGACAAAAGCATCACGGAGTGCATTGTACACTTCCGTACGTAACCGAGTCACTGATGTTCCCGAGTCGACAATGACTCCACTAGGTGAGTTTGGATTTAAGTCGAACACTGAGTGAGGTAGATTCAACGGTTGACCCCCAACACTAATCCCAGATAAACCCACGTAGTAGAATGTAGGATACCGTGAGTTACGAAGTAACGGAGCAGTAATTGCGTCGGCCGGTTGCGCTTCCGGGCCGAATTGAATAGTAGAAGTCGAACTAGAATCGCGATCGACTAAACAGTAAGAAAATGCAGTGGCTTTTACCTGAGAAGGAAATGAAAGTGAGCCAGCTCCAAGAGCTAATAAACCAGCTGAACCGATAAATAACCCTTCGTTATCATGACCGCAACCTATCGAAATTTTCTCAACAGTGGTTTTGGAGTTATCGAACGTAAGGGTTTCGGTCACGAAATCGCCCACGGTGTAAGAGCCGTCACCATAAGAAACTTGATAAAGGCATGATTCGTTAGCACAAGCGGAAATATCAAGGGATTTACATTGCTGTGCGCCGCATGAAATGTGTGCAAATGACGAAGAAGAAGACGGTTCGAATATCGGATCTGTCTGCTGGTAACACTCCTTACAAGGTGCGCACTGTACCCAAGTGACATCACTACCTGTATCAAGAACTAAGTACTGCGGTTTAGGAGGATGACCGACTCCGACTCGTGAGAAATATTCACCACTTCCATGACTCAGTCCCGATGTAATTGGACCTACTATATTATCTTGCTCTTGAGATTTCAATGTATCAAACTCTTTCTCGACAACTAAAGGTTTAAGATCTGATTTCGAAATTTCTTTCATGGCGAGATCTAATTTTGTAATGATCGAATCAACTCGAGCTGAATCACGTTTGAGTCTGTCTAGAGTTAAGGTTTTGTAATCTTTGTGTGTTGATTTCAGAATGGTATCTCTAGATTGAAGTTTGACAGTGAAGGAAGAAGATGAAGATGAGAAATCATCAGAAATACTTTCTTCTTCTAGGAGAATTTGATCAGGATCATAAGAGAGAACATCAAGAGTCTTCTGAATTGAAGCCGAGATATCAAGAACTGTGGTTTCATGGTTTTCATTTTCAGGTAAAATTACTCTAGAGAAAACACAGGTAGCAGAGCAAACAAAGAAAAGAACACAAAACCCAAAAGCTGATTTCGCCATTGAATTGTTGCAGAGAAAGACAGAGAGAAATGGAGGGAGCAGAGGAAGATGGAAATGATAAGAGTGGATTAATATGGTGTGGTTTTAATGAGGTTAGAGAGAAAGCTAGCTACAGAACAGATTGAAGAAGAAGACAGAATATAGTGGTGTAGAAAGTCTAGAAGAAGTACTGCTGGTCTGCTACATGGTCACGTAAATTGCGTAGGAGAAAACAAATTAAGCTACAGAAAAGGTAAGAAAGGGCGTGAAATGGGAAGTTGAACCTAACTCGTATTTGGAATTATATCATAAATCGGAAGTATAAAAATCATATGAACCTACATACATTCTCACATTTGAGAACGTAGTAACTAAGATTCCGTGTCACTGTTTCTGCATGAATTCTTCTACCTAGAATTAGATGAAATGTTTTAAATACGTGGCCCACTTCTTTTACTTCCTAGTTCCATCAGTATAATTATGGTAGTATTGGATGAAATGTTTTAAATACGTGGTCCACTTCTTTTGCTTCAGTCAGTGAGTATTAAAAAGAAAAAATAAATTCCTTTGTTGGAAGATAAATACTGCTGCGTTGCAGCACGAACTTTGAAGAGTACAAACAGTGAGAAGTAACATAGCCGGAGGTTGAGTAAACCATTTGTTAGGACCGGTAGATAGTAAGCTTCTTTACCGAAAGTGTCACTTGCACGGCCAGCACCACTCTTTGTAGGCAGTTATATTCACATAAAGCAAAAAAAAAAAAAAAAAAAAGCTTCGTATTTACAACTGACATATAATTTTCCTCGCGTTTTTAGGGGTCACCTCAATTTATACCCAGCCAAAGACTCTAGTTAAGGGGTACCCTATATGATATTGAAGTTACATAAATGCCATTATGGTAAAACTGTATAAAAACCAAATCAAAAAATTCTACTCATTTCAACTGTATAAGAACGCGAAGAACGCGTACCCGGCAATGTAGTCGGTGGTGGCGATTCCGATAGTCAAACACTTCGTCAACTTCAAATGGCCCCAATTAGGTAAGAATCTATCATTTTTGGGGTTTATTTCGCTTTAATTCGTCGAATCGAGAAAAAAAAAATCTAGGGTTTTCGGTTATTTATCCAGATTCGGGCGATATTCATGCTTATTTAATTCCGAATGTATTTGTGTTCTTCATTTCTCAAGAACATCGACAGTATTCGGGAGAAAGATTTGATAATTATCTGCCGAATATTGGTGGCCATATCTTCCTGGATACAAACTGCTAATAATCAGTAGTTTAATGAATTTTTTGGCTACCTAATATATTTAAGTAGACACACAGTATTCGGAAGAACACTCACTACCGAATGTATATATTGAAAAAATCTCAAAATTTCTGATATAGGAAAAATCCCATTTTGGGGCCAGTATTTGGGCCATCGTACATTCGGAACTTTACAAAAAACCTATCCTCCGAATATTACAAGTTCAAAACAAACCACGCCATGGCTCCAGGTGGTTCCAAGGGCCAATATTGAAGGTTAGACAGCCCATATTCGGAAGTTTTGGTAACTAATTTAACTTCCGATTAGTTCAAAGACAAAATTTGAAAAGTATAAGTTTTTCCCAAATTCTGATTTTTGGGCCATCGTACATTCGGAACTTTACAAAAAACCTATCCTCCGAATATTACAAGTTCAAAACAAACCACGCCATGGCTCCAGGTGGTTCCAAGGGCCAATATTGAAGGTTAGACAGCCCATATTCGGAAGTTTTGGTAACTAATTTAACTTCCGATTATTTCAAAGACAAAATTTGAAAAGTACAAGTTTTTCCAAATTCTGATTTTTGGGCCATCGTACATTCGGAACTTTACAAAAAACCTATCCTCCGAATATTACAAGTTCAAAACAAACCACGCCATGGATCCAGTTGGTTCCAAGGGCCAATATTGAAGGTTAGACAGCCCATATTCGGAAGTTTTGGTAACTAATTTAACTTCCGATTAATTCAAAGACAAAATTTGAAAAGTATAAGTTTTTCCCAAATTCTGATTTTTGGGCCATCGTACATTCGGAACTTTACAAAAAAATTATCCTCCGAATATTACAAGTTCAAAACAAACCACGCCATGGCTCCAGGTGGTTCCAAGGGCCAATATTGAAGGTTAGACAGCCCATATTCGGAAGTTTTGGTAACTAATTTAACTTCCGATTAAGTTTTGGTAACTTCCAACTTAATCGGTAGATAAGAATTTAAGTTTGCCACCGAATGTCTTATTCGGGAGTAATACGTGTATCGTTAACAACCGATTGTAGTGCACTAATGATACGAAACCTCAACGGCCATATTTTCCGAAACCTCAACGGCCATATTTTCAAAAATTAGATCCGTTGGAACTCTAATCTATATAAGGAGGGTAACCCCTCTCAGTTATTATTGATTAAAAAATCGGAATGAAAAACCTTTTCAATGGCAAGTCCATCATCGATCGACAACATACTTCGAAGATGCAAGCGAACAACTACATCAATTGCAACAATGGAAGAAGAAATACAAAAAAGGAACAAACAACCCAAAAAAAATTAAACCATCGTTAGTGGCAACGGAGGAGGAGGAAGAGGAAATCAAGGCTAAGAAGCGAGGTCAAGAACAATTCCATCATAGAGAAAGACTAAAACAAGTTGAGGAAGAGACCGAATGGATAAAAAATTATTACATTGTGAAAGATCTACCCAAAGAACAGCAGGACGATCGTATATTTTGGATTAAATTTTCATTGGGTCCTTTTGTTGGTAAGTACAAGAAGCCACGCCACAATTATGAATCATCGCATGTTTCTTCAAGGATGCACCTTGTTATAAAATTGTGCACCGAGTACAACCGTATTCTTGCTAGGCACAGATACGACAGGTTTGCGGCACAAGATGCTTATTCCAAGTGGAGAGGAGAGTCGTTTCTACATTTCGAAGCCGCGTTGATTGTTGCATCTCGGACTGGGAAAAAGAATAACATGTGATGTTTGAGTGCTGTAAATTCAAATTTTTAATATTAATCGGCGGTTTGATAAAATATGGAATTCTCGAATATGATTAATCGTATTGAAGTGTTATAATACTGTTGTTCCGATTACATAGTTTCAAAAAAAATTATAGTAACTCAGCCGATTCCTCGAAAAAAACGATCAAACATCGTCATCATCCGAGGGGATCAATTCGAGTAACTCAGCGGGAAAGTTGTTGTCCATAACACGATCCCAATCAACCATGTTGGACTCATATTGTTTCACCCAATCCTTACAATGGTTCATTGGGAAGTAATCGTGCCACTTACTCAACGGAGGTAACGGACAATCTTTCTTTACTCTTAAACCGATAAAATGCATTTCATTCACAAATGCCATTACGATTCTTCTACCTTTAACCGACTCGTTGCAAGACGTTCTTGTGGGTGCAAACGTCATGCTAAGTCCATACATAGGAGGAACAAAGAAATGTACCACGCAATTCAAAACGTCCGCTAGGAGATATCCAAATTTAGGCATTGTCATCAAATACTTGGATCTGATTGTCTTCAATCCCTTTCGACACTTCACACGCGCAACTAAGTCTTTGAACTCTTGTTCTTTGTCGTATCTATCTCCTCGCCTCATCATCTCCATATAAAAACCCTTGTCCTTCACTAGTTGTACCGCCATCTTATTTCTTAAATATTGGCATTGGGTGACATCTTCGATATCCGCCTCTCTAAAGTAACCCATTTGTTCCGTAGCAACGTGAAACCCACAATTTCCATCCCCATCAACCTTGTCGGTCGACAAAACAAATGGAATGATAAGTGGAGGGAGTTGTTCCAAATACTCTTTGTATATTGTATATGTGGATCGATTTGGTCTTCCATTAAGATCTCTAGGGAAACGAAGAGTACCTTTGTCCTCTTTTATAGTAAGAATTTCCATTGGTTGGGTTTGTTGCGAGGCGTTCGTTTGATCAACAACTTCTTCAACAACATTGGGTTGACTTACTTGTCGGGTGGTTGGTCCACTTTGATCATTTCTTGGACGACCTCTTTTCTTAGGTTCCGGCTCATCTTCAAATTCGGCTTCCAAACGCTCGTGCCTAGACAATATTCTTTTATTAGACAAATACTCCTTCAATTAAATCCAACGCTCGCTTTTTGGATCCGCATAGACCTCACCGTCTGCATTTGATGTGGTTTTAACTTGGCAACCATTACATGTCCAATTAAATCCAACGGATCATCATGGTTGTGACAACCGTTATCAACTTTATACATTTTATACTCTTTACCTTTAATACCATCGGGCTTATAGAAGATAATCTTAAATGGGCATCCTATCTTCTTGGTATTGCTTCGGTATTTCCTATTCGTCTTCCGTATGTACTTATTATTCTTTCCCTCGTGACTCTTTCGCGTCCCACCTCGCTCACAAATCAATTCAAATCGAGTGTCACTAACATGATTTTTTTGAATTACCATGCACATGTTATCTTTTTCCTTGTTCATAAGCCATTCCTTTGCCTCCTTCTTACTTCCAAATGTCTAAACGTGCATAAAAAAAACAAATCTAATAAGCATAACCATTTAACATATAAATTTTGAAAAAAAGAAAAAAGTAGTAATGAGTATACCAAATCGTTTGCATAGTATAGGGAAGTGTCGGGCCTCAAATAGAAGTCATCAACAAACTCTTCAACGGCCTGCATATGAAAGCAACAAATTATTATACAATAATCGGAGGTTATTAAATAAGTCAAACTTCCGAATACTCTATATTCGGAATCCTATCGGTTACCCAAAACACCCGATTTATGCAAATGAATGTACACAGTTTACTGAGTGCAAAAAATGATATAATCGGAAGCTAAAATATATAGTAAACCAGCCGAATATAAATAACCGGAAGATAACTTTAATCGATAAACATCCGATTTTCAAGTTTTCGGAAATTTTATTTCGAGGCCACTGTTATATTCGGCAGTCAAAGAATGTTAAACTATTACCGATTGTAAAGGATAAGAATACTGAGTTTTGAAATTTTCTGAGGAATTCGTTTTTGGGGCCATTCGGGGGTAAATAACTCTACATAACTACCGAATGTAGATATTTTTGGAAAACCAGTTTGGGGTTTTTTCTCATCTTCGGCAGTAAACTAGTATCTTGTAACTACCGAATATACATATTTGGTACTCAGTGTGTTATATTCGTAGGTTTATTCTACAAATTATCTACCGAATCTGGGTAGTTCATGGCATTCAATGCATGCAATAATCGGTTTTTCTTGTTTACAAAAGCACACAAACGCATGCAAATCGAGTATTTGAGTTTCTAAACACAATACCTGTGTTTTACATGCATCGTTAGCTTCAATATCGGGCGATTCTCCATTTTCTTCCATGAAAGGGTCGTCTATGTTTTCCTCTCCATAAAAGTTTGGATCATTCAACATATACCCCAAATCGTCTTCTCTAAACGGTCGTGAACCCTCAACATTTTGTTCTTCGTCATGATTCTCACCTTCTTCTTCATATCCATCCATTTTTGTAGTGATAAAATGGGTTTTCTCTTTTTTTCCTTCACCTTCTTCTCTATAACTCTAACAACTCAAAAATGAAAAAGAAATGGAAAAAATGAAACACAAATCATTCTAATACTGCACCGACTACAATCGGAAGTCTGGGAAATATTTTGGCTTCCGATTGCAATCGGAGGATAACAATGTTATCATATCCTCCGAATATATAAGGGTAATTTCGCCATTACGAATTACGCGAGATAAGGGCTGACTACATTTTCCCTTTGGGTGACCTTTTTTGTTTTATTGTTGGCCCCTAAATCCTTTCGAGTGGCCCCTAAAAACGCGAGGATAATTTTGGCCTTCCTAGTGAAAATCATTGTAGCCAAAAGTGTAATAAGAGTTATTTCTCTTTTTGTCAATTACTTCTGTCAAGTAGTTAGTGCATTCTGACTGTTAACTAAGGGGTAGTTGTGGAGTGTCATGTATATTTCAAAATAACTCGTGTCGTTAACAGTACCGTTGAGACTTTGTAACGCGTTAATTAATATCGAATAGAGATAGAGAAAAAATAATGTTGCAGTTATCTAATTTAATTATTAATATATTTTACCTCTACTGATAATACAATTGGTCTCGAATATATTCGTATAATCTTTCATGCTGAAAATTTGGGAATGATGCTGAAATTCTAGATATTTCTGAAAGTCCATGTAAATAATTTTCAAATTTAGTTTAACCGGAAGGAAGTTTATAGGGTAATTACTGACATTAAATTGTGTTAGATATATCTATTTTATTGTGTTATAATTTATTATTTTTTGAGGTGATCCCCAAAGATTTGTTGTATGTGGTATTAATAGGTGTTGTATATGAACGTATCAGATGAACAATGGATGTAATTTATCCTACCAAGGAATTCTTCATGGATTGCTTGTACTATTGTTCAGTGTTTGCTGATATCTCAAGTCATGTCCACTGCATGATTACGTCAAGGCCTCGAACGCACTTTTTTTATTCGTTTCTCAAATCATCAATAATTCAAGATGTAGGTTATGCATGAATTAATCATCGAAGAACTACTTGGGCCTGAAAAATGTGAACTAATTCTGGAAAAATTTTAATTCATTGAGAAATTTTGCACCAGAGAAGATTTGTGCAGTTTTTTCCATCTCAAAGTCATATTTTGGTGTCCTAGTGTTGATGGTGGATTTTAGTTCAGGGATAAAATTGTAAAATCAGTATTTTTATGCGTTGTCACCTTGCAAAGGGAAAAGCCGTTTAAGAAGTGATGAGTGCAGAAAACCATTTCACTTTAATTTAAAGCAATTCAATAAATAAACGAAATTCACCAGGTGCGCGCAACATCAATCCCAAATATTTTGTGAACTTTATTAGCATTATTAATTAATGCATAATTTTCCTAGTATTTTCCGTGCTATGTTCTCAGCCGAACTCTCTTTATTGGCATGACATGACGAATGAGTGTTCACTCTCAGCAAAGTAGCATGAATCTCCGTGTCAATATTGAGACATGCATGAAATACCCACACAGGCTGCGTCATTCTCTAATAAAGAGAATCTCGTATCGACGCGCTTTTGGTTAGCCCGCTCGAGCATGCTTAAATTCCTTAAGGGAAATCCAGACTGTCCATGTCAGTCTCAGAAACGATCACGGCCACACAAGTTGACCGCATGATTTAACCAGCCTAGCCAAACCCTGGCAGGAATAGGCGATCACCGTGATGACCACTGACGGGCCCACTAATGCCCCAACTGGTCGAACACTACACATACTTCTCCAGCGCCGTCAAACGCCAACCTAAAGAGGGGTGGCCGCGCTGTTTTGGGAGAAGCTCGAACAAGCATAGACTGTTCAATGCAGTCTTAAAACCATCACAATCTTCCAACTTCGCCAGTCTGGTTGGACGGATTAGATCATCCCATGAATGATTAGGGAAGCGCTAACGCACACGTTGGTGGGCCCACTTTTCCCTCACCCGATCGGATTTCTCACGGCGAGGCCATGGAGCAATGCAACGTTTTCTCAAACCATGGAAAGCGTGATGCTTTTAAGGGTCGCGGAAGTCCACTAGCGTTTTAAATCGATCGCAACCATCCAACTTATCCAGCTTATTTGGATGGATTAGATTGCATTTAGGATCATCAGGAAGGTGCACATGCGTTCACTGTCAGGCTAACATTGGCCCCACGTGATCGATCTCCCCAAAGGAGGCCAACAACATGCCAAATCGCTTGGTCGATGTCACGTGGGCGTGGCTGTTTCAAAACCCTAATTAGGGTTTGTGGCAATACATATCTGTCGTAAATTGATCGTGACCATCCATCTTCACCAACCTAAACGGACGGTGTAGATATAGACTCAATAGGTCCCAAGGATGTCAACGTGATCACCGTTGGCCCACCTTTGTGTGTGACCGGCCGGCCTATGCAGTCTAGGGCTCGTCGCCTCGAAACGCACGCCCCAAAGGTGGCATGCCACACGGCTTTTAAACCCTTTGCGGCAATATATTTATGTCGCAAATCGATCACGACCACTCATATTTGCCGGTCAAATTGAGTGGCCTAGATTGAACCTTTGTGGGACCGAGAGGTGTAGGCATGCAGGCCAGTGACCCGTCTTCACGCATGCCCGGTCGACCCACTCAAAAATAGCGCCAATGCTTGGATTCGATCAAGCCAAAAGGGGATGTTTGCGCACCTCTAAAAAACCCTAAAAATACATCAACGGCAGTAAACATGCGTCGTAAATCATCTCGTCCGTCCAACTTCGCCAGCTTGGTCGGACGGTTTGGATTAAAATTAGGCAATCAATGAAATGCCTCAATGATTACCGTTCGCCACTCTGCGACATGGATTGATCGACCAGATGATGGCCCGCCCATGAGGCCTCCAAACGATCACTCAAAGATGATTGGACGTGCGCTTAATCCGCGACTTACTCAATCCAGCTTTAAAAAAGTGATGCTTTATGCATACCGATTGCTTTGAGCTGCTTGCTTTAAATCGAAGAATTACATGCATCGAACATACACGATATTTCATGAATATCAATTCCATAAATAACTTAGTTATTTAACATGATAGCACCGTATGCTATTTCTTGCGGTGGGTCCCACGATCTGACCCACTTATTCGAGACATCAAACATGTCACAAACTTGGGGATACTTACTGGGATATTGGTCTGGCGGTTTACAACGTGCGGCGTGCAACGCTCCCATTACGAGAACGTGTCAGGAAAGATGGACGGTTAATGATGATGAGGGAAGTGGGCAAAGGCGTGATCGTATGACAATCACCTACACGACCCCACTATTCCATCACTCAACTTCCTCTACTTCCTACGAGATGAGGATTGCGCTCAAATGACTTGTATAAATAGGTTCTTCGACTTGTCTTCAAACAACGGAGAGAACACAAGTGTTATCAACACAAGTAGCCAGAAATCATTTTATGATACGCAAGTCATAAACAACCACACCTTCAACATCCTGATCTCAAACACCTTCTTCGCTTCCCTCCCTAAGATCAACCCTTCTCCTTCACCTTGTGACCGAATTGAATCTGGAACGGCCATTTCTTGGTTTAGGACAGAGTCTTACAGATTGATTTCTCGAACCTAAAAGCATTCCCGTGCAGTGCATTTATTTAGGGTTTGAACTCGTTTCTCATCAACACACCCCAAATTACCAAAAACAGCAGAATCAGTTTTTACCCATAAACAATTGACGACCATAGTGGGAGATTAATCTCTCGGTTGCAAAATCAGTTTCTCATTATTGATTCCATTTTTCTCAGTTTCGAAGGGATAGATCTTAGATCTAATTCAATCATTAACCTATTCATTTTTTAATCACTAAAGTCCAGCTTCCATCCTATAATGTATCCTCGCCAGCTAAATTCTCCGGAAGCCATAGATAACCCAAACCTCATGGAAAGTGTGACCAGGATGCTAGAGGATGTCCTGGCAAACCAAGCTGGTATCACCAGAAGGCAGAGTGAGACATTCCATCTTTTAAATGATATAGCAGTTCGATTACAAGAAGGCTCGGCAAGTGTTTACCCGGGGAGTACCACGAATGACGACGCAAAGAATGTTGAATCTTTATCTGGGAGTCGTGTATTTACCAGCGAAAATGCAGAAAGAACGCATGGCCACACCAGGGGACCAAGGAGAGACGAGCAGCATGATCCGGCTAACGGAGGCCCAAAGCAATTCCACAGAGGAAGGACTTGTCAGGAATGCCGCAACATTTATCGGATAAAGGAAAAGATCCAGCTTATGAAAACTTGCTGGAAGATTTGTATCTCAAAACCCTTGTCGAAGTACAGAAAGCAGTTCAATATGCCGCGACTTTCCAGCCAACAGAAGAACTGCCTGAAGAAGGAGAAATCAGCCAAGAGTCACACGAATACAGGGGTTGGGAATACTCGACTCAGCCGCCTAATGGTGATACTATCGCTGACACGAGGCTCTCGAGAGCAGTTGCATCCCAGCAAAGACGCCCAACCAAGCGGACCGCATATATGTTGACACACGCCTGCGCTCCAACTCCATATCCGAAATGTGCTTCATATCAAGGTCAATAGGAGATTTCACGATAACATCTGTTGGCACAAGAAAAGCCCGGCTCAAGATAACCGTATTTCCCATTCTCGATGAAGAAAGTCTTAGAATTTTTGGAGGTATGGGTGCGAGACGGAGAAGTCCAATTGCCTCATGTATGGCGCCAACCGACTGATCAAGAGATGATAGATCTGAGATATTGTCATTATCACCGGTTTCTTCACCACCCTACCAGTGAATGCAACGCCCTGAAGAGCATTGTCCAGAAGAAGCTTAATTCAGAAGATTTTCCTCCTCTCTCTGAAGATTAGCGCGTGCAATTTCTCGAAGTGAGTACTCGGGAAGATCCGAAGGAATTTCGAAGAACAAGTAAGTTTTATTAAACAAATTTACGAGAAAGATATTTTTAGAGCCTAATGGGGACTTGACGTCCCGCACTGGGAAAGAGATCCAATGATGCAAATCACTGTAAACATCATGTTTTTTTCCCTCTTAGATGTGTTTCTTTTCACACGATATTTGCAACTTCATGTGTCATGTACGATATCATTAGAGTAGTCACATTATTTATAATCAGAATGCAAGTTCCTTCTAAAACATTCTCTTTCAGAAAAACCATTCACAAAACTATCTCAAAGTAAACCAATCCAAAATTCAACCACCTATCAGTTCAAAACTTAAAATCAAGTTGTGAAAGGAAATCCTCACATCACTCAAAAGCATCTAAAAGAAGAGAAGCATAAATAAGCAACCTAAAACATTCAAGGGAAGTCTTTCAGCAGCAACTTGTTCTTTTGGGAAGAGCATCTTTCATGTTCTGGAGGGCGGCTTGCTTCAACTTCAACTCTTTAGACAACCTCTCGATCTCTTCCTCATGTCGAGCAATGCATGCAATGGAGGGAATTTTGTCCATTACGCTTTGAAGCTTTTGGATTTCAGAAAATCCTTTGAAGAACCAAGAAGCGTTGAACTCGTACTGCATAAACACGTCCCGGTGGAACTCCCAGTTTGAAATTATCTCTTCAGAAACCGTGTTCCCAGTCACGACGCTCATGTCGTAGATAGTGGATAAAGCTTCTTCAACACGTTTGGCAAATGCGAAGTGACTCTTAAGTTTTATGAAGGTGGCAATATGACCGTGTTTTCTCCATATTTTGGTGTATAACTCCTCATACTTAGCCGGCACGCTGAATCCCCCAACCAGCACATGATTTGTGTAAGGAGTATCGAAAGGAGGATCGAAGACATCTCCAGGGACAGGATGCGTTACCAACGCTTTGTCAGCTGCAAAAGGTTCTTCAGAGGGAATCACCTCTGCAATCATGGATGTAGCCTCTCCGGCATTCCCCGCATCGTTCACTTCACCCTGAAGGTTGATTTCTTCCACGGTTTCATCCACAAGCTCACTGAAATGATCAGACTCCTTGCCGCTCTGGAAGACGCTTCCTTCGTCGCCAACAGAGTTTGCACCATCCTAGTCATCACCTTCAAGAGTATCAGTGTCGCCGGATTTCTCATTATGACTACGTGCCAACCTTGTGAAAGCGTTTTCTTTCGGTAGCCCCTGATTTCGAATAAAGAATCACTTTTGGTGGAGATCGCTCAAGATAAATAAATGAGATGATCAAAAGGAAGAAGTTCAAAGTACCTGCATATGAGAGGAATTGAAGACCACGGGTCCACTCGCTTGTTTCTTGGATCTCACGTCTTGAGGACTATGGTCGCCCGAAGCGTCAGCCCTGGTCCGCTTACCCGAAAGCGACTTCAGCCGTTTGTGTTGCTCCAAAATTTTCGGGGATGGCTCGCCGCGAGGTGCTACAATTAATTCTGAGAATTATTGGATAGCTAACAACTCTCCTTTCCAAAAACGTTTATACCCGTCGGTCGCAGCTGGCCTTCTTCCAAGAGGCAAGAATGGAAGGCTCTGCTCTGGTGTGAAGATGTCAGCATTGAGGACAGATGGAACGAGATTCTTTGAAGGAATTAGAGAACGACGGAATGGAACGCCCTGGTCGAATCCCATCTGGAGTGCGACCCTGTCAGTATTATAAGGAACCACAATAAGGAGTTCATCAAAGAAAGATGGAATGTATCCTGGCATGCAACTTCGCAGGAAAATGATTTCTCCGGGATTCATGGTTTTTCCCTCCGTATGCAACACAATGTCAGAGGAAGTAGCGAAGGTTTCCGGTTGAATCACGGAAGAATGGACCGGTCCCCACGGACGGAAATCTATGACGTACACGTTATCGAGAAAATCAACAAGTCTCAACCCGGGTTTTGGACGTCTATTCTGCCAACGGAGTATCCTTGAACCGCCATACAAACTAGAGAACGAAGTTGCAGGGACAAGGGCGTAACCTTTGAAATGTTCCCACAAACACGCCTGGAGAAAAGCAACATGGATATGTGATTCCACTTTCTTATATCCGTTGGAAGCATGCATGTCTACCGCCAAAGCATCCAGATGAGAATACAGTTATCCAACGAATAAGGCGCCCAAAGGGAGGACCACACCTTTCGCCAACTTTATAGCAAACATGGCGAGGTCGTCTCTTATAGTCTTCTTCCCAGAACCGTCATCAAAGATGTCCCTAGACAGCCACAAAGACAGAAACGACTACGCTGAGTTCATCATCCAGTGCTTGACGCGGATTTGGTTTTGCGGGAGACCACTCAGACACCCACCAAGTGCAAAATCATTTCGCATCCTTCTTCTGTTGGTCATACTCTCCTGCCTTATGAAGTATAGCATCAAAGATGACGCTTTCTGCGGTAGATAGCTCATAATGGAAACTTCCAGCAATAGGAAGATTCATCAACACAGCCACACTTTCCAAGGTAATGGACATTTCTCCCCATCTACATACGGTCGTGTGCATGGAGGGGTGCCATCGCGAAATGAAAGTGATCAAACCAGCAGCGTCTTTCTTAATGTGAAGAGTTGAAGACGCCATGACAGCCTCGATGATCCGTGTTTTGGTCAAGTTGTCTTTGATACGCTCATTTCCCAATAGGCGCCTCATCCATCCTTCATAAGAGCTCAGTGGAGTGTGGCAAACCTTGAAATCAATAGGAGAAGGTGGGTATTCATTCTTTCGAAGACATAATCTCATCATATATGTTGGAGAAGCGGATGGAGTAGCCTCTTCATTTTCCGAGCCAGTGAGCAGGGTCCACTTATGGCCTGGATGAGTTCTAACGTTTGGAAAAGGCGTAGTAAATATATCATCACTTATGTTCATCATGTCTTTGGAGTTGTTAACACCTCCCGATCTGGCAGCAACATTATCCCCAGGCGATATCTTAACAACTACAATGAAGCACAATAGAAAGGAGTCACTACTTCGTACCAAGGAAGAAAATCACGCAGTCGATACAATATGGTGTTAATGGTCAGAGCTGATAAAAAAAATCGTTGTGGAGCATACGCCCACACGGCCAGTAAAGGACGATTACCCGTGCTCGAGTATTCCCTGGGCCGTAGAACGAGCACGCACACTGGGTCCCGTCCGAGGATTGCATGCAAACCATGCACAAGAGCAAACGGCCACAACCGGTTTTCTATGGGCGGATGGACAAATGTCCATGGGAGTTATGCCTACGAATTCTAATCCAGGTTTTTACCAAATCATAACCTAAGGCTAGGTTTGCATGCAACGATGAAAAGGAGCAAAAACAGTATATTCATGAAGGATTCATGGCTTTTTTTACTAGAAATCCTAGTAATGTCGACCGTTTTTCTATTAATTTTACTAGTGGAGTTAATCATGATATGCCTCGCAAAGAAGTTTTACCTACAATGGGATGAGTTTCTCAAAATCGAAGAGGTTTACCTAAGAATTAGGGTTTGCATCAACACAAAAAAAAATATAGCAAAGCAACATGAAAACAAGGAAGAACGGATGAAGCACCTACCTTGTTGTTGGTGGACGAGCGACGAAAAAATAGTCAAGCAGCGGCGAAGTCCATCGGCGGCAAGATCCGGCAGCGACAGCAAGGTTCGGCCACGACAACAGCAAAGTCGCGGCGGGATCTAGGCGAGCGAAAAAAAAAAGATTGTAGGAAGAAAAATAAGGGTTAACACCCTTTTATACACGAGTAATTGAAGAATACCAGTAGAAGGAGGATTCCTTTCTTAGCTCGAACGCCCAAGGGAGGAAGCCGGTCCCACCAAGGCTCTATGGTCACGCCGACACGTTCACATGGGTGATTACTAGTGGTCGGTCAAAGATCCTCCGGGTAAGCTTCCTTTATCTCGTCCTCTTACATTGTTTTCCGTCACCATCTAATGCCTACCCCGCAATAGTGCAACCATTACGTGCTAGGCAGGGGACTTATGTTGATGGTGGATTTTAGTTCAGGGTTAAAATTATAAAACCAGTATTTTTATGCGTTGTCACCCTGCAAAGGGAAAAGCCATTTAAGAAGTGATGAGTGCAGAAAACCTTTTCACTTTATTTAAAGCAATTCAATAAATACACGAAATTCACCAGGTGCGTGCAACAGCAATCACAAATATTCTGTGAATTTTATTAGCATTATTAATTAATGCATAATTTGCCTAGTATTTTCCGTGCTACGTTCTCAGCCGAACTCTCTTTATTGGCATGATATGACGACTAAGTGTTCACTCTCAATAGAGTAGCATGAATCTTCGTGTCAATATTGAGACATGCATGAAATACCCACACAGGCTACATCATTCTCTAATAAAGAGAATCTCGTATCGACGCGCTTTTGGTTAGTACGATCGAGCATGCTTAAATTCCTTAAGGGAAATACAGGATGTCCATGTCAGTCTCAGAAATGATCACGGCCACACAAGTTGGCAGCATGATTTAACCAGCCTAGCCAAACCCTGACAGGAATAGGAGATCACCGTGATGACCACTGAAGGGCCCACTAATGCCCCAACTGGTCGAACACCACACATACTTCCCCAGCGCCGTCAAACGCCAACCTAAAAAGGGGTGGTCGCGCTGTTTTGGGAGAAGCTCGAACGAGCATAAATTGTTCAATGCACTCTTAAAACCATCACAACTGTCCAACTTCGCCAGCCTGGTTGGACGGATTAGATCATCCCATGAATGATTAGGGAAGCGCTAACGCACACGTTGGTGGGCCCACTTTTCCCTCACCCGATCGGATTTCTCACGGCGAGGCCATGGAATAATGAAACCTTTTCTCAAACCATGGAAGGCGTGATGCTTCTAAGGGTTGCGGAAGTCCACTAGTGTCTTAAAATGATCACAATCATCCAACTTAGGCAGCTTATTTGGATGGCTTAGATTGCATTTAGGATCATCAGGAAGGTGCACATGCGTTCACTGTCAGACTAATATTGTCCCCACGTGATCGATCTCCCAAAAGGAGGCCAACATCATGCCAAATCGCTTGGTCGAAGTCACGTGGGCGTGGCTGTTTCAAAACCCTAATTAGGGTTTGCGGCAATACACATCTGTCATAAATTGATCGTAACCATCGATCTTCACCAACCTAAACAGACGGTGTATTTATAGATTCTAAAGGTCCCAAGGATGTCAACGTGATCACCGTGGTCCCACCTTTGCGTGTGACCGTCCGGCCTACGAAGACTAGGGCCCGGCGCCTCGAAACGCACGCGCCCAAAGGTGGCATGCCACACGGCTTTTAAACCCTTTGCGGCAATATATTTCTGTCGCTAATCGATCACGACCACTCATCTTTTCCGGTCAAATTGAATGGCCTAGATCGAACCTTTGTGGGACCGAGAGGTGTAGGCATGCACGCTAGTGAGCCATCTTCACGCATGCCCGGTCGGCCCACTCAAAAATAGCGCCAATGCTTGGATTCGATCAAGCCAACAGGGGATATTTGCGCACCTCTAAAAAAAAACCTAAAAATCCATCAACGGTAGTAAACATGCGTCGTAAATCATCTCGTTCGTCCAACTTTGCCAGCTTGGTCGGACGGTTTGGATAAAAATTATCCATCAATGAAATGCCTCAATGATTATCGTCTGCCACTCTGCCACAGGGAGTGATCGACCAAATGATGGCCCGCCCATGCGGCCTCCAAACGATCACTCAAAGATGGTTGGACGTGCTTCTATTTTAAGACGCTTAATCCGTTGCTTACTAAATCAAGCTTTAAAAAAGTGATGCTTTATGCATACCGAATTTTTTGAGTTGCTTGCTTTTAAAACGATGCATTACATGCATCGAACATACACGATATTTCATGAATATCAGTTCCATAAATAACTTAGTTATTTAACCTGATGGTACCGTATGCTATTTCTTGCGGTAGGTCCCACGACCTGACCCACTCATTCGAGACATCAAACATGTCACAAACTGGGGGATACTTACTGGGGTACTGGTCTGGCGGTTTACAGCGTGCGGTGTGTAACGCTCCCATTACGAGAACGTGTCAGTAAAGATGGACGGTTAATGATGATGAGGGAAGTGGGAAAAGGCGTGATCGTGTGACAATCACCTACACGACCCCACTATTCCATCACTCAACTTCCTCCACTTCCTACGAGATGAGGATTGCGCTCAAATGACTTGTATAAATGGGTTCTTCGACCTATCTTCAAAAAACGGAGAGAACACAAGTGTTATCAACACAAGTAGCCAGAAATCATTTTCTGATACGCAAGTCATAAACAACCACACCTTCAACATCCTGATCTCAAATACCTTTTTCGCTTCCCTCCCTAAGATCAACCCTTCTCCTTCACCTTGTGACCAATTGAATCTGGAACGACCATTTTTTGGTTTAGGCCAGAGTCTTACAGATTGATTTCTCGAACTTAAAAACATTCCCGTGCAGTGCATTTGTTTAGGGTTTGAACTCATTTCTCATCAACACACCCCAAATTACCAAAAATAACATAATCAGTTTTTATCCATAAACACCTAGCAGTAAATAATTTTTTTGTAGCTTATTATGTTCTTAATTATCCTCTTATTTACATACCACGTTCATTGTTTTCTTTTCCTCTTTATGATGTACATAGGTCTCATTATTTTTTTACACAGTTCTTCAATAACTACAGAAAATGATTTAGTTTTAGTTTTATTTTATGTTTGGATTCTTGATTTTGAGGATTTTTGGGTATATCTTTATAGATGGAGAATATCGTACGAAAATCATATGCTCCTGTAGTTGTTATTAGTAACTCTGGAACTGGTAAATCGTAGTTGGTTACCGACCCCATACTGTTTTTCCTTCATTATGATTCACTAATTATAAGACCTCCATTACTATAAGATTTTTATTAGCATTTAGTTTTTATTTACTATAAAAAACGGATTTAAATAAATTTGTATATAATTTTTTTCTATAAACATGATCATGACGTAATCCAATTAATGTATATGTTAATAATGAGAAAATGTTACAAATATTACATCCTGTCGGATGTCTATGCACCAGGATGAGACTAAGATGGTCGGATATAACGTTTGTCTCTCAAAATGTCATTTATCAATCCAAGCTCAAAAAACCCTTCTATTTTGTATTATAGATTTTATCTCTCATAAATAAGAAATGTTTTTCTTTTCGGATTTTTCAGTGACGGAAGATTAGAGCCTTGTCCGCTGATTTAATGTTTTTGACATGGTATCAGAGCATACCAAAAAAAAAAAAAAAAAAAACTAGAACTTTCTTTCCAATCTCGAATTCACATCTTCTTCTTTCATTAATATCTAATTCTTCAAAAAAATTTACTTTTAATCCTTTAAAACTTACAATTCCTCCGCTAGCCAAATTAAATTTATCGAATTATGTTTTGTGGAAATCTCATATTGTTCGATGTTTAAAAGTTTCAGCTTATATAAATTTGTTGATGGATCTCAACCTGAACCGTTAGAATTTTTTCGAGATCCAGTCACTCAAGCTCCGGTTGAAAATTATGCATACATTTCATGGATTCAACAAGATCGTCTTCTTTTGTCATGACTTCTTTCTTTTTTGACAGAAGAATATCACACCTTTGTTCTTGGTTGTACAACATCACTTCAAGTTTGGAAAACACTTACAATTGCTATATAGAATCTCGCCTCATCAAGTTGAAGTATGATCTTAAAATCTACGAAAAGGATCAGAATCTATGCAGGCATATTTTAGCAGACTCGCGTGTATTTCTTACCAACTTGCTCAAGTAAGCCGACATGCATGTTCTTGATGAAGATCTTGTGCTTCACATTTTAAATGGACTACCCTATGAATTCAATGCTTTTCAAACTTCACTTAACACTCAACAACTTAAAAGTCTTCATTTTATTACTTCATCAGTTCATCTAATCTTCTTAGTTTACTTTTTAAGTGAAGAGCATCATCTTTCTGCTCCTACATCTAACTTAACTTTACGAATGTTGCTCAATCTATACCATAATCTCAAGACCAATCTTCATCTTCTCACAATTTTAATAATCAAAACTTTTGAGTACTTTCTGATTTGCATTCAAATTATCACTCTAGTGGTTACAACTTTCAAGATCGTGGTGGTGATTGTCATTTTAACTCAAATATGAGACATTGTGGTGATAATAGTTTTCGTGGTAGAATATCTGGTTATGGTCTGCACCAGTTTCTTGTCGGATTTGTTTTAAACCTGATCATTCTGCTCATAATTGTTATTACAAGTCCAATCGTGTTTATTATGATCATCCGTATGTGTATAATGTTTATTTTGACCATTATTATTATGATGAAATCTATGATGAATCTATCCATCCAGATCAGAGGCTTATGTTGTTTATCATGAGGATTTTTATTTTTGTAATGCTGAAACGTGTACACCATATTCGGATGCAACATATCAATCACTATTGATCTTAGCAACTTGAATCTTCATTCTCGGTATCAAGGTGCAGAGCATATCAAAGTAGGCAATGGTTCATGTTTGTCTATTCATCTTCTAATATTTCTGCTAGAACTTCTTCTTTTACTTTGTTAGAGCATAGATCGATTGAACCCACCAAGCATTGGTATGTCAAGTTTGGTTGTTATATTTTAGTGAACCAAAACTCATTTAAAGAGTCACTTGATTATATATTAGAGTCAACTTCGCATAGGTTAGCTTGAAAGTATTAGGATATGAGACATTACAAGTATTACGTGAAGACTTGACGAATATGAAGAAGTAAGGAGCTATAACGACGACATCATCCTTCCACTTGAGGTTAGTAATATTTGACTTGAACTGTTTCATTTCCTAACATGTCTTTCAAGTCATGCATATTGAAAACATAATTGCGAAGATGTGAATGATTATACCTTAGTTAGACATAGTTCTTGGAAGTCAGATGAACGGAAACTTGTTTTGGTAGAACCGTGAAACCCATGTTTGGTGATTTGATGGGATAATCAATCACGTAGTTCTTGGAAGTCATATGAACCAATTCTAAACTTATTTGGAAGTGTGGCAAATCAATTCCAAGATTGTAAGTATGAAAAAGGACTTACAAAGTAAAGATGTCGACATATTTTGAACATGTGCAGTAACTCTTATCTTTTATTGTTCAAAGATATTCCTTAATAGCTAAAGGAGAATCCCGGATCGAAAATAAATTGAGAATCTTTTTATTAAGGTCTTTAATTTGATATTTGGAAAATAAAAATTAGTAATGTGCATTTACTAGTTGGAGGTTTTCTAAGAGATTTCGGTCAATATTTGGATAATGCATTTCCAGGAATTATGGAAACCGAATTTGGTAATATATTGCATATCTTGAGAATATTTTCGGTTTTGGAAATTCCTTGGTGTAACTTCCTTGGTCTATAAATATTGAAGTTTGCATTTCAAGCAAACTAATCCTCAGAGCCAGCAAAACTACCTAGTTGTGTTGTTACTGATGGAGACACCTATTCGGAGAGGAAAGTAACCTAATTAGGCAAAATCTCTTATGGCCGCTCCGTTTAAAGACTTCTTTGGGATTGAGAAGCTCTATTAGTTCCGTTGCTGGGAAACTAGATAATTGTAGTTTATCTTTTGTTTTCGATTGATTTGATTGACTAACTGTTGTTGAACTTTGATTGCACCTAGTTTTTTTATGCTTGAGAATCTTCTTTTCTGACATAAGATTCACTCAAACTAGATCGAAGTTTCGACGTGTATCTTTAGACTGTTTGTAGATCTAAAGACGTCTTGTGATAATCCATCGTTAACAGACTATGTTCTGTGTGTGATTGATCACAAGAGATTCAAGTTGATTGTGTGCAGGTGTTTATTGAAGATCTAAGAAGATTTGAAGACGAAGAAGATTTCTGATTTGGGTTCATAATCTTTGGTGTGCACAATACTTGTTTCGGGTAAAGAGAATCCAACTATAATCGGTTTATCTTTGTGATAGATTGGATTGATTAGTTGAGTAGATCGACATCAATACAATTCTTTGTGATTGAAAGTATTGATCGCAAAATCTTGACAATTACTTTGGTAATTGTTATTGGATAGATCTAAGGACCTGACAAAAGAGTTTATTGGGATAAACGGAAGAGCCTTTTGTCGAACTCATATCACTTGGTTGAAAAGAGTTGTTACCGAACAGATTTGTTGTTCCTTTACTGTTTGGAATATGAACCATAGGAATTGTTCCAAGTGCGTGACTTACTACAAGTTGGAGGCGTAGGAATACCGATGGAACTAGGTGAACTATAGGTTTAGTTGCTTGGTCTCAACTATACGAAGTTGGTTTGATTTTGTATAGCGGCTTAATCCTGAGAGTATTCCCTGGGTTTTTATGCATTTGTGGTTTCCTCGTTAACAAAATCTTGTTGTGTCATTTACTTTTATTTTCCGCAATTATAATTAATGTTATTATAATTTAAAGTAAATTACACAAACGTTAATTCCTATTTTACTTGATAGCCATCCTATTGTGTTTGGTTAAGTCCGAACCTTTTATCAAGTAAACATACTTCGTTGTTGTATTGTCTCGATCTCGTATCCATAGACGATCACACGAAGTGTGAACCGAATAGTTGTATTGTCTCGACTCAGTCCATAGACAATCACTTTCGGCGAAGGACTTATAGGTGGAAAAGTTTTAGATTGAGGTATATTTGGGTACCCTCGTCTTTTCAATTGGTATCAGAGCATACAAACACGAAAAGATCTAATAATATGTGTTTGGTGCATCCAACCTATAAGAAATTGAATCTATGTATGATTCAGTTAACGTTATGTGGTGGGCCCGGAGGTGTGTGAAAATTAAGCGCAATAAAAACGGGCCTACAGTAATACCGCAAGTGCACGGTCGTCAGTTGTAGCTCGTGCAAGTACGGGTCGATCCACAGAGACTGGGTGTGTTTGGAGTTTCTAGCTATTTGGGCTCTAAATTTGCTATTGGGCTTCTAATTGTGCTTTGGGCTTAGTGGGTTTTTGTAACAATGAAATGGTTTTGGGCTCAGTGGGCTTTTGGATTGACTGTGAACTTATGGGCTTTTGGTCTTTTGAATTGCACTTGGCCTTGGGCTAACAGTGACTGTGAATTGGGCTTTAGCTTTTCACCTGGGCTTTGATTAAGTCCACAGTGGGCTTTTGTAATGACTGAACTTGTAGCCCAGAATTGAACTGGACCTGAAGCAGCAGCAGTGGTGGCTTCAGCAGCAGCAGAAGCAGTGCACAGCAGCAGCAGAAGCAAAGGGCAGGTGCTCAGCAGGGAAAGGGAGAGCAGGAGCTGTGCAGGCAGACAAGGTAACTAAATCACACAGGGCCAAGGATGGCATTTACAATGACAATGAAGATGGTAGTGAAATAATGAGACAATGGATGATAAAACAATAAACACAAGAAAACAGATACAAGTACAAAACACAAAACAGGTGACAGTGGCAGTGGAGAGTGATAGTGAAGAAAAGCAAAGGAAATGGTGAAAATGGCAGTGAGGATGGCAATGGAAATGAAGCAAAGAGAAAGACCAAGGCAGTGAAGTAAATGTGACAGTGAAGCAAAGGTAACAGTGGCAGTTAACAGGAAACAAAGCCAAAAAAACCAAGGCTGTTAGCCAAGGGCAGGGAGGAGTTTGCAGCTGTGGCTAAGCTAAGGCTTAGAATCCACCTTGTGTCCTAGCTAAACAATGCAATTCTAGATTTAAAAACTTAAGCATCCAACTAGAATGGGAAGAAAATCAGCTTGCTCACTGATTTGCCCCTAGCATTGACTGTCTTTTGAAAGCACAGTCAATCACAGGCATATCAGAGCACCAACTTCTTCCCATTACTCAAGAAAAACAGGCCTTCCTAGCAATTCATCATTCATTAGTGCACTAAGGTTTCATCTGAGCCTCAACAGTGAACTCAGAACATAAGAAAACAGATGGAACAACACATGATTAACAGGAACAACACAACATTTAAACTACTAAACAGTGAATGAAAATTGCAAAAGAAGAACCCTAAAAATTAACAGTGAAATCAAATTAAATTAACCCAATTAGGGGGTTTCTCGGCTAACCAAGAACAACCTTTAACATCCTACATCAGTTCCTATTTATAGTTTACAACAAAATCCCTAATTTCACCAAACCCTAATTTGAAAATCCCCAAATCAGCAAGATTAGGGTTTCGAGAATAACTAAAATTAACTCACCCTCTGATGCAAATAGACTCGACCCATGCTTCTTCTGACCTTCCTGCTCCTCTCTCATGCTTCAATTGACGCCTCTGCTGCTCTAATTGTTCCCTAGTTCGAGTTATTTTACTCACCCCAAAACCTAGGGTTTCAGTGGTTGTGAGATGGGGAAAATAACTAGGCTAGGGAGATGGGTTTGAGGTGGTGTCGGGGTATGGAGATGGTAGTGAGGCAGAGGGTGGCAGTGGACATGGAAGAGAGGCAGGAGCAGAGCTCGACTGCAACTGTCGGGGGAAGAAGAGAGTTTTTGGGGAAAAAAGATTTGGGGAAGAAGAACTTGTTTGGGTGAAGTCGATGGTTTTGGATGCTAGGGTGTGAAGCGGGTGTAGCGAACTTTGATGAACACAAGTAAAGAGCGTTGGATGATCCCATATAGATTGAATCGAACGGCTACGATGGAGAGGTATGTAGCGACCGTTGGATTATGAGATAACAAAAAACTGACGGCTTCAGATGGAGTTAGGTACTATGGTGTTTGACAGGAGCTTCGGATTTTGATGCACAATGATGAGGCGACCGTTGGATGACAAGATGGATCCAATCTGACGGCTCTCATGGAAATGGGTATGGATAATGGAAATGGATTTGGGTAAGGGTTTTGGGCCTTGGGTATGCCAAGCCCATATCTTCTTTAAGAACAATTCTTCCTCTTCAAGCCCACTTCTCGTTGATCCGGCTCTTGCAAACATCATTCTTCGCTTCCTCCTAGCGGAGTCTTTGCCGTTCCTTTGCTCTTTTCGCTCCGTGAGATAACCAGGCTTTATTTAGTACCTAAAAATGCAAAATTAATTAAGAAAAGTATTTATTCTTGAAAACAATGAAAATACAGAATATGGGATAAAATGTAGAATTAATGCACAAAGATGAGTTAAATGCCAAAAAAATATATAGAAATATGCACTTTTTAGCACTCATCAAATACCCCCAAACCTGAATTTTACTTGTCCTCAAGTAAAACAAAACTAAGGAAATCCTACCTATACCACTGTCGCTGGTCTCTCGAATGCATTTAGCGTATGCACTAAGCCTTTTAAACCACTAAGTGTCCCTAGTGGACGAGTTGAAGTCTCGTGAAGGTTTGCTTAGAACGTACCTACAAAGTTCTAGGTCAAAATATAAGCTCAGATTCCATCAAATGTGACATGTGCAAGTCAGTTAAGCTCACAGCAAAATGGAGATGTCAATCTAGCTATCGAAGGCACAATCCTAGCACTGATAACAAATAAAGACATGTGATAAGAGTGTAAAGTGTATCTACACATGTGTAAAGAAAGATCGGATGTTATGACTACTAATCACCAAGAGATAGTTTCTCAGGCTAAGAACCAAGGTCGAAATCTAGCTAGCTGTCCGGACTTTACGAGAATTGTGAATGAGTTGGAGGTATTTCACAATTACTCGCGTTGTACATCAATGGCATACACCCTTCCTTGCTTATTACAATAAACACAAAAGATGACTCTTTACATGACTCTTATTTACATTGACTACTCTCTTTTATTTTTGGAACAAGAGAGAATGGAATTGATAAATACTTGATTTTTTGTATTTTTCTTTTTTTTTTCTGAATTATACATCGTTTTTTTTTTTTTTTTTTTTTTTTTTTTTTTTTTTAAGAACTTGAAATTGTTTTACATATGGTAGCTTTTGATACATAACAAAAGAAACACAAAAATTACATGACACTTTGCAAGAGGTAGCCCTTTTTGATGCACCCAGTTAAATTCGATGGTTGTCTTTCTTAATGTAACCTCCACCTTCTATCCCAACCAACCAAAGAACAAGCTAGTCAAGTTTCGTTCAGTATTCTAAAGTGATTGGCAATCGTGACTTCCTATCAAACACCTTGAAGATCGAGGCTATACATGTATTGGTAGATCGTGCGCGTGCAAATTTCTTATCACTATGTGAATTGTGCTAGAATCAGGGTGCCTAAATATCTAGACTAAGACTCCTAATAATTACATATTTGCACAAGAGTCAACATTTCAAGGTAAATGAGCTCCATTTTTATGTTTTTTTTTCAATTTTTTTTTTATTTTATTTTTTTTTTTTTTTTTCAAAAAGAAGGAGTTCTTGTTTTCAATTATGGCATATTATCAAAGTATCTACTTTTCACCCCCAAACCTAAACTAAACATTGTCCTCAATGTTTCAAAATATGAACAAAATTATAATACAACATATGAAGAGGATCATGTTGAGTAGAGAAAAAGGAAAGAGAATACCCGATTTCGGCGAAAGCAATATAGAACTCCGTTATATTCAAAGGCACCAACATATGTCAGCCAGATCATATTGGATTAGCAAAATATTACAAAAGGAACAAAAAGGTTTTTAAGAAATTTATCTACTGGATTATATACAAAATTCACCATACACTAACAATCTAAAGAGTTGAGGATCAACCCAAAACAAAGTGTAGAGGTTTCAACAGCTTCACACAATAATAATATGAGGCATGCAAGTGAAGCTGTGAACAAAAGAGCTACCCCAAACCTGGATTTTTCAACGGATATTTTGGAAACAAAATCTCGCAGTTTCGGGGGTTCATGCACAAGGTCTAGCTCGAAATGAACTGTGCTAGGGACGGGCAAACATGCTAATTCCAACTGTGGTTCCTCAAATTATATTAGAAAGCAAAATAGTCCAAGAGGACTTGGGAAGCACACAGTTCCAAACCTAGATTAGGGACTCTCAGAAAAGTCGGTTTGACAATATGGGTACAAACCAAATCTAGGTTGGGTGGAAGGCCATCAGATTGTGACTTATGTAGGAGGATAGGCACATCATTACTAATCACATCAACATCTCTAAGTCTTCTACAAGTGTCACAACATGCTCACAATCATCAAACAAATTGGCAAGATCACAATCAGAGTCATCAACATCATCAACAGATTCATTCTCATGCATCGGCAAATCAGGAGAAATATCACAATGTGACCTAGGTAGAGAATCAGACACATCAAATATATTTTCATGCATATTAGTGTCTACAGAAGATTCAACTATTCCTATGTCATGCTCATCTTCACAGAATAATTGTACGAATCCCATGTCAATATCAAAATCATATGAATTACAATGAGTATTAGAAAGAACAACATGCATGAAGGTCGAGGGCGAGAAGCCATATGTTTTTGAACCAACAGGTTCCACAATATTTTCATGTTCTTCTAACATATCATCATAATCATCATAATCATCATCATGGTAGCATGCATATTGGTCCTCATTAACAGTGGTGGTGTCATTAGTCGATTCATGTTCCTCTAAATTAGGTTCATATTCAACATTATTTACATGAATGGGACTAGACACTTCATTAGGGACAACATACATTTCCTCATGAATTTCCTCCTTTTGTAGGTGAAGCAAAATCTGATCTAAATATGCATGAATTCGTGATGTAGATCTATCATAGTCTTGCTTGCAGAGTCTTAAAGCTTCTGTGGTGGAGTCTAAATTCATGGGAGTACCAAATTCTTCATGTTCAAATTGTGGTGAATGGTACATGTGTGCATGGTCATTAGGGTTTACAAAATATTGATCGCAACCCTCAAAGGATTGATTATGGTCCCAATGACTACCATTCTCACAATTTATGGGCATTTCATACCTTGGATTTTCTCTAGATTGCCTAAAATTATGCAAAATATGACAATTCTCAACAGGGTGGTCTAAACTACCACATGCGGGACATGCATAGATTTCAGGTTGCCTAAGAAAATTAGATGTGACAGATTCCTCATGTGATTGCATTTCTAAAGCTGTGATTCGAGCTTCTATTTGATCCATAAGTGATGATTGTGTGAGTGAGGCTCTAGCAGAATGTTCATTTTCACGTTGCGATGAATGATGCATGTATGAATAGTCATTAGGGTTCATGTATTGCGGCTCGGGACTTTGAAAATGTCCATAATAATTCCTATGACTATTGACATCATGGTCCGTGGAAGGTTCATAACGTGAAGTTTGTCCATATGCAAGTTCTCTAAGGGATTTGTTGTACTCCCCAACTGTAGAAAAAGATCTATTCATGATTGGGCTCAAAAGCTAAGTAAAGAGTTTACAAAGCTCAAAATTTGGTTTTTAAAGGGTTTGGATTTTTGGGAAAAATTTGGTTTTGGTGGGAGACATTTTTTTGGTTTTTTAAAATTTGGGAGCAAGTTTGGTGTTAATGGGATAGAGAAGAAAAAATTTGGTTGTTAAAATGGGAGCAAGTAAAATTTGGTTTTTGAATGGGAGAAAAGTTTTGGTTTTTGAAATTAGGAGCAAAATTTTGGTTTTTTTTTTTTTTTTTTTTTTTTAAAAAAAAGAAAATAAAATTTGGTTTTTGAATGGGAGCAAGCCCACTGTTGGTTTTGTGTTTGCTTTGGCTCAGCTGGTTTGAAAACGTTTGGTGAAACTGAGTCCAAAATCTCGGCCTATAATTTGGGTACTCGGCCCACTAACGAGTTAACCTAGCGTGATCGGTTACAAGCTCAGCTGGGTTTAAAAACCCAGAATACAAAATACCAGTCCAAATTAAACAAGCTCACAAAAATGAAATACAAGCCCACAAATTAAACAAACAAGCCCATAGAAATTAATTACAAACCCAACAGAAAATAAAAAGCCCAAAAATTGGCTTTATTATTACAAGCCCACAATTAAAAATTGGAAGCCCACAATTCGGGTTCTCTTAAATGGGTTACCTTTTAAGCACAGCCCAGCTGCTCTGATATTGTTGCAAAAACCCAGTTGGGCTTTGGTTATTTTCCTTAGTGGCGTCCCAGCAGAGGAAAAACTGGTTCAGAACAGCAGGCCCAACAGCAAAAGAAGTGAAGCAGATGCAGATGCAAGTGCGATGAAGTGAAATGCAAAATAGCCAAGAAAACTACAAGAAAAACACAGCACCAATCCCCGGCAGCGGCGCCAAAAACTTGGTGGGCCCGGAGGTGTGTGAAAATTAAGCGCAATAAAAACGGGCCTACAGTAATACCGCAAGTGCACAGTCGTCAGTTGTAGCTCGTGCAAGTACGGGTCGATCCACAGAGACTGGGTGTGTTTGGAGTTTCTAGCTATTTGGGCTCTAAATTTGCTATTGGGCTTCTAATTGTGCTTTGGGCTTAGTGGGTTTTTGTAACAATGAAATGGTTTTGGGCTCAGTGGGCTTTTGGATTGAATGTGAACTTATGGGCTTTTGGTCTTTTGAATTGCACTGGGCCTTGGGCTAACAGTGACTGTGAATTGGGCTTTAGCTTTTCACCTGGGCTTTGATTAAGTCCACAGTGGGCTTTTGTAATGACTGAACTTGTAGCCCAGAATTGAACTGGACCTGAAGCAGCAGCAGTGGTGGCTTCAGCAGCAGCAGAAGCAGTGCACAGCAGCAGCAGAAGCAAAGGGCAGGTGCTCAGCAGGGAAAGGGAGAGCAGGAGCTGTGCAGGCAGACAAGGTAACTAAATCACACAGGGCCAAGGATGGCATTTACAATGACAATGAAGATGGTAGTGAAATAATGAGACAATGGATGATAAAACAATAAACACAAGAAAACAGATACAAGTACAAAACACAAAACAGGTGACAGTGGCAGTGGAGAGTGATAGTGAAGAAAAGCAAAGGAAATGGTGAAAATGGCAGTGAGGATGGCAATGGAAATGAAGCAAAGAGAAAGACCAAGGCAGTGAAGTAAATGTGACAGTGAAGCAAAGGTAACAGTGGCAGTTAACAGGAAACAAAGCCAAATAAACCAAGGCTGTTAGCCAAGGGCAGGGAGGAGTTTGCAGCTGTGGCTAAGCTAAGGCTTAGAATCCACCTTGTGTCCTAGCTAAACAATGCAATTCTAGATTTAAAAACTTAAGCATCCAACTAGAATGGGAAGAGAATCAGCTTGCTCACTGATTTGCCCCTAGCATTGACTGTCTTTTGACAGAACAATCAATCACATGCATATCAGAGCACCAACTTCGTCCCATTACTCAAGCAAAACAGGCCTTCCTAGCAATTCATCATTCAATAGAACTAAGGTTTCATCTGAGCCTCAGCAGTGACTCAGAACATAATTAACACTACAATGGAACTAAACATGATCATTTAAACTAGTAAACAGTGAATGAAAATTGCAAAAGAAGAACCCTAAAAATTAACAGTGAAATTAAATTAACATTGAGAATTAAATTAACCCAATTAGGGGGTTTCTCGGCTAACCAAGAACAACCTTTAACATCCTACATCAGTTCCTATTTATAGTTTACAACAAAATCCCTAATTTCACCAAACCCTAATTTGAAAATCCCCAAATCAGCAGGATTAGGGTTTCGAGAATAACTAAAATTAACTCACCCTCTGATGCAAATAGACTCGACCCATGCTTCTTCTGACCTTCCTGCTCCTCTCTCATGCTTCAATTGACGCCTCTGCTGCTCTAATTGTTCCCTAGTTCGAGTTATTTTACTCACCCCAAAACCTAGGGTTTCAGTGGTTGTGAGATGGGGAAAATAACTAGGCTAGGGAGATGGGTTTGAGGTGGTGTCGGGGTATGGAGATGGTAGTGAGGCAGAGGGTGGCAGTGGACATGGAAGAGAGGAAGGAGCAGAGCTCGACTGCAACTGTCAGGGGAAGAAGAGAGTTTTTGGGGAAAAAAGATTTGGGGAAGAAGAACTTGTTTGGGTGAAGTCGATGGTTTTGGATGCTAGGGTGTGAAGCGGGTGTAGCGAACTTTGATGAACATCAAGTAAAGAGCGTTGGATGATCCCATATAGATTGAATCGAACGGCTACGATGGAGAGGTATGTAGCGACCGTTGGATTATGAGATACAACAAAACTGACGGCTTCAGATGGAGTTAGGTACTATGGTGTTTGACAGGAGCTTCGGATTTTGATGCACAATGATGAGGCGACCGTTGGATGACAAGATGGATCCAATCTGACGGCTCTCATGGAAATGGGTATGGATAATGGAAATGGATTTGGGTAAGGGTTTTGGGCCTTGGGTATGCCATGCCCATATCTTCTTTAAGAACAATTCTTCCTCTTCAAGCCCACTTCTCGTTGATCCGGCTCTTGCAAACATCATTCTTCGCTTCCTCCTAGCGGGAGTCTTTGCCGTTCCTTTGCTCTTTTCGCTCCGTGAGATAACCAGGCCTTATTTAGTACCTAAAAATGCAAAATTAATTAAGAAAAGTATTTATTCTTGAAAACAACGAAAATACAGAATATGGGATAAAATGTAGAATTAATGCACAAAAGATGAGCTAAATGCCAACAAAAAGATATAGAAATATGCACTTTTTAGCACTCATCATTATGCAAGAGTATGAATACTCAAAAGTTGAAGATGTTACCACTTCGTTAACTCATGATCAGGAGTTAGGAAAACATCTGCGTCGTTCTCTGATGTAAAAGAAGATGCTGATAAAGAGTTGGTAAAACTCTTAAAGCCTATAAAATCTCTGTCTACAAAAGTGTTAATATTAAAGACATAGTCAAATCTTCTTAAGAATGAGATCAGAGATAAAGACATTCAACTGAGTATTCTAGCCAAAGAGAATATGGATCTCACTGTGAAATTAGAAGCTCTTGGTAAATGTCTTAATCAAGATAAAGAGACACGCCCTATGAATCTGACTAATGATGTTGTTGTGATTTCTTCTGACGTTGAGGAAACTAAAAGTCCTTGCTCGACTTTTACAGATTGTGATAAAACCGGTTTAGTCACATCTGAAGCAGATCAAGATGATGGTAGTTTTCCTAACTACATCAAGTCAGAAGAGGATAAGAAACCATCTTTTATATCTATTGATGATGTAACACCCCGAGTTCCGGACCAGGGTCAAACCCATATGGAGATCCGAACTCGAAGCGTTACGGGTCGGAAAGAGACTTATGCATACATTTTTTTGCTAATTTATTTATTACAACAAACGTAATTTAACTTTCCTAACATGAATTTAAACATATGAATTCGATAATCATCTTTAACAACATTTTCAACAAACATATTATTTCAAATTACATTTCAAGCAATACAATAAGACAATACAATGATTAAACTATCTTCTTAGTTTCCACTTCCAACTTCCAAGAAATCTGCAAGGATGTCAATTGGGGTGAGATGACGGCTCAATAGAATGCACCCCCATTCTATAAAGATGCGTAAACATAATCATTTTATCAAGCAAAAACATATACCAAGAAACACATCACGACTTCAACGAATCAATGTTATATTCAACAACCACATTACCAATAATGTTTCTAATAAATTATCTTATTCAGATTCCAATCATGAATTCCCAACGCCAATAATATTTCAAACAAACAATTCAATTTACGATTCATTACATCATTGATAATAACACAATTCATCAATTTGAATTTTACACATTAATTCATAATTCATCCATTTAAGTTTCAACTCATGAGTTCATAAAACCAATTATGTTTCCAATAAATCATTTAATATATATTCCAACATATCTCACCAACAAATCTTGATTTCACGGTACGAAAACCTTGGTTCGTACACCCACCTATCGTTTATCGGCACGGACAGCCTCCATCGATGGTCAGGAACGAAAGTTCCTATGGGGATCATACCCATATGCTCTCGGGGATCATTACCCGTTTCATTTACAGTACGAAAACCTTGGTTCGTACACCACCTATCGTTTATCGGCACGGACAGCCGCCATCGATGGTCGGGAAACACAAGTTCCCATGGGGATCATTACCCATATAACTCTCGGGGATCATTACCCGCCGTTAGCATGAAACATGTTTCATATAACGGTATAAAACATGAACTCATCTCCTTTTATAAATAATTTTCACAAACAACACAAGCAACCATGGCTTAACAAGATGAATCTCTCTCAAGAATTTATGCAAACAAGTTAACTACAACCATATTACATTATATGTTCCATGGTAATAACTTTATCTGATCATCTTCAAACTTTACAAGAACATTTTTCACACATTCGTATATTACATATCCAAAATTCACACCAAACCAACGGTTCAAACAAAAGATATTTATTTTATATGATCATTCTAAAAACTGGGCAGCTAACATCATATTAGAAAAATATTCACAGTAAATTCATATTTATCTCAAATGGAGCAATTCTAAAGAAAAATGATAACATGTTTATCTATAATTTTTGTTAATACCTCAAATTGTTTTGAAAACATTAAGACTTCCTAAGAAAATCAAAACCACAACACAACCAAATTGTCCAGAAATTCAGAAACTATTATCCAAATTACAAGAAATGTTCAACGGTAAATTTACGGTAGATTACTCTCAAAGTTTATCCATTAAAACCCAATTATGTTATATATCACAAGAACCAACCTGATCATCAATCGAATATTCATAGTTATGGGAATAAATTTATGAAACCTAGCAATACAAAATCATCCGAGAGAACACATGAAGAAAGCCACCAAAAGAGAAAGGGTCTAGCATTCTACCTCAATTCCATTGGTCCTCCTGTGATTTTCTTTATCCTTCTTCTCTAAAAATCTCTAGATCCATCTCATCTTCTTCTCCTATACTTTTCTTTTCTAACTTCCAAAGTTCTCAACTTTTCTAAAACATTATATATAAATACTAACATTAATAATAATACCTAATACACATTTTTATTATTACTTATTTTAATTTTAAATGTCTTTTGATTTTCCTCATATTTAGGTGATTATACTTGCACCCTAACTTTTTAGTTTCAATCAACCCCATATGGACCACATGGTTAGCTAATTTGGGTACAACCCGACCTGAAACGGTAAATAAAAATACCGGGTATTACAGATGATCAGACGAAATCTTGTCCAAAGGAAACTTTGAACCGATTCCGTGTAAGTGATCTTAAGGAATATAACTTTCAGTCACTTGACATGAAACTTATACTTCTTCAAAATACGGTGGTAAAAATATTGAAGGAAGTTTCTTTTCTTAAAAAAACTAAAAGACCATTCCTCAGTAGAAAGACAGAATATGCCACTACCCAACAAGATCAACTCAAAAGAATCAAAGGAAAGAGTTGATAATCTCTTCTGGAAAAAGATTCCTCCTCACCCATATCGAAACAATTCTTTTTTCGATGATGAACGACTCCAGAAGAAAGGGAAAGTGAGAATCTCTGCCAAAGGAAACAATCAGGAACTTCCCATAATTGTTTCAGATAATCATGCTGATGTGCATCATAAGGAAATCCTTAGAATGAGAAAATCTTAAGAAAATCTCATTGATAGAATTCAGAGAGATTTAAATATCCCTGAAAATTCTCACATCAGTACATCTTCTCCACATGATCATATCTCGAGAGTTAGAAAAGATCATTGTTCTGAGAGAAAATATTTTGGGCGGAAATTCCCAAGGAGAAATATGAACTATGGTTCTGATACTCGTTGTAAGCTAGAAAAAGCTTACTCTGATGCAAATTAGTTGTATCGAAATTGTGCACTCCCATCCTCCTCCGTGCTCTTAATCATGGATGAGAAAAGCACAATAAAATGAAGAGCACATTTTTGTGTGATTGTTTATCAGAAAAACCTGTGACATTTTATGGATGACTGCGAATCCATGTCTGTCTAAGAAAATTGTTCATGTTTATCATGATCTTCCAAAAATAGGTTTTATTAAGAATTTTCGAATTTTAATAATCCTTCCAGCATGAGAAGTTCGGACAAAGGAAATAGAATATATTCTTGTAGTATTTTCGGAATTTCCTGATATTTTCGGTCCAAAAGTTGTCTATTTTTAAAGAGAAACTATCTCCTGCTTGTATCCTGAAACCCTGATCAATCTCTATTTAAATAACCGAGCATGCCTCCAGTAACTCGCAGTGTCTCAAAGGTTAATAAGGAGGAAGCTCAAAAGGTTAAGGATTGTCAAGGAATCAATATAGAAAGGAAGAAGAAAATCATATCAAAAATCATGTCTGATTATGATTCTGATAGTTCTGTTGGATCACAAGATGAGTCATGTCTGCTGGCTTACAATTTACAAGATCCAACCAAAACCAAGTGGATTCGTTCTGATAGTATGATTGACTATATCCAAGGTTTTGAAGAACTAAGAACCAATCTCGTAATGACGGTTTGAAATCAAGATTGGCTCAAAGATAAAATTAAGGAGACAAAAGTTGATCTTGCTAATATGAAGATTCAGGTTGAAAGACTTAAAAAACAGGAAGTGGTTGCAGACAAATCTCTTGATACATACTTTAAAAGTTTGAGCACTGAAGAAACCTCAGTGAACAACAACATCACCACTAGAGATTAAGTTATTAGCTTTAATACTTAATCAAAGATAATAGACATTAATTTTTGATTTCTTTCAATAATTGTGTAAGTTCTATTATGAATAACACTATCTTATTTATGAATAAAATTATTAGTTTATAATTTTTCTTGTGATATTTTTTCGTTTACACAGCTGTATGGGCTGTCGTAGGCACAACAAATTAATCAAGATGTTTCCCACTAATTAACTGGTAACATAGCCGTAGTAAGAGATTGTTCCCACAGAGAGCTGTGTAATTGATAGGTTATTTGATCAGCAAAATAAAGTAAATAACAATGGGGTTTTGTTTGATTAAAGTAAATAAAAATATAATAATAATAAAAGAAAGAGATGATTAAGGAATCCTTCGCCGTTACCAAGCGTTAACTGGATTATAATATTTATCTATTGTTTGTAAGAACCATTCATCATCAACCGTAGAATAGCAGCTAGCTCAGTGCTATCCCCAAAACTCCTTATACCACGGATACGGAAGCTCCCCGATATCAGATTCAATTCAACCGAACCACCAAGTAGTAGCTCACTCAAGGTGTAATCCAATCGAACGCTTTAGGCATTGTGAATTAGGTTAATCCCAGTATTTAAACTCTTACCTCAAGGTTTACTTGATGGTGTTGTTTTCACACATGATTCCTCCATAGAATCCCTTTGTAAGGTCTCGCGATTTCTACTTGTGTAGAGAGTTAATCGACGATTACTTATCTCATAACTTCTATTAGCAATAGAACAATCAATAGGCTAATCTAGTATGCATCCCAAATCAATCTAAGAATCATTCCCCTAGATATAGTAAAGACAAAAGATGATGATAAAAACTCTCAATAGATTTGTATTATTAATAAAGGTTCACGCTTAAAACATTGAATTCATCCTTAATCAACAAAAGTTTAGTTTTTCATGATTAAACAATTACCCGATTTTCCCCTAAAGGGGTAAACCCTAAAATATTAATGAAGAACAAAAGTATAATGTATGAGATTCGATGATATCAGATTACATAATCTAATACCTTTTTATAGGTTTACATTGCTTGGCCTTCACGTATCCTAGTCGGTTAAGAAACCCGACCCGAAATAACGAAATCACGTTCCCAAACGTGCCCTTAGGCCTTCCAAGGAGTTTATACACGTTTTCCTACTTGCTAGGTATGCGTACCAGTCCGCGAACTTAAAATTCCAACAGAAATTTTCGGAACTAGGGTATGCGTACCCTTACGCGTACCCTAGTGTTTTCGGTATTCAATAAAAACTCGTTTTGACCACAACTTCTTCGTCCGAACTCGGAATGACCTCATTATTTTTGCATTATTTTTATCTTTCAATTCTCTTAAATTTGGTGATGAGAAATCCTTAATTTTAATGAGTTAAAATCGGCCTTTGGCCTGAATCTTGATTTTGAGCGTTTTGCTCCTTTTCGTCGCACCTCTTCCACTACTCTTGGACTTGGGAACTTGGATACTTGGAATACTTCTATTTATTATCTCTTTTCATCACTTTGTAGCTACTTTTTGGATGATTCACCTAATAGAGACAAATAAGAGAAAACAAGAGTAATAATACGAATACATGGAAGAATAATAGCTTAAACAAGTTTGGAATGGACACTAAAATCATATGAATTATGCACTTATCAAATTCCCCCACACTTAGATTTTTCTAGTCCTCGAGAAAACTAAATAAAACTAATCCTAAATAAAACAACTACATCTCGTTGAGAAAACAGTTACACTTAGCATGTATAACAAGCCTTTAAACCCCTAGGTGTCCCTAGTGGACGAGTTATAGTCTCGTGAGGGCTTACAAGAGGTATACCCACAAAATATACTCCAATTTCTCGCCTTGGAAGAACCACTAAGGATAGACACAAAGCAAAAAAAGCCAAATAATTAGCTTGCATATGTTCTTTAGATACAAACATCCCACATACATTCCAATCATCACACACAAGCAATTATTTACGTGTGACATTCAACCTGATTGCAAAACTCTACTAAGATAGTCATCATACTTGTTGCAATGTTTTCCACAACATTCGCGTGTTGAAATCACATGGATAGATAAGAAAATGGAAATAGAAAAGTGAAGTGTGCAAATGTTGACTAAAGTGAAAGATGTTACCCACAATACTTGTGTGAATGTCATCAAAGGATCTTTATTTATAGCACAATAGTTGAGAGAAGCACCCATTTAACTCGACCACATGATTAGATACTCTAAGTGCATGTTCCTTTTCAGCAAGTATGTGATAGTTTCCTTGGATACTGCGTTCCACGCTTTCTTAGGCGACGGAGACAGGGACAACGTTTCACATACTGCTATCCAAGTGTCAAGAACCTCATCAATAGTCTTTTTGACTTGCTATATAATGATGATATGGTTTTTGTTTTCATCGACTATGATTAGTCCGAAATTCCGGACCTATCATTTATTAGTGTCGATAAATGAAGAGGAGCCTTATTTATTTATTCGAATCACTCTTTATGAGTGTAAGACGATTGTCTTATAGGGCTTTTAAATAACTCAACCAATGATTACCTTGCTACAACTTCCACGACAATATCAGGATCCCACCAAATCACATTAGAGAAACATATAACTGCAAAAAAAAAAAATGATTCAGTAATGATTAGTTGCGAGGATAAATCTTTCAAAATACTACCATAGATTAGTTCCACAATAAATTATGAATGTATATATAATTAAGGATTGTAGAACGATAAAGTGGAACTCAATTTATAGCTGTAAGAACTGTTTCAACCTCTAAAGGTTTAGAGTGTCATCCTAATTAACTCATAATTAACTCCAAAATATGAAGTCTCAAGAAAGCAAGACATCAAAGAGTAATTTTTTTTTATGCAAGCCAAACATGCTTAACTACTCCCCCACACTTAAACTCAACATTGTCCTCAATGTTCAAAACCGAAAATTTTGATTTCTGACATAACAGCCCTGAAAAACTCAAACACTGTACCAATAGGTAGGGAACTAGGAAAAACATCCTAAACAAAAGTTTTTCTCCTATGTCTTTTATATAAGGTGTCAAAAGGGCACAGTATTTCGATAAATGGTCTGAATTTTATGGCCTCCGGACTGTCTGACATGCAATCTGAAAAAGTTCTGTAAAAATACCAAAACTCAAATTTCCAGGCCAATCGGTCCAACTTAACAGACTCTGAATTCATATTTTCTTTTTGGAAAATAAAGGTGAGTCTATCATATTTAAAATTTGGGGTCAACCACTCAAATTGGACTTCGTATGAAGTCTCAAGAGCTGTTTTCGTAACAAGTGCGCAGTCAGAATTTTTCTGACGAGAATAGTTTCGTCAAAACTTTTATAGGACTTTGTAAAATTTAAGATGGGACTGCAATATATGATATGAAAAACTAAGAAAACTAAAAACAAAAGGGATAGAGATACAAAACCGATGGGTTGCCTCCCATTAAGCACTTGGTTTAACGTCGTCAACCCGACGTTATTGTTATCGTCCGTACACCAATAATCTGAAATTTTGGTAATCCTTCCAAATAACAATCTGCAATTCAAATAACAGCTTCACAAAAACGTTAGCACAAAACATAAATATTGAAGCTATCACTATATTGAAGTTTCCCTTACACCTAGTCCTTTCTACACTCGGAAGTGGATAAAGAACATAGAATTCGGGAACTTCAAAAGGTTCCACAGATTGGTGAACCTGCACAATACTCGAATCAAACACATCAAGTGGTGGATACTTAGAAGTAAAATAATCCGTTAAAACTTTAGAAGCACACAACTCCAATCCTAAGTGAGGTATTTTCTTAAAAGTTGGGTTAACAACTCTTTGAGAAGCTACTTCGATTAGAGGAAAAAGATCAATAGATATAGAATTATGCAAAGGATTAGACAAACCTTGTATCGGATCCTCATCTTTCTTAATTAAATCCAGTGAATTATTTACCTCAAGAATACCGTGGTCCTCTATTGAACTATTATTATCTAGCTCAATTGGGTCTTCCACGAAATTAATCAATTTGGTTTCATTCTCAATCTCAATCTCCCCAACAATCTCATAATCGGAATCATAATCCTCTCCTAAAACGTCTAGTTCATTGATGCAACTCTTAATTTGTTCGTTTGAGTACGTTACACCATTTATAACAATAGATATGTCATACTCAATCTCCTCCTTTTGAATAGGCGAAGGATCTTTATTATGATCCGGAGTTGGAATAATCGCATCATTGTTGCAAGGACTTTCAATATGTGGCTCATCTTCATCAGAATCACTGTCAACCTCTGAATCGTCAACATCCCAACGACGTTCGAATTCCATGCCTATGGCTTTGTTAATTCCGTCAAGAATCTCTTGTGATGCACCGACTTTTTCTAGCTGCTCGTGTTGCTTAAAAAGTTTTCTGAGATTAACATGCTTTCCACCGATGTGCACAATCTCCTCTTTTGGAAAGAGTGAAGGAAACACACGATAAAGAGGAATAGGTTTTGATTCAGTATCATAACTTTTCATCTGCACATTACTACAAAACAATTGATCAGAAGCATAACTATCCTTCCATCCTTGTGATTGTTCACTTACATGTCCGTCATAAGGTTGTTGACATGTATGAGAATATCCATAAGGTTCTGTGGGATGATGATCATAACCAAAAGATTGGCTTTTGATTATACCCATAGGATGGTTGATAGATTTCATGTGAATGAGATTAAAAACCATATTGATTATCACTATTATATGTTGATTGGTCATGTGCTTCGTACATGTTATTTCCATAAGGAAACATGACGACTCACAAGAACAAAAGAGAAAATAAAAACAAAAATAAAAACAAGCTAAAAAAATAACAAATCAAGTAGCGACTGCTCCCCGGCAGCGGCACTAAAATTTGTATGGGATGTCATAGGCACAACAAATTAATCAAGATATTTCCCACTAATTAACTGGTAACATAGCGGTAGTAAGAGATCGTTCCCACAGAGAGCTGTATGATTGATAGGTTATTTGATCAGCAAAATAAAGTAAATAACAATGGGGGTTTGTTTGACTAAAGTAAATAAAAAGATAATAACAAAAGAAAGAGATGATCAAGGAATCCTTCGCCGTTACCAAGCGTTAACAGGATTATAATATTTATCTATTGTTCGTAAGAACCATTCATCACCAACCGTAGAATAGCAGCTAGCTCAGTGCTATCCCCAAAACTTCTTATACCACGTATACAGAAGCTCTCTGATATCAGTTTCTATTCAACCGAACCACCAAGTATTAGCTCACTCAAGGTGTAATCCAATCGAGCGCTTTAGGCTTTGTGAATTAGGTTAATCCTAGTAGTTAAAATCTTAGATCAAGGTTTACTTGCTGGTGTTGTTTTCACACACGATTCCTCCAAATAATCCCTCTGTAAGGTCTCGCGATTTCCACTTGTGTAGAAAGTTAATCGAAGATTACTTATCTCATAACTTCTACTAGCAATAGAACAATCAATAGACTAATCTAGTATGCATCCCAAATCAATTTAAGAATCATTCATAAACCCTAGATATAATAAAGACAAACGATGATGATAAAAACTCTCAATAGATTTGTATTATTAATAAAGCTTCACGCTTAGAACATTGAATTCATCCTTAATCAACAAAGGTTTAGTTTCTCATGATTATACAATTACCCGGTTTCCCCCTAAAGGGGTACCCTAAAATACTAATGAAGAATAAAAGTATAATATATGAGATTCGATGATATCATATTACATAACCTAATACCTTTTTATAGGTTTACATTGCTTGGCCTTCACGTATCCTAGTCGGTTAAGGAACCCGACCCGAAATAACGAAATAACGTTCCCAAACGTGCCCTTAGGCCTTCCAAGGAGTTTGTACACGTTTTCCTACTTGCTAGGTATGCGTACCAGTCCGCGAACTTTAAACTCCATCAAAAAATTTCGGAACTAGGGTACTCGTACTCGTACCCTAGTGTCTTCGGTATTCAATGAAAACGCGTTTTGGCCACAACTTCTTCGTCCGAACTCGGAATCACCTCATTCTTTTTGCATTCTTTTTATCTTTCAATTATATTCAAGATGGTGATGAGAAATAATTAATTTGAATGAGTTAAGATTGGTCTTTGGCCTGAATCTTGATTTTGAGCGTTTTGCTCCTTTTCGTCGCACTTCTTCCACTACTCTTGGACTTGGGCACTTGGATACTTGGAATACTTCTCTTCTTATCTCTTTTCAGAAATTTGTAGCTCATTTTCATATGATTCACCTAATATAGACAAATAAGAGAAAATAATAGTAATAATACGAATACATGCAAGAATAATTGCTTAAACAAGTATGGAATGGACACTAAAATCATATGAATTATGCACTTATCAATAGTCTGTGCTTGAATGCTTTATATTATTGCTATGTATGTTTATGGGATGTTTGATTTTGGTTTTCATAACCTTGATATTCGATCTCATATTGTGTGAACCCTTATGGTTTGGGTGACTTTTTGATTTAGCGGGATTAAGTTCTAGCCCATGTTGGTAGGATTTATCAAAGGATCATGAGGGGTTCTGATTGAAACAATATGTGAAAAAGTCACAATATGTTGAATCGTTTGGTTTAGCATAAAAGCATATGTGTTTCGGGGTTTCAAATTTTGCATTGCAATAGTTAAAACCGGTTTTCAACCTTTCTCTGGTAAAGGTTGGTTGTTTTTGTTCTTTTGTTTTGCAAGAGGATGACAACATAGTGATATTTTGGTATCAATTCTCCCTGGGAAAATGCAAACATTATTGGAGAAGAGGATGCGAAATTTGAGGTAACGACTTTGTTAGTTAATTGCTTTCCTGTTTAAGAAAAGCCTGATTTTACTGCATATATTCATTGCTTTTGCTTAACAAAATTTCGATACAGTTGATGTTTATTCCATTATTTGTGTATGGATTTGTGTGTGATTCAATTGTTTCCGGTTAAGAAAAACTATTATTATCTTGTTTTATTGTTTGATATCAATTTTTTAGGCTTATAAAATTTACGGTGCAATTGTGGTACTTTAATGTCTATGTTGTTTCAATTGCTTCTGGTTGAGGTAAATAATTTTGCAAGTTGATTTACTTGGTTTGTATGAATTGTTTATGGCTTAACAAAAGAGTTTTCAGAATGAATTGTTTAGTCCAATTCGATTCCGGATAAGAGAAACTAAGTTAATTCTGATCTTAGTTAGACTTATCAAAGTGGAGGTTTCGGTTATTAAAGTCTAATCGAATGCCTTAACAAGAAATTCTAGCTAACTAACCTAGTACTTGTCTTGTTTAAAATTGAAAGGTCTAAGTTATATGAATAATTAGAACCTGATGAGAAAAATAGAGTTAATTCTGATCTTTATTTTGATCTTATCGAACAAGCAGTTGTATTTGTACAATCGGTTTAGCAAATGAGCTAAGGTGCTTAGTCGATTTTTGGTTTGCTAAACTATTAGGGAAAATTGCTCCGGGCAATTGTTTCCTTGGTAACATATCAAAACAAAATTACTTTGTAGTTTAGGTTTTGATATTGGTTATCAAAAATGGTGTGTGGAACCCTCGTGCTTAACTCTTATAGGTTTTGCAAGTCTTGTGAGATTTGTAAGATCCTTTCGGTTTTCTTTTTATTTGCTCGTACCTTTGTCATTTTGTGACAAAAGGGGGGAGAAATATATGGAGTAAACAAGTGATACTTATATTGATTTGTATTGATTTGGTATCACTAAGGGAAAGGACAATGGTGCTTAAACGTTATATCTAACGAAAAGAGTAAAGCATAGACTAAGGGGGAGTAACATATCATATGATGAGAATAACAAAGACGTGCGGATTGAAAATCTACCTATCTTACCTTTAAGGGGAGTATTAGCTTTGATGTTATAATGTCAACAACGGCATTTAAAGGATTGAATGTATACAGATTATTGTGTTGTTGAATTTGGAAATCAAGCGTATGTGTAATGAATTCTTGTAATTTGTTTATCCATATGATGTAAGAGTTTTGTCATTAAAATTGACAAAGGGGGAGATTGTTAGAGCATAGCTCGGTTGAACCCACCAAGTGTTGGTATGTCAAGTTTAGTTGTCATATTTTAGTGAACCAAAACTCATTTAAAGAGTCGCTTGATTATATACTAGAGTCAACTTCGTATAGGTTAGCTTGAAAGTATTAGGATATGAGACATTACAAGTATTACGTGAAGACTTGAAGAATGTGAAGAACTAAGGAGATACAACGACAACATCATCCTTCCACTTGAGGTTAGTAATATTTGACTTGAACTGTTTCGTTCCCTAACGTATCTTTCAAGTCGTGCATATCGAAAACATAATTGCGAAGATGTGAATGATTATACTCTAGTTAGACATAGTATTAAGGAATACAATACGAAGTATAACGCTTATCTTTTGAACTTCGTATATAAGACATCGACATAATCGTACGAATGCTATTGTGATTATGTATGGGTATGGGTGAAGATTTCGTCCCAGTAAACAATGTTTTTACATTTGTTTAAAGGAAGTACAATTCATAAACTTGTGTTATGAATCGAAAGGGAAATTGCTAGGTTTATTGGTATTGTTATTCATTGCAAATCTTTTAAATTACCAATATGTGTGTTTAGTATAACCGCTCATGACTTGCTTATGTTCTTGGTAAAACTATTCACAAGGCCTGACTTTTGTATTGGTATGAATTTTATAAGTGAAACCGATCTTAAGTAATCACCTGAGATGGTATGATCGATTTGTTGTAATTGGTATGACCAACTCTAGGCAAAGGGGAACCGATCCTAGTAAGAGGTGCAACCGATCATAAAAGGGTAATCGATCCTTGTAAGAGGTGCAACAAGTTTCTAGTTATTGGGAACCGTTCCTATGAACATGTGCAACACGTTTTTAGACATTGGGAACCGATCCTATGGACATGTGCACCAAATACAAGTTAGATACCATATATATGTGGGAACCGATCCTAGTACCTAGTCAACCAAGTTATGGTAACTAGCGTGACTAATTCTAGTACTCATATGGAGGTAGAACCGAAACTTGTTTTGCTAGAACCGTGAAACCCATGTTTGGTGATTTGATAGGATAATCAATCACGTGGTTCTTGGAAGTCAGATGAACCAATTCTAAACTTGTTTGGAAGTGTGGCAAATCGATTCCAAGATTGTAAGTATGAAAAAGGACTTACAAAGTAAAGATGTCGACATACTTTGAACATGTGCAGTGACGCTTATCTTTTATTGTTCAAAGATATTCCTTAATAGCTAAAGGAGAATCCCGGATCGAAAATAAATTGAGAATCTTTTAATTAAGTTTTTTAATTTTATATTTGGAAAATAAAAATTAGTAATGTGCATTTACTAGTTGGAGACTTTCCAAGAGATTTCGGTCAATGTATGGACAGTTCATTTCCAGGAATTATGGAAACCGAATTTGGTAATATATTGCATATCTTGGGAATATTTTTGGTTTTGGAAATTCCTTGGTGTCCAAACTTCCTTGGTCTGTAAATATTGAAGTTTGCATTTCAAGCAAACTAATCCTCAGAGCCAGCAAAACTACTTAGTTGTGTTGTTACTGGTGGAGCCGCCTATTCGGAGAGGAAAGTAACCTAATTAGGCGAAATCTCTTACGGCCGCTCAGTTTAAAGACTTCTTTGAGATTGAGAAGCTCTATTAGTACCGTTGGTGGGAAATTAGATAATTGCAGTTTATCTTTTGTTTTTGATTGATTTGATTGACTAACGGTTGTTGAACTTTGATTGCACCTAGTTTGTTTATGCTTGAGAATCTTCTCTTCTGATATAAGATTCACTCAAACTAGATCGAAGTTTCGAAGGGGATCTTTAGACTGTTTGTAGATCTAAAGACGTCTTGTGATAATCTATCGTTAACGGACTCCGTTCTGTGTGTGATTGATCACAAGAGATTCAAGTTGATTGTGTGCAGGTGTTTATTGAAGATCTAAGAAGATTTGAAGACGAAGAAGATTTCTAATTTGGGTTCATAATCTTTGGTGTGCACAATACTTTTTTCGGGTAAAGAGGATCCAACTATAATCGATTTATCTTTGTGATAGATCGGATTGATTAGTTGAGTAGATCGGCATCAATATAATTCTTTGTAATTAAAAGTATTGATTGCAAAATCTTGACAATTACTTTGGTAATTGTTATTAGATAGATCTAAGGACCTGACAAAGGAGTTTATTGGGATAAACGGAATAACCTTTTGTCGAACTCATATCACTTGGTTGAAAAGAGTTGTTACCCAACAGATTTGTTGTTCCTTTACTGTTTGGAATACGAACCAAAGGAATTGTTCCAAGTGCGTGACTTATGCAAGTTGGAGGCGCAGGAATACAGACGGAACTAGGTGAACTATAGGTTTAGTTGCTTGGTCTCAACTATACGAAGTCGGTTTGATTTTGTATAGCGGCTCAATCCTGAGATTATTCAATTCTGGACAAGGTCCCGGTATTTTTCTGCATTTGCGGTTTCCTCGTTAACAAAATTTTGCTGTGTCATTTACTTTTATTTTCCATAATTATAATTGTTGTTATTATAATTTAAACTAAATTACACAAACATTAATTCCTATTTTACTTGATAGCAATCCTATTGTGTTCGGTTAAGTCCGAACCTTTTATCAAGTAAAATACTTCGTTGTTGTATTGTCTCGATCTCGTATTCATAGACGATCACACGAAGTGTGAACCAAATAGTTGTATTGTCTCGACTCAATCCAAAGACAATCACTTTCATAGAAAGGACTTAAAGGTGGAAAAGTTTTATATTGAGGTATATTTGGGTACCCTCGTCTTTTCATACTTTATCCAATGTACTTCATGTTATTTCTAAAATAATATTTTTTGCCTACAAATTACCGAAAGAAAATAATTGTTATTTTGAGTTTCATCCAACTCATTTATGTATGAATGATCTTCAAACCCACTAAGAGCTTTTTCAGAGCAGTGTGAATAATGAATTTATGATTTCAATTTCAGCTCCAACACTATTAAGCAAGCTTTTGTTGCTTCTGCGTCCTCTGGGTGGCATATGAGACTTGTCCATCCATCTCATAAGACTCTCAGATATGTTTTACATTCAGTAGATAGGTTTACTTCATTTGAGTTCTTTTATTTTCACTGATTGTCAGTTGGAACTTTTTAGTCTTTTGCTAATATCATGTTTATGGTCTTTTAGACCTTATTCACTCTAATGTACGGTGTTCACCAATTTGTTCACTGAATGGATATAAATAATATATCTGAAAAGACGAGGGGTACCCAAATACACCATCATCTTTTCAATATCAACCTATAAGTCCGATCCAAGTGTGATCCTCTAGGGGGAAGTCGAGACAATACAACAACTATGGTATACACTTTGTGTAATTGTCTATGGATACGAAATCAAGACAATACAACAACAAAGTGTTCACCTGATAATAGGTACGGTATAAAACCGAAACGCTATAGGATCAATATCAAGTGACTTGGATTAACGTACGTGTGTAATTTAATTAATTATAATAACAATTATAATGCGGAAATAAAGCAAATGACACAACAAGATTTTGTTAACGAGGAAACCGCAAATGCAGAAAAACCTCGGGACCTAGTCCAATTTTGAATACTCTCAGAATTAAGTCGTTATATAAAATTTAATACCAACTTCGTATTGTTGAGACCAAGTAGACTACCCCTAGCTACTTAGTTTCCTCAGGATCCCTGTGCCTTCAACTTCTAGAGTCACGCATGTGAATCACCAATCCTTTTGGTAACCACTCTATTCAATCTTTGGTAATAAGATATTACGAGTCGTTGACAAAGCTCTATTGTTTAATCTAATAAACTTATTTATCTGGTTACCGATTTCAAGACTTTAATTACCAAAATAACCAATTTCTAGATTTGCAATCAGACAATATAGAACTCAAACAACAACTATAAAGTGATTCCAATCTCACGTATAGCCAATCAAGTCTATAAAAGATAAACACGATTATAGTTGGATCCCAGTCGATCAAGTTTTGTGCACTTGTAGATGGTGAAATTTGGTTAAGGGGAAAAAGCGTCATTTCAAGACCATAGACAAAACTCAACTCTCACGAAAGAGATTAATCCCTTGGTCCTCAAGGCACCCGTATCCATGATTTCTAGTATACGTCCCCGCGAGACATTGATGGTCGTGATGCCGTGATTCCTAGCGCACATCATCGACGAAATATTGCTGGTCACGTAGGTTTTGTAGAACGTAAAACGTCCCCGACAGATTTATGAAACAGAACATCCACAATTCCAGCATGTCTTCGCGAGACGCAGCTGATTGTGATGCCATGATTCCTAGTATACATCCCCGCGAGATACTGCTGGTCATGTAGGCTCTGTATATGCGTAAAAATGTCCGCAACGGACTTATGACCCAGAGATGAGACATACATGTCTCCTGTAAGCACGACTCACCCTATTTGAGATCAAGGACTGATTCCTAGCATCGTGAGATACACTGGTCATGTCTACTCTAGGCTCTGACTCGACTTACCGAGGCTTCAGAATAATTCCTAGAACATCCCCGCGAGATACGATGGTTATTCTACCTCTGCGCCCTTTCGACAGACTCCTAAAATATCCTTACGAGATACATTGGTCATGTCGGGCCCATAAATACATACACAATTGATTCCTAGAAAATCTCTGCAAGATACGCTGGTCAAAGACAAGTGGGTCGAAGTCTCGCAGAGACATTATCAGGCATGAAAGCCTTCTTTTCTCTGCCAAACATGTCCTATATGACTTAGGATAGATTCCATCGCATTGGACAAGTCTCAAACAGACTCTATCGCATCAGCCAACTCTTAGACGGTCACAGATGCGTCGGCCAATCTCAGACGGCCCCAGGCGCGTTGGCCAAATCTAAGAAAGCTCCAGAAGCATCAACCAAATCTCAGATTGCCTCATTCGAACTGAACCATCTCATCTGAAAAGTCTTATGCAAGTATAAGACTTAGGCACAAGCCTCATCTAGGCCTCTGGCCTCTTTCTCAGCGTCTCAAACACATTCACGACTAGTAAATTGGGCCTGAACTGTACACGTCTAACCAAAAACGTGGATAACTTCTCTTGGCCTCCGCATGCTCAACAAATAGACCCACAAGAAATAATCCGATCTCCATATGACATATGTGACCAGCTATGGATAGAGGGAGCTCAACTTCAGCTTCTCTCACACTCGATACACGATTTCTGAGGTATTCCATGCCTTTTCACGGGACTCTACCTATTCATTCTCACAAATCATAGAATATATCTATATTTTGGCCAACTCGGCTAAAGAGGATATTTATTTCTGTCAACACATCATCACAAAGGATGACCCGGCTTCACACAAATGGGGGGATTTCAGTTAGGGTTTTGGTCTGACGGTCTACGTCACATGTGACAAATACCCAACCTATTTCTCACCGCAGAAGAGAGTAAAGGCGGTGGAATAATGGGTTAAACTCAATCTAGTTTATTTCTTTTTATCCCTGAAGATACGTGAGAAGTTCTCTGCACGACAAGCAATCCATATCTTCACCGACCTAAGATTAGAGAATTCAGCTATAAATAGGTCCTCTATTTCTCCAAGCTAACACACAACTGTCTCATAACAAATCGAAGAAATTCTTATTTTAACCCTAGAATTCTCTGATCTCTCTTCATCTGCTTCCCTCCCTAAGACCCGCACTAAGCCTCTTCCCTATGACTGAAGCAGCCTTTGAACAGCCATTGTACGTGGTTTAGGTGAAGACTGTTCGTGCTCAATATTAGAGCACTGCTCGGTTGAACCCACTAGCGTTGGTATGTCAAGTTAGTTGTCAATTTTAGTTGCCAAAATGCATTCTTGATTTAGCATACTAAAGATAGTTTCGGACTATATTAGGTCTAAGAAGTTGAATTGAAGCTATCCTTAAAGAATGAAGATTCAAGACTACAAGAAGACATCAACAAGTACTTCATCAACAAAGATATGTGATTGATTTCATTTGGATTCTTGTTTAATTCTACCTTTCTAATCTATCAAGATAAATGCTCACTCTATGGAACAATTCCAATGACGGTAAATGTACATTTATGTATATATATACTTGAGGTTATTTGATTCTTGACATTGGATACAATAACTTTTATCCTTATAAAGAATCTCATGTTATAGTGAATGAGCTTACGAATTCAACGAGCCAAGAATCACTCAGTTCCGAGATATAACGATGAAGTAATGAGTGACTTATTAAAGTAACAGTTATAAATGTTGTTGTAATTGTTACAATTCGTTAGTAGGAAACAATCCATGGACTGCTTGTAACGGTTCACGGACTTGGGCCCAATTACGTGACTAAAAGCTATTCTTGGTCAAATTGGTGATGTTTCCTTGTCTAGGCAATATGGCTATTAATCCAAACATATTTGATTACCATATTAAAGTGTTTGTGATAACTTTAAATTCCTGCCTAAGTTAAAATGTGATTTATTCACATAAATACAATTTGCTAATTAATTATTTATTTAATTATTTTGGCAAGAGTTTTAACTTAGGAAAGACTCCCAAAATTAGGAGAGTCTTGAAAAAGGAAAATAGTTTTGCTTAGTTTTCAAGCTATGTTTCACTATAAATAAAGGGTTCGTGAGTTTACACGTTTTTCATCCCCTTTGGAAAATTGGCGTAAGCTTTGCAGGTTGTTTCCATGTATTCTGTTCTTCTTGAACAAGAATGAGATAAAAGTCTTTGTATTGGGGATCACTAAGCCAAGTTGGATTAAATCTTCGTGATTGATAATACAACTTGTAATCTAGGTTTTTCACCTCTTGTCTATTCTAAGGTTTTCTCTTCTGATATAAAATCATTCAAGAGTTGTTGATCATAAACCCTAGGTTTTGATAGATTTCAGTTTCCGATCGTATACCAACACTTGTTAGTCGAAATCGGAGACTAGAAAGAAAAACTTCTATTGAGGCATCTCGTAAAAATCCTTGAGAAGTTTTAAACAAGATATTTCTAGATTTATTCTAGTTGTTCTTGTGGTAGAATAATTAGGTTTCTGTTTCTTTATTGAAGAGTATAATAATCCCTAATCTACACGTTTGTTTTGATATTACTTTTACATAGTAATTGTTTTTATCAAAATAAACACAAGATTTCCAAAACCTTGATTTACATCTAAAGGGAAATCAAACCGGTGTTTTGTGCAAACAAAATATCGAATCGTATCAATCGTGTTGTTGTATCTTCTAAAGAGAGCCTTGGGTTCTGCTAGAAGATTAACGAGAAGAATTCCTAAAGACAATCGGTTTTGTGCTAGGAGTTCTATTTGTGCTGAAGAAGGTATTACATCTAGTCCGAATAGGTAGTAGGAATTTGGTGTAACAACTTATAATCAGTGTGTGTTTATCCTGGACTAGGTCCCGGGGTTTTTCTACATTTGCGGTTTCCTCGTTAACAAAATTTCTGGTATCTGTGTTATTTATTTTCCGCATTATATTGTTTATCTTTATAATTGAACTATCACAGGTTGTGCGTAAGTTCAATCAATTGGGAATCCAACCCTTGGTTGTTGATTAAATTGATTGACACTTGGATATTGGTTTTTGATACCGTCCAAGTTATTTCTTATATTCAATCGGGCTCGCAAATTCCTATTTGTTTGATTGCGGATTGAATTGAGAAATTAAGATATAACTCTTTGATGTACTTTTCTTAAGATTGAGTCTGACTGTCTAGTTGATTCTCTTGAAAGTATATTGGATTTAGTCCATACATATTGTCAAACGAATTATTGGGTGTGGTTGTTGTACCCCCGCTTTTTCACTCAACCTCCCGTAACTCACTTTCAAAACCTATAATCTCACTTTTAGCCTCTCATAGATTTTAGGTAACTACAACACTAAATTCACAAATATGAAAACTAATAAGAAAATTTTCATCATCTTCAAATCTTCGATTGTCTTCTTAATAACCTGCCCAACACAACTTGAATACTCTTGTGATCAATCACATACATAAGAGAGTCTATTAAAAATGGATTATCACAAGATGCATTTAAATCTGAAAATGGTTCTAAAGATCTCGGCGATACTTTTATCTAGTTTGAGTGATCCTTATATCAGAAGACAAGGTTCTCAAGAATAAACAAACTAGGTGCAATCAAAGTTTCAAAAACCGTTAGTCAATCAAATCAATAATCGAAAACTAAAATAACGATGCGATTATCTAGTTTCTCACCAACGGTACTCTTAGAGCTTCTTGATCCCACAGAATTCTTAAACGAGTGGTCGTAAGAGATTTCGCCTAATTAGGGTACTTTCTTCTCCAGATAGACGGCTCCACCAGAAACAACACGAATGAAGTTTGCCTGGCTCTTAGGATGGTTTGCAAGAAATGCAAACTTAAGTATTTATAGACCAAGGTTGTTTGGACAACAAGGAAATTCCAAAACCGAAAATATTCTCAAGATATTCATTAAATTACCTAATTTCGGTTTTCCTATTTCCAATTAACTACCAAACCATATTTCCGACAACTCCCTTAGAAAATTCCTATTATTAGTGTAGCATATTAACTAATAATATTTTTCAGATGATATGCTTTAATTGCTGGTAATTAAAATATATATTATGAAAATCATAATTAAATGTTTTTCAATATTTCGGTTTTGGATCACCTTGAGTATCAAGGAATATCTTTGAACAATTAATGATAAGAGTTATGTACATGTTCAAATAATGTCGATATCTAGAAGTTTCCCAGCAAGCCCTAATTACAAGCTTCACACAAAATATAAAGAGATATGTAAATATTGGAAACTCAATTTTTCTCCTTGGGATCGTTTCTACCATGACTCATAATGTAAGTTGTGACCGGTTATACCATGCCTCTTAAACTAGGTTGTGACCGGTTACACCATGCTTCCCATAGGTAGCTTGTGAACGGTTACACCTTACTTCTCGTGTTAGCTTGTGATCGGTTACACCTTGGTTCCCAAAGTATCTTGTGACGATTACAACTAACTTCCCAATGTAGAAAGTGACCAGTTACACCATGCTTCACAAATTAGCTTGCGACCGATTAAAACATGCTACATCTTGTAGACTATGAACGATTATACCTTAATTTTCAACATAAGTTAAGATAGGTTCTACCTTTTCATCTTGCATTCGTTATCGAAAATATATTCAATGAAGAACCAGACCAATCATGATTTCCCTTTCGATTATGAAACAATTTCATACATCTATTTCTTAAACTAATGTAATAATACATAGTTTTCTAGGATGAAATCATACCTATGTCTTACACATAATCAAGTAACTAAATACAAAGATTATGTTGATGTCGTGTTTATGAAGTTCCAAAAGATAAACGTTTATATACTTCGTAATTCAATAAATTTCTTGACACTTTGATCATAATGATATGACCCATTCTAACCACCAGAATATTATATATATATATATATATATATATATATATATATATATATATATATATATATACGGCTTAGCATGTTGCGTTTTTACTTGAAAGATACGTTAGGAACGAAAATAAGATCAAGCCAATATTACTAACCTCAAGTGGAAGGATGATGTCTTCGTTGTGGTCGTTATTTCTTCACATTCTTCAGTTCTTCAGAGTAATATTTGTACGTCTCAACATTCCTAGACTTTCTAGTCTAACCTAAACGAAGTTGACTCTAGTATTTAATCAATCGACTCTAAATGAGTTTTGATACTAAAATATGACAACCAAACTTGATATACCAACGCTTGGTAGGTTCAACCGAGCTATGCTCCAACAATATCAGTATTATTAATTCTTTTAGTAGGTTTACATGGATTTATCATTTATCCTATTGTAGATGGTGAAATTTGGATAAGGGGAAAAACAATCATTTTAAGACGTTAGACAAAACCCAAATCTCACGGGAGAGATTAATCCCTTGGTCCTCAAGGCACCCATAGCCACGATTTCTAGTATACATTCCTGCGAGACACTGACGGTCATGATACCGTGATTCCTAGTGCACATCCTCGATGAGATACTGCTGGTCTCGTTGGTTCCGTAGAGCATAAAACGTCCCAGGCAAACTTGTGAACCAGAACAACCACAATTCCAGCATGTCTTTGCAAGACGCAGCTGATTGTGATGCCATGATTCCTATTATACATCCCTGCGAGATATTGTTGAACATGTAGGCTTTGTAGATGTGTAAACCGTCTCCGATGTATTTATGACCTAGAGCGGAGACATACATGTATCCTGTAAGCACGACATACCCTATTTGAGATCAAGGATTGATTCCTAGTATATCATCGCGAGATACATTGGTCATGTCTACTCTAGGCTCTAACTCGACTTATTGAGGCTTCAGAATAATTCCTAGGACATCCCCGCGAGATACGCTGGTTATTCTTCCTTTTGGTCCTTTCGACAGACTCTTGGAACATCCATCCGAGATACACTAGCCATGTCATCCCCATAAATACGGACATAATTGATTCCTAGAACATCTCTACAAGATACGCTGTTCAAAGACAAGTGATCCTAAGTCTCGCACAAGCCTTATTTTCTCTCCCAAACATGTCCCAACTGACTTCGGAGATATTTCATCGTGTTGGAAAAGTCTCAAACAGACTCTATCGCGTCTGCCAACTCTCAGACGGCCCAAGACGCATCGGCCAAATCTCAGTTAGCTTCAGAAGCGTTAGCCAAATCTCAGACAGCTTCATAAGCGTCAGTCAAATCTCAGATGGCCTCATCCTAGATGAACCATCTCTTCGAGAAAGTCTTATGCAAGTATAAAGCTTAGTCACAAGCTTCATCTACGCCTCAGGCCTATTTCTCAGCGTCTCAAACACACTCGCGCCTAGTAAATTAGGCCTGAATTGTACACGTATATTCAAAAACGTGGATAACTTCTTTTGAGCTCTGCATGCTCAACAAAGGGACCCCACAAGCAATAATACGGTCTTCACATGACATATGTGACCGGCTATGGATATATGGGGGTCAACCTCAGCTTCTCTCACACTCTACACACGATTTCTGAGGCATTTCATGCATTTTCACGTTACTCATCCCAATCATTCTCACAAATCGGATAATATCTCTCTATCTTGGCCAACTCGGCTAAAGATAATATTTCTCTCTCTCAACACATCTTCACAAAGGCTGACTCAGCTCCACACAAATGGGGGAATATCAATTAGGGTTTTGGTATGGTGGTCTACAACACGTGTGAGAAATACTCGGCCTATTTCTCACCACAGAAGAGAGTAAAGGCGGTAGAATAATGAGATAAACTCAACCTAATTTATCTCTATTTATTCCTGAAGATACGGGATAAGTGATCCGCACAGAACGACAAGCAATCCCTATCTTCACCGATCTGAGATTAGAGAATTCAAATATAAATAGGTCTTATATATCTCCAAGCTAACACAACTTTCTCATAAACTCGCAGAGAAATTCTTCTTCAAACCCTAGAATTCTCTGATCTCTCTCTTCATCTGTTTCGCTCCCTAAGACCTTCCCTAACCTCTCCCGTGACTGAAGCAGCCTTTGAATGGCCAATGTGCGTGGTTTAGGCGAAGAATGTTCGTGCTCAACCTCCCGTAACTCACTTTCCGAAACCCTAGAATCCTGCTTTATCCTCTCACTGATTTTAAGTAACTACATTTTGCCGACCACGGTGGAAGGTTGTCTACTCAGTGACAAATCTTAAACACGGTCACTATTAGGAAGGAAACCGATTCTACCAATCCAAACAAAAAACAAAACATTCCATTGTTTCAGTCTCTGTAAATCCCTTACATATTTAGCCGAGAGAGTTATCCCTAACAGCAGTTTTCACTCTCATACGAGTGTTTGACCTTAGTGAATAGGTTAGTGCTTCTCCTATTACTTGGATCTCTCCATGAAATGCGCCAGTAACCTATTTCCATGAAAATATACTATTAATCTAAAACATCTTTAGAGTTACCAGTAGGGAAAGATCCAACAAATCTAGATTGAGTACACGTTTCCTAAAAAAATAGTACTAAAACTCCTGAGAATAGCACAGACGGAATCCAGTCTGTTTGCAATCGACCTCACTGGAGAAGATGAAGCTCAGTACAAACGCAACTGAGCAAAGGAGCAACCATCCAGCCGACCTCACCACTCTCATGGATCAGATGATGATCTAAAGTTAAATATTCCGATGAATATTTTGCCAAAATTCGTTTAGGTTAAGGTCCATCAACCTGATCACAGGGGACTCAGGAAGTTTACTTCACTTTACTATTTTATTTATAACTCTTTCATTCTGTATCCGATTCACCTCGTTTTTTTTCCATCATATTTTTATTTTCGTCGTCTACAAGATAAACTTAGTGAAAACTTGGAAAGGCTCCAATAAAATTCGTGACCTAATCAAAACATGTAGAGCAGCCTACTTTCACGGAATATCATATCCTTCCAAGATACAACTTGTCGTTATTCCTTCTCTAGAAGATCATGACCATAAATCAACAAAGTATCAGACAATACTAGTTTCCAAGACGATGCTCGTCCAAAGCTCATACTTATCCGAAGGTTCAAAACCACTGGTCGATATGCTATCTCAACATCCATCCTGTTAGAAATAGGAGGAACTAACCCTAGCAATTACAACCAAGTCTCAGCGAACCTCTAGCTCAACTGCACCAACGACCATCCAACTTCATTTTACGATGGATATTAGTTTACCCAAGACGGTGAAGGAGAATATCTTTGCAACCGAATCTATCAAGGAAAAGAAATCTGAAGCGATACTCGTGAGGCAAAAAATTCAGATAAAACTTCATTAATCGACATACATCCACAACCAACTATTGTCACTGAAGTAAACAACGGAAGGATCTGAGACCGTTGCTTCAGGCCACATGCTACTCATCCAAACGCCTACTAGAAGTTCCCTCAGTCAAAGCCTCTTCTATAGAAAAATCGTCTCGGTAATATGCCCCATGTGTCAGAGTCAGACGTGATGACTGAAGGACAAGATACATCTCCCCTTTCCTATAAGGTGTCTACTACTCTCAAGTCCGTTTGACCATCTCTTAGAACAATAGATCCTAGCAGAAAATTTGCGAAGGATGTTCGCATGAGTCCCTGTCAAGACATCTAGCAGAGACAAAACAACAAATTTGTCTCATCCCTGAAGAATCAATCTCAATCAAAACATAGGTCTTGCCCGGACTATCAAACATCTCCAGTAAATGAGAATCCATATTCATGCAGGAAACTGAGGACTGGCAAAGAACCGTGCATCATATATATGTGTGATTAACATGAGGCGGCCCGAACATCCAATTCTTAGATGACATACTCTTATACCACTGACCCAAAGATTCCGGTGTGCAAAAAATTGGTAGAATTCAGAACGCTTCAAGTTAGAGACTTCTCACTAGAGGTGTATGAACGAGAATCAGATGTCATGCCTGAGCCTCAGCTCCTATAGAAATCCTCAAACTCATAGTCTTCTATTATGACAAAAAGCTTCAACCTATACGACCAAATCCCCTGGGAACTTGAAATCAATCCCGAAACAGAGATGCTGAAACATTTCCACAAGTCGAAGATTAGAAGATTCAAAATCATGTTTTGTCGCATCCAGAAAAGGACTCACCCATCAAGATAAATCTAGGGTTTCTATCATGATCAAGCAAGCTAGTTTTTTTTATCTAAACCTGAAAAAGCGGGGGTCTAACAACACCACCCAATATTTCGCTTAGAAATATGTATGGACTAACTCCGAAATACTTTGCTAGAGAATCAACTAGACAGTCAGACTCAATCTAGATAAAAGTATCTCAAGGAGTTAATACCTCTCTCTTGATTTGATTTATACTCAAGCTAAAAACAATAACGAGTCTTTATCAAATACAAGGAATAACTTGGACGGTACCAAAGACCAATGTCCAAGTGTTAATCAATGAAATCGACAACCACAAGGTCGGATCTCCAATCGATTAACCTTTAATGCACAACCTGTATTATTTCAATTATAAAGATAAATAATATAATTCGGAAAATGAAATAACACAGACACCAGAAATTTTGTTAACGAGGAAACCGCAAATGCAGAAAAACCCTGGGACCTAGTCCAGATTGAATACACACTGTATTAAGCCGCTACAGACACTAGCCTACTCCAAGCTAACTTCTTACTGGACTATAGTTCCAATCAGTCTCCCACTAATTCAAGGTACAGTTGTACTCCTACGCCTCTGATCCCAGCAGGATACTGCGCACTTGATTCCCTTAGCTGATCTCACCCACAACCAAGAGTTGTTGCAACCCAAAATTGCAGACTTGATAATAAACAAATCTATCTCACACAGAAAAGTCTATCAAAGGATAAATATGTCTCCCACAGAAAAACCCTAGGTTTTTGTTCCGTCTTAAGATATGAAATCAAGGTGAACAGGAACCAATTGATAATCCGGTCTTATATTCCCGAAGAACATCCTAGATTAATCAATCACCTCTCAACAGTCTTACTTGAATACACAAGAGGACGTCGAGGAATCACAAACAGTGAGACGAAGATGTTTGTTACTTCTTTATCTTTCCTATCGGAGAACTCTCACGATCTCAAGCCAATCAATAAGATTGTACTCGTACGATAGAAGATGCAAGATCAGATCACACAACTACGATAAAAGTAGTATCGGTCTGGCTTCACAATCCCAATGAAGTTTTTAAGTCGTTAACCTGGTTTTAGAGAAGAAAACCAAAGGTTAGAGGAGAATCGACTCTAGCGAGCGCACTAGTATCACACAGACATGTGGGGATTAGTTTTGCCCAATGCTAGATGTCTCCTATATATAGTCTTCAAATCAGGTTTTGCCTTAGTTACAAAGCAATCAATATTCATCGTTAGATGAAAACCTGATTTAGATTCAAGCTAATATTTCTCAACCGTTAGATCGAAAACTTAGCTTGTCACACACACTTGAGATATACGTTTACTGGGTTTGTTAAAACCGTTCCCAAACGTGTATGTGTATGTTGGTTCAACATAGTAACCCAAAAGGTCAACCATATGAGCATTTCATATTAACCTTGTTCTTCTTCACCATAACTAGTTCAATTGACTCAAATGAACTAATTAGAGAGTTGTTCAATTGCTATGAGATCTTTTGTAACTACACAAGACACAATTGAAACAAAGATGATTCGATTCGATTGAATCGACTCATGAACTTTATAGCCACGGTTTGCATACTGCATTCCTTAGTAATTTAAGTTTCATGTTCAGAGCACATATTTAGATCATAACCTACTCAAGTACGCAAACAAGTTCGCGGACTTAAGACAACCGGCAGAGTTTTCCAAACTCAGCAGAAAATCTCGGCAAGGAGACTTCCGCCAGTTCGCGGACTAGGTTCGCGGACTAAACATGTAAACGATTTTTTGGAAAATCCCAGTAGAAATTCTCGGCAAAAGAACTTCCGTCAGTTCGCGGACTGAGTTCGCAAACTGAGTTCGCGGACTTGGCAAATCCAATTCCTCCAGTTTCTCTCAATCAACAAAGTTCGCAAACTTCGGATTAAGAAATAAGACTTATGCACATATGTGTTTCCACACAATGCTTATATCCATCATTGGTTATATAGACCTAAACTCTCATTCCAACCATTGAAACATTCTTAGAGGACGTTATATAATTGTTACACTATTTCTCGTCAAAGCGATTTTCAAAGTGATAGAAATATTATGACTTTCGTCATTAGGTGAAGATAAACCCGATCAAAGCGAAACGCTTTACCAACACATGATTTCGAGATACAGATATGCGAGATATATTCGGCTCGAAATATCAAATGTGTATGATCCAGTCTATATAGCATACGACTTTTGTCTCATAAGAAGTAGGAGATAGAAGAGATATACTTTTGAGTGATAGATAAGTTCAAGTCTCCACATACCTTTTTGTTGATGAAGTTCCACGGTTCCTTGAGTATATCTTCGTCATTGTATGATGAATCGCCATGAAGTCCTTGAGATCAACTACACTTTTCTATCCTAGTCCGAGACTTAGCTATGTATACTAGAAATCAAGACTCATAGTTTTGATCACTAACATTGACAAACATGCTTGAGATAGCAACGCATGAGAGGTCGACCGAGCTATTCTCTAACAAAACCCGTCTAGTATTTTCGCATACGGAAACATATATCAGGAGTATACCAACGAAAAATATTCTTTCAAATCCTTCATCTACTCAAGATTCAAGCATGAGATAAACTAGGGTTTGTGTTGGGTGAAAACGAGCCTGCAACTTCTCATTTACTAAAACTACCTCATACTTCATCCATCTAACTCGACAAGCTACGAAAAATTAATGCGTAGAGAATTTGACGATGAACCTGAAGATAAGTGTATGTCTATATATGTCCCTGCTAGCGCATGTTAAAAGGTCCCGACGTTCCGAAATACAATCTAAAAGATATGATCAAAACACCAGAAACCTTATATTTTTGAGTTCAACTTCACATGGACTTATCATTGGGAAAAAATAATCTCCAGATGCTAATTTTCTTTAAAAGACGAAAAGTAGGTCTTTTATGTTCGAAACTCGGGTCGATCACTAAAATCGGATGCCAAACGAAGTTTCTAGAGTCTCCAGGGTGAAAATCGCATAAGGAAGGACTTTCTATTAAGAATTTTACTAGGAGTTTTCATCTACTCCCATACACAACATAACCAGCTAGTGTTTGCACAAATTAAGAACTCTTGAGGGTCCCCTTCCTTTACGAGATGCATACAGAAAAGGTTCAGAGAGGGAAAATATCAATCCTGAAGAACATATGCCCTTAAAGAAAATATCTTGCTTCATATTTGTCTGCTTCACTTTGGCCTCATACACATGAATGTTAAGTTCTCTAAGTGTTCAAAGAAGAACGAGATTGAAACAGAACCCAGAAAAGCAGAATTTCAGAGAAAATAAAGAGAATTTAGTATAAGCAGGGAAGTTCGAGTTCATAATTTCCGAAAGCAGGACCAGAGACGTGTCTCTCTCCCTCTCTCAAGTTTTGAACATCCATATCGAATCTCATGGTCTCTCTCATGCCAAATAAAATCAAGCTCATAATAGTTTTTGACGAAAATACCCTTAAGTTTCAAAAGTAGGTATTTTCTTTTAAAAAAATGAGGTGTCTGATTGGTACAAGGAATTAAACATGCTCTCATCACATAGAGAGTTGAATCCTCAAGATAGATGCACACCTCGTCAAGCCTCTCCAGAGTGTTTGAAGGAGTCAGCTGCGAACAACAGAGAAATTAGGGTTGAGGTGCAGTACAAGCCTTACAAGCCTCGTCAAGCCTCTTCAGAATTTACATGGGATCAAGACTCCGTAATTTCAAAAGTAAGTGCCTATTTATTCTCATAGCATTCCTCCAACCTCAAGGCTATACATAAATCATCCAGCGCCCTTTCTTCCCCACATACTTGCCTGTACAAACTCGAAGGCTCAAGGATGCACTAAGAGAGGAAATTAGGGTGTTGGTAAAACAAACCCTAATTAACAAATTCCATTCGCTCAAGATGGAAATTTTGTCTCATAAAGACTTAATTATCATGTCATTAACGTCTAACACAAAATCCCAGGAAGTTCCAAAGTCCAGAATCGATTCCAAGATCAGAGTCATAACAATCGAAGACTAAACATCAATTCGGGGACTCCGCAAGTCTAGAAGACCGAGTGGATTGCAATTTTGTATCTGAATGATTTGTCACCACCTATATACTCATCATAAAACAATCAAGGGTCTACCTTGAGTAGGGGGCTTAATGTAGATGGTTGATTTAAAGATTTTTCGGTGGTTGTAGTAATAAAGGTTCAAACTCTCGGACTTGTGAAGGTAATGGATTTTTAGATTTATAAAAATTATATACACAAAGATATTAACAATGGTGCAAGAGGTATTGGGGTTTAGGATTCCACCGAATTCATTTCTTAAGGTTCAAATAATGATTCTTTTAACAATTATAGCTCAGTAAATATATAAAATATATTGACTCTTATTTTTGCCAAGATAAATTCTCCAAATATTAGATGTAAATGTTAAGCATGAGGCATCAAATCATCTAAGCTAAGCATGCCGCATCAAATCAAATGACAACTAATTTTTTCAAATCATAATTTCAATTAAAATTAGTGCAAAAGTCATGAGAAGAATTAAATATAATTACCCAAGTGTGAAATAAGGCTTTCTCCATCACCCCAGTGTTGGGGTTTAGCTCCTCATATTAATCATAATCTCAAAATACACGTATTAAGCTCAAAAAGTTGATTAAAGGGAGTAAAACAAGTGAACAGAAAAATTGCAACAGAAATAACTGTTGCAAAGGCGCTGTTCACCGTTACAAAAGGAAGAACGATAAAAAGATAAACTGTTGTTGTAGAGTTTTAAGACCCACACTACGACCCACGAGCCGCTGTCGCTGTCACTGTTTAAGAACGACTGCTCTGGCAGGTCCGTTCTTCGTGTTCTTCAGGCGTGTTAATGGCAGCAGCAGCAGCAGCAGGTAACTTCTCTGCAACTCCTCCTGCGCCTCTCTGCTCGCCTCCAAACCTCCCCAAAACTCTCGACAGCCTCTCTAGTACTCCCAGGGAACATATTTATACACCTACAGCTCGTTAAATCTCCCTCAATTAATCCATATAATTCTCTTTAACTCGGCAGTAAAGAAAAATATTCTTGGGAATATTTTCTTTCCATTCTTGCTCTGGTACGCATAGATTTCCATCCTGGTCACTCTAGAAGTGCTTAAACACGACCCAAAACGTTTCTAGAGCCCTCATGCATGAGAAGAACACGCTCAAATCTTCTCCAATCCCGTGTCCAACCCGTGTTTCCCTGTTTTGCTTCCGTGAATTGTCCAGCTAATTATGGCCAAATTTGATCGAACCAAAAGCCCAAAACGTGTTCCTTAACCTATATCACATCTTCCTACCAAGTTTGAGCCATTGAATCGCACCACAACACCTTCATTTTGTCGATTGAAATTCTGCCAGTTGATGAACCAATTTTCCCGCCAAAAAGTTTATTTGAATTTGAGAAGAAGGTGCCCCTTATCCAGAGTGCTGGGGTGCGAATAGTAATTTGGGTGGAAATAGTAATTTTGGGGTGGAAATGATAATTTTTCTGGGATCCTCCGGTACATTTCTGGGACGTTTCCGGTGCATTTCTGGGGTGCCTTTCAGTGCATTTCTCCGGGGTGTAAAACATTACATTGAGCAACTCTTTCTACACAAGGGGTATTTCTCCAAAAACACCTAAACAAACATAAAAACACCACAATAAGCAAAAATGGGTACTAACAAAATACACAAAAGAGATGAAAATAGACACATAAATGCGTCTATCAAATACCCCCAAACTTATTATTTGCTAGTCCTCGAGCAAAATTTATTCTTGAAAAGTGACCGAGTTAATCTCGGGTGGGTTTATCAGAGGTGTACCCACAAAAACCAATACTCCAGACCCTAGCTATCTACGCAGAACCTTGGAAAGCACTAAAGAACCTCCTTGGTTGGCATACAATTATTGACTCTAAGAGGAAGAACCCTGATGCGAAATTCCAATTGCTGTACACGAGTTTGCACTCAAGCATACTAAAATCCATATAAGTGACAGAGCTCTACTAAGATAGTTTCACGATGGACATCATACTCGGAGTCAGACTAATCACATGAAAAGATTAAGAAGATGGAAAAAGAAAAATGTAGATGGTTGAAAAGTGAACGGTGTTTCCCATATCTGTCTGAAGGCCTCTGCCAAGATGAACCTAACCTAAATGACTGAGATACCGGTCTGACTAATATTAACACACTGGCATATACAAGGGAACCAGTGGTCAATAACTTAAATCTAGATCAACAAACTGGCAAATACAAGGGAACCAGCAGTTGACTACACATAACAATAACCATTTTTTTTTTTTTTAACTTAACGGCATGAATAGATCTTTTGGATCCAAGCGCATGCTTCTTGTCAGCAGATTACACGATAGTTCCCACGGGTCCTGCATTCCACGCTTGCTTAGGCGACGGAAACAGGGAGAACACACGCATATTGCTATCCAAGTGTTAATACTTATTCCGATTGGTCTAACTGGTCCGGTTTTTTTTTTTTTTTTTTTTTTTTTTTTTGAAAAGGTAACTCAGTCACTCTATTTCACCCTAGCAAAGGTAACAACTTGAATCGTGTGCCCCACCAAATCACTTGAAATAAAAGAAAACTAAAAATAGAAAGTGAAAAGGACTCGACAAGATATGGCGAAACTATCATGTTATTTCTAACACCTGAGCTCTGTGCTTTTATGAATAGACTCTATAGATGTTTCCATCTAGTCAGATTGGTTCCTCAACTCCTAAAACAAAAATGTTTCCATCCACTTAGATTGGTTAGTGCTATCCTTAATAGGCGTAAATTTCTAGGCTCTGGAGTTTATTTATTGCAACTAAAAAGTTTCTCCCATACCCCCAAACTTAAATCTAACATTGTCCTCAATGTTCTAAAGATGAAACTAAAAGCATGAACAAGGAGAAACTGTTACCATTTGAAGCGAAAGAGTTAAGGAAAGATATTACCGTGTTGCATGAGATTGGGTTACCTCCCAAGAAGTGCTAAGTTTAAAGTCTTCAGCCAGACTTAGGAAAGGTTTAGTCAACTCGAACCGTATAACAGTAGCCGGAATAACTGTGGGTCTTTAAAACCAAAAAGAGCTGACAAAAGGAAACTGCAGTGAACCAAGAAAATGTACAAGACTAGCATGCCCTTACCTAGTTTCCTGATAACTATCGCTAATTGTGGTTCAGGTTCAGGTTCTATGAAAGGGTCTAAATAGAATATTTTCATTGGCTGCGTTTCTTCATAGGTTGGATCCAAATTATTAGGTCTTAGAGTCTGTAAAAACTCAAATAAGAACTTAGAATCACAAAATAATAATAACCTAAATAACTGAGGATCCTCTAAGTCAATCAGGTTTGACTTACATAATTGACCACAGTGAGAGTAGTGGTCATTCTTAGGAAAATGTGTCGATTCTAATTTCCTAAAGTACTTAGGCTTAGTCTCAGAACTTAATAAGTGACACATTCGAAATCTATATGTTCCCACAATTGGAAGAAAACTATTTGGTGGGAAAACAAAGTCAATCTGGGTATCATAGCCTGGGCAAACCACATCGACCAGAGGATGGGTTTCTAACGACTGAACCTTTTTCAGGACATCATTAGGTTCGGGAAAACGAGTATGAAGGTAATCTTGTAAAATTGTCGAGGCAGAGATATCAAGTCCTAAGTGAAGGGACTTTCTGAGAGTTAAAGGTAAGGCACTATGAAGGTGATAATCACCCCCAAACTTAGAGTTTTTAGTGTCTCTAGATAGACTAGTTACAATCTCCCTAATTTCTGGATCATTAGATTCTTGAAAATGGTCAATTGATTCTTCTAATTTATTATCAGGTAGTGCATCTTTACTCATCTCTACGAGTCTATGTTCTTCATTCAAGATTATTGTTTCTAAAACAGCATTTTCAGAATAAACCCGTTCCTCTAAACCACTATCGGCTTCGTAATCAAAAGGAAATACTACATCGTCTAAAACGGTGGTATTCCTAATCAAATCCTCGTCCTCTTGAATAGGTGAATAATCATAAAAATTATTTGGATTTGAAGTAGAAATAATATAATCACTATAAAGCTCAATTGGATTACTAGATTCCTGATCACTATGCCTACATATTTCAGATTCTTCATCACTACTATCCTCATCATCATAATAGTACGAAGATGATTGAACCTTATCTAAATAAGTAGTGTTCAATTATAACCTCGTTCTCTGATTGTGTAAAAATTCACTATTCTCAAGGGTATTAGATACACTATTTGGCAATTCAAGTATTTCGAGCAATTCTTTCGTTCGTCTCAGCATCGCTTGGGTTCTCTAAGAAGTTCTCTTTCGTCTAAATTAGTTATTCATTCTGCTAACTTACGCGTCGACTCAGCTAACTTACGTGTTGACTCTAGTAAAGAGGAATTATCAGAAGGATCATAAAAAGGACTACTTTTCAATAGTTTGATTGTATCCTCTAGAGACGAAGAACTAGTACTATAATCTTCTTGCTCGTAAGACTGATGCATGTGTGGATAGTAATTGGGCTCACCATGGTATGAACCATAACCTTGAAAAGGTTGGCGTTCCCAACTACTATTCCCACCATGGTCATAAAACTGATGATGTCCATATTCAAATTCAGGTCGATACTCATTGTATTGGCTTCTATCATACCAGTTCGACATTCTTAATTGCAAGGGAATTCTACACAACCACAAACAAGGCCGACTCGACTCCACCAAAACAAACCTAAAGATTTCTAGCAAACAAAAAGCATGATGGCTCCACTTAGATTGTTTCTAGACCAGCTTCTATCTTTCGAAAGGGAATTCGTTGCAATTTGAGCAAACCCCTCTGGAATCAATCCGAGTCAAAGTAAGTTGAATTGAGGCGAGGGAAGCTCAGTGGAGCTTTGATACCCAAGGCCTCACCGCTATCACAAGGCGGCGCAGTCACGCATTCAACTCACAGAAACCATCATGAACTTTGGAGTGTGCTTAAAGAGCAACCAATATTTTTCGAACGAGTTTCCTATTAAGCTCGTTACCCTATCGGTCTTGTTCTATTCCAAATTTTAAGTTAGGTTCGCGTTAGGTTTCGTTTTCCTAAGGCGGGCAAGAAGGGAGCGGTGATGAAATCCGAACCCTTATCTTGTATTGGCCAGGCCTTGCCCTTTACTAGGAAAATAAAGACAGTCCGGTTCGTCCTCAAACAATTATCACCTTAAGGCAGACAGTAACCCGCTTGCAGGAGATTCGCGGGTGTTTCGATTGGACTTACCTCCCGTACCAGACGGGCGATGAACCGTTGTCGTCGACTCGGGCCACGACTCCTATGCCGTGTACGAACCCGAGGGGCCGAGACGATATAGTAATCGTCGTCCTTCCCTGCACACAGTATATAATATTTTTTTTTTTAATAATAATACCCTTCCGTAGGGTTAAAAAAAATAAAGTCCAATTGTCCAGAAAATAAATAAAAAAAATAATTACAGTTTTCCTCACACACTCTAAAAAAAATAAAAATTAAAAATTAAATCCTAAAATTGTCCTTTTTTCTTCTCTTTTCGCTTTAAGCTTTTTCCTCTCCAAGTCCTTAGTGCTCCACTTCGAACCTGTAAATCAAAGACAAAAAGACAAAGTAAAAAGGAACAAATAAAAAAAAATAAACCTAAAAATTCTACCTAAGCACAATCCGCGTCGGCGGCGCCATTTTGATTTAAAGTTTTCGTGGTTGTAGTAATAAAGTTCTCTCGGACTTGTGAAGGTAAGATTTAGTTATAAAAATATATACACAAATATTAACAATGGGCGAGAGGTACTGGGACTAGGATTCCGCCAATTTCATTTCTTAAGGTTCAAATAATAATTCTTTTATTATAGCTCAAAATATATAAAATATCGACTCTATTTTTGCCAAGAATTCTCAAATATTAGATGTAAGTTAAGCATGAGGCATCAAACACTAAGCAAGCATGCCGCATCAAATCAAATAACAACAATTTTCAAATCATATTTCAATTAAATTATGCAAAAGTCATGAAAGAATTAAATAATTACCCAAGTGTGAATGGCCTCTCCGTCCCCAGTGTTGGGTTTAGCTCTCATTAAAAATCTCAAAATAATTATTAGCTCAAAAAGTTGATTAAATGAGTAAAACAATTGAACAGAAAAATCGCAACAGAAATAACTGTTGCAAAGGCGCTGTTCACCGTTACAAAAAGAACGATAAAGATAACTGCTGTTGTACGAAGAAACTACGACCCACGCGTGTCGCTGTCACTGTTTAAACGACTGCTCTGCGGTCCGTTCTTCGTGTTCTTCAGCGTGTTAATGGCAGCAGCAGCAGCAGCAGCAGGTAACTTCTCTGCAACTCCTCCTGCGCCTCTCTGCTCGCCTCCAAACCTCCCCAAAACTCTCGACAGCCTCTCTAGTACTCCCAGGGAACATATTTATACACCTACAGCTCGTTGAATCTCCCTCAATTACTCCATATAATTCTCTTTAACTCGGCAGTAAAGAAAAATATTCTTGGGAATATTTTCTTTCCATTCTTGCTCTGGTACGCATAGATTTCCATCCTGGTCACTCTAGAAGTGCTTAAACACGACCCAAAACGTTTCTAGAGCCCTCATGCATGAGAAGAACACGCTCAAATCTTCTCCAATCCCGTGTCCAACCCGTGTTTCCCTGTTTTGCTTCCGTGAATTGTCCAGCTAATTATGGCCAAATTTGATCGAACCAAAAGCCCAAAACGTGTTCCTTAACCTATATCACATCTTCCTACCAAGTTTGAGCCATTGAATCGCACCACAACACCTTCATTTTGTCGATTGAAATTCTGCCAGTTGATGAACCAATTTTCCCGCCAAAAAGTTTATTTGAATTTGAGAAGAAGGTGCCCCTTATCCAGAGTGTTGGGGTGCGAATAGTAATTTGGGTGGAAATAGTAATTTTGGGGTGGAAATGATAATTTTTCTGGGATCCTCCGGTACATTTCTGGGACGTTTCCGGTGCATTTCTGGGGTGCCTTTCAGTGCATTTCTCCGGGGTGTAAAACATTACTTATTGAGCAACTCTTTCTACACAAGGGGTATTTCTCCAAAAACACCTAAACAAACATAAAAACACCACAATAAGCAAAAATGGGTACTAACAAAATACACAAAAGAGATGAAAATAGACACATAAATGCGTCTATCAATGGTGGAATTTGGATAAGGGGAAAAACGTCATTTCAAGACCATAAAAAAAACTCAACTCTCACAAGAGAGATTAATCCCTTGTTCCTCACGGAACCCACATCCACGATTTATATTATACGTCCCCGCGAGACACTGCTGGTCATGATGTCGTGATTCCTAGCGCACATCCTCGATGAGATACTGCTGGTCAAGTAGGTTCTCTAGAGCGTAAAACGTCCCCGGCAGACTTATGAACCAGAACATCCATAATTCCAGCATGTCTTCGTGATACGGAGCTGATTGTGATGCCATGATTCCTGGTATACATCCCCACAAGATACTGCAGGTCATGTAAGCTATGTAGATGCATAAAAACGTCCCCAGCGGACTTATGACCTACATGTCTCCTGTAAGCACAACTCACCCTATTTGAGATCAAAGACTGATTCCTAGTACATCATTGCGAGATACACTGGTCATGTCTACTCTAGGCTCGGACTCGACTTACCGAGGATTCAGAATAGGACATCCCCGCGAGATACGCTGGTTATTCTGCCTATGGGACCTTTCGACAAACTCCTAAAACATCCATCTAAGATACACTGGTGATGTTGTCCCTATAAATACGGACACAATTGATTCATATCACATCTCTGCAAGATACGCTGGTCAAAGACAAGTGAGCCGAAGTCTCGCATAGACATTATCAGGCGTGCAAGCCTTCTTTTCTCTCCAAAACATGTCCCAGTTGAATTCGTAGAGATTCCATCGCGTCATCTAACTCTCAGACGGCCCCAGACGTGTCTGCCAAATCTCATACGTCCCTAGAACCGTCGGTCAAATCCCATACGGCCCCAGGACCGTCGGCCAAATCTCAGACAGCTCCAGAAGCGTCAGCCAAATCTCATATGGCCTCATCCGAGATGAATCATATCGTATGAAAAGTCTTATGCAAGTATAAGAGTTTGGAACAAGCCTCATCTAGGCCTCGGGCCCCTTTCTCAGCATCTCAAACACACTCATGGCTAGTAAATTGGGACTGAACTGTACACGTATATTAAAAAACGTGGATAACTTTTATTGAGCTGTGCATGCTCAACAAAGGGACCCATAATCAATAATACGATCTGCACATGACATATGTGACCGGCTATGAATATAGGGGTCTCAACCTCAACTTTTATCACATTGAACACATGATTTCTGAGGCATTCCTTGCCTTTTCACGTGACTCATCTTAGTCATTCTCACAAATCAGAGCATATCTCTCAATCTTGGCCAACTTGGATAAAGAGAATATTTCTCTCTCTCAACACATCATCACAAAGGATGACTCAACTTTACACAAATAAGGGGATATCAATCAGGGTTTTGGTTTGGCGGTCTACGGCACGTGTGAGAAATACTCGACTTATTTCTCACCACAGAAGAGAGTAAATGCAGTGGAATAATGAGATAAACTTAACCTAATTTATCTCTATTTATTCTTGAAGAGACATGAGAAGTGCTCTGCACGGCCCTATCTTCACCGACCTGAGATTAGAGAATTCAGATATAAATAGATTTTCTATTTCTCCAAGCTAACACAACTTTCTCATGAACTCTCAAAGAAATTCTTCTTCAAACGTTAGAATTATATGATCTCTTTCTTCATCTGCTTCTCTTCCTAAGACCATCCCTAACCTCTCATGTGACTGAAGCAGCCTTTGAATGGTCATTGTGCATGGTTTAGGCGAAGACTATTATGCTCAACCTCACGTAACTCACTTTTAAAAATCCTAGAATCCCACTTTAGCCTCTCACCGATTTTAGGTAACTACACCTATACAAGTCTGAAGTTCTTCCCACTTTTCAAAGATCCAAAACTTATGTAGAGAATTATTTGGAAGATCAATAAGAATTAGTTCAATCAGGTTGGGGCGATGAATATAGGAATTGCGTAATTATTTTACTTCTTGTGGTATCTTGCATAGAGTTTCATGCCCTCATATTCATCATTAAAATGGTAAAGTAGAAATAAAACAAGGCATATTGTTGAAAATGGTCTTATACTATTAAATTACGCTGGTTTGCCTGTGAGTTATTGGTTTTTTGCTTTGAGATTGTTAATTTCCTTATTAACAGACTACCTACACCTGTTTTGCATGATTGTACTCCTCTAGAGACTTTGTTCCGTACTTTACCAGATTATGATTTTCTGAAGCTATTTGGATGGCATCCTTATATGAGACCTTATAACAGACATAAACTTGAAAATAGATTTGCTAAGTGTATTTTATAGGATATATAGTGTTATGCATAAAGGGTGTAGATGCTAGAATCCATCTACCAATAAGTTGATTATTTCCAGAAATGTTGTATTTGATAAAGTTGAGTTCCCCTATTCTTATATGTTTACTTCTACACTTACTTAAACTTCACCATTTATACCACTTGTTATTTGTTTCTTATCCATCACCAACAATATCACATGCCCCCATCATTGAAACACACCATTACCACCACCATCACCTCATGCACCTTTTCCAGACCCTACCGTTGTTTGTTAGAGCATATCTCGGTTGAACCCACCAAGCGTTGGTATGTCAAGTTTGGCTGTCACATTTTAGTATCAAAACTCATCTAGAGTTTCTTGATTAAATACTAGAGTCGGCTTCGTTTAGGTTAGCCTGGAAAGTCTAGGAATGTTCATATGTACAAGTATTACTCCGAAGACCTGAAGAATGTGAAGAAGTAAGGACTACAACAAGGACATCATCCTCCCACTTGAGGTTAGTAATATTGACTTGATCTTGTAACGTATCTTTCAAGTCGTATTATATTGATAACATAACATGCGAAGGTATACAAATGATACTCTAGTGGTTTGACTTGGTCATATCATTATGAAAAGACGAGGGTACCCAAATATACCACAATCTTTTAAATACCCACCTATAAGTTCTCTTACCGAAAGTGATCGTCTATGGACAAAGTCGAGACAATACAACAAATCGGTATTCATACTTTGTGTGATTGTCCATGGATATGAGATCGAGACAATACGACTACCAAAGTGTGATACTTGATAATAGGTTCAGACTTAACCAAACTCTATAGGATCACTATCAAGTATGTACGGAGTTAACGTTTGTGTAATTTACTTTAAATTATATAAACAAATATACTTGCGGAAAATAAAAGTAAATCACACAACAAGATTTTGTTAACAAGGAAAACTGCAAATGCAGGAAACCCCCGGGACCTAGTCCAGAATTGAATACTCTCACAATTAAGTCGTTATACAAAATCTTAACAAACTTCGTATAGTTGAGACCAAGCAACTACCCCTAGTTCACTTAGTTTCCTCGGTATCCCTGCGCTTCCGACTTCAATGAGTGCACGCACTGGAACAATTCCTTTGGATCGTATTACAAACAGTAATGGAGAAACAAATCTGTTTGGTACAAACTCTTTCGATTCTTTCAAGATAAAGATATCTCAATCCATACACAAAGGCTCTTCCGTTTAATCTAATAAACTCATTTGCCTGGTTAGATCAATCTATCCAATAACTACAAAAGTAGCCAAGTTTAGATTCACAACCAATCGATATAGATTCCAACAAGAAACTATAAAGTGATGTCGATCTCACGCAACTAATCAATCGAATAAATCTGATTCTAGTTGGATCCCAGCCGATCAAGGTTTGTGCACACCCAAAGATATGAGAACCAAAAAAGAAATCTTCTTTGTCTTTAAATCTTCTTTAATATTCAATAAACACCTGCACAACACCACTTGAATATCTTGTGATAAATCACACACTGAACGGAGTCTGCTAACAATGGATTATCACAAGATTTCTTTAGATCTACAAACAGTTCTAAAGATCTCGTCGATACTTCGATCTAGTTTGAGTGAATCTTATATCATAAGAGAAGATTCTCAAAAATAAACAAACTAGGTGCAATCAAAGTTTCAACAACCGTGAGTCAATCAAATCAATCGAAAACCACTAAAACACTGCAATTATCTAGTTTCCCACCAACGGTACTCGTAGAGCTTCTTGATCCCACAGAAGACTTTAAACGAGCGCTCGTAAGAGATTTCACCTAATTAGGATACTTTCCTCTCCGATTAGATGGCTCCACCAGAAATAATAAAAAGATGAAAATTGCCTGGCTCTTAGGATAGTTTGCTAGAAATGCAAACTTAGGTATTTATAGACCAAGGATGTTTGGACACCAAGGAATTTCCAAAACCGTTCTCAAGATATGCAATGAATAGCAAAATTCGGTATTCCTAATTACAATAAATATTTGTATAAAATTTCTAAAACTTAGCTTGTCACACACACAAATGCATTCATTTAGGTTTGAGTAATTGTACCTAAACGTGCACACTTAATTGGTTCAAAAATAGTTAACCAATGGTTAGCCATATGAGCACTTTCATATTAACCGTATTCATCTTTCTCATAACTAGTTCAAATGACTCATAAGAACTAGTTGAAGAGTTGTTCAATTGCTTAGGTCTTTATTCATAGACACAATTGAAACAAAATCGGTTTGATCCACTTGAATCAATACATGAACAATATAGCCACGGTTTGCAAAGATTGCATTCCTTATAATTTATTGTTTTAAGTTTGAAAAAGCGGGGGTAAAACAACCACACCCAATATTTCGCTTAGCAATCTGTATGGACAAACTCAAATTTACTTTTAAGTGAATCAACAAGACTCAATCTACAAAAAGTATATCAAAGAGTTTTATCTCTATTTCTCGATTCAATTCTTACTCAAGCAAATAGAAATTTGCGAGTCTAATTGAATACAAGAGAAATCACTTGAACGGGACCAAAGACCAATGTTCAAGGATCAATCAATTTCAATCAACAACCAAAGGTCGTATTTCCAATTGATTGATTCAAACGCACAACCTGTGATATTTCAATTATATAACAAAATATAATGCGGAATAGAAATAACACAGACACCAGAATTTTGTTAACGAGGAAATCGCAAATGCAGAAAAACCCCGGGACCTAGTCCAGATTGAACACCACACTGTATTAAGCCGCTACAGACACTATCCCACTACAAACTAACTTTGGTCTGTACTGTAGTTGAACCCCAATCAATCTCACACTAATTCAAGGTACAACTGCGCTCCTTACGTCTCTGATCCCAGCAGGGTACTACGCACTTGATTTCCTTAGCTGATCTCATACACAACTAAGAGTTGCTACGACCCAAAGTCGAAGACTTTAATAAACAAATCTATATCACACAGAAAAATCTACAGAATAGATAAATCTGTCTCCCACATATTCCGTCTTTTGATAAATCAAGGTGAACAAGAACCAATTGATAACCCGGACTTATATTCCCGATGAACAGCCTAGTATTATCAATCACCTCACAATAATCTTAATCGACGCGGCGAAAGAAGATATTGGGGAATCAAAAACGATGAGACGAAGATGTTTGTGACTACTTTTCTATCTTGCCTATCGGAGATAAAGATCTCAAGTCAATCATTACGATTGTACTCAAAACGATAGAATCAGCAAGATCAGATCACACAACTACGAGAAAGTAGTATCGGTCTGGCTTCACAATCCCAATGAAGTATTTAAGTCGTTAACCTGGTTTTTAAGAAGAAACCAAAGGTTAAAAGAGAATCGACTCTAGCTAATACAACTAGTATCACACAGGAGGTGTGGGGATTAGGTTTCCTAGTTGCTAGAGTTTTCCCTTATATAGTCTTTCAAATCATGGTTTGCAATCAATGTTAGCTTGGTAACAAAGCATTTAATATTCACCGTTAGATGAAAACCTGATTAGATTCAAGCTAATATCTTTCAACCGTTAGATCGAAAATTTAGCTTGTTACACACAAATGAAATGTGTTATTTTGGGTTTATATAACCGTACCCAAACATGAACATTTGTTGGTTCAACAGTAGTTAACCAAATGGTTAGCCATATGAGCACTTTCATATCAACCATGTTCTTCTTCACCATAACTAGTTCAAATGACTCAAATGAACTATGCAAGGAAATCTTATGTAACTATACAAGACACAATCGAAGCAAAAACGATTTGATTCACTCGAATCGGTTCATTAACTATATAGCCACGAGTTGCATTTAGCATTCCTTAGTTAATATAAATAAGTTCACAAACAATCGTCTTTAGATATAACCAGCTTAAGTTCGCAGACTTAGTTCGCGGACTTAAGTTCCCGGAAGGAGTTCTCAATCTCCAGCAGATTTTCTCGGGTCGAGAATTTTTGCCAGTTCGCGGACTGGGTTTGCGGACTGAGTTCACGGCTCTTGTTTCGGTTCTCTTGATCAACAAATTTCGCAAACTTTGGTTCAAGGAAAAGGGACTTATACATATATGTGTTGCCACACAATGCTTATATCCATCATTGGTTATTTAATCTAAACTCTCGTTTCAACCATTGAAACATTCTTAGAGGACATTTCGTCAAAGTAAGCAATTTTCAAAGTGATTGAAACGTGTCATGACTTTCATCACTAGGTAAAGATGAACTTGGCCAAAACAAAAGCTTACCAACACATATTTCGAGAAATAGATAGGCGAGATAAACTCGGCTCGAAATAGAAAATGTGTATAATCAAAGTCTATATAGCAAAACGACTTTTGTCTCAAAATAGGAGATAGAGTAGATAAACTTTTGAGTGATAGATAAGTTCAAGTCTCCACATACCTTTTAGTTGATAAAGATCCACCAGAGTAGTCCTTCGTATTGTATGAAGATTTCCATGGAGTTCTTGAGCTCAACTACACTTTATATCCTAGTCCAAGACTTAGCTATAGTAGACTAGAAATCAAGACTTGTAGTTTTGATCACTAACATTGACAAACATGCTTGAGATAGCAACGCATGCGAGGTCGACCGAGCAATGCCCTAACAATCTCCCCCTTTGTCAATTTTATTGACAAAACTATCAATACATATGGAATACAAAAATAAATGAAATAACTTTTGTAGCTCCTATTCCACATGCCTAATCTTCAACATTACTCGAAATCTTCGTCACTTTTAAGTACTCCAATGATCCCAAAGGTTGTAAGTTCAGCATCATCGTTGTTGAAAATCCGTAGCTATAACAACGAGAAAACAAGAGTTCTCAATCATTGTTATACAATGTCATAGTATCATTATACAATATCAAAGTTCAATTGTATCAAAACTTTGACAATAACACTATGGTGATATGTATCACTCACCCTTAGTCAATACTCCATCTCACATGGAAACCACTCCCCCTTACATAATATGATCCGAAAACCATATGTATTTGTAGTGTGAACTACATATTAATTCTCCCCTTTTTGTCAATAAAATTGGCAAAGGTACGAAAACGAGATCCTAATGAAATTTCCGAAAGAGACATTTCATGACCAAAAGAAAGCACATATCATCTTATTTATATGCAATCATATAGCCGAAGCTAAATGCATTCATCAAGGAGTTTATATAAAGATACAAGATAACCCCTATAATATTCCACAGCCGCACTCCCCACAAAGATTTTGCGATTAAGCACAAGTTCAATTAAGAACTCTCCCCCATAATTAATATGTCATTCCCAAATGAACAACAAGAGCGACCTTAATTTCAAAAGAAAAGAAGGATTTCTTTGGACATAACAAATCACATACAAGTATGAATTTGAATCCAAAATACTCAATTAAATTAACCACAAGAGAACCCATGATTAATTTAATCGGAAATGCGCAACATAAGTGAACTTATGGAGACTTAAAAAATACACAATTAGATTAATCACAAGAGAACCCATAATTAATTTAATCGGAATACACAACCAAATTAACCACAAAGCGTAATCAATTTAATTGGTCATGCTCGACATAAGAGAACTTATGGAGCAACAACTAAATAACCAAACGAGAATGATTAGTTTAGTTGAACATGCTCGACATAAAGTACCTCACAGAGCAACAACTAAGCTAAAAATAACCCAGTCGATTGTGTTCAACATAAGACACTTTATGGAACAACACAGTATGTACACAAAAATTGTGGATCGGAGATCGACCTTATACCGTGGAATAAGCAAGGATTCATTCTATTTTCCATCACCATTTGCACAATGACATACAATAGACATAATCCTTGAAAACAAAAGATTTTAACCTATCTTCCATCAAAAATTGACATAATAGGCTTAACTTTTGTATTTGTCAAAAGTTCATTCCTTCTTTTATCAACATATGCATATTGACATATAAAGGACTTAACTTTCAACAAGGTATGTATGTACTTCTTATGGATCTATCATATGTAGCAATTTAATTGAAAGATAAATCATTCAAGGATAAACATAAGAGTTATTACAAACAGAGAAACAACAGTAGTTCAACATGAGAAGTTTAACAGATAACAAGCAGAAGTACACTTAGATCAAGAATCAGTCACTCCTCTCATAATAGTCTCTTTCAATCTCATAGAACTTCTCTATCATTTCAGGACACGCATTTTCAGCATAGTCTACCTTTTCTCTGAGAACTTCATTTTCCTCCTGAAGGCGAGTGAGCACATCTTCCCTTGAAGTTCTTGCAGAGGTGCTGATTGTATGACGCCTCATATTTTCGATGCTTGACATACTCAGAACAGTTGGTCCACTAACATCGGACCCAAAAGGTTTCACTTTAAAATGAGCACAAATTCTTGAGCTGAGACAAGGAAAGCCAGGAGTTTTTCTTGAGGTGTGTTTTACACTTATCATTTGATCAATAAAAAGACTACGGAAATCAATACTTCTCCTTTCAACGATATAATAGATAAATTCAGTGAGACTCTTGGTCCAGACATTGTTGTCAATTTTGTTCAGTATCAAGTTTGCCACAATAAGTTTAGCAGCAGTTTTGAGGAACAACCCAGCCCCTTTAACATTAATCTTTCCATCATTCAGAGAAAGGTCTTTGTTAAAAAGACGGTCAGACAACACTTCTGAAGATAATCTTTCATTCTCAGAAGGAGGAAATCTAGCGCCCCCACCGGCACATCCAGGAGATAACCAATAACAAAGCGATCAACAGTAAATGTGACGCCTCTACAATAGTCTTGAAGGTGCAATTGGTAAAGTTTTCCTCATGGATATTAGCATAAAATGTGCAACCATCTCAATGCGAACCGTTCCCAGTGATCTGTGAATTAAACCCCAGTTGTGATTTTTGAAAAAATCATACAGACCATCTACCTCAATTTTTGAAGCATCATAGAAATGCTCACAGATTGGTTGTTTGTTCTTGTACTCCAGAAAGAGTGCACGAGCAGCCGGGTTGATAAAACTAGCACAAATGCTTGGATCATAAAAGGAATCATTCCTAGTTTGATGACTTGAGCTTCCAACATGCCTTGTTCTTCTATGTACCATAGATATAAATGAAATTTCAAAACAAAAGATGAGAAACTTACTCGGTTCGTGAACTGTTCCTAATGGCAATCCTCCAATTGTTTGAGAAAAGCAAAAACTGCTCTTGACCCAATGTACGCGAGCTTCTCCTAAGTTCAAAGACACAACCCAACTTTGATTTGATTAGAAATATGTGAAGTTGATGGAGCAAGGAATGAGAACTGTTTGGGTTTTTCTTGCGTTCTCGAACTGAAAGAACAAGAGAATGGGGTAAAGTGAACGAAGAGATTTTCTTCCCTTTTTGTGTGTCATGAAACCATTCTGACACGTTTCGGAATGAGACTCGTTTGTGAAGCGGCTCTAGGTTCCACGTATGTGAACCACACGTGTGTCAGAGAAGGACTAGTTTGGTGTAAATTAGGAGTGATAGCTCACATGTATTTGTATCAAGTAATTTTTGTGAGAACAAAAAAAACGGAGAGAGAGTTTCTTTCCAACAACTCTTAATTCTTGTATTATTGGATAATTCCCAAGGAATTATTTCTATAGGTTTTTCAACGAACATCCAGAGAGCACAATAAGACTTGTGTTTCTGATTTCTTATTTTCAACCTTACGAGAAATAATTTTTGCAGATAATTTGTATTACAATGGGAAACTCTTTTTGAAAAAAGAGATATCCTAGCTTCTTTAATGAAGATAATACCATTATCATGACAGAAGATGTCAGGATTTGAGTAATGAAATGATTCATCCTTTGCGGTGATATACTCAGATAACTGAGGTTTAAACTCCTCTTGTAATACGTTCAGTTTGTTAAAACTAGATGGATTATACAGAGGAGGAGTATTACACTCATTGATTAGCAAATCAATATCAACCTCAACATGAATATTATTCATCATGACTTGATTTAGCTTGTCAAGAGATTCTTGTTCTTTCTGGAGAAATAAATCAACATCAGAAGTTAAGCTTTCAAGTTTCTTTTCAGTTCCTGAAAAAACTTCAAGGTATTTTAAACCTGGTGGAGGTTTAGACAAAATTTCTTCTACAGATTTAATTAAATCAGTCATGGAAGAGAATTCTGCAATCCCTGGATCTGGTGGTGCAATTAATTGAGATAGCACTTCTGTCCATAGAGTCGGATCGCTACAAACACAGACTCGTAAGGTCTTTAAATAAGTTTGCCTGCTCTGATACCAATTGAAAAAACGGGGGTACAACAACCACACCCAATATTTCGCTTATCAATCTGTATGGACAAACTACAATATACTTTTAAGAGAATCAACAAGACTCAATCTACAAAAAGTATATCAAAGAGTTTTATCTCTCTTTCTCGATTCAATTCTTACTCAAGCAAATAGAAATTTGCGAGTCTAATTGAATACAAGAGAAATCACTTGAACGGGACCAAAGACCAATGTTCAAGGATCAATCAATTTCAATCAACAACCAAAGGTCGTATTTCCAATTGATTGATTCAAACGCACAACCTGTGATATTTCAATTATATAACAAAATATAATGCGGAATAGAAATAACACAGACACCAGAATTTTGTTAACGAGGAAATCGCAAATGCAGAAAAACCCCGGGACCTAGTCCAGATTGAACACCACACTGTATTAAGCCGCTACAGACACTATCCCACTACAAACTAACTTTGGTCTGGACTGTAGTTGAACCCCAATCAGTCTCACACTAATTCAAGGTACAACTGCGCTCCTTACGTCTCTGATCCCAGCAGGGTACTACGCACTTGATTTCCTTAGCTGATCTCATACACAACTAAGAGTTGTTACGACCCAAAGTCGAAGACTTTAATAAACAAATCTATATCACACAGAAAAATCTACAGAATAGATAAATTTGTCTCCCACAGATTCCGTCTTTTGATAAATCAAGGTGAACAAGAACCAATTGATAACCCGGACTTATATTCCCGATGAACATCCTAGTATTATCAATCACCTCACAATAATCTTAATCGACGCGGCGAAAGAAGATATTGTGGAATCAAAAACGATGACACGAAGATGTTTGTGACTACTTTTCTATCTTGCCTATCGGAGATAAAGATCTCAAGTCAATCATTACGATTGTACTCAAAACGATAGAATCAGCAAGATCAGATCACACAACTACGAGAAAGTAGTATCGGTCTGGCTTCACAATCTCAATGAAGTATTTAAGTCGTTAACCTGGTTTTTAAGAAGAAACCAAAGGTTAAAGGAGAATCGACTCTAGCTAATACAACTAGTATCACATAGGAGGTGTGGGGATTAGGTTTCCCAGTTGCTAGAGTTCTCCCTTATATAATCTTTCAAATCATGGTTTGCAATCAATGTTAGCTTGGTAACAAAGCATTCAATATTCACCGTTAGATGAAAACCTGATTAGAGTCAAGCTAATATCTTTCAACCGTTAGATCGAAATTTTAGCTTGTTACACACAAATGAAATGTGCTATTTTGGGTTTATATAACCGTACCCAAACATGAACATTTGTTGGTTCAATATTAGTTAACCAAATGGTTAGCCATATGAGCACTTTCATATCAACCATGTTCTTCTTCACCATAACTAGTTCAAATGACTCAAATGAACTAGTTAGAGAGTTGTTCAATTGCAAGGAAATCTTATGTAACTACACAAGACACAATCGAAGCAAAAAAGATTTGATTCACTCGAATCGGTTCATGAACTATATAGCCACAGTTTGCATTTAGCATTCCTTAGTTAATATAAATAAGTTCACAAACAATCGCATTTAGATATAACCAGCTTAAGTTCGCAGACTTAGTTCGCGGACTTAAGTTCCCGGAAGGAGTTCTTAAACTCCAGCAGATTTTCTCGGGTCGAGAACTTCCGCCAGTTCGCGGACTGAGTTCACGGCTCTTGTTCCGGTTCTCTTGATCAACAAAGTTCGCAAACTTCGGTTCAAGGAAAAAGGACTTATACATATATGTTCACACAATGCTTTTATCCATCATTGGTTATTTAATCTAAACTTTCATTTCAACCATTGAAACATTCTTAGAGGACATTTCGTCAAAGTAAGCAATTTTCAAAGTGATAGAAACGTGTCATGACTTTCCTCACTAGGTAAAGATGAACTTGGACAAAGCAAAGGCTTACCAACACATATTTTGAGAAATAGATAGGCGAGATAAACTCGGCTTGAAATAGAAAATGTTGAAAAAGCGGGGGTCTAACAACACCACTCAATATTTCGATTAGCAATATGTATGGACTAACTCCGTAACACTTTGCTAGAAAATAAACTAGACAGTCAGACTCAATCTAGATAGAAAGTATCTCAAGGAGTTATTATCTCAATCTCTCGATTTGACCTTTACTCAAGCAAATAGAAATATGCGAGTCTTTATCAAAGAGAGATAACTTGGACGGTACCAAAGACCAATGTCCAAGGATCAATCAACTACAATCAACAACCTGTATTATTTCAATTATATAAAATATAATGCGGAAAAGAAATAACAGAGGCACCAAAAGTTTTGTTAACGAGGAAACCGCAAATGCAGAAAAACCCCGGGACTAGTCCAGATTGAATACACACTGTATTAAGCTGCTACAGAACTAGCCTACTGCAAACTAACTTCGGACTGGACTCTAGTTGAACCCCTATCAATCTCCCATTGATACAAGGTACAGTTGTACTCCTACGCCTATGATCCCAGCAGGATACTACGCACTTGATTCCCTTAGCTGATCTCACCCACAACCAAGAGTTGCTGTAACCCAAAATCACAGACTTGATAATAAACTGATGGGGATTTTAATAAAGTGCCACACTTCCAATATGCAGTTTCTGAAAATGCCACCGTTTTTTCCAGAGTTTATTAAATGCCATACTCTTGACTTTTATCATCCCGTTTTTTTGAGATAACGGTTAACGGCTGTTAGTCTCTGTTAGTGCATACGTGGCATTAAATAACCCGTCCAAAATTACATAGAAGCCCCTGAATCAGTTAACAGGGATTGAGTTAACCGGCTATAGAGTAGTGAGTTAACTCGCGACTCGGTGCACGTGAGAAAAACGTGCAAGATTTGCTAACGGTCGGAATACACGTGGGATCAATCTAAGAGAAAAAATCGACGATCCATATTTTACCTGGATTTATAACGGTCTTATTCATCATCTTGAAGCTCTATATATACTAATGAAGATCCCAAACTCTTCATTAGTCAATTTCTTCAGAAGTTCAACACATAAAAATGAGCCAAAAGGTTATAAACTCTCCAGGTAGTAACAGTTGCAGTAGTAGTAGCAAGAGCAGCAGCAGCAGCAAATTTAGACAGCAAACTACCCCAGATCTATGTCCAACATGTGAACAAGGAAGTCATGAGTCTAAGGTTTGTCCCTGGATGTACTCTAGATGCAAACATATACCTTGTAATGGTATAAGACAACTACTAAGATCCAGCACAAGAGAAACAGATGGAGAAATGTTCTTGAAGTGTTCAAATCCTACCTGCACCTACTTTGAATGGTTTGATTCTGCCAGTCATCCACTCAAATCCAAGAATATCAAGCTACCCAAAGAGAATTGTTGTTGTGCTTGTGGAGAAGAGACCCACTGTTACAAAGAATGCCCACTGCATAAGCAAGAATGCTACAAAGAGCAATGCAAGTCAATAATGCAGCTGAGAAGATGCAAAAATGAACACAATAGAAACATTGCTTACCTGATCTGCACAGATTGTGAAGCATTTAGATGGGTATCAGACCACCTTTTCATTGCAGCAAAAAATAGGGTTATCCATTCAAGTTTCAATCTCAATGCCATATGTGAGGAACTTCAAAAGACTATTAACATGTAATTAGTTCTTAACTAATATCATTTCCATTCATAAAGTAAGATTATCCATCAAAATAAAACTGAATTCTGGTACATAAAAAAAAACAGATCTAACACTATGATATCAGTGTCTAAAGCAAAAAAAAAAGATCTAACACAACAAGAAGCACACACACACTTCTACTTCTTCTTAGCCTTGCTTTGCTTTCCCTTTGTGACAGCAATATGTTGACTAACAGATCCAATACCAGTAAAGTTCTGACTGAAATTCAGAACATCTTGTGTAGATCCATGGGTGCTAGGTTCTGCTGGTGCTCTTCCAAAGTTTTTAGGTCCTGTTGACTCACCAAAAAATGAAGATGTACCTCTGGATTTGTTCACCTTTGCTTTACCCCTTGCACTGCTACTTTCAGGATGGTCTTCCAGTTTTTCTTTGATAAGGAGGAGGCTTTAAGTTGATGTCCATGGATGCCTGCCAATTAAGATAAGAAGAAGAGAAAAGGAATGAGAAAGTTAAAGTAAAGAAATGAAACCCTAACCCTAAAAGAAATGAGAAAGTTAAAGTAGAGAAAAATAAGGATATAATAAAGTAGAGAAAAAAGTAGAGAAAAATAAGGATATAATAAAGTAGAGAAAATGTGAATGCATCACATTCAATAATATATTTAATGCTGAAAAAAGTACCTTATCTTCCCAGTTCCATTCACTTATGTCTTCTAGTGGATTTACAGCATCTGCATATATGGTCCTATAATATTCCACAGAGTAGTAAGGAGCACAATAACTGTTCAACCAATCAAACAAATGTGTCAGTTTACAGAAACAAAAGTAATAGCATATTACAACCCAAAAGTAATAGCATATTACAAAATTTCTTACTCTTTCCAGTTTGGCCTGAGCAGTTTCAATGCACATACAGCATGTTGACAAGGGAATCCCCTTAGCTGCCATTGCAAACAAGTGCATTGTTTGTCTACAATGTTCACTGTGAAAATTTTCTTGGTAGACACATTAGTTACCAAATAAACCTGTCCAACCACACTTCCTTCTGTATCAAACTTCCCAACCAAGTCAAGCATCTTATTTATCAACTTAACAGCAGCAGGGACCAAATCATTTTGATTCCACTTAGCAGATTCTTCCCTTCTCTTAAATAACAAACCCATTACTAACTGACCATACATCATGCCTAGTTGGATTATTGGTTTATCTCTCATATTAGAACTCATAGAATTAAATGATTCTGAGAAATTGTTATTCATATGCTCACAACAGCTAAGGGGATCAAAATAAGCCCTAGACCAAGTACTTGGATCTTCTTTCCTAAGATATTCACCAGCAGCCGGACTTTCTTTGCATATGTTGTCAAAGTGCTCCTACATTATAGTAACCTGAGTTATTATATAACCTACTAACTATGAATCAAAAAACATAGGGATATTTAAAAAAGAGAGGCACAAACCTGAAAATGCCTCACTTTGTAAGCTTTGCATGCATTCCACAATAAGTTGTGCAAGGTTGGTGCCTTGTGGTACTTCTTGAAGTTCTTGTACAAGTGCCTGAAGCAATATCTAACTCTTGCACCATGGAAAACCTTTGGAACAGATTCCAACAACCCTTTTTGCCTATCAGAAATAAAGGTAATTCTGCCAGCATGATGTGCATTGATTGCTGGAGCCAAATCCTTGAGGAACCCAGTCCAGCTCTCCTTGGTTTCACTCTTATAGACCGTATACTGATAATTATGTTTTACACAGTAACCCCTAAGATGTTTCTTATAAGCACTCTTGTTATTAAAAGCATACTTTACCTCCATCTTAGTAGGATCAACAGGAGTCACCTCTTCTTCTACAGGGAATAATGGTTCTTCTTCTTCATCACTGTGCATATTGAACATTTCTTTCCACTTCTGGTAATCAAGCTTTGGTTTGGAATATTTATCATCATTTACTTCAGGACCATCATTATCCTTATCATTATTCTTGTCATCATTAGAAACTGCAATCAACATCAAAGTGTTAGTACATGTAAAAAATAAACAAAAAATTATAAACACTAAAGGGTCCATACCTTCTTCATTGTCTTCTTCACTACTGCTTGAATCACTGCTTTCATCTCCAACTTTGTATGTCTTGACAATATCTTCATAATCAATATCATTTTCTTCATCACTGTCAAAGATTGGTGGAGCATTTGGGTCTTCAATGGGGTGACATTCATCTACAGTAGTGTTCTCTAGCACCACATTGTCCTCATCATCACCATCACTATTGTCCCCTGCATCAGTCTTATCCCCTGTATCAGTCTTATCCCCTGCATTAGCCTTATCCCCTGCATCAGTGTTATCCCCTGCAGCAGTGTTGTTTACTTCATCTACCCAGTAATCATGATTAAAGTTATCAACTGGTGTACTGCTAGAACCAACAACAGTGGCTTGACTTAGGCAAGAAAAACCCTGAGATTCCACTTCATTTAACAGATCCATGAACAACAACTTCCTAGATGCTCCTCCATTTGAGTTTTCATTCTTTGATTGAGCATGCAACCTTGGTGATCTCCTTGTAGGTGATATCTTTACTGACTTTTCCTTTGAAACTGGCTTCTTAGCAATCCTCTTAGGTGCCTTCTTAGGAGTCTCATCAATTGTTACTACTGGTTGTTCCATTGCAGCCTTAATGAAGTCATTATCATTCCTAAATTCTGAATTCATTACACTCATTTGTAAACATATGAAGCCTTTATCATCAGGTACAACATGCTCCCAAAACTTAAACAAGTCTTCATTTGTAACCAAATACTCAGGCAGACATGGGTCTATGGTCCAATATAAATTTGGAATTTCTGTTTCATCAAGATGCAACTTAACACGCAATATCTTCTCAAATTCCTTAAGGTCAATTCTATCTCTATCCATGTGAGGGAATAGCAAATTAAGTTTACTATTCACAACAAACACACTGATATCTCTATATGGATAATATGTATGATCACTGTAAATGAACAAACAAAATAAAATTCATCAAATTCCACACTTCACACAGAAAACCCCTAAAATAAAATTCATCAATTCATCAAACACACGAAATTAGGGTTTTAAAAATTCCACACTTCACACAGAAAACTCCTAAAATAAAACTCATCAAACACACGAAATTAGGGTTTGAAATCGTACCATATCTGCTGCTTGTCCTTCCCCTTATTCTTCTTCATCTTCAGCTCCCCAACCCTTTACTCAGACACTAAACCTAAGCAAAATCCCGCTGAAAACTGACCCAAACCCTAATTTCTTCCACTAGAGAACAGAGCGGACATAGAGCAAGAGAAAAAAAGTACAAGAAAGAGAAACAGAAACCTAAGAGAAAACCCCTAATTCAACTCAGAAAAACGAAATTAGGGTTTGCAATCATACCATATCTGCTGCTTGTCCTTCCCCTTCTTTTTCTGAATCTCGATCGCTCCCCAACCCTTTACTCAGACACTAAACCTAAGCAAAATCCCGCTGAAAACTGACCCAAACCCTAATTTCTTCCACTAGAGAACAGAGCGGACAGAGAGAACGAGCAAACCCTAGAAGAAAAATGAAACGATACAAAGTTGCAAACTGTTTTCAATCCCACGAAGGATAAAATAGTCATTTAGCCTGTGCTACGTGTAATAATCTCGTGCTCGACATCTTGAGTCGTCCACATAAGACACGTGTAAGTAATCTGGACAAAGTCAAAAAAGTTTGACCAATCATGTGGGTCCAAGACGTTAGTGCTAACGGTTGTGGCATTAAATAAACTCTGAAAAAAACGGTGGCAGTTTCTTGAATCGGGATTTGCAAGTGTGGCAGTTTGTTAAAATTCCCTAAACTGATCTGTCTCACACAGAAAAGTCTATAAAAGGATAAATATGTCTCCCACAGATAAACCCTAGGTTTTGTTCCGTCTTTAGATATAAAATCAAGGTAACATGACCCAATTGATAATCCGGTCTTATATTCCCGAAGAACAGCCTAGATTAATCAATCACGTCTCTATAATCCTTCCTGACTACACAAGCAGATTGTCGAGGAATCACAAACAGTGAGATGAAGATGTTTGTGACTTCTTTATCTTTCCTATCGGAGAACTCTCACGATCTCAAGCCAATCAATCGATTGTACTCGTACGATAGAAGATGCAATATCAGATCACACAACTACGATAAAGTAGTATCGATCTGGCTTCACAATCCCAATGAAGTCTTTAAGTCGTTAACCTGATTTTAGAGAAGAAAATCAAAGGTTAATGGATATCGACTCTGGCGGGCGCACTTGTAGCACACAGACGTGTGGGGATTATTTTTGCACAATGCTAGCTGTCTCTTTTATATATCCTTCAAATCAGGGTTTTGCCTTAGTTACAAAGCAACCCATATTCACCGTTAGATGAAAGCATGATTTATATTCAAGCTAATATTTCTCAACCGTTAGATCGAAAACTTATCTTGTCACACACACTTGGGTAGACGTTTACTGGGTTCATGAAAACCATGCCAAAACGTGTACGTGTATGTTGGTTCAACATAGTAACCCAAAAGGTTAACCATATGAGCATTTCATATTAACATTTTTCTTCTTCTTCACCATAACTAGTTCAATTGACTCAAATGAACTAGTTACAGAGTTGTTCAATTGCTATGAGATCTTCTGTAACTACACAAGACACAATTGAAGCAAAGATGATTCAATTCGATTGAATCGGCTCATGAACATTATATCCACGGTTTGCATAAAGCATTCCTTAGTAATTTAATGTTTCATGTTCAGAGCACATCTTTAGATCATAACCTCTTAAGTTCACAAACAAGTTCGCGGACTTAAGTTAATCGGTTTAGTTTTCCAAACTCAGCAGAAATTCTCGGAAAGAGAACTTCCGCCAGTTTGCGGACTGGGTTCGCAGACTGAGTTCGCGGACTAAGCACACAAACGAGTATTTGGAAAATCCCAGCAGAAATTCTCGGTCGAGAACTTGATCAACAAAGTTCGAAAACTTCGGTTCAAAGAATACATGGTTATGTTATCTAAACTCTCATTTCAATCATTGAGACATTCTCAGAGGACGCTATGTAGCCGTTATTCACATACCGATTCACGTCAGAGCAATTTTCAAAGTGATTGAAACTTTTCATGAATTTCGTCACTAGGTGAAGATAAACATGATCAAATCGAAACGCTTTACTAACACACGATTTCGAGATAAAAGGTAAGCAATGAATGCTCAGCTCGAAATGTCAAATGTGTATGATCTAGTCTATATAGCATACGACTTTTGTCTCATAAGAAGTAGGAGATAGAAGAGATATACTTTTGAGTGATAGATAAGTTCAAGTCTCCACATACCTTTATGTTGATGAAGTTCCATGGTTCCTTGTATAGATCTTCGTCGTTGTATGATGAATCGCCATGAAGTCCTTGAGCTCAATTACACTTTTCTATCCTAGTCTGAGACTTAGCTATGTAGGCTAGAAATCAAGACTTATACTTTTGATCACTAACATTGACAAACATGCTTGAGATAGCAACGCATGCGAAGTTGACCGAGATATGCTCTAACAATCTCCCATTTATCAATTTTAGTGACAAAACTATTAATACATATGGAATACAAAATCGATAAACTTTAGTGGCTCTTATTCCATAGTCTAATCTTCAACGTTCCTTGAAATCTTCGTCCTTCCAAGTACTCCAATGATCCCAAAGGTTGTAAGTTTAGCACCATCGTTGTTAAAGATCCGTAGCTATAACAATGAGAGAAATCGAGATTCTCGATTATTATTATACAATGTCATAGTATTTATTATATAACATCAAAGTCCAATTGTATCACGACTTTAACAATAATACTACGGTGATATGTATCACTCCCCCTTAGTCAATACTCCATTTCGATCATGGAAACCACTCCCCTTACACAATGATCCGAAAACCATATGTATTTGTAGTGTGAACTACAATATTTCTCCCCCTTTTTGTCAATAAAATTGGCAAAGGTACAAGAATGGGATCATAATGAAATTTCCGAGAAGAGACGTTTCATACACTAAAAGAAAAATACATACCAACTTAATTTAGATGCAATCATAAAGACGAAGATAAATTCATTCATCAAGGAGTTTTGAGATACAAGATAACCCCTATAAAATTCCACAGACGCACACCCGTAAGATATTACCATTAAGCACAAGTTCACAAGAACTCTCCCCTATTTGATGTCATTCCCGAGAGAACAACAAGAGCGATCTTAATTTCGAAAGAAAAGAAGGATTTTTTACTGGACACCAAAAACCATAGGAATGATTTTCTATATCCAAAGCTCAACCAAATTAACCACAAGTAAACCCATGATTAATTCAATTGGAATACACAACTAAGTCAAACCACAAAAGTGATCAATTTAATTGAAAGTGCTCAACATAAATAAACTCACGGAGCTACGACTAAGTCAATCACACGGAGATGACTAACTTGATCGTTCAAATACTCAACATAAGGAAAACCTTACGGAATATATGACTACATTAACCAAAGAACATGATAGTGTAGCCTTTCATATACTCAACACAAGAACTTGTGGAATATATGAAAACTCAACTAGATTAATTACAAGAGAACTTATAATTAATCTAATTGGAATACAAATAACCAAACTAATCACCGAAGTAATCAATTTAATTATTTTGGGATCAACATAAGAGAACTTATGGAACCCCGACTAAGTTCATCATAGAATATGACAACCTTAACCGTACATGTACTCGACATAAGAAAGAAGACTTATGGAGTACTAACTAAATAACCAAACTAGTTGATTAATTTAGTTCTTAATGCTCGACATATAGCATCTTATGGAACAAACAACAAAACCAAGGTAAATCGACTTAGTTGTAAGGTGCTCAACATAAGATACACAATGGAGCCTTCACGGTAAAACATAATAAAATGGATCAATGAAGATCAATACCGTGGATAACGTACGAGGATGTATTCTATTTTCCATCATAACAACATAATAGACTTTATCCTTGTTGAACAAAAGATTTTATCTTATTTTCCATCAAATACATGATTACATAGGCTTAACTTTTGTATATGTCAAAAGTCCATTCGTCCTTTCATCCATACGAATACCGATTCATGAACGACTTTACTTTTGACAAAATATGGGACCTTCAAGTTCACGGACGCAAACAATACATATCCCATAAAAATATTGCAATATCACAAACCATTAAAATACTGCAACAAACATCATCCTCTAAATATTTTTAGAATTTAATAACAAAACCTAAAAAATAACATAAGAAGATGAAAACAAAAATAGCTATGTGTAGTCACAATCATCGTTATTCAAAGCACTAGTTATTCTTCCAACTAATCCAAAAAGGAATACATACTAGGTAAACAACTAGAACCAAGATCAGACGAAACTCTAAATCTTGTCTGCAACCAGGGATTGAACAAGAACGAGTTCCTCAGTTGCCTTCCTTAATTCATCTTTTAGGTAGTCTAGATTTTGTGTTGCGATACCAAGCTGTTCGTGAACGACCTTAAAGTCTCCAAGAAGATTTCCTACCAATTGTGAAGAAATATGAACTGGCAGTTTGTCTTCGTTTTCATGATCAAGAGCATGAAAGCATGAGATATCAATATGACATAGCTCAATATCATCAACCTTGTTGCTTCCCTTCATTGTGCACCAAAAATACTTTCAGAAAATATTTTTGCACCTTTGGAACACAATATATATATAAGGAATTCCTTCAAACCCTAGGAACCATGACGTTCGTGAGGGTTGGTGCGTGTACTAGAGAAACGGGCCTATGATAGACAAGGAAACCCAAAAAATATAGATGTTGAGGAGCAAACGGAATAAAGTAACAACGAATGCAGTACAATCCTGACAGCTTTCTCAAGACGAAAAATCCTGAGAATCAAGAGCATCCCTTTTTAACAGGACAGAAATTAAAAAGAGATGCAGCATGAACATGTCAGGGTGTAATAAGATGAGTATCTTGCTCATCATTGTTTACTTCTTCTTTTTCCTTTTCATCGGTATTTAACAAACTACCTGGTTTAGTTGAAGAAGTATCATCAAGAGAAGATTTAGAAGTACCTGGGTTAACAACATTCCATGTTTTCTTGATATTCCGTCTTAGTTTGTTTATGTGAATCTTCAGATCAGAGACTCGATTGCTGACATGTAAGAAGTCTGAATTGGAAGTCTTGGATTCACAGTCCTTTTTGAGAGAATTTGAGGAACCTGACCTTCTCTTCCTTCTGTTCCTTTTTCTCTTTTCAGACTGATTTAACAGATCCATTAGACTTTTCCCATTCTTTTTCTTCCTTTGTAGAAATCTTTCGAAGGAACATGGAAAGGATCAACTTTATCACACTTCATCCCTTGATAGCGAAAGTCCTTGATTCTGCCAATCTGTGATACAGGTTTAACAACTTCTTTAGACATCCACGCAAGAATGTTGCGAAGTTTTTTATTCCTTTTCCGAAGACGACACCTTTGCTCAGAGTGTCCTTTGCTATTTCGAGCCGAGTGTAACTCGCATATCTATTTATCGAAATATGTGTATGTAAGATTTCGCTTTAGCCAAATTCATCTTTACCTAGTGACGAATGTCATGTTATGTTTCAATCACTTTGAAATTGCTCTGACGAAAAATGGTCTGTGATTAACGGCTATATAACGTCCTCTAAGAATGTTTCAATGATTGAAATGAGAGTTTAGATTACATAACCATTGGTAGGATATAAGCATTGTTGCGGAAACACATATATGTATAAGTCCTTATTCCTTGAACCAAAGTTTGCAAACTTTGTTGACCAAGAGAAGCGGAATGTGGCGTGAGCCAAATCCGCGAACTGGCGGAAGTTCTCGACCCGAGAATTTCTGCTGGAGTTTGTGAACTCCTTCCGTGAGCTTAAGTCCGCGAACCCAGTCCGCGAACTTGAGCAGGTTATATCTAAAATCGGTTGTTCTTGAACTCATATTTATATAAACTAACGAAATCTTTTGCAAACCGTGGCTATAAAGTTTGTTAGAGCATAGCTCGGTCGACCTCGCATGCGTTGCTATCTCAAGCATGGTTGTCAATGTTAGTGATCAAAACTATGAGTCTTGATTTCTAGTCTACATAGCTAAGTCTCGGATTAGGATAGAAAAGTATAGTTGAGCTCAAGGACTTCATACAACGACGAAGATCTACTCAAGGAACCGTGAAACATCATTAACAAAAAGGTATGTGGAGACTTGAACTTATCTATCACTCAAAAGTCTATCTCTTCTATCTCCTACTTTTTATAAGACAAAAGTCGTATGCTATATAGACTGGATCATACACATTTGATATTTTGAGCTGAGTATATCTCGCCTATCTATATCTCGAAATCATGTGTTGGTAAAGCGTTTCGCTTTGATCGGGTTTATCTTCACCTAATGACGAAAGTCATAATGTTTCGATCACTTTGAAAATTGCTTTGACGAGAAATAGTGTAACAACTATATAACGTCCTCTAAGAATGTTTCAATGGTTGGAATGATAGTTTAGGTCTATATAACCAATGATGGATATAAGCATTGTGTGGAAACACATATGTGCATAAGTCTTATTCCTTAATACGAAGTTTGCGAACTTTGTTGATTGAGGGAAAACGGAGGAATTGGCTTTGCCAAGTCCGCGAACTGACGAAAGTTCTCTTGCCGATAATTTCTGCTGGGATTTTCCAAAAACTCTTTTGCGTGTTTAGTCTGCGAACTCAGTCCGCGAACTGGCAGAAGTCTCCTTGCCGAGATTTTCTGCTGAGTTTGGAAAACTCTGCCGGTTGTCTTAAGTCCGCGAACTTGTTTGCGTACTTGAGTAAGTTATGATTTAAAGATGTGCTCTGAACATGAAACTTAAATTACTAAGGAATGCAGCATGCAAACCGTGGTTATAAAGTTTATGAGCCGATTCAATCGAATTGAATCATATTTGTTTCGATTGTGTCTTGTGTAGTTACATAAGATCTTATAGCAATTGAACAACTCTCTAACTAGTTCATTTGAGTCAATTGAACTAGTTATGGTGAAGAAGAACAAGGTTAATATGAAATGCTCATATGGTTGACCTTTTGGGTTACTATGTTGAACCAACATACACGTACACGTTTGGGCACGATTTTCACAAACCCAGTAAACGTATATCTCAAGTGTGTGTGACAAGCTAAGTTTTCGATCTAACGGTTGAGAAATATTAGCTTGAATCTAAATCAGGTTTTCATCTAACGGTGAATATTGATTGCTATATAACTAAGGCAAAACCCTGATTTGAAGACTATATATAGGAGACATATAGCATTGGGCAAAACTAATCCCCACACGTCGCTCGCTAGATCCGATTCTCCTCTAACCTTTGGTTTTCTTCTCTAAAACCAGGTTAACGACTTAAAGACTTCATTGGGATTGTGAAGCCAAACCGATACTACTTTTATCGTAGTTGTGTGATCTGATCTTGCATCTTCTATCGTACGAGTACAATCTTATTGATTGGCTTGAGATCGCGAGAGTTCTCCGATAGGCAAGATAAAGAAGTCACAAACATCTTCGTCTCACTGTTTGTGATTCCTCGACGTCCTCTTGTGTATTCAAGTAAGAATGTTGAGATGTGATTGATTAATCTAGGCTGTTCTTTGGGAATATAATACCGGATTATCAATTGGTTCCTGTTCACCTTGATTTCATATCTTAAGAAGGAACAAAAACCTAGGGTTTTTCTGTGGGAGACAGATTTATCCTTTGATAGACTTTTCTGTGTGAGACAGAATTGTTTATTATCAAGTCTGCGATTTTGGGATGTAGCAACTCTTGGTTGTGGGTGAGATCAGCTAAGGGAATCAAGTGCGCAGTATCCTGCTGGGATCAGAGGCGTAGGAGTACAACTGTACCTTGAATTAGTGGGAGACTGATTGGGGTTCAACTATAGTCCATTCCGAAGTTAGCTTGGAGTAGGCCAGTGTCTATAGCGGCTTAATACAGTGTGTATTTAATCTGGACTAGGTCCCGGGGTTTTTCTGCATTTGCGGTTTCCTCGTTAACAAAATTTCTGGTGTCTGTGTTATTTCATATTCCGCATTATATTGTTTATCTTTATAATTGAAATAATACAAGTTGTGCGTTAAAGGTTAATCGATTGGAGATCCGACCTTGTGGTTGTCGATTTCATTGATTAACACTTGGACATTGGTCTTTGGTGCCGTCCAAGTTATTCCTTGTATTTGATAAAGACTCGCTATTGTTTTTAGCTTGAGTAAAAATCAAATCAAGAGAGAGATATTAACTCCTTGAGATACTTTTATCTAGATTGAGTATGACTGTCTAGTTGATTCTCTAGCAAAGTATTTCGAAGTTATTCCATACAGATTGCTAAGCAAAATATTGGGTAGTGTTGTTAGACCCCCGCTTTTTCAAAGTTCATGAACCGTTTCGAGTGAATCAAACCGTTTTTGCTTCGATTGTGTCTTGTGTAGTTACATAAGATCTAAGCAATTAAACAACTCTCTAACTAGTTCATATGAGTCATTTGAACTAGTTATGGTGAAGAAGAATATGGTGGATACGAAAGTAATCATATGGCTAACCATTTAGTTAACTATTGTTGAACCAACAAATGTTAATGTTTGGGAACGGCTACATAAACCCAAAATTGGACATTTCATTTGTGTGTAACAAGCTAAGTTTTCGATCCAACGGTTGAGAAATATTAGCTTGAATCTAATTAGGTTTTCATCTAACGGTGAATATTGAATGCTTTGTTACCAAGCTAACATTATTGCAAACCCTGATTTGAAAAACTATATAAAGGAGAACTCTAGCAACTGGGAAACCTAATCCCCACACCTTACGTGTGATACTAGTTGCATAACTAGAGTCGATTCTCCTTTAACCTTTGGTTTCTTCTTCTAAAACCAGGTTAACGACTTAAAGACTTCATTTGGATTGTGAAGCCATACCGATACTACTTATCTTGTAGTTGTGTGATCTGATCTTGCATCTTATATTGTTACGAGTACAATTGTAATAATTGGCTCGATTTTTATATCTCCTATAGGCAAGATAGAAAAGTAATCACAAACACTTCGTATCATCGTTTGTGATTCCACAATATCTTTTTTCGCTGCGTCAATTAAGATTATTGTGAGGCGATTGATAATACTAGGCTGTTCTTCGGGAATATAAGTCTGGTTTATCAATTGGTTCATGTTCACCTTGATTTATCAAAAGACGAAACAAAACTCGTAAGTATATTCGTGGGAGACGGATTTATCTATTATCGTAGACTTTTCTGTGTGATACAGATTTGTTTATTAAAGTCTTCGACTTTGGGTCGTAGCAACTCTTAGTTGTGGGTGAGATCAGCTAAGGGAATCAAGTACGTAGCATCCTCCTTGGATCAGAGACGTAGGAGCATAACTGTACCTTGGATCAGTGTGAGATTGATTGGGGTTCAACTACAGTCCTGACCGAAGTTAGTTTGGAGTAGGCTAGTGTCTGTAGCGGCTTAATACAATGTGTGTTCAATCTGGACTAGGTCCCGGGGTTTTTCTGCATTTGCGGTTTCCTCGTTAACAAAATTCTGGTATCTGTGTTATTTCTTTTCCGCATTATATTTTGTTATATAATTGAAATATCACAGGTTGTGTGTTGTTCAATCAATTAGAATATCCGACCTTTTGGTTGTTGATTTAAATTGATTGACACTTGGATATTGGTCTTTGGTACCATCCAACTTATCTCTCTAGTATTTGATAAAGACTCGCAGATTTCTATTTGCTTGAGTATATATCAAATCGAGAGATTGAGATATAAACTCTTTGATATACTTTTCATCTAGATTGAGTCTGACTGTCTAGTTGATTCTCTAGAAAGTATATTGGAGTTTGTCCATACAGATTTCTAAGCGAAATATTGGGTGTGGTTGTTGTACCCCCACTTTTTCAATTGGTATCCGAGCAGGCAAACACGTTTAAGACCTCATAAGTCTGTGTTTGTATCGATCTGATTATGGACGAGTTTATTTCTAATAACGTACTTGTTCATAATTTACCAGATGATTTTCAAAGCTTGGATTCACCGGAGAGGACTGTCACATCTAGGTCAGTATCTAAACATTCTCTTAATGTAAAACCTTTTGAAGTCTGGGAAACACACCTAGAAGAACAGTTGGATGAACTTTCTGATGAAGGTGATTCAGATATTGATAGAGATGTTGATGAGGAAGTCTCTGAGTATGTGAAGGTTTTGAATTCTTTAAAAAAGAAGAAGATGACAACTTCTCATGTCACTTCTCTTCTGACTCCTCTCTGTCGTGAAAACAAGAAATTGAGAAGATGTTACGTAGGTGTTTATGTTTCGAATCGTTCTAACGAATCGATCCTCAAGGATTATGAGGAAAACCTATGTATGAAGTCACTTGAATGTGATAATCCTTATCAAAAGTACTTTTTGTTGGAAGAGAAACTTGCAGAATCTGAAGCAAAGTTTAACTCTCAGCAAACAAGTTTTGATGACAGAGAAAGCGCTTATCTCGCTCGAGAAAAACGCCTTGAGGCTGATTTAGCTGCTGCTCTTAATAAAATCAAGATGTTGGAAGATGACTTGAAAAAGTTCAATACTTGTTCAAGCAAATTAACCACTATGCTAGGAGCAAGTAAAAATCATCATGATACACGAGGATTGGGTTATAAGGGAATAGATGCTCCAAGTATTATCAAAGAGGTAAAATTTGTCAAGGATAGTGATTCTTCTCAACAAAAGGTTTCCACTGATGGCAAAAGTGAAATACCTTCACCGGCAGTTAAGGTTCAAAAGAGCAAAGTATATCAACCTCCAAAACTAGCACACATGAATCCGGGTAAGAACGTTCCTTATATTTGTCATTATTGTGGAAAACAAAGGTCACCTGGAAAGGAGATGTCGTTTTCGTATAAGGAATGAAAAACTTCATGATATTCTTGTTTGGGTGTCAAAAAAAGTTATTAAACCGGGATCATATGTTAAGGATAACACTCTTGACATTACGGGTTGTAAACGTCCAACCTTTAGGCAAAGTAATCAATGATGTGGTAATCCTAGATTTGCCTATAAACGTCATACGAAGTCTTTTCACAATTGTAATGATTATCAAAAGAATAACTTTGTAAAGAAGAAGACAAGATCCGATGCTCCCAATTGGAGAAAGACTAACTTGCAAAAGAATAGTCAATCCAATTATCGAAGAAGGTTCTGGTTGTTCCTAAACGCACTCAGAAGTGGGTACCAAAGAAAGCTAATGATGCTTTGAGTGTGAAAAGGAATGATCTTCCAGAAAATTTCATGACTATGGAGAAGGCAGTATCCATGATGTTGGAAGTTAACAAGTTTTTTGGATAAATGGAATTGGATGTGAAAGGTCTTAAAAGTGATCTCTTTCATGATAATCCAAAGGTCACTTGTGGTGAGCAAGACATTGTTCACCCCAACGCAACTTGATTGTGTTATAAGTGCATCCTCACCAGGGAATGACATGTTATGTATACGGTGAGGGAAGCACGAAAATTGGGGAGCACCGATTATGTTTGGTAAGGCTGTATAATTCAACTGGATTCATCTAAAAAAGGTATGTCTATAAACTTGAGCAAGATTTGTGCTTTTATTTGCTTAGAGAACTTATAATGATTCACATACCTTTCTTATCGTTCTTTTCTACCTAATTTGATATGTGTTTTAGGTTCTTAAATGTTTAGGTTTGAAAATAATAGTTCGGGATGTTTGGACTTCATGGTACACATACTTTCCTGTAGACGTCGATATTCGGTAAACTTGTTTTGGCCGTAATTTCTTCGTCTGAACTCGGAATGACCTCATTCTTTTTGCATTCTCTTACTCTTTGATTTCTCTTCAAAATGAAGATGAGAATTTCTGAATTTGGATGAGTTAAGATTGGTATCTGTCCTATCTCTTTTTTTTTGAGTGTTTTGCTCCGTTTTGTTGCACCTGTTCCACTTCTCTTAGACTTGGGCACTTGTATTCTTGGAGTACAAATATTCTAAGCTCATTGTAGCTTTTACAAGAATGTTGTTGGTGAATCAAAAAGAAGGAAGTTCAAGAACGGGCAGTAGTATGCATTACTATGGGATTCTTGAATGTTCGCAATCATTTTATGTGAACTGCAGTGCATGGTTGTTAATGACTTTGTATGTTCTTCTTTGTTAATAAAATATTTTTAAACGCCTTTGGTAGCTATTCTTGGTGTAAATCCGGGTGAAAAAGATTGATTCTACCCTCTAAGGACAAATCATCTTATATGTGCATTACGAGTTTGTCTTGATGCCTAGGAAGCTTCTTATGAGAATTTATTCTTTTTTTTGAGAAGGATTACTAGAGTTTGGAATAGCAATTATTGTGAGTACACATAGCTATTGCTAACGATTTTCATCTTCAATTTTTTTTATATTTATTTATTTAAATTCTAAATTTGTTTGGAAGATGATTTTTGCAGTGTTAATCTTTATGGTTTATATATTGCAAATTTGTTATGGGATATGTGTGTTTACGTCCGTGAACTATGATTGTCCCATACCTTGTCAAAAGTAAAGTCTTTCGTATGTCGATATGCATATATTGATAAAAGAATGAATAGACTTTTGACAAATACAAAAGTTAAGCCTATTATGTCAATTATTGATGGAAGATAGGTTAAAATCTTTTGTTTTCAAGGATTATTTCTATTGAATGTTGTTATGCGAATAATGATGGAAAATAGAATGAATGATTGTGTACTCCGCAGTAATTGATCTTCCCTGGTCCATATTTTATATATTAATGTGAGGCTCCGTAAAGTGTCTTATGTTGAGCATTGGACGACCAAGTTGATTATTTTCATGATTAGCTATGTTTTTGTTCCGTAAAGTACTTTATGTCGAGCATATTCAACAAAATTAATTATCTTGTTTGGTTATTTAGTTGTTGCTCCGTAAGTTTTCTTATGTCGAGCACGACCAATTAAATTGATTACTTTTGTGATTAGTTTGATTGTGTATTTCGATTAGATTAATTATGGGTTCTCTTGTGATTAATCTAATTGTATATTTTGAGTCTCCATAAGTTTACTTATGTTGAACATTTGTCGGTTAAATTAATCATGGGTTCTCTTGCGGTTAGTTTAATTGAATATTTTGGGTTCAAATTCATACTTGTATGTGATTTGCTGTGTCCAAAGAAATCCTTATTTTCCATCGAAATTAAGGTCGCTCTTGTTGTTCTCTCGGGAATGACATTTTGTGGGGGAGAGTTCTTTTGAACTTGCGCTTAATTGCCAAATCTTTGTGTGGAGTGCGGTTGTGGAATATTATATGGGTTATCTTGTATCTTTACAAACTCCTTGATGAATGCATTTAGCTTCGGCTTTATGATTGCATCTCAATAAGATGATATACTTTTGCTTTCTTTTGGTCAAGAAATGTCTCTTTCGGAAATTTCGTTAGGATCCCGTTCTTGTACCTTTGCCAATTTTATTGACAAAAAGGGGGAGAATTAATATGTAGTTCACACTACAAATACATATGGTTTTCATATCATTATGTAAGGGGGAGTGGTTTCCATGTGAGATGGAGTATTGACTAAGGGGGAGTGATACATATCACCATAGTATTGTTGTTGAAGGTGTGATACAATTGGACTTTGACGCTGTGTAATGATACTATGACACTGTATAACAATGATTGAGGACTATTTTTTTATTATTGTTATAGCTACGGATTTTCAACAATGATGATACTAAACTTACAACCTTTGGGATCATTGGAGTACTTGGAAGTGACGAATATTTCGAGTAATTTTGAAGACTAGGCATGTGGAATAGGAGCTACAAAAGTTAATTTATTTATTTTTTGTATTCCATATGTATTAATAGTTTTCTCATGCATTGACAAAGAGGGAGATTGTTAGAGCATTGCTCGGTCGAACTCGCATGCGTTGCTATCTCAAGCATGTTTTTGAATGTTAGTGATCAAAACTATAAGTCTTGATTTCTAGCCTATATAGCTAAAGGTCTCGGACTAGGATAGAAAGTGTAGTTGGGCTCAAGACTCCATGGCAATCATCATACAGGGCGAAGGACTACTCAAGTTACTGGTGGATATTCATCGACTAAAAGGTATGTGGAGACTTGAACTTATCTGTCACTCAAAAGTCTATCTAGTCCATATCCTATTCTTGAGACAAAAGTCGTTTTGATATATAGACTTTCATTATACACATTTGTTATTTCGAACCGAGTGTAACTCACCTATCTATTTATCGAAATATGTGTTGGTAAGCTTTCGCTTTAGCCAAATTCATCTTACCTAGTGACGAATGTCATGTTATGTTTCAATCACTTTGGAAATTTCTATGACGAAAAATGGTATGTGAATAACGGCTATATAACGTCCTCTGAGAATGTTTTAATGATTGAAATGAGAGTTTAGATTACATAACCATTGGTAGGATATAAGCATTGTTGTGGAAACACATATATGTGTAAGTCCTTATTCCTTGAACCAAAGTTTGCGAACTTTGTTGATCAAGAGAAATGGAATGTGGCGTGAGCCAAGTCCGCGAACTGGCGGAAGTTCCCGACCCGAGAATTTTTGTTGGAGTTTTTGAACTCCTTCTGTGAGCTTAAGTCCGCGAACTTGAGCAAGTTATATCTAACATCAGTTGTTCTTGAACTCATGTTTATATAAACTAAGGAATGCTTTTGCAAACCGTGGCTATAAAGTTCATGAACCGATTCGAGTGAATCAAACCGTTTTTGCTTCGATTGTGTCTTGTGTAGTTACATAAGATCTAAGCAATTGAACAACTCTCTAACTAGTTCATCTGAGTCATTTGAATTAGTTATGGTGAAGAAGAATATGGTGGATATGAAAGTAATCATATGGCTAACCATTTGGTTAACTATTGTTGAACCAACAAATGTTAATGTTTGGGAACGGCTACATAAACCCAAAAGTGGACATTTCATTTGTGTGTAACAAGCTAAGTTTTCGACCCAACGGTTGAGAAATATTAGCTTGAATCTAATCAGGTTTTCATCTAACGGTGAATATTGAATGCTTTGTTACTAAGCTAACATTGATTGCAAACCCTAATTTGAAAGAATATATAAAGGAGAACTCTAGAAACTGGGAAACCTAATCCCCACACCTTACGTGTGATACTAGTTGCATAGCTAGAGTCGATTCTCCTTTAAACTTTGGTTTCTTCTTCTAAAACCAGGTTAACGACTTAAAGACTTTATTGGGAATGTAAAGCCAGACCGATATTATTTTTCTTGTAGTTGTGTTATCTGATCTTGTATCTTCTATCGTTACGAGTAAAATTGTAATAATTGGCTCGAGATTTATATCTCCGATAGGCAAGATAGAAAAGTAATCACAAACACTTTGTCTCATCGTTTGTGATTCCACAATATCTTTTTTCGCTGCGTCGATTAGGATTATTGTGAGGTGATTGATAATACTAGGATGTTCTTCGGGAATGTAAGTCCGGTTTATCAATTGGTTCTTGTTCACCTTGATTTATCAAAAGACGGAACAAAACTCGTAGGTATATTCGTGGGAGACGAATTTATCTATTACCATAGACTTTTATGTGTGATACAGATTTGTTTATAAAAGTCTTCGACTTTGGGTCGTAGGAACTCTTAGTTGTGGGTGAGATCAGCTAAGGGAATCAAGTACGTAGCATCCTGATGGGATCAGAGACGTAGGAGCATAACTGTACCTTGGATCAGTGTGATATTGGTTGGGGTTCAACTACAGTCCAGATCGAAGTTAGTTTGGAGTAGGCTAGTGTATGTAGCGACTTAATACAGTGTGTGTTCAATCTTGACTAGGTCCCGGGGGTTTTCAGCATTTGCGGTTTCCTCGTTAACAAAATTCTGGTGTCTGTATTTTTTCTTTTCCGCATTATATTTTGTTATATAATTGAAATATCACAGGTTGTGCATTGTTCAATCAATTAGAATATCCGACCTTTTGGTTGTTGATTTAAATTGGTTGAAACTTGGATATTGGTCTTTGGTACCATCCAACTTATCTCTCTAGTATTTGATAAAGACTCGCAGATTTCTATTTGCTTGAGTATATATCAAATCTAGAGATTGAGATATAAACTCTTTGATATACTTTTCATCTAGATTGAGTCTGACTATCTAGTTGATTCTCTAGAAAGTATATTGGAGTTTGTACATACAGATTGCTAAGCGAAATATTGGGTATGGTTGTTGTACCCCCACTTTTTCAAATTTGTTTATTAAAGTCTTCGAATTTGGGTCGTAGAAACTCTTGGTTGTGGGTGAGATCAACTAAGGGAATCAAGTGTGCAAAGTCCTGCTAGGATTCAGAGGCGTAAGGAACGCGACTGTACCTTGATCAGCGTGAGATTGATTAAGGCTCAACTACATTCCATTCCGAATTTCATTTGCAGTAGACTAGAGGCTGTAGCGGCTTAATACAATATGGTGTTCAAATCTTGAATTGGTCCCAGGGTTTTTCTTCATTTGCGGTTTCCTCGTTAACAAAATTTTTGGTGTCTATATTATTTCTTTTCCGCATTATATTTGTTTATATAATTAAAATACCAAAGGTTGTGTGTAGTTCAATCAATTAGATAATCCAACATTTGGTTGTTGATATAAATTAATTGGAACTTGAAAATTTTTCTTTGGTGTCGTTCAAGTCTTTTCTCATATTAATCCGGCTCACATATTTCTATTTGTTCGATTGCAGATTGATTTGAGAAACCGAGATACAACTCTTGGATATATTTCCATTGATTGAGTCTGACTGTCTAGTCGATTCTCTTGGAATTATATCGGAGTTAATCCATACAGATTTCCTAAACGAATTATTGGGTGTGGTTGTTGTACCCCCGTTTTTCACCAGCTACCACTCATATCCATCAAGCAAATTCTCACTCTACTGAATCTTTTAAAACTTACTAGGAGTCAGAGAAACATATCAGAATTACTTTGAGGCTGAGTCAATCTTCAATGAACCTAAATCACCCTTAACCATTTCTAATCTTCAGTCTAATGACCTTGGGTTAGAACATCTTGATTACGATATGCCAGAAGCAGTGGACTCAATGCTCGGTAAAATAACATTCCCTTAACTTAACCATATTCATCTTACACTTCTAGAACAAATATGACGATCAATCAATCATGAAAGATAACCAAATGAATATAATTGTGTTTCAAATAGAATTGTTCAATTTTTCACCATTTCATATAAATATTTATGAACCATTTGAATTGGAATGGCTTTGATTCGTAATCGTACAAAGTACATATACAAGAATAAATTCATGAACACTAAGCCACAGTTTCTAAACTGTGCATTCCTTAGATGATATATGTTTTTGTTCATGAGTATGAGAATCATACAATACCAATTCTAGAACTCAGCCACTTTGTTCGCCAACCAGGTACGCGAACAGCAGCTCCGTACCTTGGCCTTGACCATCCGTTCGCAAACCCGGTTCGCGAACAAATGTTCCGACCCGACTCAGGTAAACCCGTTCGCATACTCACAAACAAGAGTTTCAGACCTTTCTCAGGTAAATCCGTTCACATAATAGGTACGCAAACAAGAGTTCTGGACCTGAATCATCATAATACAGTTCGCATACTATGTATGCATACCGTATTGTATCCATATATAATTACTTTTTCTAAACTCTTATTTCAATCATTGAAACATCCTTAGAAAATGACAATGGTTGTCTCATACATACCATTAGATTTTAAATAATTTTCAATTGATCGAATGATCGATACGAAACTTCCCAAGCTAACATCAAATGACTGTCTCACACAAATCACATAAGATGTTCAAGGTAATTTTCACATGATCATTTTTGGACTTAATATTTGTTTCCAATAATAAAATGTTTCCAACTAAACTCGTCAATAATAGGATGAACATAGCTAAACCAAAATCTTCCAACTCTTATTTCGAGAAATATTTAAGTGAGATAAACTCGGTTCGATATATCAAATGTGTATAATGTAAAAGTCTATATAGCTATACGACTTAGTCTCATTAAAAGATAAAATAGAATAGACTTCTGAGTGATAGACTAGTTTTAGAAAATCGATTGTAATAAACAAAGTCTAGCGAACCTCAAAATACGGTCTTGTGACTCCCAAAAATCAACGTAGATTATTATTCACCTCACAAGTAGATATTTTTGGAATCCCAAAGTCTGAGACGAATAAACTTTGTGATTTCTATCTATCTTGCTTGTTGGAGCTAAAGGCTCAACAATAAAAGTAAGATCAGGATACACGAACTAACGAAATAAAGATAATTGTACCCCGATTCTCGAATCCCTAGGTGAAGTATTTTTAGGCGCTAAACCTAGAAAGGTTTAAAGGAAAGGAGAACTCTAGTTTACAACTAGGACACATAACAATAATGTCAGGGATTCAAAGATCCCAGTTGTTTCAGGTCCTTATATAGACTTTCAAGATCAAGGTTGCTTTAGATTTAAGCTAAGGTAGCTTTGGAATCAAGCAATCAATAAACATCGTTAGATGTAAAACTTGACTTGAGATTAACTTACCAGAATATACACTCTAGTTAAGATAAACCATAATCGAACCATGTACAATGACTTGTTCATGAAAGGCTAACCGAAACTAACCAATTGTACGATAATCTTAACTATTTTGATATAACACTTTAAGACTTTAATCTTGAGTCACAAATCTGATCAAACATGTATAGATAGTGTTTTATAGAGAGTTTTTCAAATGACGATTATCTCATATAAATAATTTTGATGCATATGAGATACTCGACAACGTAAGTACGTGTACTGCATACCTGTTTGTGAGTATTTTTTTCATGGTACGTGTACCGAGTTTGTATACCCTTAAGACAAAAATGGGTTTAGGGATCCACAAATATTTTTCGATTTGCATACTGGGTATGCGTACCTTTTAAACCAACAGATCTGTTCTGGTTTGCATACTAGGTAGCGTACCTTCGCGGCACACGAGTCAATAGAATTTTTATGGTATGGATACAGGTGTGCGTACCAAAAAGTCGCTGCCGAACTATAGCAACGTTGGCACGTGTATTGGGTACATGTATTGCGGCTCCGGACTTGTAACAGTTGTCCCGGTATGTGAACTGGTATGCATACTATCTTATATCTAGATTTCCAGTAGTTTTATATCTCTCTAATAATCGATTTGAAACATTCTCGAATAACATCAATGACACATTTCACTGTTCCGGTCTATTTTCAAATGATTAGATCTTGAATCATAATTTAAGTCGTAAACAATAAATTGTTCTTAACCAAATTCATCAAGCATGAATGTTCTTAAGATTAACATATTTCTAAAACAATAAACAACGTAAACTTGACTCGATATTTCTATTATGCATGTATGTCTAATTTAGTCATGCGACATTGTCTCATAGATAGAAAAGTGAAAACTTGAGTAATATGTGGTTCAGTTTTCACTTACCTTTTGTTGATGAAGTTCTCCAAAAGTTTCGGTTAATCTTCGCCTTCATATGGTAGAAAACAGTGATGTCTGGTACTCAACTACACACTTTTATTCTAATCTGAAACTTGACTAAATGTTGACTAGAAATCAAGATATAGCTTTGATCAACTAAATTTTACAACAAGTTTGAGATAGCAACACTTATGAGTTCGACCGAGCAATGCTCTAACAAATCCTCTTCCTTCTTTTTCTTTTAAACATTTCATAGATTTTTTTTAAGAGAGATTAGACCCCACCGAAAGGAGCATAAGAGTTAGATAATCTACCTGGTATGAAGCAAGAACAATCCTAACCAGAAACAGTAGCTCGCCTCAAATCAATCGTTTTTCTCATTCCTGTTCTTTCACAACGGCTAGATTTTTAAAGAGAAAGGTTTAGTGTAGCTGTTTTGTTTTATGTTCCCGTGAGAATACGAAAAATGACCTTAATCTCCTAGTATAAATCCTTTGCCAACTCTCCAAAACAGGTGAGATTCTTTCTTCCAAAAATCTCACGATAATTATCGCTGGTGAGATAATTATGGAAACACCAAAACCAAAGTACTACTATACAATATGCATTTTAAGATAAGTAGATTTTACATCGACGTTCTATGTCCCTCATGAGACAAACACCTAGCCTAACCCATCCAGTGTACCTTCCAACCTTCGGCAGGTGACCTATTGTTGAGTCTGATGCCATTTTTAATGTCCCGACCCTCTGTCTATATTGTTTCCATTTAGACACCGTGGTTATCCGGCAACGTGAGATTTTCAATAGGCACGTCGCAGTCATTTAGCTATCGTTCTTGGATTACCCTCGCTCGAGTAAGCTTAATTACAAAATTTTTTACCAACTCTGGATCAAATTATGCTGAAAAAACTTGAGGTTAAATCATTACTTAGATTTTATCCCGCAAATCCTAATTCGCGAATCAAGATATTACAACATTACCAACATTTTAACTTCCACTCCTAATGAAAAATGAATTCAAGAACATCCAAAAATAATTTGTTATCAACAACTAAAGAGTTGATTTACGGCATAATATTCTACAAACGGTAAGTCACAAAAATGGTCCACACATTCTTCGTGGATTCTTATTTGCACCCTTTCAAACGTAATTTCTGATCAACTACCTGTCTGCTTTCGCTAACAACTACACTATTTCACGTGTTCCTTCCATCACACTTTTCAAAGCACATTCCTCTATAACCACCACCGTTAAAGTACCTGTAAAAACAATCTGCACCGTCAAATAATCGCCCATTTTTGTTGCTCTTTCTGAATATGTGATGATGATTATTAGGTGACCAAACAAACCCGCGTTATTCAAAACAAAGACCCAAGAAAAACACAAGTCTCGGTGCGCCTCTTGATTTCCAAGTCTGGATCTAGGCGCTCACCTGGATTTCTCGTCTTCTTCTTCTTCTCTCTAAATAGCGACTTCTGCTGTATCTTTCTTCAATGGGGAGAGAAACAGTTGTTGTTATATTCCTTACTCGTATTCTTTTCTGTATACCAAAATCTCTTTATTATGAAAGTTTAGGTCTATGTTTATTAGCTTTTGCTGGTTTGTTTATTGAAATCTCCGCTGAAATCCTTGAATCAATTCAAACCTAGGTTTGTAAATAATTAATGATCAGAAATTCTAATTGCATTTAATGAAATGAGAAGAATTTAGGGATTTGTGTTTAAAAATTTTCCTTAATTGGGTTTGTTGTTGTTGTTTAGGCCAGGTGCTTTTTCTGGGATACTACTGGGAGCATTTACTTTACCTTATGTTATGCTTTCTCGGTTGATACAGCTCTCGATAGCGGTGGAATCGAAAGATATTGGACCTCAAGGTAGAATTTGAATCGTGATGTTGCTTTTCAGTTTGTCTGTTATTGTGTCTGATGATATTGTTTTGTTTGGTGGACAGAGCTCGACTATTTGATTGTTCAATATTGGGTTGTATCTGCAACCTGTTTCGGGGTGCTTCTTTTCCTTTGTTGCTTAATTCGACATTCGGCCAATGCAACAAGTTTTTTGAGGTTTCGGAGATCTCATGGCACGGAGATTAGCTTATTGTACATGTTTGTTTATGTGGCAGTTTGTTGTTTATCTCTTGCACGACAATCTGATTTTGGTAAGTTTGAATCTGTTAACACTAACCAGTTTATTACACTGATGTCTTAATGGAAGAGATTTGATCGAGAACAATGAAACTTGTTGTAGATCTATGTGGAATGTCTAATTGTTCAATTTCTTCAAATAGACAGTTCCGGTTAAGTGCTGAAGTAAATTGCCTTCGGTTTCTGAAATTCTATAGATTGGATATGACTTAGCCAATACTATGTTCCTGTTTCTTTGCAGGTTCGCATTTAGCGATGAAATTATTTTGGGTGTTCTGTCATGGATTAGCAGCTGTGAAGTTAATTCAGCATTTTCTTCACACTTTCCCATCATGCGCTTCCATAGGTATTTATTGGTTTTTGTAATAAACATCACCCCTCACTCACTTAAGGTTCGCCAAGTACTATCTATCTTTGTAAACCAATCTTTAGTTTCTTCAGTAGTCACATTGTTGCGAGGTTGCATATTACAAGAGTTCAGTGACTACGTGCTAGTTTTAATTGAACACTCTTTTGAGTAGACCATAAAATTTGTTTAGGTGATTGAAAAACATAGAATCGAGCAGGTATCTCATCCTTAAATGGAAAATAGGATCGGTTGGGACTTGGGTGACAAACAATATGACCCATTTAGAAATATTGATAATTAAAATATCTAATCATTTTGAAGTCCTTCACAATGACAGAATTAAGATGATCTACAAATGAAAAAGACAATTATAGTTGGAAAAATACTGGTCACTATTTGTGAACCTAGATGGTTCTTGGTTTTGTATACCTTAAGTTAACAATTTGTATGACTTCATAGGTGAAGCACTTCTGGTGACTTCTGGCCTTGTTCTCTATTTTGGTGACATGATAACTTACACTCTTGCCAAGGTTTGTGGTTTGTCAGTATATTTATTTTACTTATATTCATTCCTCTGTATAATTCATTCCTAATCGGAAGTTTCCTTGTTTCCAAAGCTCAACACATTTCTCATTTCGCTAGAGTTACTTTTTGAACAGTATGGTTTTAAAAGAAGTGAGATTATTACCATTATTCATGTAACTTTCTATCGAAGAAATGGATTTGGATGAAATATTTGGATGAGTATAATTCCTGTAAATGTGGCATTAATTGTTCTTTCCTGCGGAGATTCCTGATCAGCCTTCTCGTATTTCCTGTGTTCTATGGTTTTTTTCTACGAATTTATCACCAGCTGTCAGGTTGGATTAGTCCTCAAACTCATGCAGCTGAAGAGACATATTCCAAAGTGATTGAGAGTTCTCTTATTTTTTATGCTTCTTTGATAGTGACATTAGTCATGATTGCCCCAGCCTGGATGCAGTTTGTTCAGGGGTTTCACCATCATCCTTTATTATAGTAAAAAATCTTTTCGGTGTTGTTAGAGCATAGCTCGGCCGACCTCGCATGCGTTGCTATCTCAAGCATGTTTGTCAATGTTAGTGATCAAAACTATAAGTCTTGATTTCTATCCTACATAGCTAAGTCTCGGACTAGGATAGAAAAGCGTAGTTGAGCTCAAGGACTTCATGGCGATTCATCATACAACGACAAAGATCTATACAAGGAACCGTGGAACTTCATCAACAAAAAGGTATGTGGAGATTTGAACTTATCTATCACTCAAAAGTCTATCTATTCTATCTCCTACTTCTTATGAGACAAAAGTCGTATGCTATATAGACTAGATCATACACATTTGACATTTCGAGATGAGCATTCATTGCTTATCTTTTATCTCGAAATCATGTGCTGGTAAAGCGTTTCACTTTGATCAAGTTTATCTTCACCTAGTGACGAAAGTCATGAAAAGTTTCAATCACTTTGAGAATTGCTCTGACGTGAATCGGTCCGTGAATAACGGCTACATAGCGTCCTCTGAGAATGTCTCAATAATTGAAATGAGAGTTTAGATTACATAATCATGTATTCCTTGAACCGAAGTTTTCGAACTTTGTTGATCAAGAGAAATCGGAAGGATTGTGGAATTGGCTTGCGAAGTCCGCGAACTGTCGGAAGTTCTCGACCGAGAATTTCTGCTGGATTTTCTAAAACTTGTTTGTGTGCTAAGTCCGCGAAATCAGTCCGCGAACTGGCGGAAGTTCTCTTTCCGAAATTTTTTGCTGAGTTTGGAAAACTCAACCGATGAACTTAAGTCCGCGAACTTGTTTGTGAACTTAAGAGGTTATGATCTAAAGATGTGCTTTGAACATAAACATTAGATTACTAAGGAATGCTTTATGCAAACCGTGGCTATAATGTTCATGAGCCGATTCAATCGAATCGAATCATCTTTGTTTCAATTTTGTCTTGTGTAATTACATAAGATATCATAGCAATTGAACAACTCTTTAACTAGTTCATTTGAGTCAATTGAACTAGTTATGGCGAAGAAGAACAAAGTTAATATGAAATGCTCATATGGTTAACCTTTTGGGTTACTATGTTGAACCAACATACACGTAGACATTTGGGCATGGTTTTCACAAACCCAATAAACGTCTACCCAAGTGTGTGTGACAAGCTAAGTTTTCGATCTAACGGTTGAGAAATATTAGCTTAAATCTAAATCAGGTTTTCATCTAACGGTGAATAAGGATTGCTTTGTACCTAAGGCAAAACCCTGATTTGAAGGCTATATAAAGGAGACATCTAGCATTGTGCAAAACTAATTCCCACACGTTTGCGTGCTACTAGTGCGCCCGCTAGATTCGATCTCCATTAACCTTTGATTTTCTTCTCTAAAATCAGGTTAACGACTTAAAGACTTCATTGGGATTGTGAAGCCAGACCGATACTACTTTATCGTAGTTGTGTAATCTGATCTTGCATCTTATATCGTACGACTACAATCGATTGATTGGCTTGAGATCGTGAGAGTTCTCCGATAGGCAATATAAAGAAGTCACAAACATCTTCGTCTCACTGTTTGTGATTCCTCAACAAACCGCCTGTGTAGTCAGGAAGGATTGTAGAGAGGTGATTGATTAATCTAGGCTGTTCTTCGGGTATATGAGACCGGATTATCAATTGGTTCCTGTTCACCTTGATTTTATATCTTAAGACGGAACAAAACCTAGGGTTTATCTGTGGGAGACAGATTTATCCTTTGATAGACTTTTCTGTGTGAGACAGATCTGTTTATTATCAAGTCTGTGATTTTGGGTTGCATCAACTCTTGGTTGTGGGTGAGATCAGCTAAGGGAATCAAGTGCGTAGTATCATGCTGGGATCAGAGGCGTAGGAGTACAACTGTACCTTGGATCGGTGGGAGACTTATTGGGGTTCAACTATAGTCCAGTCCGAAGTTAGTTTGCAGTAGGCCAGTTCTGTAGCGGCTTAATACAGTGTGTATTCAATCTGGAATAGGTCCCGGGGTTTTTCTGCATTTGCGGTTTCCTCGTTAACAAAATTTCTGTTGTCTGTGTTATTTCTTTTTCGCATTATATTTTATATAATTGAAATAATACAGGTTGTGCGTTCGTGATCATCAATTGGAAATTCAACCTTTGGTTGTTGATTGATATTGATTGGTCCTTGGACATTGGTCTTTGGTACCATCCAAGTATTCCTTGTATTTGATAAAGACTCGCTATTGTTTTTAGCTTGAGTAAAAATCAAATCAAAAGAGAGATATTAACTCCTTGAGATACTTTTATCTAGATTGAGTCTGACTGTCTAGTTGATTGTCTAGCAAAGTATTTCGGAGTTAGTTCATACAGATTGCTAAGCGAAATATTGGGTGGTGTTGTTAGACCCCCGCTTTTTCAATTGGTTTCAGAGCAGGAAAACACGTTTAAGACCTAACAAGTCCGTGTTTGTAGCGATCTGACTCTATGGACAGAGGTGTTATCTCTATTAATGTACCACCAGTCTTCGATGGTTCCAATTACTTATGGTGGAAAATTGTTATGCGAGCTTTTCTTCAATCGCGTGATTTTCAATCATGGGTATATGTGGTGAATGGTTATGATGCGCCCGTTGTTGCAGCTGGAGACGGAACTGTTCCCAAGAATATTGGTGAATATAATGTTGTCGAGATTCTTGCTGCAAAGCAGAATTCTGAAGGGTTAAATGCTATCATACATGCCATTGCCCCAAATCTTCAACACCATGTGTCTAATTACACTAGGTCTAAAGATGATTGGGATATCTTAGAAACCGTATTTGAAGGAAACTCCAGTGAAAAGGAAGCTAGGCTTCAAAACCTTAATTCCGATTGGGAGAACCTTCGTATGGCAGATGAAGAAACATTTGATGAGTTTAATCACAAAGTTTCTGAAATTGTTAATGCATCTTTTGCATTGGGTAAGACTATTCCTGAAAAGGACATTGTGATGAAAATTCTCAGATCGCTGCCATCTAGATACGAGTCTAAGAAGCATGCCATCGTTGAGGGGAATAACCTCAATAATCTTTCCAGAAACACCTTGGTTGGGAAGCTAAAGATCTTTAACCATGAGCATACATCCAAAGTCGGTAAGGATGTTGCCTTTAAAGCACAGATGAGCACTAAATTACTTGACAAAGGTAAAGGTGTTCATGTCTCTGGGGATGATCAGTCTGAGAATGATTTTTCATATGAAGACCTTGATAAGTCGGTCTCCTTGATCACAAGACAGTTTAGGAATATTCTGTTGAAGAGAAGTAAACGGTTTTCAAGAGACAAACCTAGGTGTAGATGGTGGGTTTTTGACAAGGGATAAAATCGTAAACTCATAATTATACGAAGCTTTGATCCAACAATCAGACGTGAGTATTGAGAAACGGGTCTCTCATCGAATTCTCAACGGAGAGTACTTTCTCTCAGAGTACATGTAGATATGTAGTCTCACGACTGGACAACGACATATCTCATGAATGTTGAATACCTTCAGCGATTATTTCTATATAGTATCACGAAATGGACGGCTCCTAGACAGCTTTCTCTGCTAGTATATAGCGATAACGTCTTTAGGAACAAACAACGAGTTTACCCTGACTATGTAAAGGATATGACTTACCAACAAGCTCATATCGGGATAATTAATGCTCCTAGACAGCTTGCTCTGCTAGTATATATCCACAAAGTTAATTACTCCTAATAACAATTGCTCCTATTCCATGGTCGAATCCACGACTGGTTCCATGGAATGGCAATAACAATTTCTCCTATTCCATGGTCGAATCCACGACTGGTCCCATGGAATGGCAATAACAATTGTTCTGATTCTATGATCGAATCCACGACTTGATCTCATAGAATAGCAATAACTATATTATCTCATTACTCCGATTTCATGATCGAATCCACAACTGGTCTCATAAATGGTAATAGATAAATCTTAATTACTCCGATTCTATGGTCGAATCTACGATCCCATGGAATGGTAATGCTCACTTTATTATTCTGAATTCGTAGTCGAATCCTCAGCTGATCCTATGAATTAATAATAAACATCTTATTACTCAGTTTTGTGAATTATTCTCCACTGAATTCCACAATTAGTAATAAATAATCAACAACCGGGAGTCTGAGCTACCTCTAAGTAAGCCCCGATTCAAATGGTGAAAGTGTATTCAACGACGATACACTAACATTCACCGCACGAACGAGTATTTCAAAATACAACGAAACGATGAACCTATGCAAAATAGGGAAGAAAATAATAAATAATTAAAAATATTGGCCAAGGTGCTGGGAACACGTACACACGACCTACCGACCGTGTCGTGGTCAGTTCCACGCCAGTTTATATTTTTATTATTTTCCATGATTTGATGAAAATTCTCTTATCTGATCAAATCTCCTTCTATTCATGGAAACTCCCTAAATTCATCAAATTTCTCAAAATTCATGAATTTTTCATAAAATCATCAAAATATTATAAAATTAAGGAAAAGGCACCACGGGACCGTGGTCACGACCGGCCGACCATGCCTTGACCAAGGAGGTCCCACGCCTCCTCATTCCTTATTTTATAATTATTTTTCATCATCTCATGGTGTTTTTCTCAGTTTCGTCGAAACCCTAATTTTGACATATTTTCTCGAATGGATGCTCAATTGCACGCCAGAAAATATCAAAATTCTCTGGACTGAGACGCGGAAGCCTTGGGGACACGAGCAATCTATCTTGACCGACCAAGATTGGCTTTTTTGGTTCAGGAAGCCGGTCCCATCAATTTTCACAGTTTTGACCTAATTTGCACAATTGCTCGTATTAGGTCCAAAACTCTTCCAAACACTTTGGATTTTCATGAAGTGATCGTCAGGCGGTCACGTGACTACCCAGGGCCGGTTTCATGACCCCATGGTCGGTCCCTCACTCCGTCAGAATTAATTAGATTTTCTCACCTAAGGCTCAGACGAGCATTTCGAATAAATGATTAAACCAGCATTTAATCATTCTATCACCAAAAAATCGTCAACTCTTCAGGAGTTCTTTGTATTTGCTCACGTGAGCATATGGACGCTACATGGTTGATCCACGGTCCCATGTAGTCGCTCCCTCCTTCGTCCCATGGTTAAACTTCTGACGAACCATGAATTGATCATCAATTGATCAAATTAGGGTTTCTGAATCCAAGGATCATCATTCCAGATTCCAACCTTAATAATTTTACGACGACCTCATGGTCATTAATTTTATTAATTATGCTCGGTTCAACGACCAGTATTCTAATTAATATTTTTGGTATGCTGCCAATAATCCATTAGATGAGCCACACGTGCTCAGACGATCAAATATTCAACAATTCATCACATGAGCAACACTTGCTCAGATGATAAATATTTTATCAAACCAAGGAATATTGGTTCAACAATCAATATTCAACGATCCATCGAATGAGCAATACTTGCTCACTTCATCGTAAGAACTATACCTCTGTCTCATGACAAGTTCAATTCATGAGTTTCAGGACATCATGTTCAACTCAGTAACCACATGGACTCATCGTCCCATCAAACCACGAAGTCATCAATTGACTAACAAACCACGAGACGTCAATCGTGTCACTTTGGGGGGATATCACTTAGAGTTTTGGTCTGGCGGTCTACGACACGTGTGTTCAAATACACGATGGAATGTGAGCAAGTCGTGCAATCAGTTGAAGGAATTCACGAGGTAGTGGGTGGAAAATCGACCAAGTCTCCACACGTTGAGCAACTGGTTTCAAACAGGATCCCCACTTCCCCACTCCTTGATTCCATCAACTGTCACACTTCATGGAGTCATGGTGTCTAAAATTCCAGCAATATAAATAAGTCTCTGAATCATGATTGAATCATCAACATCAACAGTATCATCAATCTCACGTCTCATCGACAACACGAGATCATCAACTCATCAATTGAGCAACTACTCTCAATTGAGCAATTTAAATTATTCAGAGCTTATCATATTCAGAATTCACACACCCACAATCTTTGATTACCATTGATTCCACGCATTTCTCAGCTTCCCTCCTACAAATCAACCCATCCTCTCTTGTGACCGAATTTATTCTGGAACGGTCATTGTCTTGATTTAGGCCGGAGTACTACAGATTGATCTCTCGAATCTAAAGCACCCCCTTTGAAGCGGTGCATCTGTGTGAGGTTTAACATTTCGCTCGGTTCGAGGAGTCTCCTCCGTACGGTCGTCTCTTCAATTCCTTAAAAACCAGCAAATCTTTTTTCCCCATCCACACTAGGTCATCATACAAACCTCACGGTCGCGTACCTCCTAAAAACAGGGATGCCGACGAGACTGATGACGAGGACATGCCTTAGTGCTTTAAGCACTACAAAAAAAGGGGTGTATTGCAACATGTCACAAATGTGGCAACAACCCATATTTAATGTGGCTACAGCTTTTTGCCACATAAAAATATTTTGCCACACCCGTGGCAACAGCCTGGGTGGCAAGAAATAATTGCCACCCCATTAAGGTACGGTGGAAAAAGCTGGATTTCTTGGCACACCAAATGGTGAGGCAATAACATGAGGCAAAATGTATTTCTATTTTTCTTTTTTCTTTTTTTTAAATTTTAATTATTTATTTTAAATTTTTTGCCACATCAACTGGTGAGGCAATAACGTGAGGCAAAAACATTTATTATTATTTAATATAAAATTATTTTGAATTGCATTTTATTCAAAAATTATTTTTCCACATCATTGAAATTATTTTGCCACACCATTGAAATTATTTTGCCACACCATTATCGTGGCTATGAGTGCGGCAAGACAAACCCTGACGCCATAACTTGTATGTAGCTAAAACTCATTTATTGATTTACTGGCCATTGTAATATTATGTTTTAAATTATGCACGGTAACAAAAAAAACAGTAAAACAATAACAAAAAGTGAATCCGAATTTAGAACTTAAGTTCCATTAAATAAAACTAGTTGTGACAAGACCTGGAGAATCCCACTTAACCATAAGGAAACAAAACAAATTACACAATCAAAACTAAAGAAACCTAATAAATCAAACTTGGCCTAGTCCATGTTAAATCAACTCTCAGGGGGCCTAGGTATCCAATCCTAGACGTATGTTCATGTTCCCCGCGTACCTGCTAAACAAGACCACCAAGCAAAAAGAATATCAACAAACGTAGAGCATCATCATGTCTAATGGAGCATCAATAAATACCCTTATTATCAAAGAAGAGAGACTTACAATCATTTTGAGGTTTGTTGAGTTTGTCCCTGGATATGTAAAGCGGCTCCGCAGGTCCAAAGAGTAGCTCCTGAGGTCTTCCAGGCTGCTCCCCAGGTCTTTGGCGCTGCTCCAATGGTATGAAAGGCGTCTCTCCGTGTCTGTTGGGATGCTCCCCGGGCCTGTAAAGCGGTCCTGCAGGTCCAAAAAATCGCTCCTCTGGTCTGCCAGGCTGCTCCCCAGGCCTTTGGCGCTGCTCTAAAGGTATGAAAGGCATCGGCCCGTGTATAGATAGTTGATCCCAAGGTCTATGATGCTCCCCAGTTCTGAAGAGGTGATCTGAAGGTCCTGAGAGTTGCGCCGATCTCGTAAATAGGTCTGGCCTGTACAATCTGACATACTCCATCATTTTGTTCTGACGCATGTAATACTGCTCATTTTGCGCTTCCATTCGTCTCTCCCATTCTGCATCTCGTTCTTTCATTTGCCTCTTAAATTCTTCCTCTCTCTCTTCCTTTTCTCTCTCAAAATCCTCATTTCTGTTTGTAGGTACTACATTTGCATAGACTTCATTAGTGATTGACTGTTGGTTACCATCTTCATCCAACCCATTCTCATCCAATCCGGATTGTTCCCTCAGTTGGGCCTATGTAAATCAGGAAATAAAATAAAATAAGCAATCTTCTATAAGCAGCAAATTCATGAACTTTGCTAGTGATACTTTGAAACCATTACAATAGACTTGCAATGTATCCTTATGAAAATGGGTCCAAGCTTTTCCACTGACTTTATTTATATGGGTTTTAATGAACACATCCCCATCAGTTGGTGGGTTCCCTCTTTTCTCTTGAGCCTAAAAAAATTCAGCCATATAATGAATAATGGTATCCAATAGAATTAAATGATTAGAATTCTGACAAAACTTAATAGAAGAAAAAACTGGTTTAGCACTATCCAATGTTCACTAGCAGTTAAGTCAGACAGATGACCAACAAGTGCTAAATATGCTAAAGGAAAGAAAGGCCATTTAAGCACTGTTGAAAATACATGCATCTACATACCATTTCAACTTCGCATCGAGAGTAGTTTTTCTTGCCCATTGTGTGCTTCGTTTTCTGTTGGCTTCTACTAATGGCATTTTTCTTGGATAGTATCTTACGAATACACAAGTCAAAATTAATTAGACATGAATGTTTTAGCATAACTTAAATGCAAACATTTTAGATGTATGAACTTACTTGATGTTGTTCACTATCCCAAAGTTTTACAAGAGACTTCCACCGCCCTTCGGTTAACGAATTGGGTTTATCTTTCAGATTCATTGCATGTGTATTTGTGAGATTATAGTGTTTCCTTTTCCATTTACCCTTCTTGTCTTTAAATATTATACCAACAATAGATAGGGTACCTTGTTTATGACATTAATCAACAACAAACAAATCCTGAAATGAATAAAACAAAAAAAATTCCATTCAGTTCATAAGTCACACAAAAAATCCTTAAGTTCACTGCAGAGCATGTTCAACTTATGTTCGGCCCACAAACAATCCTTAGCGTTGTCATCTTGCAAATTCCAAGGGTTTTCCCAGTTCCAACGACGAGATTGTTTGAGCAACACACCAATGACACCGGAATATTTCGCTTGGTTTTTTCCACAAGGTTTATCTTTTTTCATATCCCAATCAACCATTTCCCTTTCTTTCTCCTCTTTTTCTTTCCAATGAAAGATGCAAAAGTGGCATCACCTCACACCTTTTTCTCTCGATGTACAACAACTGCTTAGAGAGTAACGTAAGCATTTTGTACACGGTTAACTAAAAATACATCTAAACATAACAATACCCAAAAAAAAAAAAAAATCACCAGTAGTTTCGGAATTGGAATGCTCTCCTTGCTCCCGATTTTGTTGATATTCCATCCTGCATAAAACAACAACGTTTCCTTTATAATCATACATCAGAAGAACACTCAGATTGGAATCTATGAGAGAACTGTTGGAATATGCTAATTTGTAATGTCCAAATCTGATCAAGGAGCTCATACGTAATACTTAAGCAAGAATATAATAAAAGAGTGAGTTTTGAGCAGCAACACTAAAACTAAGCAAATACATCTCCTAAACAACATCATTGAGTGACCAATCTCACATGATATCATTAAAAATAAGGGTAAATGGCAACAGAATCAGGAGGGTGGGAATAAATCAAAGTATTCAGACATGACTAGGATGTTAAGAAAGGTTTTTCTCTTATTTCTAACATTACTATTACAACTAATTTTTGGGGAAGCAAGACCAACTTAGGAACAGAACTAGGATAATTAATTTGTATGGAAGCATAGTTATTACGAAAAAACAAATAATTCATCTGTAAAAAATAAGTAACATGGAAAGTTAGCTAGGTACTAAGTGACAATGCCATCTTATCACTATTTCGACTTAGTTCACATGTTAATTTGCAGATCTTTAGCTATGACAAGAGCCGCCAACTCACTTCATGGGACACAATCTTTACAAGATTTTCTGATGCGTGGAAACACGTGAGCGAATGTATGCTGCCGGAGAAATGTGGCTCACTAGGGATCTGTGAGAACAATAATTGTGTATCTTGTCCAACACTTAATGTATTGAAGAGCTGGACTAAAGATTGTAAGCCAGCAACACTTCCTTATTGCACAACTAATAAGAAAGTTAAAGTTACTACTTCTAATACTAATGTGACTTCTAGAAGAATATATAACCTTGTTCAGGGTATTAAGCCGAGCAGTAAGCAAGCACCTCAAATAATAAGTCATTAGATAAGAACAACTGATTAAAAGTAAAGACAGACAAGTCAGAAATAGTAAACCACACACAACACATGATCGGCAATATTAAAACCTTTCCTGCTCACAGACTCTAGTCTAATAGACTTTCAAATTAGAACCGAGTACAAGCTTTAAGTACACCTTAACCAATATAAGATAATGCTTTAAACATCTCATCTACACACAATTGGCGATTCTCAAACAAAATCAAATCCAAACAAGAACTGAAACAAAACAAATGAAAAATCCTTACCTAATACTCAAAATAGCCCTAACAATCAAATATGAGAACCAAACAAAAAAAAAAAAAAAAATTTGCCAAAAACAACAGAAACCTTATAAGAAAGGGAAAGATAATAGGGATTGAAAACTTACTCTTCCTCAAATTCCATCTTCAGAAATTGAATAACTCTACAAACAAAATTTATAAAAAAAAATCAGAAAATCGAAAAACCCAAATTAAAGAAAATCCCTTTTCGAATTAAAATTTCAGAGCGGAAGGAGGTGAGAAAATGACCTGCATAGTCTCTGGAGAGTGAAAACCCCAAATTAATCCGAAGAACTGTGTAGATCTGTAAATAAAAAAGAATAACCTATTATGATCGATTGGAAGTTATTTAACCATTGATATAAGCATAAAAATGATATACCTTGATGTTTTTGATCTCGGAACTGATAATCCCCGAGAAAAGGTGTATTTCTTAACATCCCTCGACTGATTTTAGGGTTCAATTTATAGATACTCCAAAACACCAAGCGTGAATAATCCCGCCCAAAAGGATTTTCGTTTGATTTCATCCCGCCCAGAATGAAAATATTAGGGTTCAAATCGAAAAAGAATTGACCGAGATTATTCCCGCTAGATGTTCTTCTTTCATTCCTTCACAATATACTTTTTTTTTCATCAGATTTTCATCCTACGGCGATGCAAAAATATTTCCAAAAAACCAGACTAAATCTTCTATGAATAACCCCTAATTCCCCTTTTCCTCTAACAAACTTTCCCTAATTTGAAGCGAAAATATCTCATAAATTTATCCTCGTTATCTCCGGTCCTCTCTGCTGCTCTGCAACCTTGTTTTGGGAAGGAAAAAAAAAGAAAGAAAGAAAATTGAGGATTATGTCCTCTCGTGTATTAGTTAGGTCAGGCCAGGTGTAAACAAGGAACCAAAAAAAAAGTGAACATTTTTAATCCGAATTTTTAATGACGGCCCTTCTATACCTTTGTTACGTGTGGCTTCCACTTCTATCTATAACTTTGTTAGTGACTTCTTTGTTAGTACGTGGCTGTTAATACGTGGCTTCCACTTCCATAACTTTGTTAGTGGTTTCTTTGTTAGTACGTGGCTCATATGTGCATATACAAATAAAAGATCTATATTATGTTGTTGGGTTAAGTTCTAGGGTTTAAATTTCATAGGGGAAAGAGGATTGCACAGGGGAAGAAAGGTGAGATTTTGGCTATTCGACGTTACCAAGAATACTTATCCAGGGTTTTCCCAAAAGAAAAAAAAAAGGGCACGTGAATCACGTGATTTTTTTTTTATAATTAACCGGATATTATTACTATTATTGTAATAATTTAATCGATAAAATTATTGGAAAAAAATGAATATTTAATAAATGTTTTTAGCCTCAAAAAGGGAATTTAAAATTTATTAATTATTCTATTCTACATTATTTAAACCTGTTTCCACGTCTATGTGGCTAGAAATTAACCTATTGCGTCTTCAAAGAATAACATGAGGCAAAAACGTATCTTTTGCCTCGTCCGTTCACATGTGTAGCAAAAGATCTTACTTAATGTCACACCTGTTATGGCGTGAGGCTAAACCCCCCCTTATTGCCACATTATTTATAGATGTGTGGAAACATAATGAGGCAATAAACCCACTTTCTTGTAGTGAAGTGTAAGGGTTTTGGCCATTTTGCTAACGAATTCCCAAATCGTAGAAAATACACTGGGAACAAAGGTCTAGCTGTAACACTTGATGAAATGTCTGAAACCTATGATTCCGATGAAGATAGGAAATCAAGTGTAGGGTTCCTTGGTGAAAACATCGATTTTGATAATTATAGCAATACATATATCAACCTCAATGGGTTCGGAGAAGAAGGAAACCCAATCAAGCTGGAAGATTCTCTAACTGGAAACCCTGTCAGTAATGTTTCAGGATCTACTGTATGTCTAGCTGCTTGCACATCTCAGATGCCTGAATACTGTCCAAGTTTGACGTGCTCGTTTTGTTCAATGAAGGGACACGAACTATCAAGGTATTACAAGTACAAGCACCAAATAAGGCACGCCAGCAAACTTCAACGAAGAGCAGATCGATTATCAAGGAAGCTGAAACTTGCTCAGAAGACCGCCGAGGTATGTAGGATCTTATCTTCGTTTAAGAAGTTGGTTTCCAGGGATAGAGTAAGATCATTTGAAAAGAAAGTATGGTCGAATCGTTTTGATAGACAGAAGTCTGAAGATTCCTCCCTTGAGGAAAAAGATGGACAAATCGTTGTTCATCGCAACACAACTTGATTGTGTTGTTGGGAAAATCTTGTCTCATGTGCCCGATTGAAAAGAGACAAGATTGAGTGTTGATTCAGGCTTCAGTAAAGTTTTTCCTTCTTTTCTTAGATTTGTTATTTTCTGTCTATCAAATAAATAAAGGGTTATTATCGACAATTCTACTCTTTATAGGGTTTTAGAGTTGGGCGTATACGAACCTGTCAATAGGTTTCGAACCCTACATTCCTTTTTCCTTATTGACATCCTATATAAGATTGCTTGTTGAGTTAAGTGATTCAATCACACAAAATCCAGTTGTTTATAAATGTTCTAAAGCACCATGTCAGATGGAAAGGATGTCAACATGATTGTTAAATCTTCAATCAAGGAAAAAGAAAAATCTCCTGTTTCCAAGTCCCTGAAAAGAAAAATAAGGAATACAAGAAATCCCAGGGTTGTGCCTTCTAACTCTCAGAAGTTTTCCGATGTTCTTGATGAGTTGAAGGAAGTAAGAAAGGAGATTCGTGAAATAAAGGCTTTTGTGTCAAAGTCCTTAGAAATTCAGAGAGCCCTGGTACGACATAATCAGCCAAGACAATTCGTTGATATAAACTCCTATCTTCGTGAACCGTATGTTCCAATGGCTGTTGACAACAAAGAGTTCGGGAATGATGCTGAATTTCTCAAAGGCATTGTCACCTAGGATGTCTTATTTTTGGATTAGTTGGAAGAATAACTAGTGCTTTGAATAGCGATGATTGTGACTACACATAGCTATTTTTGTTTTCATCTTCTTATGCTTATTTTTTAGGTTTATTGGTATTAAATTCTAAAAATATTTGGAGGATGATGTTTATTGCAGTATTTTAATGGTTTGTAATGTTGCAATATTTTTATGGGATATGTATTGTTTGCGTCCGTGAACTTGAAGATCCCATATTGCGGTCAAAAGTAAAGTCATTTATGAATCGATACTCGTATTGATGAAAGGACGAATGGACTTTTGACATATACAAAACTTATGCCTATGCAGTCATGTATTTGATGGAAAATAGGATGATATGTTTTGTTTGACAAGGATAAAGTCTATTATATCGTTATGATGGAAAATAGAATAAATCCTTGTATGTTATCCACGGTATTGATCTTCATTGATCCATCTTGTTATGTTTTACCGTGAAGGCTCCATTGAGTGTCTTATGTTGAGCACGATACAACTAAGTCAATTATTCTTATTGGCTTGTTGGTTGTTCCATAAGATGTTATATGTCGAGCATTAGGAACTAAATTAATCAACCAGTTTGGTTATTTAGTTTGTACTCCATAAGTTTTTCTTATGTCGAGTACATGTACGGTTAAGGTTGTCATATTCTATGATGAACTTAGTCGGGGTTCCATAAGTTCTCTTATGTTGAGCCCAAAATAATTAAATTGATTACTTCGGTGATTAGTTTGGTTGTTTGTATTCCAATTAGATTAATTATAGGTTCTCTTGTAATTAATCTAGTTGAGTTTTCATATATTCCACAAATTCTTGTGTTAAGTATATGAACGGCTATACTAATCATGTTTTATTGGTTAATGTAGTCGTATATTCCGTAAGGTTTTCCTTATGTTGAGTATGTGAACGATTAAGTTAGTCATCTCCGTATGATTACCTTAGTCGTAGCTCCGTAAGTTTACTTATGTTGAGCACTTTCAATTAAATTGATCACTTTTGTGGTTTGATTTAGTTGCGTTTTCAATTGAATTAATCATGGGTTTACTTGTGATTAATTTGGTTGAGCTTTGGATATAGAAAATCATTCCTATGGTTTTTGGTGTCCAATTAAAATCCTTCTTTTCTTTCTTAATTAAGGTCGCTCTTGTTGTTCTTTCGGGAATGACATCAAATGGGGGAGAGTTCTTTTGAACTTGTGCTTAATGGTAATATCTTGCGGGGTGTGCGGCTGTGGAATTTTATAGGGGTTATCTTGTATCTTAAAACTCCTTGATGAATGCATTTAGCTTCGGATTTATGATTGCATCTAAATTAAGTTGGTATGTATTTTTCTTTTAGTTTATGAAATGTCTCTTGTGGAAATTTCATTATGATCCCGTTCTTGTACCTTTGCCAATTTTATTGACAAAAAGGGGGAGAAATAATGTAGTTCGCACTACAAATACATATGGTTTTCGGATCATTGTGTAAGGGGGAGTGGTTTACATGATCGAGATGGAGTATTGACTAAGGGGGAGTGATATATATCACCGTAGTATTATTGTTAAAGTCGTGATACAATTGGACTTTGATATTACATAATAATACTATGACACTGTATAATAATGATCGAGAATCTCGATTTCTCTCACTGTTATAGCTACAGATCTTCAACAACGGTGATGCTAAACTTACAACCTTTGGGATCATTGGAGTACTTAGAAGGACGAAGATTTCAGGGAACGTTGAAGATTAGACTATGGAATAGGAGCCACTAAAGTTTATCTTTTTTGTATTCCATATGTATTAATAATTTTGTTACTAAAATTGACAAAGGGGGAGATTGTTAGAGCATAGCTCGGTCGACCTCGCATGCGTTGCTATCTCAAGCATGTTTGTCAATGTTAGTGATCAAAACTATAAGTCTTGATTTCTAGCTTACATAGCTAAGTCTCGGACTAGGATAGAAAAGTGTAGTTGAGCTCAAGGACTTCATGGCGATTCGTCATACAACGACGAAGATCTATACAAGGAACCGTAAAACTTCATCAACAAAAAGGTATGTGGAGACTTGAACTTATCTATCACTCAAAAGTCTATCTATTATATTTTCTACTTCTTATGAGACAAAAGTCCTATACTATATAGACTAGATCATACACATTTGACATTTCTTTGTGGGGCAGACTAGGGTATCTGTCAATATGACTAATTTTGCAAATACTTGGTTTTTGGCAGGATATTGAATTTTGTGTTCGAAGAGCCACTGAAAAGGCTTGCACTATGTATATATTGGGTCTCTGTGATATGTGCATCAGTTTTGCGTTTTTATAATATTTCAAAAAGTAGCAAAATTGAGAGGATTCTTCTTCGGAAATACTACCATTTTGTGGTTGTTCTAATGTTTTCACCAGCTCTTATCTTCCAGGTGATTGAAGAAAAGATTGATGATTGTTCTGTAATTATATATTGCATTAGTTCATAACTCATTGGTGTAGCAGTATTTCTCATTGGTTAAATTTGTTTGCATTTTCCAGTACAGTTTCCTTGATTTAGCATTTGGTGCTGCTCTGGCTGTTTTCTTGATATTAGAAATTGTTCGAGTAAGTATTCTCAAGAGATTTAATGTTTGATAAGCTACTTCTTTCTATTTTACTGTTTTTACACTTTTGTTGCAGTTCTTTGGTGAACCCTTGCATAACCACAACTTGTGTAGCCAGGTATGGAAAATATGACCTTTGGGGAAGCATATTAACCAGTTCATGAATGCCTTTACAGACCATCGCGACTCTGAGCTCCTTATTGTCAGGTATAACAGATTTGTATTCAGATGGCGAGTGGTCTAATTCTACGTTATTTTTGTTTTCCAATATTTTTGGGTCATACGTATGTCAGTTTCTTACAGCAGCCATTTTTCACTGTTGCTGGGATGTGCACTTCCTAAACGGTTGTCGACTGATTTCAACGATCGCCCGCTTGCCCCTTTCGCTGGAATCTTGAGCTTAGGAATTGGAGATACAATGGTGAATTTACTTTCTCTGTTACCGTTACTTTGCATTAAAATAGGAACTAGCTTGAGATATATGGAACATTTCCCCTTCCAAAGTTATTTAGTTTCTATAGGATTTGCTTTTGTTTTGTCTTCAGGCAGGTTGGATACAAGTATGGGGTTCTCAGGTGGAGCAAAACAGGCTGTGATTAACTTTGTGATCTTTGAAGTTTAGTCATCTGTACCTATTAGCAGCATTGCCGGTTTAGACCTGCTACTTTGTGTTACTTTATAGTAATAAGGATATTCTGCTCTTTTTCTTGTCAGAGAAAACCATTGAAGGTATTGTAGCGGGTATAACATCTGTTCTTGCAGCCTGCTCTGTTCTCTTTCCACTTCTAGCATCGACTGGTTTTATAATCTCCCAGGTAATGAGAGCATTCATATATGTCCCAGTGACTAAAATCATAAAGGTTCAGCAGACAAACACATACCAGGACAAGCATCTTTCCCCTAATTTAATTTCGATTTGGTAAAACAAACCCTAATTTTAAAATTCCCAATTTCAGATACTAAGAAACCCTAATTTCATAAGCCCTAATTTCAGAAACACTAGTATAATGAATCAATCATACCAACCATGTCAAATTCAATTATAATGAACAACAAACTGACTGCAGGAGTCGATTTTAAAAAAAATAAACAAATTAGGGAAATCTTACTTGTTAGTTGAATGAAAATTAGGGAAATGTTCTCTCCAAATGAAAACTAGTTAGAATCTAACTCATGATTCACTGCTCATGATCTCTCTCTCGATCTCTTTCCCTCGATCTATCTCTATAGTTTATCAGTGAACTGAGTATCGATCTCTTTCTCTCGACTCTCGAACTGTTTTTTAGTTTTTTTTTTTCCTTTTGTTTCGAATAGAAGAGGAAGACTAGAAGAATAGGGAAGATAAGAGACATCGCAATCCTAACACGTACAATATACACGTGTGACAATAGTTACCAGTACTGGTAATAAACGGAACGGTAAGTGTCTAAACCGATACCGTTCTGGTAAGGTAAAAATTACCGATAATTTTCCACTACCGATTTTCGATTGCCTACGTCGGAATATTTCCTATGGGAACTCGGATTATCGGTTACGGAATCCGGAACTCGGTATTCCATTGACATTCCTAGGTCTAACTCATTAGACGGATAATTCCATAAATAATATACCATCTAAGGGTGCACACGGTACGGTTCGGCTCGGTTCTTGCCGAGGCCGAATACCTGTACCCCCAGAGGTCGGTACTGAATTTTTGGGACCGGTACCGGTACGGGACCGGTACCAGTCGGTACCTTGTTTGGCTTGGATTTTATTGGTCAGGCTTGGGCTGAAACATCTGGAACCCTAACATCCAAAATTTCCTTGGACCTCAACTTGTTTGGCTTCATATCCTTCTTCTTCATCAGCACTAGCCTCACCATCTCTTAAGTGCTGCCTCATTTTCCATTTCACAATCCAAGATGCCCATGATTCTTGCAGCTGCCTTCTTTATCCTGCTCGCTCAGTTGAGCACTGACATCTTGGTCCTCGATCACTTCTTCCTGTATATCTTAAGGTTTTTAGCAATCTCTTCTTCCTTTTCAGCAGTCAAGCAAGATGGTGGCTTTGGGCGCCACAAAAACTGTGAGACTGAAAAGTTTATACATAGTTAGGTTTCAGGTTTCAGCAATTGAAGAGAATAAACAATAAAGATGTTTCTTACCTCATAGATGTGTGATCCCTTGGGGGGGGGGGGGGGGGGCTGTATAGCAACTTTCCATTGAAAGACGATGTTGAACCCTTTTTTCATTTCATGAATGGAAGTAACAGCAGTTGCAACATATCTGCACATATGACATAATCCAAGAGGTAATTACATTTCTCATCTAATATATGTACCAAATAGAGGATAAATGATTATGCCCTAATACTCACTAAAGAAATAATCCACATACTATGGTCGGTTTTTTCGGTCCGGACGGTACGGGATTTATACAGGACCGTGTACCTGTACCTCATCAGCCTCGGTTCCTATTTTATGGACCGGTACATGTACCCCGTTCCTCGGTTCGGGACAAATATCGGCTCGGTTCCGCCGGTTCCGGGACTGTTCCTCGGTCCAGGTCGGTTCCTGTGCACCTTTAATACCATCACAAACCATCAAATTTGTCAAGGGCAAGATTAGTGCACACGTTGGTGTGATTCACTTGGGGCTTACTCCTGGCAGTAACCGCCATGATTTGGTCTCTTTTTTAGACCAAAAAGCCCCGCTGTGTTTTCTTTCCTTGGCCTGCCTATCCGTCTGATTTTGGTAGATTCTGAAAACTCTAAGGGCAAATATCACTCGTCCGTTTTTCCTCTCTCACCAAAACCAGCGAAACACATCACCACCATTACAGACCAGAACCTCCATCAGTTTCTTCTCCGCCCACGCAAACCACCACCGGAAACACCATCATCACTTCCTCACTCTCTTATTCTTCTTCGAATTGGTTTGCCCAAGCCCTAATCTAATCGTAACATCAACTCTTCTCAACTCTCCCTGCGATCTTCCTTCCCCGTTGATTTTTTTCATCCTTCTCTTATATTTGCTCACCTTAAATTGATATATATCCATCTATTCTTCTTTCAAATGGAATTGAAATAGAAAATTAGCATGAATTGAAATTGGATTTGTCAAAATATACCAGCTTCGATTCAAGTTCGATTCATACTACGTTTTCGTACAGCAGATACCACTTCGTATCAAATTTTTTGTTCCTCGAAAGTTCTTAAATCTCGTCTTCGTAATTTGATTACACCATATTTAAAGGAACACGATAATTCTTCAAAGACATTGGTAAGAACTACTTCCAAAATGGGTCAATTCCACGCCATAAGTAAAATTTTTGCTTACCGAGTTCTTTCAAATTTTCCTTTCTTTCTGAATTCTTATGCATGAATCCAAATTTTTTGCTTTCTGAATCCTTATTGTGTCTGTTCCCCTGTACCGAACTCCGTTGTTTAGACGTAGTAGTATTGGAGATTTATTCAATATATAAGTTTGTGATTGTGAACATTGGTTGTTTGTATAAATGCCTAACAGAATTTTAGTAAGATGAATAGATGAAGTAGAAATTTGATAAAGGAAACTTAAATGGAATTACAGCTCTCTTAGGGTTCTATTTTTTGTTTTTTTTTTTAACTTTGAAATTGGTGTTGAATGCTACCTAGTAATTTATTAGATCGTTATCTTTTTAACTTTGAAATTGGAGTATAGTGTAGGGTCTAGCTTCGCTGGCTCTCTGGTGAGATCTTATGGCGAAGGGCCTCATTGTTAAGATTACAAGTAAGTCTCCTTATTAACTTGCTTGAAGTAGCTAGCAATTTTAATTTCTCATGATCCGTGGATCACATTCCTCCATCATATATAACCCCCTTCAAATTTGCATCGTTGGAGGATTTTGCTACCAGCAAGCTAATTAGTGGATTGGACTGCAGATATCTAACTTGGAACCTTTGAAGGGATTCTGCAGCAAAAAATGAAAACTTGAAACTGGTAGAGTTATTATATTCGTCATCAGGTTTCAGGAAACATTGGCCGTGCATTGGTTTTAATTCATGGCTTTGGAGGAAACAATTTTTGTATTATATATAGTTATCTTGCTTCGAATCTCACCGTTTTACGTATACTAAGTGATCAACCGTCAGTATTACTATGTTATTTGATCCACATTGAATTGAATGGTCATGAATACATTCATGCAAATGTACGTACAGTAATTGTTTCATGTATATTCAAAAAACATGTTGTGTGAACAGAACAAGTAACCGCCAGCTGTATGTTCGACTAAACGATAACTATGATGAGTTCAAATAATTTTTGGTATTGAGACCCACCGAGGGGAAGTAAACTTTTGCATACGTCCAATAAAGGGCAGGATGTGACTGACACCACCGCTAGAACCACCACTGTCACGCGATGTTGATGTCGGAACCAGTCTTCCATGTAAATGAATTGGCAAAGATATTCATCACAAACTGTTGCCAAGGTTTGTGGTTAGTCAGTATATTTATTTTACTTATACTCACTCCTCTATGTAATTCATTCCTAATCAGAAGTTTCCTCGTTTTCACAGCTCAACACGTTTCTCATGTCGCCAGAGTTACTCTCTGAACAGTATGGTTTTAAAAGAAGTGAGCTTATTACCATTATTCAGGTAACTTTCTATTGAAGAAATGGATTTGGATGAGTATAATTCCTGTAATTGTGGCATTGATTGTTCTTTCCTGCAGGGATTCGATGGTTCAGACCTGCTTATTTGTATTCATTATTAAGTATATTCTGTTGTTTTTTTCTTGTCAGCGAAAACCATCGAAGGTACTGCAGCAGGTATAACATTTGTTCTTGCAGCTTGCTCTGTTCTCCTTCCACTTCTACCATCAACTGGTTTTATAATCTCTCAGGTAAGAAAACATTGAATTTGAATTTGTTTCGGTGATATTATTAAATATGCATGTTTGTTACTCCAGCTACAGTCGTTCTGAGGAACGCATTATTTTGATGCTTCAGTAGACAAGTCTGTATCAAAGTAGCTTGTGCATATCGATCACAAGACTTGGTTCAACTATGAAAATAGAAACCTGTCGATCATAATAAGCAGTAAATTATAGCCTTGACCCTTAAAATCATGCATTTCTAATAAAAACTTATGGCTGAAATTGATTAAAATACCCCTTGGTGTGAACTTCGATGTATCCAAGTTCTATTACTCATTTGCCTTACTGGACCTTTAGAAACCCAGCAATCCTTTTCCTCAATCTCTTGTGGAATTTAGGACTTCGATCGAATCATTTGTTTTCCATAATCGTTGTCGAATGTTCTAATGATGCAGCACTGGATCTCCCTCCTCATAGCTGTGACTGCGAGTGGGTTATTAGAGGTATACACTGCACAACTCGATAATGCCTTCATTCCACTGGTCTTCTACAGCCTTCTCTGTTTGTGAGTACAGGACACTAGGAATTATTAGATGAGGAGCCTTCTCTGGTTCGTTTAATATTTTGTTCTCCTCGAGCACAATTTTTTGAACATATTCTCTACTATCCCGCGGCAAGTCAGCTGTACTAGAGAATGAGACAGCACCTTGTATAATTGTACCTGAAACTGAATAATATTAAATTAGTTATGCGAAGGTTTTGTGTTTCCTGCATTCTGTTCGCCTCCATCACCATTTTTACAAAGATCTGATAGCCTTGAATAACTGTCTGTTGTACTAATCTGATAGCCTTGAATAACTGTCTGTTGTACTAATCTGATAGCCTTGAATAACTAATCTGTACTTGTTTTTTTTTTGTTCAAAATACAATTAACTGTTTGAGCCGAGTTTTTTACAGATCCAAAACAAGAAAACTGCTTGAACAGGGTTTTGCTTATAAAACACATATTACAAGTCAAAGAATTTCACATCGCGAAAATGAAAATATTCCAGGGTTAGCAGGGGTGTTATTTTAGAAACCAAAAATTTGAGGGAACATTGAATTGAATTAAGCTTGACAGTGAAAAGATCCTTTGCCCCATCTAATCTCATCATAAACTACATGCACATATTCCGTATTAGCACTGCATGGAAATCAGAGCAAAGGGTTTCCTCTAACTTTAAGAATGGTTTACAGAGCAACACTTGAACAATAAAATTGTAAGAAAAAGAAAATATTGACCACCCTGTAAAACGGTGCGGGAGAGCACTGCTCTTCTTGCCCCCCGATAATACTCTTCATCTACAACTACCACCAAGCAAGTATGCGGTATCTAATTTCTTGTCCAAAAACACAGTACACGCGTCCAGTATACCTGCTATAAGTGCCCATATGCCAGTGCATCCCCAAAGCAAAAGTTTTGAAAGCGAAGTGTATGTCTTTGTTACCCACTAGATCTCTAGTTTGGTATTGGCAGTGAGTTTAAATTTCATTTTGTCAGTTGTGCCAATGAAAGTGAAATTGTGCCGTATACACATCATGTTCAAATACTTCTACATAAAAAAGAGGAAGCGGAAAACTGCTCTAAGTAGCAGAAGCGGCTTCTCAAAAGCTAGACTAAAACACATTCTTTTTCCAGAAGCAATCTTAACATCTTATGTAAACTTCTAAAACCCGTTAGACTCGTTGCATAGGACTTGCCGCTCTACACACGCTAGTATTATGAAGTCCATCTCTTTAAATTCTCGAGACTAAGGCATACACACACAATTACCTGAATGGAGATGAACCCTGAATTCTAAAATCATTTATATGGATGATATTTTCATGAAATTAAGATAACTCGGAGTTTTGCTCGTGGAGTAGATTATCAAACTTATTTCTTACCCTCTGCTTAACCCTGATCGTGGAGCCCAGTTCCACATAAATAAGGACAACATACTACTAAACACCTTCCATCAACAACAAACACCATGTAATGGGTTTCTTTGAAGTAAGACAGTAAAATAACACAAGCTCTGCATCACCATGTGAAGCTTTATCTCCAGACAAATTCAAGTATTTTAAAAGAACAAAACAATATAAACCCTTAAAGTTGAAGGTGAGAGACAGTACTCGAGTTGTAACATCAAACCCCAAAACCAAACCTACACAACATTGGGACCCAAATGATAAAAGCTCTAACAACTTAATTCAAATTTGTTCTTTCCTTTCCTTTTTTATTCAGTTTCCAACAAAGAGTATTTCACCAAGAAGAAATAAAAATCATTACAGTAATGAAAACTTCAACAATACCTGGCACTTCTTTTCACTTTCTCATCAATGTATGTATATTTTCTCATTCATTGCCGATAAAAGATATCTGGCAACCAGTTCACTTATGAAGCATATCTTTATTACGGTATGCATAATGCCAACAGAAAACATAACGAGAAACAATGACCAACAAAAATAATGTGCAAATTCTATATTTAACTCAATAACTTTCTTGTTCCTAGTTCCTACTTTCGACACAGTTATCTCTTCCAGTTCACTGAGGAAGTAAAGAAGAAAATGGTAAAAATACCTCTTCTTATAACAGATGTAACTCAACAACAGCTCGCCCAAACTTTTCTTGAACATCTTTGGGAGTTTGAATCTGAACAAACAAAGTTTAACAGAAAAATCATATTCCATAGTACAGATTGCAAAGGAATTTTTCAAAGAATTGTCAGTGATTTAACTCGTTTAATGCAACTTGTATTATAGTCTACCACTTACCGCATTTAGAGCTTTAAAAAGTGCTTTAACTGTGTTATGGGGGTTCCTTGATCCCACAACTGATTAAAATTTTTTGAGAGTCGTTGTTGTAGTAAATAGGATTCGAACTCAAAGATTTGTGAAGATTAAATTTAAAGGTTTAATAAAATTATACAAAAATATTAACAATGGGTGAGAGGTATTGGGACTAAGGATTTGGCTGAATTCACTACACAAGGTTCATTCATATATTCTTTGACAAATAAAACTCAATAAAATTAACATAGACTCTGATTTTGCCAAGATAGATTCTTAAAACATTGATTGTAAGTCCTAAGCATGATGTATCAAAACAACTAAGCTAAGCATATATCATCAAATTAAATAACAACCAATTAATTCAAATCATATTTCAATTTTATATTAATGCAAAAGTCATAAAAAAGAATAAAATAAATTACCCCAAGGATGAAATTCAGCCTCCTCCGTCGTCCCAGTGTTGGGTTTTAGATCCTCATGATGAAAACACGCTCAAAATATATTTTTATAGCTCAAGTGGTGTTTACAATGGAGAGAAAAGGAGAAAATGGTGTAAAACTGTAATCTGCGACGCACAAAAAGCGTCACAGAATGAACGATAAAACACAAGTGCTGCTGATGTTTAGACTGCGCTGCGACCCACGGCTGTGCGTCTTAGACACTGTTGATAAACCACTGTCCTTGCAAGTCTGTTCTTCGTGTTCTTGGTGTTCTTCATCAACAGCAGCAGCAGAAACAGAGTTTCATCAACTCTTGATTTCTGCTTCTCTGGACCTTCTCTCGACCCCAAACTCTCGACACCTCTTCTATGAGTCCCCAGCACTCTATATATACTCCACAGGATCAAGAAGTCCGCATAACTCGAGATAATCTCTCTTAACTCGGTTTTGATAAAAAATATTTTGGGATATTTTTCTTTCCTGATTTAGCTTCTCACGCGTAGATTCCATCCTGGTAACTCTAGAATGGTTTACACACGACCCCCCATGCTTGCTAGATCCCTCATGCATGAGCAGCACGCTCAAATCTTTCTCCAATCCGTGTCCAACCCGTGTTTCCCTGTTTTGCATTCCGTGAATATCCAGCTAATTCTGGCCAAATTTGATCGAACCAAAAGCCCAAAACGTGTTTGCTAGGACATATCACAACTTCCTACCAAAAATCATCCATTGAATCGCCCTAGAACACGTTCAAAAATTCCAACAAAACATCTGCCAGTTGATAGTATTTTTTTCCCGCCAAATTTTGGTTTTGAATTTGGGAAGAAGATGTCCTCCCCCCTAACCAGAACTGGGGTGAAAATAGAAGCTGCCTTTGGGGTGACCTTGGGTGCCCCTTAGTAATTGAGGTGCCCCTTATCCAACGGTGAGAGTCCGAATAACACGTGTCCTCCGGGGCTTTTACCAACTTTTCGAGCCGAATTTTCCAAAAAATGTTTATTTTCCAAAGGTGCCTACAAACACATAAAACACCAAAATTAGTACAAACTCGAGTGCCAACAATATATAGTATTGAGATCAAATTAAACACAAAAATGTGTCTATCAAATACCCCCAAACTTATTATTTGCTAGTCCTCGAGCAAAATTTATTTTTGAAAAGATAAAAAGACTACACTTAGCACGTGCAGCAGGCCGTTAAACCGCTAGGTGGCCCTAGCGGCGGAGTGTTGTCTCCGGAGGGTTTACCAGAGGTGTACCCACAAAACCTTTACTCCTAATGGTCACAAGTATCAAAGAGCTATGAGGACATACATATTCTCAACCTATCTCCAAGTAAGTAGAATGCCAGAGAAATTAAAGGTGTCAGCTCTAAAGCTGACTGAAGAAAAGGGGAGACACATCCGCACCACTGCTAGATAAAGAGATATCCGCTACACTAGATAAACATTGTAAGATGCGTCCGCTGCTTTACAGCTGGATAAGATTAGGAGGAGATAAAAATGAGAGGGACATCTGCTACACAGCTGGACTAATTACGTGTGATGAGTTAAACCAGTGCTAGAAAGATCTTGTGCCAGATTGAAAGCAGACTAACAAAGCAACCAAAATGCATCTTTCTTCGACTCTCTCACAGTGCTCAGTAGAAATAACGTCTTCTTCGGTCTTCAACTGTTGATGATAAACTCTCGAACCTCATAGAACCTTGACAATTAACTCTTCTCTTCGATTTCTTGCTTGACTTATAAATTTCTTCTTCCCTATGGCCTTATTGAACAAAAAACGTAATGATGTTCATTTTTTTTTATTTTTTGAAAACAAAAATTACAAGACAAATTTACATGGCCATGAGAGAAGGACTTTCAAAACTTGGATCTTCGCAACTTGTGATGTCTTGGTATCATGGATTCTAACAACTTATATCATTTGCTCTTATAACTTCAACTTTGATTTTTGAATTATTCTCTTCTATTGTTGCTTCTAAACCTAAAACGTCTTCACTTTCTTCATAGATTTTGATGTCGCTCCGCTTGTTGATGATGATAAGTTTCTACTGAGAGAGAGTCGCAATCCAGTAACTAAGACTACATTGTGAGGTTGCTTTGTCTTTCTGGCATTTCCCTGACCTACTTGCCTTTCCATCATGTATGGTTAGGTCCATCACGGTTACCCTCTAAAAGGAACAAGTTCTCTCCTGAATTTCAAGGATCTCAATGTCTTTTTCTCTAATGTCTCAATAAGTTGTTATCTAGCATTCCAATTTCTATCTTTTCGGTGAGAAACAGTATGTAAACTTAGCTAACCGGATACCATGTGACGCTAGAAGTTTCAAAAATGCAACTAAAAAGTTTCTCCCATACCCCCAAACTTAAATCTAACATTGTCCTCAATGTTCTAAAGATAAAATTAAAAGCATATGAACAAGGAGAAACTGTTACCATTTGAAGCAAAAGGGTTAAGGAAAGATATTACCATGTTGCATGAGATTGGGTTACCTCCCAAGAAGTGCTAAGTTTAAAGTCTTCAGCCATACTCGAAGGAATTAGTCACCATAGAATCATATAGAGTAGCCGGAATAATTGGGTCATCTGGATCAAAAAGTGTACCCAAGAAGAGGAAACTGCAACAGACAAGAAGATACCGAACATACCCTTGTTTAATACAACTACTCTAGTTGTGGTTCAGGTTCAGGCTCTATAAAAGGGTCTAAATAAAATTTCATCGTTGGATTTCCTCAAAGAAGATCCGATTCAGGTTTAGAGTCTGGAAAACTCAATAGAACTTAGAAGCACATAACAAAACCTGAACAATGGGATCCTCTAAGTCAATTAGATTGACTCACAAATGACCACAATGAGAGTAGTGGTCTTCTTAAGAAATGTGTCGACTAATTTCCTAAAGTATTAGGTTTAGTCTCACAACTTAATAACGACACATTTAAATAAACGTTCCCACATTGGAAGAAAACTATTTGGTGGGAAAACAAAGTCAATCTGGTATCATAGCCTGGGAACCACCACATCAACCAGAGGATGGGTTTCTAACACTGGCTTCTCTTGGACATCATTAGGTTCAGGAAAAAGTATGAAGGTAATCTTGTAAATGGTCGAGGCACAATATCAAGTCCTAAGTGAAGGGACTTTTGAGTTAAAGGTAAGCACAGGAATGATAATCACCCCCAAACTTAGAGTTTTTGTCTCTCTAGAAGACTAGTCACAATCTTCCCTAATTTCTGGTCATTGATTCCCGAAAATGGTCAATTGATTCTTCTAATCGGGTTCATCCTCACTCATCTCTACGGGTATATCTTCTTCATCTAATACTATTGTTTCTAAGTCGCTAGACTCTAAAACAGCATTTTCGGAATAAACCGTTCCTCTAAACCACTATCGGCTTCGTAATCAAAAGGAAAAACTACATCGTCTAAAACGGTGGTATCCCTAATCAAATCCTCGTCCTTTTGAATAGGTGAATAATCATAAAAATTATTTGGATTTGAACTAGAAATAATATAATCATTATAAAGCTCAATTGGATTAATAGATTCCTGATTACTATGCCTACATATTTCAGATTCTTCATTACTACTATCCTCATCATCATAATAGTACAAAGATGATTGAACCTTATCTAAATAAGTAGTGTCTTTTATTCTAGCCTCGTCCTCTAAATTAGGCAAATATTCACTATTGATATCAAGGGTAGAATTAGAAACCCTATTTTGGAAATTTAGATTATTTCGAGCAGCATTAGCCAACTGTTCATTTTCTGCCTCTAGACGTGCCTGAATTTCACTGAGCATAACACTTATACGTTTAACCACTCTCGTTATAATCTCAGAATATCGTGTACACTCTTCTTTTGAACTATTCATTGCAACTAAACGGTTATACGTCCTTTCAATCCGTTGTTGGGTCTCTTCTAGAGATGGAACAGGTTCAGAAATATCATAATCAGGACTAGTTTCCAAAAACGAGTAACCAGTACTACAGTGTTCCTGATTTTCTTGCTCGTAAGACCAATTCGCGTGTGGATAGTAATTGGGCTCACCATGGTATGAACCATAACCTTGAAAAGGTTGGCGTACCCAACTACTATTCCCACCATGGTCATAAAAATGATGATGTCCATATTCAAATTCAGATCGATACTCATTGTATTGGCTTCTGTCATACCAGTTCAACATTCTTAATTGCAAGGGAATTCTACACAATCACAAACAAGGCTGACTCGACCAAATCAAACCTACTGATTTCTAGCAAACAAAAAGCATGATGGCTCCACTTAGATTGTTTCTAGACCAGCTTCTAATCCTTCGAAAGGGAATTCGTTACAATTTAAGAAAACCCCTCTGGAATCAATCCGAGTCAAAGTAAGTTGAATTGAGGCGAGGGAAGCTCAGTGGAGCTTTGATACCCAAGGCCTCACCGCTATCACAAGGCGGCGCAGTCACACATTCAACTCACATAAACCATCATGAACTTCGAAGAATGCTAAAAGAGTAACCAATATTTTTCGAACGACTTTCCTACTAAGCTCGTTACCCTATCGGTCTCGTTCTAATCAAATTTTAAGCTTGGGTTCGCGTTAGGTTTCGTTTACCTAGGCGGGCAAGAAGGGAACGGTGATGAAATCTGAACCCTTATCTTATATGGACAGTTCTTGCCCTTTACTAGGAAATTAAAGCAGCCGGTTCAGTCCTCAACATATAATCACCTTAAAGCAGACAGTAAACCCGCTGACAGGAGATTCGCGGGTGTTTAGAAGTTTACCTCCCGCACCAGAGTTTAAAATAAATTGTCCAAAGTCCAATCCAATGAAAAGAAATACAAAAAATAATAATAATAATTACAAAAAAAAAAAATGGAAAGTCTCTTAAAAAAAATTTAAAAAAAAATAATTCTCTCTCTTTTTTTTTCTCTCTTTTTTCTTTATTTTTTTGCTTTGTCTTTTTTCCTTCTCTTTTAGCTTTAAGCTTTGATTCCAAGGTCTTTAGTATCCAACTTCAAACCTGTAATACAAAGACACAACCAAAGAGACGTAAAAAGAACAAATGGAATAATAAAAAATAATAAAAACCTAAAAATTCTACCTAAGCACAAATCCGCGTCGGCGGCGCCAAAATGATTAAAAAAATTTTGAGAGTCGTTGTTGTAGTAAATAGGATTCGAACTCAAAGATTTGTGAAGATTAAATTTAAAGGTTTAATAAAATTATATACAAAAATATTAACGATGGGTGAGAGGTACTGGTACTAAGGATTTGGCTGAATTCACTACACAAGGTTCATTCATATATTCTTTGACAAATAAAACTCAATAAAATTTACATAGACTCTGATTTTGCCAAGATAGATTCTTAAAACATTGATTGTAAGTCCTAAGCATGATGTATCAAAACAACTAAGCTAAGCATACATCATCAAATTAAATAACAACCAATTAATTCAAATCATATTTCAATTTTAGATTAATGCAAAAGTCATAAAAAAAAAAAAAAAATTACCCCAAGGATGAAATTCAGCCTCCTCCGTCGTCCCAGTGTTGGGTTTTAGATCCTCATGATGAAAACACGCTCAAAATATATTTTTATAGCTCAAATGGTGTTTACAATGGAGAGAAAAGAATAAAATGGTGTAAAACTGTAATCTGCGACGCACAAAAAGCGTCACAGAATGAACGATAAAACACAAGTGTTGCTGATGTTTAGACTGCACTGCGACCCACGGTTTGTGCGTCTTAGACACTGTTGATAAACCACTGTCCTTGCAAGTCTGTTCTTCGTGTTCTTGGTGTTCTTCATCATCAGCAGCAGCAGAAACAGAGTTTCATCAACTCTTGATTTCTGCTTCTCTGGACCTTCTCTCGACCCCAAACTCTCACCTCTTCTATGAGTCCCCAGCACTCTATATATACTCCACAGGATCAAGAAGTCTCGCTATAACTCGAGATAATTCTCTCTTAACTCGGTTTGATGAAAAAATATTCTGGGAATATTTTCTTCCCTGATTTAGCTTCTCACGCGTAGATTTCCATCCTGGTCACTCTAGAAATGTTTACACACGACCCACAATGTTGCTAGATCCCTCATGCATGAGCAGAACACGCTCAAATCTTCTCCAATCCCGTGTCCAACCCGTGTTTCCCTGTTTTGCATTCCGTGAATTATCCAGCTAATTATGGCCAAATTTGATCGAACCAAAAGCCCAAAACGTGTTTGCTAGGACATATCACAACTTCCTACCAAAAATCAGCCATTGAATCGCCCTAGAACACGTTCAAAAATTCCAACAAAACATCTGCCAATTGATAGTATTTTTTCCCGCCAATTTTTGGTTTTTGAATTTGGGAAGAAGATGTCCTCCCCCTAACCAGAACTGGGGTGCGAATAGAAGCTGCCTTTGGGGTGACCTGGGGTGCCCCTTAGTAATTGAGGTGCCCCTTATCCAACGGTGAAAGTCCGAAAAACACGTGTCCTCCGGGGCTTTTACCAACTTTTCGAGCCGAATTTTCCAAAAAATGTCTATTTTCCAAAGGTGCCTACAAACACATAAAACACCAAAATTAGTACAAACTCGAGTGCCAACAATATATAGTATTGAGATAAAATTAAACACAAAAATGTATCTATCAACAACCTACACGAAACATCGAACATCAGGGATGAACACCAAATTGTGAAAAAAGATGCGTTAAGAGCCGCACAAGTTCATCTATTTGATGGTTATTTACCTTTGACTTAACATTTTTGAATCCGGCTAGATTTAGGACGAGTTCAACAGTTTTGCCAGCTTTAATCCTTGTTGTGGTAAGGGAAGCCATAGATATATCTAGGAAAAGAAACAAGTCACAGTCCAGCATTTTAGGAAATCAGGGGAGAATAAACAAGTTATTTTTTAAGTTAGGAATGCAAGGAGAGGGAGAGGGAGAGGGGAGAAATACGCATGTACGCGAACCTTTGTTTTCTTATACTCGGTTTGCACTGCATGTGTAATCGCGTGCTCCTCGTGTCTCTCTACATAATGAAGATTCTGGAAGCATCTCTCATATGCCTGAGAATCACAAAAGCAGTTAGCAACTGACAAAATGAGATGACCAAAAGATATAAAAAAAAGTTAAAAAACGCATACAACAATATTAAGAAGAAAAACAACTCCTGATAAAAAATGCATACAACAATATCAAGGAGAAAAACAACTCTTAAAGATAAATCGAGCCATTAAGAAATATAGGGATCTTTTATCAGTTATTTCTTTTCCTAGTGGGCTAAGAAGTAATTATCTAGTGTTCTTCTCATGTGAATAACCTGATAAACTCATAAAGTACCTGAACTTTATACAACTATTTTTAACTGCAGTTTACGAGAGTAGTGTTCTGATAATGTGACAGGTGTCTGTGTTAGAAGTTAAGCAGAAAGAGTAATAGGGCAGTACTTGTGCCATGAAAATGTCTAACCATATCTGAGATGGTATCGGCCCTTTTGAAGTGCAATGGGAGCCGCTGGACCTTTTCCCTTTGCAAAACCAATGACTCCATTGTAGTTCCCACAAACTAACATAGGCGTGTACTTGAAAATTTGTTCACCCTAGAACAAAGAGGACGACAGAACAATTATCGGCAAAATAACCAATACAGAACGCGAGTTATTTGACAAAATATAGCTTTCATACCTTAGTTACTTTACATGTTCGGTTCATATCAACTAATCGCGTATCAAAACCCTGACATAATAGAAAAACATTAGCAGGGAAGAAATACTGATAGACATCAAGAAATTGGGAATGCAGTATTAAGCGCTGCAAAATGTATATGCATAAAGTTCCCATTACAGCTTTCAGAAAGAAAAACGTAAGCAAAATGTATATGCATAAAGTTCCCATTACAGGTTTCATAAAGAAAAACGTAATTATGATAACAACAGTGACACAATATTAGCTAGGCATACTTCCGTCAAATGCCATATAGACTTTATGGATAAAAAAAAGGCACATATATGCAGCATTAGACCAGAAACATTCAATTTAAGCTTTGTGAGCCTAAACTTGAACCAAAGATGAATGCCAAAATACTTTCAAAAGACAACCAATGACTAGAAATAAGATAGCCAGGACCATAAGTCAAAATGAAACGGATATGTTGCAGACTCTTGACTTCTTGAGAAAAACCTACAGAACCTACCATTGTTTAGCTTCAATTCCAAAAATGGAAATTGACTCTAACTAACTTATTAATTCTTATGGTTGCATGTCTAGCCTATACATATGCAACTCCATCATAATAAATAAATAAAATGGATGAAATGTGCAAGGGAAAGGATAGGTGCATCCTTTTCCATCCTACGGTCAAATGAAAATATCTGCATACTTGCCGATGCAACAAACGATTGCACAATTCGGAAATAAGTTAACCCCTATTAACCATTGAATATTAGAGCATTCTTTATCTAACTCTAATAATCATTATCAGATTTTTTAAATGGAATTTAAAATTAACCTTATATGAATACATACAGAGACATACAAACATACTTTCCTGTAAAGTGGTCTTCTTTTCTCCTCATTTAAACAATTTTTCTCCTCTGCGAGTTCTTTAATCTCCTCCTCCAAAACCCTCCCCTTCTTTCCAAATGTATGATCCAGTGCCGCTAACTTCTCTTCAAGCTTGCTGTCAATGGCATTGATCTTCTCTATCAATATATCATCCTTATCATCAATGAAATATTGATCCTAATCATCATCCCCAAACCCTTTAATCAATTTCCTTTCTTTGTCAAATCCTCATGAATGCTCTACAGAAACATCCGCGTTGCCTCGTCCTTTGTCGTGCTGAATAAATCCAGAATTTGTAGGATTATTAGGATCATAAGTCTCTTTCCAATGTACCATTCTCATGGCTCTATTCAGTTTATGAAGAATCATAAACCTCTCCTTCCCAGTCGCGTCTTTCAAACGGATCATCAGCTCTCCTATAACCCTATACTCAGATGCAAGTTGCAGATGCTTTTGCTCAAAGTGGTCCATTTTATGCATCCAGTTGTGAGCTTCGTCAAGGGTTTCTAAAAATAAAAGGCATAAATGATTGATAATGAAGTACTTCACATACTGATTCTCTCAACATCATAAATATACAAGAAACTCAATTATTAGAACCATTCAGTTTCTTCCAAAACAAAACAAAATGTGTTAAAAGATATTCAACTGTAACCCATGAATACGTGAAGCCACCAAGTTCAGCTGGAAGGCAAGTGGAGTGCATCCCCCTTGCCATGCCTCTCCACCGAGGAGTTGGTTCACACCTTCTCCTCAAGCCGAAAAACGAACACAAGGAATGTCATTTTAATCAAGTCATAAACATTCGACCGATACAATTCTCAAGCTCTCTAATATAACAAAACAATCCAAATGTGCCTCATCTAAAGAAATATCATATGACATATGACTAAGTAACTACCTCATCTAAAGAAATATCATATAGCATATGACTAAGTAACTAGAAAAGAGACAAAGTTTACCAGAATGAGCAAAGTTGGTGAGTAATTCAGCATGACAGTTACATTTCTTTCCAAATTCATCGGATCGTTTCTGAACAACATCAGCTTCCCATCTCTCATCAACTTCACTTTTTGAATCAGTTGGTTCTTCATGTTCCCCAAGTGGCCCTTTCTCTTTAGCATTTTTCTTTTCAAGTTTCTCAATCATTTGACCAACGCTTGTTAGAGCATTGCTCGGTCGAACTCGCATGCGTTGCTATCTCAAACATGTTTGTCAATGTTAGTGATCAAAACTATAAGTCTTTATTTCTATCCTACTATAACTAAGGTCTCGTACTAGGATAAAAAGTGTAGTTGAGCTCAAGAACTCCATGGAAATCATCATACAAGACGAAGGACTACTCTCAAGGAACTGGTGGATCTTCATCGACTAAAAGGTATATGGATACTTGAACTTATCTATCACTTAAAAGTCTATCTACTTTATCTCTTATTCTTGAGACAAAAGTCATTTTGTTATATAGACTTTGATTATACACATTTGCTATTTCGAGCCGAGTTTATCTCGCCTATCTATTTCTCGAAATATGTGTTGGTAAGCTTTTGCTTTGGCCAAGTTCATCTTTACCTAGTGACCAAAGTCATGTTATGTTTCAATCACTTTGGAAATTGCTCTGACGAAAAATGGTTTGTGAATAACAACTATATAACGTCCTCTGAGTTCAATGATTGAAATGAGAGTTTAGATTATATAACCATTGGTGGATATAAGCATTGTTGTGGAAACACGTATATGTATAAGTCCTTATTCCTTGAACCGAAGTTTGCGAACTTTGTTGATCAAGAGAACCAGAATAGTGGCGTGAGCTAAGTCCGCGAACTCAGTCCGCGAACCCAGTCCGCGAACTTGAGTTGGTTATATTTAAAAACGATTGTTTGTGAACTTATTCATATTAACTAAGGAATGCTAAATGCAAACCGTGGATATATAGTTCATGAACCGATTCGAGTGAATCAAATCGTTTTTGCTTCAATTGTGTCTTGTGTAGTTACATAAGATTTCCTTGCAATTGAACAACTTTCTAACTAGTTCATTTGAGTCATTTGAACTAGTTATAGTGAAGAAGAACATGGTTGATAAGAAAGTGCTCATATGGCTAACCATTAGTTAACTATTGTTGAACCAATAAAAGTTCATGTTTGGGTACGGTTATATAAACCCAAAATAGTACATTTCATTTGTATGTAACAAGCTAAGTTTTCGATCTAACGGTTGAGAAATATTAGCTTGAATTTAATCAGGTTTTCATCTAACGGTGAATATTGAATGCTTTGTTACCAAGCTAACATTGATTGCAAACCCTGATTTGAAAGACTATATAAGGGAGAACTCTAGCAACTGGGAAACCTAATCTCCACACCTTATGTGTGATACTAGTTGTGTAAGCTATAGTGGATTCTCCTTTAACCTTAAGTTTTCTTCTCTAAACCAGGTTAACGACTTAAAGACTTCATTGGGATTGTGAAGCCAGACGATACTACTTTCTCGTAGTTGTGTGATCTGATCTTGCTGTTTCTATCGTACGAGTACAATTGTAAGGATTAGCTTGAGATTGATATCTCCGATAGGTAAGATAGAAAAGTAATCACAAACATCTTCGTCTCATCGTTTGTGATTCCACAATATCTTTTTTCGCCACGTCGATTAAGATTATTGTGAGGTGATTGATAATACTAGATTGTTATTCGGGAATATAAGTATGGTTTATCAATTGGTTCCTGTTCACCTTGATTTATCAAAAGACGGAACAAAAACTCATAGGCATATTCGTGGGAGACGGATTTATCTACTCTGTAGACTTTTCTGCGTGATACATATTTGCTTATTAAAGTCTTCGACTTTGGGTCGTAGGAACTCTTAGTTGTGGGTCAGATCAGCTAAGGGAATCAAGTGCGTAGCATCCTGCTGGGATCAGAGACGTAGGAGCATAACTGTACCTTGGATCAGTGTGAGATTGATTGGGGTTCAACTACAGTCCACACCGAAGTTAGTTTGAAGTAGGCTAGTATCTGTAGCGGCTTAATACAATGTGTTTGTTCAATCTGGACTAAGTCCCGGGGTTTTTCTACATTTGCGGTTTCCTCGTTAACAAAATTCTGGTGTATGTGTTATTTCTTTTCCGCATTATATTTTGTTATATAATTGAAATATCACAGGTTGTGGGTTGTTCAATCAATTAGAATATCCGACCTTTTGGTTGTTGATTTAAATTGATTGACACTTGGATATTGGTCTTTGGTACCATCCAAGTTATCTATCTAGTATTTGATAAAGACTCGCAGATTTCTATTTGCTTGAGTATATATCAAATCGAGAGATTGAGATATAAACTCTTTGATATACTTTTTATCTAGATTGAGTCTGAATGTCTAGTTGATTCTATAGAAAGTATATTGGAGTTTGTCCATACAGATTGCTAATCGAAATATTGGGTGTGGTTGTTGTACCCCCGTTTTTCAATTGGTATCAGAGCAGGCAAACGCGTTTAAGACCTCAAAAGTCTGTGTTTGTAGCGATCTGAGGATGGACGATATTATCTCTGATAAACGCGTCACCAGAAATAAAAGTTATGTCTCGTAGAAATATTCTTCAATCTCAAATATAGACGAACCTTGTGTTCAAACAAGACAGGCAGGCTTCGACATGTGTTTTTCCGATTACCCTTCAAAATAGTTTATCTCTCTAAATGAATGAGAAATAGCTGAAGAGAGTGATTTGATTCTAAATCTTGCTAGAATCCAAGCTGATAGATTTAATCGGTTAAAACATCATGTCAATGTTCTCCTTGGTGTAGTACGAGACTGCAATTTCAAAGAAAATACTGAGGATCACTCTTCACGTATGGTTCTCGAGGCAAGCCTCAAAAAGGATGCTTCGGAAATAGAACATCCCTTGAAGAAATCTCTATTCAAGGATGCTCTAAGCAGTCTAATATACCAAGTACTTCTGCTGCCACTAAAAACGTTCCAGCTTCAGAAGTAAAATCGGAATCCCTTCAAGTCAAAAAGAATGTGCCTGAAATCCCCATTGATCAAGGATGTTCCACATCACATGGAAGGAAGAAATCTCCTAACGAGGTTGTTAAGACTACTTTGTCTAATCACTCTTGTGATCAGAAAGTATGCCTCTTTTGCAATGCAAAAGGATCTGCTAAACAAAAAAGAAACTCTAGGTTGAATAAAAAATCCTTTGTTCAACTTCAACACACCTTAGACTTAATCCTCAAAGGTGTAACTGACATCCGTATGTCTAAACCAATTGGTTTTCATACATACCCTGTGTATGTTACCAGGAAGGTCAATTCAATGATTTCCTCAAATGTTTCAAAGCAGAACAGAAGTCTTAACGAAAAATATTTAAGAATGGAACAAGTCTCTCCTATTGTCAAAAGAGATGGTAATGTTGTCCTTGATGTGAATAAGATTCCAGAAGAAAGGAGCAAAAATGATGATATGAGAAATATCCTGAAGGATATGATTGAAAGGAATAAGGAAACTATCAACAAGTTGTCAATTCCCCCAAGGCAAAAATCCACTGGTAAGGACTCAAACTATGTCTCGTATTTTGATGACAGTAAGTTTTATGATAATTTCTCACATCAAAAGGAATCCCTCTCTAGATTCAGAAGGAAAAAGAGACTCGGTCATAAACATAATTCTTTTAATGAGCTCAGAGCTCATATTTGTGATAATTAATCACAAGGGTTAAGAACTTGCTCATAAAAATCATGTTGAGCAAGATGTGTAAAAATCAGGTATACTTGGGAAATTTTGTGTTCTGCTTAGTTGAGTTATCCTCTTATCATTTATAGCTAAACTAGTTCTTTGCAGACAATATTTCCTAAGAAGTATTTGTGGTGTCTAGTATCGTTTCTCTTTTTTTATGCAATTCTTATTACAACTATGTGGCCTGCTACACTTGTTCTCTAAATTACGTAATTGAAGTTATGAAATTTATTGAGCCACTTATGAATTCTCATGTAGTAAAAGTTTTTTTTTTGTTGTTTTATTCTTTATGGGCCATGTTGTATTCATATGTGTACACGGGTTACCATCACGAGTCGACAGTTTGTAAACGCTAAAGGTCTTCTTCCCTAAGAAACCATATAAATACCAAACCTCCGAGTCATGCTTGCGTACTCTAGGTTATTTTGGTTTATCAAGAATGTCGTCCTCTTCACGATCTTGTGGTTTTCCAAAAGGCTTTCTTGATAAAGGTATTGGTTTCGAGTCCGAAGGGAGGAACAAAAGAACCCTTGTATGTGAAGGTCATCCTAATGCCTCATGTTACTATGCCTATACTCATGAGGATGTTGAGAAGGAGGATATGATCTCTGCTGAAGTGGTTCATGATTTTATTAAATATTTTAAGGAATCAAAGCTGCAACTTGTTGATACCTTGAAAAGTCTTAATGTGTTAAGAACTGAGTTGGAAAAGGTTACGTCTGACCTTGGTCTCGTGAAAGCACAAATTAAAGACCTTCTCAATGAAGATATATTTTCTAAAGATGCAATAGATGCTGTCGATCACAAGTTCAACGATCTCAAGACTCATGAGGATCCAGAACCGTCCATTTAACTGTGTTCGGCATTGACATAGAAGTCTGTTTTTGGTTTAGCTTGTTGATTTTTAGTTTTCCTAGTAAATCTTCTTTTTTCTCGTTTTGTTTATAAGAATAACTAGAGTTTGGAATAGCCATTATTGTGATTACACATAGTTATGTCCAACGTTTTCATCTTCATGTTTTTAGATTTATTTGTTTAAATTCTAAATTGTTTGGAAGATAATTTTTGCAGTACTAATCTTTATGGTTTTATATATTGCAGATTATTATGGGATATGTATGTTTGCGTCCGCGAACTATGATTGTCACATACCTTGTAAAAAGTAAAGTCTTTCGTAAGTCGATATGCATGTGTTGATAAAAGAATGAATGGACTTTTGACAAATACAAAAGTTAAGCCTATTATGTCAATTATTGATGGAAGATAGGTTAAAATATTTTGTTTTGAAGGATTATGTCTATTGTATGTCATTGTGAAAATGGTGATGGAAAATAGAATGAGTCCTTGCTTATTCCACGGTATTAGGTCGATCTCTGATCCACAATTTTTGTGTATATACTGTGTTGTTCCATAAGGTGTCTTATGTTGAGCTCTATCGACTGAGTTATTGTTTTGGCTTAGTTGTTGTTCCATGAGGTACTTTATGTTGAGCATGATCAACTAAGTTAATCATCTTGTTTGGTTATTTAGTTGTTGCTCCGTAAGTTTTCTTATGTCGAGCATGACCAATTAAATTGATTACTTTTTGTGATTAGTTTGGTTGTGTATTCCGATTAAATTAATTATGGGTTCTCTTATGATTAATCTAATTGAGTATTTTTAAGTCTCCACAAGTTCACTTATGTTGAGCATTTCCGGTTAAATTAATCATGAATTCTCTTGTGGTTAATTTAATTGAGTATTTTGGATTCAAATTCATACTTGTATGTGATTTTTTATGTCCAAAGAAATCATTCTTTTCTTTCGAAATTAAGATCGCTCTTGTTGTTCTTTCAGGAATGACATAATATGGGGAGAGTTCTTAATTGAACTTGTGTTTAATTGCCAAATATTTGTGGGGAGTGCGGCTGTGGAATATTATTGGGGTTATGTTGTATCTTTAAACTCCTTGATGAATGCATTTAGCTTCGGCTTTATGATTGCATCTAAATAAGTTGATATATGCTTTCTTTTGGTCATGAAATATCTCTTTCGGAAATTTCATTAGGATCCCATTCTTGTACCTTTGCCAATTTTATTGACAAAAAGGGGGAGAATTAATATGTAGTTCACACTACAAATACATATGGTTTTCGGATCATTATGTAAGGGGGAGTGGTTTCCATGTGAGATGGAGTATTGACTAAGGGGGAGTGATACATATCACCATAGTATTTTTGTTGAAGTTGTGATACAATTGAACTTTGACGCTGTATAATGATACTATGACACTGTATAACAATGATCGAGAATTATGTTTTCTCATTGTTATAGCTACGGATTTTCAACAACGATGATGCTGAACTTACAACCTTTGGGATCATTGGAGTACTTGGAAGTGACGAAGATTTCGAGTAATGTTGAAGATTAGACATGTGGAATAGGAGCTACAAAAGTTAGTTTATTTATTTTTTGTATTCCATATGTATTAATAGTTTTGTCACTAAAATTGACAAAGGGGGAGATTGTTAGAGCATTGCTCGGTCGAACTCGCATGCGTTGCTATCTCAAGCATGTTTATCAATGTTAGTGATCAAAACTATAAGTCTTGATTTCTAGCCTATTATAGCTAAGGTCTCGGACTAGGATAGAAAGTGTAGTTGACCTCAAGAACTCCATGTTAATCATCATACAAGACGAAGGACTACTCAAGGAACTGGTGGATCTTCATCGACTAAAAGGTATGTGGAGACTTGAACTTATCTATCACTCAAAAGTCTATCTACTCTATCTCCTATTCTTGAGACAAAAGTCGTTTTGTTATATAGACTTTGATTATACACATTTGCTATTTCGAGCCGAGTTTATCTCGTCTATCCATTTCTCGAAATATGTGTTGGTAATCTTTTGCTTTGGCCAAGTTCATCTTTACATAGTGACGAAAGTCATGTTATGTTTCAATCACTTTGAAAATGGCTCTGACGAAAAATGGTTTGTGAATAACAACTATATAACGTCCTCTGAGAATGTTTCAATGATTGAAATGAGAGTTTAGATTATATAACCATTGGTGGATATAAGCATTGTTGTGGAAACACATATATGCATAAGTCCTTATTCCTTGAACCGAAGTTTGTGAACTTTGTTGATCAAGAGAACCGGAATAGTGGCGTGAGCTAAGTCCGCGGACTGGCGGAAGTTCTCGACCCGAGAAAATCTGCTGGAGTTTGTGAACTCCTTCCGGGAACTTAAGTCCGCGAACCCAGTCCACGAACTTGAGTTGGTTATATCTAAAAACGATTGTTTGTGAACTTATTCATATTAACTAAGGAATATTAAATACAAACCGTGGATATATAGTTCATGAACCGATTCGAGTGAATCAAATCGTTTTTGCTTCAATTGTGTCTTGTGTAGTTATATAAGATTTCCTTGCAATTGAACAACTCTCTAACTAGTTCATTTGAGTCATTTGAAGTAGTTATGGTGAAGAAGAACATAGTTGATATGAAAGTGCTCATATGGCTAACCATTGGTTAACTATTGTTGAACCAACAAATGTTCATGTTTGGGTGCGGTTACATAAACCCAAAATAGTACATTTCATTTGTGTGTAACAATCTAAGTTTTCGATCTAACGTTTGAGAAATATTAGCTTGAATTTAATCAGGTTTTCATCTATCGGTGAATATTGAATGCTTTGTTACCAAGCTAACATTGATTGCAAACCCTGATTTGAAAGACTATATGAGGGAGAACTCTAGCAACTGCAAAACCTAATCTCCACACCTTACGTGTGATATTAGTTGTGTAAGCTAGAGTCGATTCTCCTTTAACCATAGTTTTTCTTCTCTAAACCAGGTTAACGACTTAAAGACTTCATTGGGATTGTGAAGCCAGACCGATACTACTTTCTCATAGTTGTGTGATCTGATCTTGTTGTTTCTATCGTACGAGTACAATCGTAAGGATTGGCTTGAGATTGATATCTCCAATATGCAAGATAGAAAAGTAATCACAAACATCTTCGTCTCATCGTTTGTGATTCCACAATATCTTTTTCGCTGCGTCGATTAATATTATTGTGAGGTGATTGATAATACTAGGCTGTTCTTCGGGAATATAAGTCCGGTTTATCAATTGGTTCCTGTTCACCTTGATTTATCAAAAGACGGAACAAAAACTCATAGGTATATTCGTGGGAGACGGATTTATCTATTCTGTAGACTTTTCTGTGTGATACAGATTTTTTTCTTAAAGTCTTCGACTTTGGGTCGTAGCAACTCTTAGTTGTGGGTGAGATCAGCTATGGGAATCAAGTGTGTAGCATCCTTCTGGGATTAGAGACGTAGGAGCATAACTGTACCTTGGATTAATGTGATATTTATTGGGGGTTCAAGTACAGTCCAGACCGAAGTTAGTTTGAAGTAGGCTAGTATCTGTAGCGGCTTAATACAATGTGTTTGTTCAATCTGGACTAAGTCCCGGGGTTTTTCTACATTTGCGGTTTCCTCGTTAACAAAATTCTGGTGTATGTGTTATTTCTTTTCCGCATTATATTTTGTTATATAATTGAAATATCACAGGTTGTGGGTTGTTCAATCAATTAGAATATCCGACCTTTTGGTTGTTGATTTAAATTGATTGACACTTGGATATTGGTCTTTGGTACCATCCAAGTTATCTATCTAGTATTTGATAAAGACTCGCAGATTTCTATTTGCTTGAGTATATATCAAATCGAGAGATTGAGATATAAACTCTTTGATATACTTTTTATCTAGATTGAGTCTGAATGTCTAGTTGATTCTATAGAAAGTATATTGGAGTTTGTCCATACAGATTGCTAATCGAAATATTGGGTGTGGTTGTTGTACCCCCGTTTTTCAATTGGTATCAGAGCAGGCAAACGCGTTTAAGACCTCAAAAGTCTGTGTTTGTAGCGATCTGAGGATGGACGATATTATCTCTGATAAACGCGTCACCAGAAATAAAAGTTATGTCTCGTAGAAATATTCTTCAATCTCAAATATAGGCGAACCTTGTGTTCAAACAAGACATGCAGGCTTCGACATGTGTTTTTCCGATTACCCTTCAAAAGAGTTTATCTCTCTAAATGAACGAGAAATAGCTGAAGAGAGTGATTTGATTCTAAATCTTGCTAGAATCCAAGCTGATAGATTTAATCGGTTAAAACATCATGTCAATTTTTTCCTTGGTGTAGTACGGGACTGCAATTTCAAAGAAAATACCGAGGATCACTCTTTATGTATGGTTCTCGAGGCAAGCCTCAAAAAGGATGCTTTGGAAATAGAACATCGCTTGAAGAAACTCTCTATTCAAGGATGCTCTAAGCAGTCTAATATACCAAGTAATTCTGCTACGACTAAAAACGTTCCAGCTCCAGAAGTAAAATCGGAATCCCTTCTAGTCAAAAAGAATGTGTCTGAAATTCCCATTGATCAAGGATGTTCCACATCACATGGAAGGAAGAAATCTCCTAATGAGGTTGTTAAGACTACCTTGTCTAATCACTCTTGTGATCAGAAAGTATGCCTCTTTTGAAATGCAAAAGGATCTGCTAAACAAAAGAGAAACTCTAGGTTGAATAAAAAATCCTTTGTTCAACTTCAACACACCTTAGACTTAATCCTCAAAGGTGTAACTGAATCAGTTGGTTCTTCATGTTGCCGAAGTGGCCCTTTCTCTTTAGCATTTTGCTTTTCAAGTTTTTCAATCATTGGACCAACTCTCATATAATCTTCTTCTTCTTCTTCTGCATCATCATTATCATCAAGCAAACCAGATTTTATTTTCTCATCTTTCTCTTTTTGTTTCGCCGCCTCCGCCTCCTCTAGAAGTTTTTGGATTACTCTATCGCTGAAGGGGAAAAAAATGAACTGAATATGTAATGAGATAATGATAGATTTGATTTAGTCATTTTCAAATGATGAATTGGGGGGCTAGAATTTGAGATTTTTCTGCATATATTTTTGTGAGTGCTAAGGTTTTTTGAGGATGATAATTTTAGGAGTATCCGTGACCATGTTCCTCTCGATTTGCTTATTGATGCGGCCATTTTTGTGTCGAGGAGATATCTCACTGCACCATTTGACTGAGAAGGAAAGAAACAGAAGTATAAATCTCGTAAAACCCTTGAGAGGAGAAAATTAAGGGTCTAACTCGGTGTCAGATTTGCAACTCATAAGAAGGATACACAACTCTCACAACTCTCCATTATAGGGATGGCAACGAGGCGGGTATGGGGCGGGACCGTAAAATATTTGTGGTTTCCTTTTTCCACGAATAGCTAGGGTTTGCAAAAGATTGCATTCCTTAATTTATAAATGTATTAGTTCATGAACAGCCGATTTTAGAACTTTAACCAGCTCAAGTACGCATACCGGTTTGCATACCTAAGTGGCCGGACTAAGTTTGGGTTCGCCAGCACGCATACCATCAATGTTAGTAGAATTCCGGAACTTGAACTTTACGCCAGTACGCATACCGGTATGCATACTTAAGTTCCCGAACTTCACTTAACCAATGAGTACGCATACGGGTATGCATACCATGGTTCCAAGACTATCACCAAACCAAGCAGTACACATACGGGTATGCATACCATGGTTTTGGATATGGACAACATATATGCAAGTACGCATACTATGCTATATCCAATCATGGTTAGTCGTTCTAAACTCAATTTTTAATCATTGAAACTTTCTTAGAGGATGACAATAGTTGTTTTCCCCAAACCATTAGCATCAAAGAGATTTTCAAGTTATTGAAAATAATCAATACGAAACATTCCAGGTTTACATCAAATGATTGTATCACACAAATCATGTAAGATGTTACCCAACAATTTTCACATGATCATCTTTTGACTTGTGTCAAGATGAGATGAACTTGGTTAAAGAGAAATCTTACCAACATATATTTCGAGAAATGTAAGCGAGTTAAACTCAGCTCGAAATATCAAATGTGTATAATCGAATACTATATAGTAATACGACTTTTGTCTCAAGAAGGGAGATAGAGTAGAAATAGACTTTCTGAATGATAGATGAGTTTCAGTTTCAACATACCTTTTGTTGATGAAGCAATCTCTCCTTAGTAGTTCTTCATATTCAATCAATTAACGTCGTGAAGTCTACAGTTCAACTACACACTTTATCCTAGTTCGAGACATTACTATAAGTAGACTATAAATCAAGAATTATAGTTTTGATCACTAAACTTGACAAACAAGCTTGAGATAGCAATGCTTGCAAGTTCAACCGAGCAGTTCTCTAACACCTCTAAAGAAAAATATTATTTCATGGAAAAAATAGCATATATGATAGTCTTTTACCAGTTTGTTTCTTGAAAGGAATTTTCTTTTTAGATAATCTAGAATTTCAGTTTTGGTAACAAATATGTTATTTTGTTTTAATAGACATCATTTTAAACTATTATCCACTATATAACAATAATAAATATTTTGTTATGTTGTACGTGATACCACAAGTATCACATATATATAACTGTTATCCATATGTATTCTTAAGTCCACGAATAAAAATAGGTTTTTAAAAAAAAAAAAAAATCTCATAGTTTCGTTGCTTATCATATACTCAATCTTAAACACTTTAGGAACGGGTATCAGTTTATACTCGATCTTAAAATGGGTATAAGTACATAGTCATTCTCATATAGTGTACAGACTCATTATGGCTAGGAATTACTAAATTTCTAGCCGTAAATGAACTATGTTTAGGAGTTCTTCTAGAAAATGATGAACTCCCAGTTGCAAGTGACTCTGAAAATACAAAATTATTGTCATACAATTTCTAGTTGTAAATAATGTTTTCGAAGTCGTAGAATATATAACGACTAGGTTGTAGTCTTGATTTGTAGACGCAAGTCTTACCTGTGGTCGGGAAATGATAAACTCCTACCCATAGAATGCCTTTTGTTGTATCTAAAAGTTAACTCAAATTATTACTCTATCTTTACCAATAATACTTAATTAGTTTAGCTTATTAAATTTATTAACTCAAATTAATTAAGTGCATATTAGTTATAATAAAAAATAATAAGATAATGGATTATAGAGTTCATTATATGATACAATATTTTCATCTTGTCAATCCTCAAAACTTTCATTCTGCAGCCTCACTATAATGAGCCCAATCAATTTAAAGTCATAACGGTACCAAAGCCAATGTTCAAGGATCAATCAATCACAATCAACAACCAAAGGTTAGATTAATAAATTGATCGATTCAACGCACAACATGTGATATTTCAATCATATAACAAATATAACGCGAAAAAGAAATAACAACGACACCAGAAGTTTTGTTAACGAGGAAACCGCAAATGCAGAAAAACCTCGGGACCAAGTCTAGTTTTTAATGCCACACTGTATTAAGCCTCTACAGACACTAGCCTAATACCAATGAACTTCGGACTGGACTGTAGTTGAACCATAATCAATCTCACACAGATTCAAGGTATAGTTGCGCTCCTTACGTCTCTGATCCCAGCAAGATACTACGCACTTGATTCCCTTAGGTGATCTCACCCACAACTAAGAGTTGCTACGACCAAAATTCGAAGACTTGATAAACAAATCTGTCTCACACAGAAAAGTATATAAAATGAATAAATCTGTCTACCACAGAAATACCCAAGAGTTTTTGTTCTGTCTTTTGATAAATCAAGGTGAATAGGAACCAATTGATAATCCGATCTTATATTCCCGAAGAACAACCTAGAATATCAATCACCTCAAAATAATCTTAATCATATGGAAACGAAACAAGATATTGTGGAATCACAAACAATGAGACGAAGATGTTTGTGACTTCTTTTTATCTTTCATATCGGAGATCACTCTCGAGCAAATATAGAGAAGATAGTAATCAACCATGATAGAACAGGGCAAGATAAGAACACGCAACTACAGAGAAAATAGTTGGGTCTGGCTTCACAATCCCAATGAAGTATTTAAGTCGTTAGCCTACAAGGTTTCGTGAAAAACCTAAGGTTAAAGAAGAATCGGCTCTAGATTATGCAACTAGTAACACACATGAGGTGTGGGTATTAGTTTTCCCAATTGCTAGAGTTCTCCTTTATATAGTTTTCAAATCAGGGTTTGCAATCTAAGTTACCTTGGTAACCAGGCATTCAACATTCACCGTTAGATGAAACCTGAATTAATCCAAGATAATATCTTTCAACCATTAGATTGAACTTAGCTTGTTATACACAAATGAAATGCACTTTTCATTTAGGTTTGAGTAACCGTACCTAAACATGTACACCGGTTTGGCTCAACAGTAGTTAACCAAAGTTAGCTATATGAACATTATCATATCAACCTTATTCATCTTAATCACAACTAGTTCAAATGACTTCAAATGAACTAGTTATAGAGTTTTTCTATTGTTATATTCTCATAGAAGTATACAAGAACACAATTGAAGCAAAATCGGTTTGATTCACTTGAATCAATTCATGAACATTATAGCCATGGTTTGTAAAGATTGCATTCCTTATTATATAAATGTATTAGTTCATGAAAATAACGATTCTAGAACAATAACCACTCAAGTATGCAAACGGGTACGCATACATAAGCAGTCGGACCAAGTTTGATTTTCGCCAGTATGTGAACGGGTATGCATACCTCCAAACCCAGCAGAAATTCTCGGATATGAACCTTACACAAGCATGCATACGGGTACGCATACTTAGGTTCCCGGACTTCTCAAACCAACGGGTATGCATACGGGTATGCATACTTTGGTTCCAGGTCATTGATTTACATATATGCAAGTACGCATACTATGCTTATATCCACTTGTTTTAAACTCTATTTCAATCATTGAAACTTTTTTAGAAGATGACAATATTCGTTTTCACACACTATTAGCATCAAAGCGATTTTCAAGTTATTGAAATAATCATAACAAAACATTCAAAGTCTACACCAAATGATTGTATCCCACAAACCATGTAAGATGTTACTCGGCAATTTTCACATGATCATCTTTTGACTTTTTTCAAGAATATAAGATGAACTTGGTTGAAGCGAAAGCTTACCAACACATATTTCGAGAAATAGATAAGCGAGTTAAACTCAGCTCGAAGTCTCAAATGTGTATAAACGAAAACTATCGTAATACGAGTTTTGTCTCAATATAGGAGATAGAGTAGAAATAAACTTTCCAAGTGATAGATGAGTTTCAATCTCCATATACCTTTTTGTTGATGAAGTTCCATAAGTTACCCTTAGTAGTTCTTTGTCTTCAATGATGAACCGTGAAGTCTAAAGCTCAACTACACAAACTATCCTATTCCGAGACATCACTATAAGTAGACTAGAAATCAAGACTTATAGTTTTGATCATTAACATTGACAAACAAGCTTGAGATAGAAACGCTTGCGAGTTCGGCCGAGTAGTGCTTTAACAAACCTAATCCCCACACCTCTTGTGTGATATTATTTGCGACTAGATTCGATTCTCCTTTAACCTTAGGTTTTTCTCAAAACCATGTAGGTTAACGACTTAAAGACTTCATTGGGATTGTGAAGCCAGACCCAACTATTTTCTCTGTAGTTGCATTTTCTGATCTTGTGTTTATACTATCGTGTTTGAGTACTATATTCTCTAAGAATCTCCAAGATAAAAAGTAGTCACAAACATCTTCGTCCCATCGTTCGTGATTCCACAATAACTTGTTTCGCTTCTATAAGTTAAGTTATTGTGAGGTGATTGATATTTCTAGGCTTTTCTTAGTGAATATAAGTCTGGATATCAATTGGTTCTTGTTCACCTTGATTTATCAAAAGACAGAACAAAACTTGTAGGTATTTCTGTGGGAGACAGATTTATCTATTCCTATAGACATTTTTGTGTGAGACAAATTTGTTTATTAAAGTCTTCGAATTTGGGTCGTAGCAACTCTTGGTTGTGGGTGAGATCAACTAAGGGAATCAAGTGTGCAAAGTCCTGCTAGGATTCAGAGGCGTAAGGAACGCGACTCTACCTTGATCAGTGTGAGATTGATTAAGGCTCAACTACATTCCAGTCCGAAGTTTATTTGCAGTAGGTTAGAGGTTGTAGCGGCTTAATACAATGTGGTGTTCAAATCTTGAATAGGTCCCAGGGTTTTTCTTCATTTGCAGTTTCCTCGTTAACAATTTTTTTGGTGTCTATGTTATTTCTTTTCCGCATTATATTTGTTTATATAATTGAAATACCACAGGTTGTGCATAGTTCAATCAATTAGATAATCCAATATTTGGTTGTTGATATAAATTTATTAGAACTTGAACATTGGTCTTTGGTGTCGTTCAAGTTGTTTCTCATATTAATCCAGCTCACATATTTCTATTTGTTCGATTGCATATTGATTTGAGAAACCGAGATATAACTCTTGGATATATTTCCATTGATTGAGTCTGACTGTCTAGTCGATTCTCTTGGAATTATATTGGAGTTAATCCATACAGATTTCCTAAACGAATTATTGGGTGTGGTTGTTGTACCCCCGATTTTTCACCAGCTACCACTCATATCCATCAAGCAAATTCTCACTATACTGAATCTTTTTAGACTTACTGGGAGTCAGAGAAACATATCAGAATTACTTTAAGGTTGAGTCAATCTTCAATGAACCTAAATCACCCTTAACCATTTCTAATCTTCAGTCTAATGACCTTGGATTATAACATCTTGATTAAAATCGATATGCCAGAAGCAGTGGACTCAGTGCTCGGTAAAATAACATTCCCTTAACTTAACCGTATTAATCTTACACTTGTAGACTAAATATGACGATCAATCAATCATGAAAGATAATAAAATGAATCTAATTGTATTTCAAATAGAGTTGTTCAATTGTTCACCATTTATATAAATATTTATGAACCATTTGAATTGGAATCGGTTTGATTCGTAATCGTACAAAGTACATATACAAGAATCAATTCATGAACACTAAAGCCACAGTTTCTAAACTGTGCATTCCTTAGATGATATATGTTTTAGTTCATGAGTACAAGAATCATACAATACCGATTCTTGAACTTAGCCACTTTGTTCGCCAACCAGGTACGCGAACAGCAGCTCCGTACCTTGGCCTTGACCATCCGTTCGTAAACCCGATTCACAAACAACTGTTCCGACCCAACTCAGGTAAACCCGTTCGCATACTCGCAAACAAGAGTTTCATACCTTTCTCAGGTAAATCCGTTCACAAACTAGGTACACAAACTAGGTACACAAACAAGAGTTCCGAACCTGAATCATCACAATACAGTTCGCATACTAGGTATGCATACCGTGTTGTATCCATACATAGTTAATTGTTCTAAACTCTTATTCCATTCACTAAAACATCCTTAGAAAATGACAATGGTTGTCTCATACATACCATTAGATTTTAAATAATTTTCAAGTGGTCGAATGATCGATACGAAACTTCCCAAGTGTAGTTACCTAAAATCTGAGAGAGGCTAGAAGTGGGATTCTAGGGTTTATGAAAGTGAGTTACGGGAGGTGGAGCACGAACAGTATTCGCATAAACCACGCACAGTGGCCGTTCAAAGGCTTCTTCAGTCACAGGGAAGAAGGATTAGGGCTGGTCTTTGGGAGGAAAGCAGATGAAGAGAGAGATCAGAGAACAAGTTATTTCTCTGAGAGGTTATGAGAAAGATGATCGTAGCTTGGAAAATAGATGACCGATTTATAGCTGGATTCTCTAATCTCAAGTCGGTGAAGATAAGGATTGCTTTCCGTTTCGTGCAGAACAATTTACCGTTGCTTCAGGAATAAAGATAAACTAGGTTGAGTTTATCTCATTATTCCACTGCCTTTATTCTCTTCTGCGGTGAGAAATAAGTCGGATATTTCTCACACGTGTCGTAGACCGCTAGACCAAAACCCTAATTGATATCCCCCCATTTGTGTGAAGCTGAAACAGCCTTTGTGATGACGTATTTGAGAGAGAAATATTCTCCTTAGCCGAGTTGGCCAAGATAGATAGATATTTCTCTGATTTGTGAGAATGACTAGGATGAGTTACGTGAAAAGGAATGAAATTCCTTAGTAATCGTGTGCAGAGTGTGAGAGGAGTTGAGGTTGATCTCCCTCTCTCCGTGGCCGGTCACACATGTCACGTGAAAACCATATTATTGTTTATAGGTCTCTTTGTTAAGCATGCGGTGCTCAAGAGAGCCTATCCACGTTTTTGGATAACCATGTATAATTCAGGCTCAATTTTACTAGCCGTGAGCGTATTTGAGAGGCTGAGAAATAAGCTTTGAGTGCTAAGTAAGGCGTGCACCTCTCAAAACAAATCTCTCTATGATTTTTGCAGAGAGATTTTGAATCTCTCAGAGATTTTTGCGGACAACTCAAAAATCTCTCAGAGATTTTTCCAGAGACAGCTCAAAAATATCTCTGTGATTTTTGCATAGATATTTGAATCTCTCCGAGATTTTTGCAGACGGCTCAAAAATCTCTCTAAATATTTTCTTAACGGATCTGTATCTCTTTGGGTCAGCTGGGACTCGGCTTAGAGAGAGAAAAGGCTTTGTACGCCCGACGTAATGTCTCTGCGAGACTTAGGCTTACTCGTCTTTGACCAGCGTATCTTGCAGAGATGTGCTAGGAATCAACTGTGTGTCCATATGATGAGCCAACAATACCAGTGTATCTCGAAAGAATGTCTTAGGAGTCTGTCAAAAAGGCTCAGAGGTAGAATAACCAGCGTATCTCGAAAGAATGTTCTAGGCGTCTGTCAAAAAGGCTCAGAGGTAGAATAACCAGCGTATATCGCGGGGATGTCCTAGGAGTTATCCGGAAACCTCAGTAAGTCGAGTCAGAGCCTAAAACAGACATGACCAGTGTATCTCGCGATGATGTACTAGGAATCAGTCTCTGATCTCAAATAGGGTGAGTCGTGCTTACATGAGATATGCAAATCTCCGCTCTGGGTCATAAGTCCATCGAGGACGTATTTACGCATCTACAAAGCCTACATGACCAACAACATCTCGTTGAGGACGTATACTAGGAATCATGGCATCACAATCAGTTGCGCCTCGCTAAAACATGATGGAATTGTGGTTTTTCTGGTTCATAAGTCTGTCGGGGACGTTTTACGCTCTACAGAACCTACGTGACCAGCAGCATCTCGTTGAGGATGTGTGCTAGGTAGGAGTCACGGCATCACGATCAACAGTGTCTCGCGGGGACGTATACTAGAAATCGTGGCTAAGGACGCCTTGAGGACCAAGGGCTTAATCTCTCTCGTGAGAGTTGAATTATGTTTATAGGGTTGAAATGACACTTTAGCCCTTTATCCAAATTTCTCTATCTACATTAAGTCCCCTGCTCAGAGTAGAACCTTGATTGTTCTATGATGAGTATATAAATGGTAACAAATCATTCGTACGCAATTACAATTTATTCATCCTTTTAGACGTGCAGAATCCCCGAATTGATGTTTAGCCTTCAATCGTTGCGACTTTGATCTTGAAATCGGTTCTGGACCTTGGAATTCCCTGGGACTTTGCGTTGTACGTCAATGAAGTAATAATGAATTCTTGATGGGACAAAATTTCTGTCTTGGAAGGATAGAATTCGTTTTTGGGTTTACTCGGGCAAAACCCTAATTTTCCTCTTTGTGCATCCTTGAGTTTCTGAACATGTACAGGCGAGTATGTAGGGAAGACAGAGTTTCTAAACGGTTTCCTTGATGACCTTGATGTTGGTGAAGATCCGTGAGCAAAAACATGCATCTACCTTTTGAAGTTTCGGAATACCTATCTCCGGCAAATTTTGAATTCAGACTTGTACTTCACCTAAACCCTAATTTCTCTTTTTCCACGTCTAACTCCTCCAGACACTCTGGAGATACTCGAAGAGGCTTGGTAAGCGTGCACATTTCTTGTGGGGTCAGCACCTTGCATGTTGATAACTTGTTCAATTCCTTGTACCAATTAGACACCCCTTTTCTGAGAGAAAATGCCTTTTTGAAACCAAGGGTATTTTCGTTAAAAGAAAAACAATATGAGCCTGATTTTCCTTTGGCATGAAAGATATATGGAGCCTCCCTAAGCATAGTCACGTCTTGAAATAGGAATTGGCACGCCTCTGATCCTGGTTTTGGAATTCATGAACCCGAATTCCCTGTTTTGAGCTAGATTCCCTTCGTTTTCTCTGTAATTTCGCTTTTCTGGATTTTTTTTCAACCCCATTCTTCTTTGAATACTTAGAGAACTCAATATTCACGTTCATGAGGCCTTTGGAAGGAGTAGATGATATCTAGGTCAATCTCTAGCCGCATTTAGGATTTCTTCTTCGAAAATACTCAAAATTGCAATATAAGGGTATTTTGGCCAAAATCCCTTATGAGCTCGTTTTCGTCGAAGAGATGTGAGATAAAAGGGATTGAGAGAGACTTAGATAACCGTCCAAGGTAATGGGATAGGCTCGGTCCCATCTCTTTTAGAATAAACCCCCTTTCACAAGATTCTTGAAATTAGGCCTCTTCGATAAAACCCTACTTCTCTTCGACTTTCGATCCCTCTGAAAATAATTCCGAGAGAATATATCACGTCCCATTGGCCTAGGAGAGCATCATCACGCATGAAAAGGGTCTTAGACATGACTTGGAAGAGTTTTGGAAGTAGAAAAGACCTTGGTTTCCTTATTTGAGCCAAACTCCTTTGATTTCCTCTTTTAGCTCTAACTTCTTTTCCTTTTGCTTCAAGGCATCCCATTTTTTTTCTTAATCAAGAAAAAGAAATATTATGGTGCACAACAACACATGGAAACCGATCCACCATCTTTCACGAATTCTATCTCCATTAGAATTCCATATCTTTGTTTATGGCATGCATATATATATACACATGTGTAATTGGATTTCGTGAATCAGTTTTGTTTTCTTATTTCATAGAATATCAAACTTCATTCACATTATCTCTTCTTTTTACTAAAACCTCCATATGTCTTCAAACACCCTCACCGCTATGCCCTCAAGTGATGTTAACAGTAGCAGCGACTCTGCTCATTCTTATCAGAGTTCAATGAAGCCCGTGAACTCCGTTCCTTCAGCTGTAAAACGCAAATTTTCTGGCCAGGTATACATCCCTACTCATAATTCATTATTTCTCATTTTATTGCTTCACGTTCTGTCAGACATGTATTTCTGGAAAACTACATAATGCTCAGGCAAGTGATCCTAAACACACGCTGGAGTCCCCGAGCGGGCAAAACAGAACTCTCTCTTCCCAAGCTATTCTGGGAGAATGCTGATGAGTGCCAAATATTGTATATATTTGCACCTTTTTATTGGCATTTAACTCATCATTTGTGCACTAACGCTCCATTTTATCCCATATTCTGTGTTTTCGTTATTTTCAAGAATAAATATTTTTCTCAATTAATTTTGCATTTTTAGGTACTAAATAAAGCCTGGTTAACTCACGGAGCGAAAAGAGCAAAGACATGGGAAAAAGCCGAAGGAAACTCTAGCGGAAAAGAAGTGAAGAATGCGGTATGGAAGACTCAAGGATGAAAATGGGCTTAACAAGGAAGAAATTGTTCTTAAAGAAGAAGTGGGCTCAAGATTACCTAAGCCCAAATCCATTTCCTAAACCCAAACCCATATCCTAAACCCAAAACCCAAATCCATAGCCCACTTCTCCTGTAGCCGTCAGATTGGATCCTCAGCTGAATCCAACGGTCGCTTCATCGTCGATACATCAAATTTGCTACAACCGCTTCACACCACAGCACCTAACTCCATCTTGAGCCGTTAGCTTCGTTGTATCTCACAATCCAACGGTCGCTTAATCCTGTGTCCTGGGTGCCGTCCGATTCCATCTAGGTTGATGATCCATCGCCTTTCAGCCGCTGACATCAAACCTCGATACCTCTGCCTCACACCCTATCACTCATACCCATCGACCTTAACCAAATCATCTTCTCCCCAAATTTTCTTTCCCCCAAATTCCCCTTCTTCCCAAAAATGCAGAACCGCCTACAACTCCATCACCACCACCATTCCATCACTGCCACCATCTCCATCTCACCCCAGACCTCGAGCGTCACCACCACTACCTTCCCCCGACAGAAACCCATCTCCCTAGTTTCCCTCTCTCTCATTCCTAGCATCATTCCTAGATGCTATGAATTAGGCATTGAGAAGCTAGGGTTAACTAGGAGCGCAGAGAAGACCAAGAAGGCATGGGTTCGTAGCAGAAGAGGAAAGGAAGGACGAGCAAGAGAGCAGAGGAGACAAATTCAGAGAATCAGTGAGTGAATTCTCGATTTTCAAAATTTGGGTTCTTTCAAAATTAGGGTTTAGAAATTAGGGATTTTATGTAAAACTATAAATAGAAGATGGTATTGTGTGTGTGTGGGTATGCCCGGGCTAGCCGGAGCACCAAGATCTTAGTGTTCTGTAATTTTACTATTTCATCTGTTTCATCCTGTAGTATAATTTGATCATGTTTTAGTTCACTAAGCTAAGGTTGAGATGAAACCATAGCTTTGTACTATGTTATTTATGTTGTTTGTGTGATTCTTGAATGCTCAAATTGTTCTAGAAAAATTTCAATCTTGGTTTGTCACATTTTTCTCTCACAGTGCATGCCATGTATGCATTGTAGTTAGGATAAAACTATGTGATTATACCACAACTCATGCCTTAGATACTGTTATGAACCCTCTGACTAGTTGTGCTTTAGTTAGACAGTTAGTGCTTAGGATTGATATTTTAGTTGTGATTGAATCATCCATTGGTGAAACACCTTAGGTAAGTAATAGACTTGACACCTCTACCTTATCTGTTAAAAGGACAAGAGTATCATAATCAATTGAATACATAGTATGAGTTAATGGTGGATTCGACAACCTTAGTTCCCTCATTCTCACTGTTTACACCCTTAGTTCATTCATGCTCTTGTTTATTAAACATTGCACGTTGCTTCCACTGTCTTATCTTTGCTCCTTTACACACTGCTTTGCACTGCTGTGCTTTTTGCTTTCAATCACTGCCCAAAATTCTCTGAAATCAGTTAAGCAAAATCCTAGATTCAACTACACACACCAAGTCCCTGAGGACAAACCCCTTCTTACCTCACTCACTACAACTGACCCTGTATACTTGTAGGTCTAAGTTGTAGGTTCTTTTAAAACCACACCAAGTTTTTGGCGCCGCTGCCGGGGACTTGGCGTTGTGTGTTGAAGTTTATTGGCTTGTATCTTATCTATTCTTGCAATTTCTTAGCTGTACTTGCATTTATCTTTTAGCTTTTTCTCTTGGTGTTCATTTGCATCATCACTACATCTGCATCTTCTCTGCTCTAGTAGCATTTGCATTTTGCATCTTCACTGCATATTGTTCTTGCATTTATCTTTGCATAATGTTCTGCATCATAACTTGCATCTTTCAGTTAATCTTACTGCCTCCTGCATTCACATAATCTCTGCCTTATTGCTGTGCATCTCATTGCATTTCACTGAACTTGCAAATTTTGCTGCTGCTGTGGTGCTGTGGAGCTGGTGTTGCTGCTGCTGCTCTTGGATGTGCTGCTGCTGTTGCTGTGTTGCTGCTACTGAGCTGCTGCTGCTGCTGGTGTTGTTGCTGTTGTGAACCAAAGCCCAACTGGGCTGTGCAACAAAAGAAAAGGGGATAAAAGCCCAACTGGGCTTCCCTCCAAAAACAAGTAAGCCTGAACCCATTAGCAAAGCCCAACTGGGCCTTCTTTATTGTCTGTTGGGTTTATATTTTTTCTGGGCTTGTAATATTATTTTAAACCCAACAGTGGGCTTGTGTTTTTGGACTTTTGGGATTGTAAGTTTAATTGGATTGTGGGCTTATAACTTTGAACATTAACTGGGCCTTGTACTCAAAACAACAACTTTGGAACTTTGAGAACAGTGGGCTTAAAATCTTTGAAAATCTATCAAGTTTTCCAATTTCAAAAACTTCTGTTGGGCTTCAAATTTGTGAGCCCAAACCAACTTCCAACCCAAAAGTTGGGCTTGTTCAAAACTTCCTTTTGGGCTGCATAATTCTCCCACCAATGTGGGCTTGCTCCTAACAACAAAACCAAATTTTTCTCCCAACTCAAAACCAAAGCTTTGCTCCACCAATGTGGGCTTGCTCCCAAAATTAAAACCAAAAGTTTTCTCCCATTCAAAAACCAAAATTTTGCTCCCATTCTTAAAACCAAATTTTCTTTTCAAAACTTTCAAACCAAATTTCAAAACCCATCAAAACCAAATTTTTCTGAAAACAATGGGCGAGTATGTGAATAAACCCCGTAGTCTCCATGAATACATGTACTCTAACAGAATAAGTCAGTTATCATGTATCGTCTTACCCCAGACTGATGGCCCATTTGAACTAAACGCAAGCATGATACAAATACTTCCTATATTTCGAGGGTTCGATTCTGAGAATCCCTATAATCATGTAAGAGAGTTTGAACAAATTTTTCGGGCTATACAACCTGACTATATGTCTGAAGACTCTTTGAAATTGCGTTTTTTTACATTTTCTTTAAAGGAAAGGGCTAAAACATGGTTTTACAGTCTGAGACCGCAGTCAATCACCACTTGGGACCAACTCACAAATCAATTTGTCAAAAAGTTCTTTCCCCATCATAGGACCATCTCTATTCGTCAAAGTATTAATTGTTTTTTCCAGTTAGATGGAGAGACACTTTTTCATTATTTTGAACGGTTTAATGATTTTTTATTTGAGTGTCCTCACCATGGCCTTGAGAAGTGGAGACTGGTTGCCATTCTTTATGAGGGACTAGACTTTAAGTCTCGAGCCTTGGTTGAATCTATGTGTAATGGTGAGTTCATTGATAAAACTGTGGACGATGCATGGTCATTTCTAGCTGAAGTTGCAGAGAAAACCCATCAGTGGGAAACCTATAGGGAAACTAGGACCATGTCACATGATATGGGTAATCACCATGAGTCAGATGTTGATTTTCCCAATGAGCTTAATTCTGGATATAGTGTTTCATACCCTATTGCTGAAAATGTCAATCCATATTCACCTATTTTAGAGGAAGATGTATGGACGAAAAACACTAATGGTTTTGACAAAGTAGGATTTTCATGTATTTGTGATGATGATGATGTTATGTTAGAAGAACATGTCTATACTGAAAATGTTATGGAACCTTTGGGTTCAAATACATTAGGCTTTTCTACCCCGACCTTCATGAATGATGTTTCTTCTAATATTCCATATACATGTGATGACGCTACTGATTTAGATATTGTGCAGTTATCCTGTGAAGAGCATGACTTAGGTAATGTTGAATCTTCTGTTGACACTAATGATCCTATGCATGAAAATATAGTTGATGTGTCTGATTCCATACTTAAGCCACAATATATTGCTTCTTTTGATGCTGATTTGGATATTTCAGATAACCATGATTCTGAATTTGGACTTGTGCAATTGTTTTGTGATGATAAGCATGCTACACAACTTGATTATAACTTAGAAAATGCTGATGTGACTGATAATATTGGTACTCTTGATCTCATGCATGTGAGAAACTTAGATGTCACCTTCCTACTTAACTCACAATTTGATAGCCTTCCACCCAACCTAGATTTGGTTTGTCACAAAATTTTTAAACCAACTAATCTGAGAGTCCCTAAGTTAGGATTGGAATTGTGTGCTTCCCAAGTCCTCTTGGACTATTTTTCTGGAAAATATAACATCTTTAAAGAACCACAGTTGGAATTAATTTCTTTGACCATCCCAAACAAAGTCCATTTTGAGTTAGACCTTGTGAATCCTGCACCCCCAAAATTGCTAGATTTTGTGCTTAAAAATAAATCTGTTGAAAAATTCAGGTTTAGGGGTGATTCATTCGGTTTTTCACTCTCACTCGCATTTCAGTCCAACTATAGTTGTTTGAAACTGTCTATGTTTCAACACTTTGTCTTTTGGGTTGATCCTCAACTCTTTAGACTGTATGTATATAGTGAATTGTTTGTATATAATCTGGTAGGTAATGTTTAGTGGAATCATATGTTTCTTGTATATATTGTGCTAACCCAATGTGAATTCAGTTGAGTTACTGTTGGGTTTTGCCTTGAATAATGGAGTTCAAAACTTGCTTTCGCCAATATCCGGTAATCTCTTTCCTTTTTCTACACTTAGCATCATTCTCATGGTATGTGTTATAATCATGTTTATCTTTTGAAACACTGAGGATAATGTTTAGTTTAGGTTTGGAGGTGAAAATTAGATACTTTGATAACATCTATAATTGAAAACAGAACTCTTTCTTTTTGAAAAAAAAATGAAAAAATGAAAATAAAAAATTAAAAAATTCGGAAAAAAAAAACATAAAAATGGAGCTCATTTACCTTGAAATGTTGACTCTTGTGCATGTATGTAAACATAAGGATTCTTAGTCTAGATATTTAGGCACCCTGATTCTAGCACAATTCACATAGTGATAAGAAACTTGCACGCGCATGATCTACCAATACATGTATAGCCTCAACCTTGAGGTGTTCTATCGGAAGTCACGATTGCCAATCACTTTAGAATACTGAACGAAACTTGACTAGCTTGTTCTTTGGTTGGTTGGGATAGAAGGTGGAGGTTACATTAAGAAAGACAACCATCGAATTTAACTGGGTGCATCAAAAAGGGATACCTTTTGCAAAGTGTCATGTAATTTTTTGTTTCTTTTTGATTATGTATCAAAAGAGTTACCATTTTGAAAAAAATCAAATTTAAAAAAAAAAAATCAAGTATTTATCAATTCCATCCTCTCTTGTTCCAAAAATAAAAGAGAGTAGTCAATGTAAATAAGAGTCATGTAAATAGTCATCTTTTGTGTTTTTGTGTTATAAGCAAGGAAGGGTGTATGCCATTGATGTAAAACGCGAGTAATTGTGAAATACCTCCAACTCATTCACAATTCTCGTAAAGTCCGGACAGCTAGCTAGATTTCGACCTCGGTTCTTAGCCTGAGAAACTATCTCTTGGTGATTAGTAGTCATAACATCCGATCTTTCTTTACACATGTGTAGATACACTTTACACTCTTATCACATGTCTTTGTTTGTTATCAGTGCTAGGATTGTGCCTTTGATAGCTAGATTGACATCTCCATTTTGCTGTGAGCTTCTACTGTCTTGCACATGTCACATTTCATGGAATCTGAGCTTATATTTTGTCCTAGAACTTTGTAGGTACGTTATAAGCAAACCTTCACGAGCCTTCAACTCGTCCACTAGGGACACTTAGTGGTTTAAAAGGCTTATTGCATTCGCTAAATGCAATCGAGAGACCAGCGACAGTGGTATAGGTAGGATTTCCTTAGTTTTGTTTTACTTGAGGACAAGTAAAATTCAGGTTTGGGGGTATTTGATGAGTGCCAAATATTGTATATATTTGCACCTTTTATTGGCATTTAACTCATCATTTGTGCACTAACGCTCCATTTTATCCTATATTCTGTGTTTTTGTTGTTTTCAAGAATAAATACTTTTCTCAATTAATTTTGCATTTTTAGGTACTAAATAAAGCCTGGTTAACTCACGGAGCGAAAAGAGCAAAGACACGGGAAAAAGCCGAAGGAAACTCTAGCGGAAAAGAAGTGAAGAATGCGGTATGGAAGACTCAAGGATGAAAATGGGCTTAACAAGGAAGAAATTGTTTTTAAAGAAGAAGTGGGCTCAAGATTACCTAAGCCCAAAACCATTTACTAAAGCCAAACCCATATCCTAAACCCAAAACCCAAATCCATAGCCCACTTCTCCTGTAGCCGTCAGATTAGATCCTCAGCTGAATCCAACGGTCGCTTCATCGTCAATACATCAAATTTGCTACAACCGCTTCACACCACAGCACCTAACTCCATCTTGAGCCGTTAGCTTCGTTGTATCTCACAATCCAACGGTCGCTTAATCCTGTGTCCTGGGTGCCGTCCGATTCCATCTAGGTTGATGATCCATCGCCTTTCAGCCGCTGACATCAAACCTCGATACCTCTGCCTCACACCCTATCACCCATACCCATCGACCTTAACCAAATCATCTTCTCCCCAAATTTTCTTTCCCCCAAATTCCCCTTCTTCCCCAAAATGCAGAACCGCCTGCAAATCCATCACCACCACCATTCCATCACTGCCACCATCTCCATCTCACCCCAGACCTCGAGCGTCACCACCACTACCTTCCCCCGACAGAAACCCATCTCCCTAGTTTCCCTCTCTCTCATTACTAGCATCATTCCTAGATGCTATGAATTAGGCAGTGAGAAGCTAGGGTTAACTAGGAGCGCAGAGAAAACCAAGAAGGCATGGGTTCGTAGCAGAAGAGGAAAGGAAGGACGAGCAAGAGAGAAGAGGAGACAAATTCAGAGAATCAGTGAGTGAATTCTCGATTTTCAAAATTTGGGTTCTTTCAAAATTTGGGTTTAGAAATTATGGATTTTATGTAAAACTATAAATAGAAGATGATATTGTGTGTGTGTGTGGGTATCCCCGGTCTAGCCGGAGCACCAAGCTCTTAGTGTTCTATAATTTTACTATTTCATCTGTTTCATCCAGTAGTATAATTTGATCATGTTTTAGTTCACTAAGCTAAGGTTGAGATGAAACCATAGCGTTGTACTATGTTATTTATGCTGTTTGTGTGATTCTTGAATGCTCAAATTGTTCTAGAAAAATTTCAATCTTGGTTTGTCACATTTTGCTCTCACAGTGCATGCCATGTATGCATTGTAGTTAGGATAAAACTATGTGATTATACCACAACTCATGCCTTAGAGACTGTTATGAACCCTCTGACTAGTTGTGCTTTAGTTAGATAGTTAGTGCTTAGGATTGATATTTTAGTTGTGATTGAATCATCCATTGGTGAAACACCTTAGGTAAGTAATAGACTTGACACCTCTACCTTATCTGTTAAAAGGACAAGAGTATCATAATCAGTTGAATACATAGTATGAGTTAATGGTGGATTCGACAACCTTAGTTCCCTCATTCTCACTGTTTACATCCTTAGTTCATTCATGCTCTTGTTTATTAAACATTGCACATTGCTTCCACTGTCTTATCTTTGCTCCTTTACACACTGCTTTGCACTGCTGTGCTTTTTTGCTTTCGATCACTGCCCAAAATTCTCTGAAATCAGTTAAGCAAAATGCTAGGTTCAACTACACACACCAAGTCCCGGAGGACAAACCCCTTCTTACCTCACTCACTACAACTGACCCTGTATACTTGGAGGTCTAAGTTGTAGGTTCTTTTAAAACCACACCAAATGCTACGATAAACTCTAGGTTGGTCTTGCGATTTTGTTCACGAGCACTTTCTTCATTAGAGCTCAAGTTTTAGTTCCTCAGTGGTAAAACCCGATTTAAAGTACTTAAATAGTTGTCCGGTCATATTCGGCTTTGAAACCCCATCCCCAGCTATGGAAAGGAATATAAAATCTAACCGACGCAAAAGAGATAACTTGATTCCGATTCAATTAGGTTAACCAATTAGGCATGCATTCTTGATTTCAGTTTTCCAACTCTTTGTTCCTCGTTGTGTAGTAATCCGAGCTGAAGGGAGTCCCTGTATTATTTGGACTCCTGACATGACCCAATGTTTAAACATCATCCCCTGAGTATGATGGCCTCAGTAAATCTCCTTAGATTAATCGGAAACAAGCCTTTCAATTGATTTTCCGTTTATACTTTTCTATCATGAATTCTAATACTCTTCATAACACCAGGTTGCCAATGCAAAGGAGAGAATTGAAACTTGTAGTGGAATAGGAATTACCGTGAATTCGAATCATATCATAGAGCGCAACCCTCACATTATGGAATACACTGAAGCTAACGTGGAAGCTCCGATTTCTCTTTCACTTACAACCGTACCCACTAAGTCGTCCAGCGATAGTTTGACAGGTAGTCTTCACTTCGTGCCAGGCATGGAAGATGCTTACCCTGGTGTTTGTGGGTGAAAACTGTTTCTGCTGATTTCGGTAATTTCGTGTGTGTAGGTGAGAAACGAGTCTAAACCCTAAACAATGCACTGCACGGGAGTACTTTTGATTCGAGAGATCAATCTGTACAATCCTGGCCTAAACCAAGAAATGGATGTTCCAGGCTTGCTTCGGTCACAAAGTAAAGGAGAAGGGCTGGTCTTAGGGAGGGAAGCGAAGAAAGTGTTGAGACCAGAATAGTTGATTCTAGAAGTGTGGGTGTTTCGTGACTTGTATCACAAAGTTGAACTGGCTAGCTGAATGAAAAGATATCAGATGATTTCTGGATGTTGTATTGTTCTCCCGACTAAAACTTGTGGTTTGGTGGAAAATAGGTGAGACCTATTTATACAAATCGCAATAAAACGTACCCTGGTCTCTTGGGAAGTGGAAACGATTGAGTGGTGGAAGAAGGGAGTAACGAGTAACGCCTGGAATTTATGTTTCCATAATGAAGGATACGTTTAAACCATTACTTCTTGCCATTACTAACCGCCCCGCTTTATGACACTTTCTGTAATGGGCATATTGCACGCCGCACGCTGTAAACCGCCAGACCAATACCCTGATGAGTATCCCCCAGTTTTTGACATGTTTTGATGTCTCGAGTGTTTTTGTGGAAAACATAGAGCACTTTGCTACGTGTGGTAAGTTAAAAATGAGTGGCTTGCTGCGGGTAAATAACATATGTGATGCTAGGCTCGTTTTGGCTAGTCTCCTAAAACTTGTCACGAGCTGAACGACTCGGTGGAGAATTTTGATGGCTGAGATTACATCTCATGAGGAAGAGTGGCCATTGATTATGGCCGCATCTTGTTGTATAGCGAAGTGGCGCCATTGGCATAGTAGCGCCTGGTGGAGCCATGCCATAACGACATGCTAGTGGCATGCCAGTGGCGTAGCTATGGCATAGTGGCACGCCAATGGCGTAGCGGCGGCATAGCGGCATGCTAGTAGTTGTGGCATGGTTGCACGCCAGTGGCCGCGGCATAGCGACATGCTCGTGGAATAGTGACATGCTAGTAGCCGTGACATGGTGGCATGACAGTGGCCGTGGCATAACGACATGCTAGTAGCTGCAGCATGGTGGCATGCCAGTGGCCGTGGCATGGTGGCATGCCACTGGCCGTGGCATAACGACATGCTAGTAGTTGTGGCATGATGGGATGCCAGTGGCCGTGGCATAGCGACATGATAGTAGTTGTGGCATGGTGGCATGCCAGTGGCCGTGGCATAACAGCATGTCAGTGGCATGGCCACGCCTGTAGTGCTTAGTATGGCCAAAGTTAAGATTTGGCTCCGTGACTAAAGTTAAGGCTTGGCGGCATGGCCAAGGTTAGGGTTTGGCGTCGTGGACAAGGCTAGGGCTTGGCGGCGTGGCCAAAGTTTATGGTTTGGCGGCATGGTCGCTCAAAAGTTGACACAAGCCTGTTAGTTTGGTGGAGAACTTGGATGGCTGAGATCGCATCTCAGGAGGAAAGGTAGTCGTCGATCATGGCTACCTTTAATTGGCAGTGGCGCCTTTAACTTGCGCTAGCGGTATTGCGGCATGGCTGGCATGGCTCGTGCATGCCTTTAGCACGGTTGCGCGTGTATCCATAGCCACTGAAATTTTTGGCACGTTGGCGTGGAAATCTTGCCTAAATTAGGGTTTGGCTTGTCAAAACCCTTATTAGCCTATATGGCACGTCGCATGGGGTGAGTGGCCATGTTTGGCGCGTTTGGCATGTGCATCTGGCATGTGTGCCTGGTATATGCGTTTGGCATGTTTGCCATGCTGCTTGGCATGCTGGTGCGTTTTTGGGAAGCCAATTGGCTTTGCGGCAATCTGGCACGGTTTCCTTCTTTTCAACACTGTGGCGAGTTTAAAGTAACCTGGTTGGTTAATGTAAGAGGGCCGGCCAGGCATGGGCGTGGATACACTTCTGTGTGAGTATGGTGGATTTAAAGCGACCTGATTGGTCGATGGGAAGTGGGGCCGGCAAGCTAGGGCGTGGCCACACTTCCAGTGCAGTGTGGCGGATTTAATCGCCTAGTTTGGCTAAGCATAGTTTTTCGACCAACGGGGTCTAGTGTACTGCGCGGGGCGCGAAACCCTAATTTTTCAAATTAGTCGGGTTTATGAGTTTTTTATGAGTTATCACAATAATTGGTTGGATTTTGTATGCTGCCACAAAAATCCTTATCTACAGAATGCAGTGTGCTTTCTTTCCGAGCATTTCGTGCGATGGCCTTAACTTTGGTACTTGGAGGTTCATGCTACTCTGCTGCGAGTGAACACAAATTTGTCATGCCATACCGATATTAAGGGTTCTGTCAGGGAACATAACACAGGAAAGTACTCAGTGAGTCTTGTCTTGGCGAGGTGCCGAAATTTACAAGTGTTTGGGATGGTTGATACATTCGCCAGTCTGGATAAATTTTATGTAAATATATTGAATGGCTCAATAAATATGCTGGCGCAGAGGTTAGCACTCACGTCATCGTTTCCTTGCAGAGTGACGTCAGATGCAAGGTTTTACGATTTTAACCCTAAGCTAAAAACCACCATCAACATTAAGTCCCCTGCTTAGCACGTAACAGTGGCATTATTGCGGGGTAAGCATGAGATGGTGACAAACAAGAGTAAAATAGAAACAGCAAGACGTGAAGAAATTGCCAAGGAAATTCAACTAACTTTTGGTGGAAGGCATGAGGAATCCGTGATCCTCGTGTTGGCGGATTTTATATAAGTTCGTCTTGGCCATGGGATGTTGGCGTCAGCGCTGCAACTTTGGATACTGATCGGCAGAGGTAGCATTGCAACTTGGTCCGCAGAACTGGTGCTGGCCGGTTACAAAAAGGTAGATGGCGCTGCTTTGGATGACTAGGTCAATGGAGTTGCTGGCTATGGAAAGGTGAACAACGTTGTCTAGGACACGGACTGTTGGCGCCGGCTGTGGAGCGGATTGTTGGCGCTGTCTATGGAGCGGAGAAGATGTCGCTGTTTTGAACGGCTAAGATGAGTGTTGATGTGGTGGAGCCGTCAGCACTATAATGTATTAAGGAAGTATACCTGACAACAGAGTAGTGACTGTTGAGGATTTTACACGTCTCAATACTAAGAGGATGGATGTTTTAAGGCAGTATGCCTTGCAACACAGTAGTGAGTGTTGAGGAGTTTACACGTCTCAACACTAAGAGAAAGGATGTGTTGAGGCAGCATGCCTGGAAACACAATAGTGGTGTTGAGGAATTTGCACGTCTCAACACCAAGAGGAGTGTGTGTTGGGGATTCATGCCTGGCAACACAGTTGTGGTGTTGAATAATTTGCACGTCTCAACACCAAGAGGAAAATATGTTGAGGAAGCTTGCCTAGCAACACAGTAGTGGTGTTGAGGAATTTGCACGTCTCAACACCAAGAGGAAGAATGTGTTGAGGAAGCATGCCTAACAACATAGTAATGAGTGTTGAGGAACTTAGAGGTCTCAACACTAAGAGGGAGGATGTGTTGAAGAAGCATGCCTAACAACACAGTAGTGGTGTTGAGGAATTTGCACGTCTCAACACCAAGAGGAAAATGTGTTGAGGAAGCTTTCCTAGCAACACAGTAGTGGTGTTGAGGAATTTGCACGTCTCAACACCAAGAGGAAGAATGTGTTGAGGAAGCTTGCCTAGCAACACAGTAGTGGTGTTGAGGAATTTGCACGTCTCAACACCAAGAGGAAGAATGTGTTGAGGAGGCATGCCAAGCAACACAGTAGTGGTGTTGAGGAATTTGCGCGTCTCAACACCAAGAGGAAAATGTGTTGAGGAAGCTTTCCTAGCAACACAGTAGTGTTGTTGAGGAATTTGCACGTCTCAACACCAAGAGGAAGAATGTATTGAGGAAGCATGCCTAGCAACACAATAGTGGTGTTGAGGAATTTGCACGTCTCAACACCAAGAGCAAAATGTGTTGAGGAAGCTTGCCTAGCAACACAGTAGTGGTGTTGAGAAATTTGCACGTCTCAACACCAAGAGGAAGAATGTGTTGAGGAGGCATGCCTATCAACACAGTAGTGGTGTTGAGTAATTTGCGCGTCTCAACACCAAGAGGAAAATGTGCTGAGGAAGCTTTCCTAGCAACACAATAGTGGTGTTGAGGAATTTGCACGTCTCAATACCAAGAGGAAGAATGTGTTGAGGAATCTTTCCTAGCAGCACAGTAGTGGTGTTGAGGAATTTGCACGTCTCAACACCAAGAGGAAGAATGTGTTGAGGAAGAATGTGTTGAGGAAGCTTTCCTAGCAACACAGTAGTGGTGTTGAGGAATTTGCACGTCTCAACACCAAGAGGAAGAATGTGTTGAGGAAGCATTCCTAGCAACACAGTAGTGGTGTTAAGAAATTTTCACGTCTCAACACCAAGAGGAAAATGTGTTGAGGAAACTTGCCTAGCAACACAGTAGTGGTGTTGAGGAATTTGCACGTCTCAACACCAAGACGAAGAATGTGTTGAGGAAGCATGCCTAGCAACACAATAATGGTGTTGAGGAATTTGCGCGTCTCAACACCAAGAGGAAAATGTGTTGAGGAATCTTGCCTAGCAACACAGTAGTGGTGTTGAGGAATTTGCACGTCTCAACACCAAGAGGAAGAATGTGTTGAGGAAGCATGCCTAGCAACACAGTAGTGGCGTTGAGGAATTTGCACGTCTCAACACCAAGAGGAAGAATGTGTTGAGGAAGCTTTCCTAGCAACACAATAGTGGTGTTGAGGAATTTGCGCGTCTCAACACCAAGAGGAAAATGTGTTGAGGAAGCTTGCCTAGCAACACATTAGTGGTGTTGAGGAATTTGCACGTATCAACACCAAGAGGAAGAATGTGTTGAGGAAGCTTGCCTAGCAACACACTAGTGAGTGTTGAGGAATTTAGACGTCTCAACACTAAGATATTTTAAAATTTATTGAATATGCCTAATAGATATAAAACATTTATTTTAAGGATAGTTACTTAGCTCTGTCTCCGCTAGGCATGTCCTTCGCTCATGATTGGTCTTTGGGTATTTTAGGCTCCCCCATGAGTAAGCAGCATCAGGCGTTAGTGATGACATCGGGACGATGACGGGTTGACAGACGGACAAAAGTCCCCAGGTCTTTGATGGGATGAAGCAAAAGTGGCCATAACTATGGACCTTGGTTGGGTGCGATCACGTCCTTGAGAGGGACGAGTGTGGTGGCTACGGGCACGAACCTTGGAATGGAGGAGTGGCGGCTACGGCACGATCCTTGGCGGAAAGGAGGCGTTGAAGCGGCTCCGGCTCTTGGAGAGGACGTTGAAGCTTATGGAGTAAAATGCTGAAGCTTCGACTTCGGATCCTGGAGCATTTTATGGAGAGAACGCTGAAGCGGAGCGGCTTCTGAAGAGAACGTTGAAGTGGCTCCTGGAGAGAAACATTGAAGCGGCTCCTGGAGAAAACTCCAGTGAGGGCGCTATTAACCCTTGACTTCGAAAAACGACTTGATACGATATGGCATATGGGAAGACGGCACAAATAGTGCTGGTCGACAAGTCGTGTTTTTCTCTCATGTTAAAGAATATGCTTCTTCTGTTTGATTTTCCCTTGAAACTCTAAGAGCCTTGACGGTTACAATGTTGAAGTCGGAGGCCGCGTCAGTCAGCGTGCTGTCAAACTCGACATCCTTCAAGTGAACAGTGGTTAGGATTCCCCAGTTCCATCTATCAATCGTGCTTTCCAGGAGAGGTTGGGGTTTGGGAACAGCTTTCCTGGCTGGAAACAGCTGCTTTCCTGGTGAAGTGCGGTTGAGGGCTGCAAATATGTCTTGACACTGCGCCTTGGAGAAATATAGAATCTCACATAAATGTATCATCATAGGCTGCACGATTTTGTGGGAGAAGTCCCTAGAAATCATGCATCTCCTGAAGGGAAGAGGGTCTCTATGAACTCAGGAGGGTTTCTGATTTTCTTTGCCTCGATTTTGGAGAAGTCGTTCCTGATCTTCACGTGTGATGAAATTGGATTGCTGATTCCCTTCTACTGGGCGTTCAAGAGAAACGCGAGCCTCTTCATCTATAAACGCGCGTCCTGCTGAAGTGCATGTGCCGGATGTTAAAACTATTCCTTGTCATCTCCATCTGGGGTTGACGTGACTCTTGTGGTGGCCGCTCCGTTAGTGTCTTGAGGAAAATAGTTATCTCTTTCTGAGTTGTAGCCATGTATGTCTGAGACTCATGAGAACCTTTTGTCTTTCCATCAAATCAACAGTGGTAAGAGGAGGTCGGCTTTTTCTGGCTCCTCCAGTCTCTCGTCTTGATGGTGGAGTAGCAGCGGCTCTGGTGACGGTTAGAGCTGTCACACTCGAAGAAACGTTGGGAGTGACGGCAGCGGCTCTGGCTCTGGTGATCGGCGGTGTAACACCTGAAGGAAAATTTTCCATGCCGCTAGTGTTGGCAGGTGGCGTATTAGTTCCACTAGAAGGAGTGTTAGTACCAGGGAGTAATCTTAGCGCTAGTGTTTTCAGGGTTTGTTGCTGATCCGGACCTGAGTTCTACTATCTTGAGATCGGGATTGAAAAATGAAATTGGAAATTGATATTGCAATCGAGAGATAAATCTCCCACTGTGGTCGCCAATTGTTTGTGGGTGAAAACTGTTTCTGTTGATTTCGGTAATTTCATGTGTGTAGGTGAGAAACGAGTCTAAACCCTAAACAATGTACTGCACGGGAGTACTTTTGATTCGAGAGATCAATCTGTACAATCCTGGCCTAAACCAATAAATGGTCGTTCCAGGTTTGCTTCGATCACAAAGTGAAGGAGAAGGGTTGGTCTTAGGGATGGAAGCGAAGAAAGTGTTGAGACCAGAATAGTTGATTCTGGAAGTGTGGGTGTTTCGTGACTTGTATCAGAAAGTTGAACTGGCTAGCTGAATGAAAAGCTATCAGATGATTTCTGGATGTTGTATTATTCTCCTGACCAAAACTTGTTGTTTGGTGAAAAATAGGTGAGACCTATTTATACAAGTCGCAACAAAACATACCCTGGTCTCGTGGGAAGTGAAAACGATTGAGTGGTGGAAGAAGGGAGTAACGGGTAACGCCTGGAATTTATGTTTCCATAATGAAGGATACGTTTACACCATTACTTCTTGCCATTACTAACCGCCCCGCTTTATGACACTTTCTGTAACGGGCGTATTGCACGCCGCACGCTGTAAACCGCCAGACCAATATCCTGATGAGTATCCCCCAGTTTGTGACATGTTTTGATGTCTCGAGTGTTTTCGTGGAAAACATGTATCACTTTGCTACGTGTGGCAAGTTAAAAATGAGAGGCTTGTCGCAGGTAAATAGCATATGTGATGCTAGGCTCGTTTTGCCTAGTCGCCTAAAACTTGTCACGAGCTGAACGGCTCGGTGGAGAATTTTGATGGCTGAGATTACATCTCATGAGGAAGAGTGGCCATTGATTGTGGCCGCATCTTGTTGTATAACGAAGTGGCGCCATTGGCATAGTAGCGCCTGGTGGAGCCATGGCATAACGGCATGCTAGTGGCATGCCAGTGGTGTAGCCATGGCATAGTGGCATGCCAATGGCGTAGCCGCGGCATAGCGGCATGCTAGTAGTTGTGGCATGGTGGCACGCCAGTGGCCGTGGCATAGCGACATGCTAGAAGCTGTGGCATGGTGGCATGCCAGTGGCCGTGGCATAGCGACATGCTAGTAGCCGTGGCATGGTGGCATGCCAATGGCCGTGGCATAGCGACATGCTAGTAGTTGTGGCATGTTGGCATGTCAGTGGTCGTGGCATTGTGACATGTTAGTAGTTGTGGCATGGTGGCATGCCACTGGCCGTGGCATAGGGACATGCTAGTAGCTGTGGTATGGTGGCATGCCAGTGGTCGTGGCATAACAGCATGTCAGTGGCATGCCCACGCCTGTAGTGTTTAGCATGGCCAAAGTTAAGATTTGGCTATGTGACTAAAGTTAAGGCTTGGCGGCATGGCCAAGGATAGAGCTTGGATCCGTGGCCAAGACTAGGATTTGGAGGCATGGCCAAGGCTAGGGCTTGGCGCCGTGGCCAAAGTTCAGGGTTTGGCGGCATGGTCGCTCAAAAGTTTCCACAATCCTGTTAGTTTGGTGGCGAACTTGGATGGCGGAGATCGCATCTCAGGAGGAAAGGTAGCCGTCGATCATGACTACCTTTAATTAGCAGCGGCGCCTTTAACTTGCGCTAGCGGTATTGCGGCATGGCTGGCATGGCTCGTGCATGCCTTTAGCACGGTTGCGCGCTTAGCCATAACCAATGAAATTTTTGGCACGTTGGTGCGGAAATCTTGCCTAAATTAGGGTTTGGCTTGCCTAAACCCTAATTAGCCTATATGGCACGTCGTATGGGGTGAGTGGCCATGTTTGGCGCGTTTGGCATGTGCATCTGGCATGTGTGCCTGGTATGTGCTTTTGGCATGTTTGGCATGCTGGTGCGTTTTTGGGAAGTCAATTGGCTTTGCGGATATCTGGCGCGGTTTCTTTCTTTTCAACACTGTGGCGAGTTTAAAGTAACCTGGTTGGTTAATGTAAGAGGGTCGGTCAGGCATGGGCGTGGCTACACTTCTGTGTGAGTGGCGGATTTAAAACGACCTGATTGGTCGATGGGAAGTGGGGCTGGCAATCTAGGGTGTGGCCACACTTCCAGTGCGCTGTGGCGGATTTAATCTCCTAGTTTGGCTAAGCATAATTTTTCAACCAACGGGGTTCTAGTGTACTGCGGGGGGCGCGAAACCCTAATTTTGCAAATTAGTCTGGTTTATAAGTTTTTTGTGAGTTATCACAATAATTGGCTGGATTTTGTATGTTGCCACAAAAATCCTTATCTACAGAATGCAGTGTGCTTTCCGTCTGAGCATTTCGTGCGATGGCCTTAACTTTTGTACTTTGAGGTTCATGCTACTCCGCTGCGATTGAACACAAATCCGTCATGTCATACCGATATTGAGGGTTCTGCCGGGGAACATAGCACATGAAAGTACTCAGTGAGTCTTATATTGGCGAGGTGCCGAAATTTACAGAGTGTTTGGGATGGTTGCTACATTCGCCAGTCTGGATAAATTTCATGTAAATATATTGAATAGCTCAATAAATATGCTGGTGGAGAGGTTAGCACTCACGACACCGTTTCTTTGCAGAGTGACGTCAGATGCAAGGTTTTACGATTTTAACCCTAAGCTAAAAACCACCATCAACACCTGGTTATGAAATTATAGGTGGCTTCAGCATTTCCAGCCATCATGCCTTGCTATATTCAGAAATATGGGAAAAATTTGGTCATGTTGCTACTACCGAGGTTTTGAAACATGGACCCCTTCTTGTTACATTTGTGGACGAACTTCTGTACACTGTGGAGGAAATGCGTTCAAAATCATTCAACGAGATTACAAAAGAATCGGTATCCAGGTGGGAAAAGATGACCTCCTCTTGCGAAGGCGTTCGCTTCAACATAGGATGGTTGCGTTCGGAGCTTGAGTCCATTCAAAAAGAGTGTGTGGCTCTTCAAGAGTTCCCTGATCTTTCATATCCTGTCTTGGTATTGGAAGAACAACAGCTGGTCGAGGAAGGATTAGCTCTTGGAAGTATGAAAGAGAATTTTTACAATAAAGTCTCAACTTATTTACAAAAGGTTGGAACATGGTCACGCAGGGAGAAGAAAGTGCTGGGAGATTTCCTCTAAAGAGTTTTTTTTTTTTTTTTTTTTTTTTTGAATGATCTCAATTCCCTAAATAGTTTTTAATTCGAAATAACACTATTTAAAACTTCTATGAGGTATTGCAATATTATACTTTATTAAGAAATGAGGTGTTTAATTTCTAAACGAAATATACCTTGAGCCACTTTCCATTGATTGCCATACCTTCCTGCTTTCCTTTCATGTCTACTATCTCGTAGTACCCACTAGTTGTAGCCTTCGAGATGATAAATGGCCCTTCCCAGTTAGGAGAAAACTTCGGAGTTGATTGATTTTGCCGGATATGCTTTGCTGTCATTAAAACTAATTCCCCAACCTGAAAATTTCTTGACCTTAGTGTTTTATGTTTGACACATATTCTAACCTTTTAAATCAAACACACCTTACTCGGTTTTGTGTTCTAATTTAACCTCAAATTTTGCTAGAGAATTAGAAAGGCTTGAATACCCTTACTTATGGACGGTACATAGTCTGCGCAGTTGAAATACTACTTGCAGTATGAAATGATACAGAAGATGCACTATATAAGGGTGAGTAGTTGGAGAGTTACTGGGTCATTGGGTGACCAGTAGCCAGTACTGCGTACAAGTTGACACCAAAAATGCAGATCAAATACTATCTTGGGTCTGGCTTATAATTTATTTTTTGTTAATTTGTAGGTGCATTACAACACGAATCGACACAACTATAATTTTCTGACCACCCATGTGTAATGGAGGGGGTTATTTAGATGAATAAAGCAACCAACTTAAGTTCTCAGAGTTAGTGTATGTGGAGGTTATATTGATTCGGTCATGCTAATTGTTAGTTATACGTTATGACCATTTTGCTTATACTTAATCACGTTGGGTAAATTTCATGATTTATGAGGAATTGCGATACGTTATATGGAGATTTCATTGAAAGACCCTCCCTTATCATGGGTGTTAAGAGTTTGTTGACTCTTCACGAGCAGCAATAGTGATTCAGTTAAATACATCATCAGCTTCTCTCATAAGATTTGATTTGATTTGTGTTTATCAGATTTGAGAAACTTCGTTAGTTTTTTGTTCTCTCAGCGATGGTTGTTTCATCAGATTTGATTTGTGTAGTGAGAAACAGTGGGTTTTATCAGATTTTTGTTTCTAGGGTGAAGGAAGCTATCAAATTTCGATCCGAAGTCTTTAATTTCGTAGGTTCTCCACTTAGGGCGTTTTGTTATGCATGAAGAGATCCATGTGATCCGGGATGCACTAACCTATTCACTAAGGTCATACTCGAACGAGAGAGAAAGTGTTGGTGGGGATAACTCTCTCGGCTAAGCCTGTAAGGGATCTACAGAGACTGGATCAATGGAACGTTTTTTGTGTTTGTATTGTTGGAATCGTCTTCCTTCCTAAGAGACCATGATTGATATCTGTAACTGAGTGAAGAACCTCCCACTTTGGTCGCCAAAATGTAGTTACCTAAAATCTGAGAAGGTTAGAAGTGGGATTCCAGGGTTTCTGAAAGTGAGTTTCGGGAGGTTGAGCACGAAAATTTTTCGCCTAAACCACGTACAGTGGCTGTTCAAAGGTTGCTTCAGTCACAGGGATGGAGGTTTAGGGCTGGTCTTAGGGAGGGAAGCAGATGAAGAGATAGATTAGAGAACAAGTTATTGCACTGAGAGGTTATGAGAAAGATCATCGTAGCTTGGAAAATATATGACCTATTTATAGCTGAATTCTCTAATCTCAAGTCGGTGAAGATAAGGATTGCTTTCCGTGCCGTGCAGAACAATTCTCCCGTCTCTTCAGGAATAGGGATAAACTAGGTTGAGTATATCTCATTATTCCACCACCTTTATTCTCTTCTGCGGTGATAAATAAGCCGGGTATTTCTCACACGTGTCGTAGACCGCCAACCAAAACCCTAATTGATATCACCCCATTTGTGTGAAGATGAGTCAGCCTTTGTGATGAAGTGTTTGAGACAGAAATATTCTCTTTAGCCGAGTTAGCCAAGATAGAGAGATATTCTCTGATTTGTGCGAATGACTAGGATGAGTCACGTGAAAAGAAATGGAATTCCTTAGGAATCGCGTGCAGAGTGTGAGAGGAGCTGAGGCTGATCTTCCTCTCTCCATGGCCGGTCACACATGTCATGTGAAAACCGTATTATTGTTTGTAGGTCCCTTTGTTGAGCATGCGGTGCTCAAGAGAACTTATCCACGTTTTTGGATAGTCATGTTGTTGATGGTGGTTTTTAGCTTAGGGTTAAAATCGTAAAACCTTGCATCTGATGTGACGTCACTCTGCAAGGAAACAGAGCCACGTGTGTTATCCTCTCCATTTGCATATTCATTGATCCGCTCAATATACTTACATGAAATTTATCCAGACTAGCGAATCCCAGATGTTCTGTAAATTTCGGCGCCTCGCGTATATTCACTTAATATAAGTTCCTCTGAATGCCTTATATGCTATGTTCTCCGGCTGAACTCTTAATGTTGATATGGCATGACGATTCGTGTTCACTCACAACAGAGTAGCACGAATCTTCAAGTATCAAGAATAAGATCTCTGCATAAGGTATTCAATCAGAAAAGGATGCTTCTCTCTGACAACGAACTTAAAAGAGCTATGTGTCGACACATAGAATTCAGTCAATCGTCCTGACTAACTTGCAGAAGTTAGGGTTTCGCGCATCGTGCAATATACCATACCTTGCTTGTCAAAATAAGCCTAAGCAAACTAAGTAATTAATCCGCCATGGATTAGCAGGTGCATAACCTCGCTCAGAATAAGAAAAACAGGGAGCCGCAGCAGCAAAAAGAGGCGTGGCCATGCCCGAGGCCAGCTAATGCCATTGGCCACGCCCCGACCCTATTTCATCAACCAATCAGGTCGCTTTAAACTCGCCATAATCTCACCAGAAGTATAGTAGTGCCCTATGTTTGGTCGGCCCCCTTTTGAGCCAATCAAGTTGCTCTGAACTTACCACCATACATTAAACACCAAACGCACCCTGCCGCGCCACCATGCTAAACTGACAAGCCAAACACACCCTACTACAACAACATATTGGTCGGCATGCCAACATGCCACTCTACCGCGGTAGCATGCCAACGTGTCACTCTACCGCGACAACTTCGCAACATGCCAACTTCGCAACATGCTACCTCGCAAACATGCCACTTCATGGCAACCTTCCATAAATATCCACCCACAACAATTCTTACTCTTGTGGCCGTTTCCACACTATGGCCTTACCATAGTTCCTTTGGCATATCCATGGCGCTATTTCCATAAAAGTGGTGCCATGCCGCAGCTGCATGCCACGTGCACTAATTAGGGTTTCAACATGCCAAACCCTAATTTGGGAAAATTGCTACCAAAGCCAAATAACGTTTCCCAGAGCAAAGAGATTGGCGTGGCAACAGGGCCAATGTTTCCACATGTGGGTCCGACTCCACGGCACCAAGTTTTGGCCATGCCAAACCCTAATTCTTCCAAGAAAAATTCTTCCACGGAGCCTTGGCCACGCCAATCCCTAATTCTTCCACGACGAATTCTTCCACGGAGCCTTGGCCACGCCAAGCCCTAATTCTTCCATGGAGAATTCTTCCACGGAGCCTTGGCCACGCCAAGCCCTAATTCTTCCACGGCGAATTCTTCCACGGCGCCAAACCCTAACTTCGGCCACGAAGCCAATTTTTATCTTTGGCCATGTCGCAACATCACTGGCATACCACTATACCGCGGCTACTAGCATGCTGCTATGCCACGGCTACGCCATTGGCATGCCTCTATGCCATGGCTACGCCACTAGCATGTGGCCGACGCCACTTCGCTATACAACAAGATGTGGCCATAATCAATTATCATCCTTCTTCATAAGATGCAATCTCAGCCATCCAAGTTCGCCACCGAACCGGTAAGCTCGCGACAAGTTTTAGGCGACTAGCCAAAACGAGCCTAGCATCACATGTTATTTACCTGCGGCAAGCCTCTTGATTTTAACTTGCCACGCGTAGCAAAGTGCTACATGTTTTCCACGAAAACATTCGAGACATCAAAATATGTCATAAACTGGGGGATGCTCATCAGGGTATTGGTCTGGCGGTTTACAGCGTGCGGCGTGCAATGCGCCCGTTACAAGAAAGTATCATGAAATGGGATAATTAGTGGTGGTGAAAAGTAACGGTGTAAACAATTCATTTCCTTCATCATGGCAGCGTAATGACTGGCGGTTACGCGAATTCACTTCCCTCATCATGGAAGCATAATGCCTGACAGTTACACGTTACTCTTTTCTTCCACCACTCAATCGTTTCCACTTCCTACGAGACCAGGGTACGTTTCACTATGACTTGTATAAATAAGTCTCACCTATTTCCACCAAACAACAAGTTTTGGTCAGGAGAACAATACAACATCCAGAAATCATCTGATAGCTTTTTCATCCAGCTAGCCAGTTCAACTTTCTGATACAAGTCACAAAACACCCATACTTCCAGAATTAACTATTCTGGTTTCAACACTTTCTTCGCTTCCCTCCCTAAGACCAACCTTTCTTCTTCACTTTGTGACCGAAGCAAGCCTGGAACGGCCACTTCTTGGTTTAGGCCAGGATTGTACAGATTGATCTCTCGAATCAAAAGTACTCCCGTGCAGTACATTTTTTAGGGTTTAGATTCGTTTCTCACCCACACACCCAAAATCATCAAAATCAGCAGAAACGGATTTCACCCACAAACAATTGGCGACCACAATGGGAGATTAATCTCTCGGTTACAACATCAATTTCCAATTTTCAATACCGTTCTTCAACACGATCTCAGGATGGTAGAACTCAGGTTCGGATCAGCAACAAACCCTGAGAACACTAGCTTTGAAATCATCCCTGGTACTAACGCTCCTTCCAGTGGCATTAATACGCCACCCTCCAACAACAACAGCGCGGAAAGTGTTCCTTCAGGTGTTATACCACCGATCGCCAGAGCCTCTGCCGTCTCTCCCAACGTTTCTACATGTATGACACCTCCAACCGTCACCAGAGCCGCTGCTACTCCATCACCGGTACGAGAGACTGGAGGAGCCAGGGGAAGCCAACCTCCCCTTACCACTGTTGATTTGATGGAAAGACAAAAAGTTCTCGTAGGGCTCAGACAGACATAGCTACAACTCAGAAGGACATTGCTATTTTTCTCAAGACACCAACGAGCGGCTACCACAAGAGTCACGTCAACCCCAAATGGAGCTGACAAGGAATACTTTTAACATCCGACGCAAGCACTTCAGCAGGACGCGCCTTTATAGATGAGGAGGCTCGCGTTGCTCCTAAATGCCCAGTAGAAAAGAATCAGCAATCCAATTTCATCACATGTGAAGATCAGGAACGACCTCTCCAAAATCGAGGCAAAGAAAATAGCAACCCTCCTGAGTTCATAGAGACCCTCTTCCCATCAGGAGATGCATGATTTCTGGGGACTTCGCCCACAAAATCGTGCAGTCTATGATGAAACATTTATGTGAGATTCTGTATTTCTCCAAGGCGCAACGTCAAGATATTTTGCATCCCTCAACCGCACTGCATCAGGAAAGCAGCTGTTTCCAGCCAGGGAAGCCGTTCCTGAACCCCAACCTCTCCTGGAAAGCACGATTGATATATGGAACTGGGGACTCCTAACCACTGTTCACTTGAAGGATGTCGAGTTTGACAGCATGCTGATTGACGCGCCCTCCGACTTCAACATTGTAACCGCCACGGCTTTGAGAGTTGCAAGGGAAAATCAAACAGAAGAAGCGTATTCTTTCCCATGAGGAGAAAAATGCTACTTGCCGACCAACACTATTTGTGACGTCTTCCCATATACCATATGGTACCAAGTCGTTCTTCGAAGTCAAGGGTTAATGGCGCCCTCACTGGAGTTTTCTCTAGGAGTCGCTTCGACGTTTTTATTCTCCAGGAGCCGCTTCAACGTTCTCTCCAGAAGTCGCTCCGCTTCAACGTTCTCCAACAGCGGCTCCACTTCAACGTTCTCCAGCAGCGGCTCCACTTCAACGTTCTCCAGCAACAGCTCCGCTTTAACGTTCTCTCCAGAAGTCGCTCCGCTTCAACGTCCTCTCCAAGAGTCGAAGCCGCTTCAACGCCACTTATTCCTGCCAAAGATCGTGCCGTAGCCGCCACACTCCTTCCTTCCAAGGTTCGTGCCCGTAGCCACCACACTCATCCCTGTCAAGGATCGTGATCATAGCCAACCAAGGATCGCAGTTGTGGCCACTTTTTGATCCATCTCGCCAAACCTCGTGGTTGTGGACAGTTTACTCGCTTACGTATCCAGCAGATTCCTTTGCTTCCATGGACGCCCATACAATTCCAGTCAACCTAATTTGGTTCCCACGCGATGTGGTATCTTCTGATCACATCTGCTGCCAAGAACTGTTGCTGCTCGTTTGTCGATACCAGCCAGAGCTTCACCATGGCAACAACCGCTACAAGGGTAATACCAGCCAGAGCTTCACCATGGAAACAATCATACTTCTCCATGTTTTAGTTTCACATGGAAGAAGTAATAGAGTCACCAGTACGGATGCAAGATGGTGATATCCTTATCGTGGTCAACTCACCGACCACACCAGATATAAACATTTTTTTTTACTCGGTCAATAAAAAAGAATAAAAAAGCGAAACTATACATGGACTAGGCTAAATTAGCGCTAAGCTAAAAGGCTGCACGCCAATAAAACCTATTTAAAACGAAAATAAACCTCTCCAGGCCATTCAACAGAATGAATAAAACCTGGCCTACCCTCATAAAACTCATAATTTTCCTCAGCTAACAAACAAGCTTGTTTGGCCGATGCATCAGCTGAAAAATTAACTTCTCTGTAGATATGAACATAACTAATATTGTTGTAAAAACTCTTCGCCATTCTCCACTTCTGCATTAGCTGCCACGACAACTCTCCTTTTTGGAGAGCAAAAATGCAACTCATCGAATCTGATCTGACGCATAGATTTTGACATTCCATCTTTGAGCAACAACTGCACCATAGATAACCGCACAAACTTCAGCATAGAAGTTGGTCTGCCAGCCCAGTCCAACGCACAAAACTCCCAAAACTGCTGAGTTAGAATCACGAAAAACTACACCAGAACCAGCTTGGCCCGGGTTTCCAAGTGATGCACCATCACAACAGATCATAAGCTCACCTGGATTAGGCGGCGTCCAAGTAACTTCAATTGGAACAGAGTGCTTGCAAGATCTATGCTTCACTCACACCAGATATAAACATGTAAACCACACTTGGGGACTGAGGATCTTCACGGGATCCCTTCACTGCCAAAGCTCAGAAGACACTGTCAACCAAAATTCATGCCACGACAAGGTCATCCATCCTTCAAAGGTGTAGCGTAAGAATATTATCACCTTTCTGTCTAGAAGGCGCCTGCAACACTTTACGAGGCCGCGACGGATCCCAAGCCTACTCAGAGAAAACAACTTCAATAACCAAAGAGAAGTGCGACTGGGGACTGCTCATCACGGTCCATCCCCGACAACAATCAAGCATTCATGAGATAACTCCAGAGACGCGGCCGAAACATTTTTCTTGAAGAGACAGAGGGATCCACGATTAACGACGTGACTCTGTCACTTCTACTTCTTTGTTATCCAAAATGTTTCGTCCATGTGATATTCCAAGCATCCCAGCATCACATCCAGGAGAGTATGATAAGATTGTATCAAATACCATAGGCGTGGATTCAAGGCGATGCAACTAAAGTAGGCTACACCTAGGGACTGAAGCCTCCTTCTTGTTTAGAAGCTTAAACGCAGTCACCACCTTACCAGTGAATCCAGCAAAAGCACATCTTCCACAAGAAAATAGGCTCTAATCACATATGGGGACCACCAGAATGGGGTGCCTTCACTTCCCTCAACCAGGTTATTCCCGATTTCAACATCATCGCTGTCGAAGTTTTACGAGCCGCAAGAATTTCTCAACATGAAGCAGTACACGCGCATTAAAGACCCCAAAAGTACGCCACAGAGATACATTCACATATCCGGAAACGCCATCAGATCTAACAGAAGTATAACTGGGGACTGCTCACCGCATCCCGTTCCATGCAATAGTCCAAGATTCAGAAGTTGGTTCAAAGGATGTCGCTTGGAACGAAGTCCTTAAAGACTTGATAGCAGCACATCGACAACGGAACGCTCTCAGCTCGTCTACTTCACCCAATGGCTCTAGAAGATTTCAACCATGCAAGCATCCACAACATATCATCATCGCAATCAGAAAGTCCAGGCACCAAATAACCTAAAATCAAGGATGGACCAACAACGCAACCACAATTTCCAGGATTGTCCCTGACATGATCATTGCCGAGCATGTGTTTCATCCATCTATCCCAAGATCGCAATGGAGTTTGGTAAATTTTGAAATCCACTGGAGAGGTTAGATACTCATTATTCTGGAGTCAGAGACCTATTACAGATTCTGGAGAAGATCGACGGTACTGTTGGGTGGATACATGCGAGAGCATCTACCTTGAGTTCTCCTGTCTTGCCTTGCAGTTGATGATAACTATTGGAGATTGCTTTGTTGCCATTAATGCTCCTCTTCGTCATTTTTCAGCGGTGGTAGAGCGAGCATTCCACGGACTGAAGCCAATTTCCACCATTCCGCGGACTGAAGCCAGTTTCCACAACTGAAGCCAATTTTCACCATGCCACAGACGTAGCTAAGCCAGCAGCACCACGCTTGTACCAGGTGTCCGCGTCCAGGCCAGCAGCGTCATCCACCATTCCACGAATCAGGAGCCAGCCGTGCCATCTCTGCTTCTCCGTGACCTAAGCCATCCAAGTGCCATCCACCACTCCACGGACCTAGCCAACAACACCGCTCCACGGACTGAAGCCAATTTCCACCATTCCGCGGACTGAAGCCAATTTCCACAACTTAAGCCAATTTCCACCATTGAAGCCAGTTTCCACAACTGAAGCCAATTTCCACCATTTAGTGGACTGAAGCCAATTTCCACCATTCCGCGGACTGAAGCCAGTTTCCACAACTGAAGCCAATTCTCACCATGCCACAGACGTAGCTAAGCCAACAGCACCACGCTTGTGCCAGAAGTCCGTGTTCAGGCCAGTAGCGCCATCCACCATTCCACGAATCAGGAGCCAGTCGTGCCATCTCTGCTTCTCCGTGACCTAAGACAGCCAAGTGTCATCCACCGCTCCAAGGACCTAGCCAACAACACCGCTCTACGGACCTAGCCAACAGCGCTGCTACGCGGGTCTAACCAGCAGCACCATTCCATGGATGTAGCCAATCAAGCAATGTCGTCCATCATTCATCCATCATTCAAAGCCAACGCTCCATTGGCCTTTCTAAGCGAGCCATGCCATTGGCCCTTCCAATCTATCCTCGCCATCGGCCCTTCCAAGCTAGCCTCGCCATCGGCCCTTCCAAACTAGCCTCGCCATCGGCCCTTCCAAGCTATCCACGCCATCCACCTTTTCGTATCCGTTCAAAGCAGCGCCATCTTGGCCGTTCAAAGCAGCGCCATCTCCACCAGTCAAGGAAGCACCATCTTGGCCGTTCAAGACAACACCATCTCCATGTATTCCATAACTTATCCGGCTAGCAACATTCGTCGCTCCGAGGACCAAGTCGCAGTACCACCTCTATCAATTAGCAGCCAAAGTTCCAGTACTAAGGCCAGCACCCCACGACCAAACCATATTTATGTGAAACCACCGATGCAAGGATCGCAGATTATTCGTACCTCCCGACAAAGGTTAGCCGAATCTCCCTGACAATCTCTTCATGACTTGTTGTTTCGATTTTATCCTCATCTGTCACCATCTCATGCTTACCCCGCAATAATGCAACTGTTCCGAGCTAAGCAGAGGACTTAACTTTGATGGTGGTTTTTAGCTTAGGGTTAAAATCGTAAACCTTGCATCTGATGTGACGTCACTCAGCAAGGAAACAGAGCCACGTGCGTTATCCTCTCCACTGGCATATTCATTGAGCCGCTCAATATACTTACATGAAATTTATCCATACTGGCGAATCCCAGATGTTCTGTAAATTTCGGCGCCTCGCGTATATTCACTTAATATAAGTTCCTCTGAATGCCTTCTATGCTATGTTCTCCAGATGAACTCTTAATGTTGATATGGCATGACGATTCGTGTTCACGCAACAGAGTAGCACGAATCTCCAAGTATCAATAATAAGATCTCTGCATAAGGTATTCAATCAGAAAAGCATGTTGCTTTCTGACAACGAACTTAAAAGAGCTCTGTGTCGACACATAGAATTCAGTCAATCGTCCTGACTAACTTGCAGAAGTTAGGGTTTCGCGCCTCGCGCAATATACCAGACCTTGCTTGTCAAAATTAAACCTAAGCAAACTAAGTAATTAATCTGCCATGGATTAGCAGGTGCAGAACCTCGCTCAGAATAAGAAACAACAGGGAGCCGCAGCAGCAAAAAGAGGCGCGACCATGCCCGAGGCCAGCTAACGCCATTGGCCACGCCCCGACCCTATTTCCTCGACCAATCAGGTCGCTTTAAACTCGCCATACTCTCACCAGAAGTATAGTCCCACCCTATGTTTGGCCGGCCCCCTTTTGGGCCAATCAAGTTGCTCTGAACTTGCCCACATACATTAAAGACCAAACGCACCCTGTCGCGCCACCATGCTAAACTGACAAGCCAAACGTGCCCTACCATAACAACATATTGGTCGGCATGCCAGCATGCCTCTCTACCGCGGTAGCATGCCAACATGCCACTCTACTGCGGAAACTTCGCAACATGCTACCTTGCAAACATGCCACTTCATGGCAACCTGCCATAAATAGCCACCCACGACAATTCTTACTCCTGTGGCCGTTTCCACACTATGGCCTTGCCATAGTTCCTTTGGCATAGCCATGTCGCTATTTGCATAAAAGTGGCGCCATGCCGCAGCTGCATGCCACGTGCACTAATTAGGGTTTCAACATGCCAAACCCTAATTTGGGAAAATTGCTACCAAAACCAAATAACGTTTCCCAGAGCAAAGAGATTGGCGTGGCAACAGGGCCAATGTTTCCACATGTGGGTCCGACTCCACGGCGCCAAGTTTTGGCCACGCCAAACCCTAATTCTTCCACGACAAATTCTTCCACGGAGCCTTGGCCACGCCAATCCCTAATTCTTCCACGGCGAATTTTTCCACGGAGCCTTGGCCACGCCAAGCCTTAATTCTTCCACGGAGAATTCTTCCACGGAGCCTTGGCCACGCCAAGCCCTAATTCTTCCACAGCGAATTCTTCCACGGAGCCTTGGCCACGCCAAGCCTTAATTCTTCCACGGCGCCAAACCCTAACTTTGGCCACGGAGCCATTTTTTAGCTTTGGCCATGCTGCAACATCACAGTCATACCACTATACCGCGGCTACTAGCAGCTGCTGTACCACGGCTACGCCATTGGCATGCCGCTATGCCAAGGATACGCCACTGGCATGCCATTAGCATGTGGCTGCCGCCACTTCACTATACAACAAAATGTGTCCATAATCAATGACCATCCTTCTTCATGAGATGCAATCTCAGCCATCCAAGTTCGCCACCGAACTGGTAAGCTCGCGACAAGTTTTAGGCGACTAGCCAAAACGAGCCTAGCATCACATGTTATTTACTTGCGGCAAGCCTCTCGATTTTAACTTGCCACACGTAGCAAAGTACTACATGTTTTCCACGAAAACACTCGAGACATCAAAATATGTCATAAACTGGAGGATGCTCATCAGGGTGTTGGTCTGGCGGTTTACAACGTGCGGCGTGCAATGCGCCCGTTACAAGAAAGTATCATGAAATGGGATAATTAGTGGTGGTGAAAATTAACGGTGTAAACAATTCATTTCCTTCATCATGAAAGCGTAATGACTGGCGGTTACACGAATTCACTTCCCTCATCATGGAAGCATAACGTCTGACAGTTACACGTCACTCTTTTCTTCCACCACTCAATCGTTTCCACTTCTACGAGACCAGGGTACATTTCACTATGACTTGTATAAATAGGTCTCACTTATTTCCACCAAACAACAAGTTTTGGTCAGGAGAACAATAAAACATCCAGAAATCATCTGATAGCTTTTTCATCCAGCTAGCCAGTTCAATTTTCTGATACAAGTCACAAAACGTACACACTTCTAGAATCAACTATTATGATCTCAACACTTTCTTCGCTTCCCTCCCTAAGACCAACCCTTCTCCTTCACTTTGTGACCAAAGCAAGCCTGAAATGGCCATTTCTTGGTTTAGGCCAGGATTGTATAGATTGATCTCTCGAATCAAAAGTACTCCCGTGCAGTACATTGTTTAGGGTTTAGATTCGTTTTCTCACCCACACACCCAAAATTAATTACCAAAATCAGCAGAAACGGTTTTCACCCACAAACACATGTATAGTTCAGGCTCAATTTACTAGCCTTAAGTGTATTTGAGAGGCGTGAATCTATCCGATATTTTGAGGAGAGATTCGAATCTCTTCGAGATTTTGTGAAGGGATTTGAATCCCTCCGAGATTTTGCAGACGGCTCAAAAATCTCTCCATGATTTTGCAGAGAGATTTGAATATCTCCGAGATTTCTGCGGACGGCTCAAAAATCTCTCTGTGATTTTTGCAGAGAGATTTGAATCTCTCAGAGATTTTTGCGGACGGCTCAAAAATTTCTCTGTGATTTTTGCAGAGAGATTTTGAATCTCTCAAATATTTTTACGTACGGCTCAAAAATCTCTCTGTGATTTTTGCAGAGAGATTTGAACCTCTCCGAGATTTTTGCGGACGGATCAAAATCTCTCTGAAGATTTTCTTAACGGATTCGTATTTCTCTGCGGTCAGCTGGGACTCGGCCTGGAGAGAAAGAAAAGGATTTGTACGCCTGATTGATGTCTCTGCGAGACTTTGGCTCACTTGTGTTTGACCAGCGTATCTTACAAAGATGTGCTAGGAATCAATTGCGTGTCTATATGATGAGCCAACAAGACAAGTGTATCTCGAAAGGATGTTCTAGGAGTCTGTCGAAAGGCTCAGAGGTATAATAACCAGCGTATCTCGCGGGGATGTCCAAGGAGTTATCCGGAAACCTCAGTAATTCGAGTCAGAGCCTAGAGCAGACATGATCAGTGTATCTCGCGATGATGTACTAGGAATCAGTCTTTGATATCAAATAGGGTGAGTCATGCTTACAGGAGATATGCAAATCTCCGCTCTGGGTCATAAGTCCGTCGAGGGCGTTTTTACGCATCTACAGAGCCTATATGACCAGCAACATCTCGTTGAGGACGTATACTAGGAATCATGGCATCACAATCAGCCGCGTCTCGCGAAGACATGCTGGAATTGTGGCTGTTCTGGTTCATAAGTCTGCCGGGGACGTTTTACGCTCTACATAACCTACATGACCAGCAGTATCTCGTTGAGGATGTGCGCTAGGAGTCACGGCATCACGACCAGCAGTGTCTCGCGGGGACGTATATTAGAAATCGTGGCTAAGAATGCCTTGAGGGCCAAGGGCTTAATCTCTCTCGTGATAGTTGAATTTTGCCTACGGTCTTGAGATGACGCTTTTGCCCCTTATCCAAATTTCACCATCCACATTAAGTCCCCTACTCAGAGTAGAACCTTGATTGTTCTATGATGAGTATATAGATGGTTGCGTATCGTTCATGCACGAATTTACAACTTTTTACAGAGTCCTCGATGCTTAGTCCTTGCTTGCTCCGATTCTGAACTTCAAATTTATTCTGGACTTAGGAGACTTCTGGAATTTTGTATTAGGAGACATTACTATTGCGATACTTGAGCCTTGGTGCAGTAAAATTTCCGTTTTGAAAGACTAGACTTGCGAATTAGGGTTTCTTTGACCAAAACCCTAATTTCTTCTTTCTGTACCACTCTGAGCTTGGAATTTTCCCTGGTTTTGGACTCTCAATAGAAAATCTCCAATTAGTAAATGCATAATACTAATTTTTATTCTCTAGAGATATGCATTTAATTGCTAGTAATTAAAGCATATAAAACCAAAAACCTTAATTAAAAAATTCTCAATTTATTTCGGCACAGGATCTCCTTGAGTACTAAAGAATATCTTTAAACAATAAATAAGAGTTATTGAACGCGTTCAAATTATGTTGACATCTTTTCACTATAAATCCTTATTCATATTTACATGGATTTACATTCTTGGAATCGGTTATACCACACTTCCAAACAAGTTTAGAATTGGTTCACTTGTATTCCAAGATCACTATGTGATTGATCAAATATCAAATCACATACATGGGTTCAATCGGTTATACCAATCACTAGGATCAGTTATACCTTAATATTGAAATACTTGTGATCGATCACACAAGTTACCAGGACCGGTTACATTAGTTATCAGGATCGGTTACATCAATTACCAGGACCGGTTACCATATACTCATGGTATTATTTGTGATCGGTCACACCAGTTACCAGGATCGGTTACACCAATTACCAGGATCGATTACATACGCACTATATGGTCGGTCACACCAATTACAAATATCGATCATACCATCTCATGGTGATTGCTTAGGATCGGTTACACTAATTAATAAAAGCTAGTCATACCAAATCATAAGTCAGGCATTGTGATTAGTTAAGTGACGATCGGTTCTACCATCTCACACATATTGGTAATCCAAATATTTGCAATGAATAGTCGTACCAATAAGCCTAGCAATTTTTCTTTGGATTCATAAAACAAGTTCATGAATGTACTTCCTTTAAACAAATGTCAAACATTGTTTCCTAGGATGAAATCCTCACCATAAACCATTCATATAAACATAACATTATATACAAGATTATGTCGATGTCATATATACGGAGTTCAAAAGATAAGCGTTATACTTTGTAGTATAATTCCATAATACTATGATCATACAAATACGACCATGTCACATAACTAGAGTATCATGCAATATGTACAGTATATACAGCTTCGCAGTTATGTTTTCAATATAACACGACTTGAAAGATACGTTAGGAATGAAACAGTTCAAGTCAATATTACTAACCTCAAGAGGAAGGATGATGTTTTCGTTGTAGTTTGCTTCTTCTTCACTTTCTTCAGGTCTTCGGAGTAATACTTGTATGTCTCAACATTCCTAGACTTTCTAGTCTAACCTAAACGAAGTTGACTCTAGTATACAATCAAGCGACTTTAGATGAGTTTTGAGTCACTAAAATATGACAACCAAACTTGACATACCGACGCTTGGTGAGTTCAACCGAGCTGTGGTCTAACAATCTCCCCCTTTGTCAATTTTAGTGACAAAACTCTTAATACATATGGATAAACAAATTACAAGAATTCATTTTATATACGCTTGATTCCAAGTTTCAACAACACAATAACCTGCATATATTCAATCAATAAATTCCGTTGTTGACATTTAAATAATAAAGCTTGTACCCCCCCTAAAGGTAAGCTAGGTAGATATTCAATCCGAACATCTTTATTATTCCCCTTTTTGTAGTCAGAATACTACAACAACAATATGATATGTTTCTCCCCCTTAGTCAATGCTTTACTCTTTCATTAGATATAACGTTTAAGTACAATTGTCCTTTCATTAGTGATTGCAAATTATTTGTTTACTCCATATATTTCTCCTCCTTTTTGTCACAAAATAACTGAAAAAGTGGGGGTACACCAACCACACCCAATATTCCGCTTAGCAATCTGTATGGACAAACTCCAACATACTTTCTAGAGAATCCACTAGACAGTCAGACTCAATCTATATAGAAAGTATATCAAAGAGTTTATATATCTATCTCTCGATTTGATATATACGCAAGCAAATAGAAATCTGCGAGTCTTTATCAAATACTAGAGAGATAACTTGGATGGTACCAAAGAACAAAATCCAAGTGTATATCAATTTAAATCAACAACCAAAAGGTCGGATATTCTAATTGATTGAACAACGCACAACCTGTGATATTTCAATTATATAACAAAATAAAATGTGGAAAAGAAATAACACAGACACCGGAATTTTGTTAACGAGGAAACCGCAAATGCAGAAAAACCCCGGGACCTAGTCCAGATTGAACATACACTGTATTAAGCCACTACAGACACTAGCCTACTCCAAATTAACTTCGGTCTGGACTGTAGTTGAACCCCAATCAATCTCACACTGATCCAAGGTACAGTTATGCTCCTACGTCTCTGATCCCAGCAGGATGCTACGTACTTGATTCCTTTAGCTGATCTCACCCACAACTAAGAGTTGCTACGACCCAAAGTTGAAGACTTTAATAAACAAATCTGTATCACACAGAAAAGTCTACGATAATAGATAAATTCGTCTCCCACGAATATACCTACGAGTTTTGTTCCGTCTTTTGATAAATCAAGGTGAACAAGAACCAATTGATAAACCGGACTTATATTCCCGAAGAACAACCTAGTATTATCAATCACCTCACAATAATCTTAATCAACGCAGCGAAAAAAGATATTGCGGAATCACAAACGATGAGATGAAGTGTTTGTGATTTCTTTTATATCTTGCCTATCGGAGATATCAATCTCAAGCCAATTATTACAATTATACTCGTACGATAGGAACAACAAGATCAATCACACAACTACAAGAAAGTAGTATCGGTCTGGCTTCACAATCCCAATGAAGTATTTAAGTCGTTAACCTGGTTTAGAAGAAGAAACCAAAGGTTAAAGGAGAATCGACTCTAGCTTAGCACAACTAGTATCACACAGAAGGTGTGGGGATCAGGTTTCCCAGTTGCTAGAGTTCTCCCTTATATAGTCTTTCAAATCAGGGTTTGCAATCAATGTTAGCTTGGTAACAAAGCATTCAATATTCACCGTTAGATGAAAACCTGATTTAGATTCAAGCTAATATCTTTCAACCATTAGATCGAAAACTAGCTTGTTACACACAAATGAAATGCACGTTTCTAGGCTTGTGTAACCGTACCCAAACTTGTACATTTGTTGGTTCAACAATAGTCAACCAAATGGTTAGACATATGATCACTTTCATATCAACCATATTCTTCTTCACCATAACTAGTTCAAGTGACTCAAATGAACTAGTTAGAGAGTTTTTAAATTACAAGGAAATCTTATGTAACTACACAAGACACAATCGAAGCAAAAACGATTTGATTCACTCGAATCGGTTCATGAACTATATAGCCACGGTTTGCATTTGCATTCCTTAGTTTATATAAGAATAAGTTCATAAACATCGTTTTTAGATATAACCTACTCAAGTTCGCGGACTGGGTTCGCGGACTTAAGTTCCCATACGGTGTTCACAAACTCCAGCAGAAATTCTCGGGACAAGAACTTCCGCCAGTTCGTGGACTGAGTTCGCGGACTTGGCTCACGCCACCATGCCGGTTCTCTTGATCAACAAAGTTCGCAAACTTCGATTCAAGGAATAAGGACTTATACATATATGTGTTTCCACAACAATGCTTATATCCTCCAATCGTTATATAATCTAAACTCTTATTTCAATCATTGGAACATTCTTAGAGGACGTTGATATTCTATAGTTGTTATTCACAAACTATTTTTCGTCAAAGTAAGCAATTTCCAAAGTGATTGAAACTTTTCATGACTTTCGTCACTAGGTAAAGATGAACTTGGTTAAAGCGAAAGCTTACCAACACATATTTCGAGAAATAGATAGGCGAGATAAACTCGACTCGAAATAGCAAACGTGTATAATCTAAGTCTATATAGCAAAACGACTTTTCTCTCAAGATAGGAGATACATAGACTTTTGGGTGATAGATAAGTTCAAGTCTCCACATACCTTTTAGTCGATGAAGATCCACCGGTTCCTTGAGTAGTACTTCTTCTTGTATGATGATTGCCGTGAAGTTCTTGAACTCAACTACACTTTCTATCCTAGTCCGAGACCTTAGCTATAGTAGACTAGAAATCAAGACTTATAGTTTTGATCACTAACATTGACAAACATGCTTGAGATAGCAACGCATGCGAGTTCGACCGAGCAATGATCTAACAATCTCCCCCTTTGTCAATTTTAGTGACAAAACTATCAATACACATGAAATACAAAAAATAAATAAAGTAACTTTTGTAGCTCCTATTCCATACGCCTAATCTTCAACATTACTTGAAATCTTCGTCACTTCCAAGTACTCCAATGATCCCAAAGGTTGTAAGTTCAGCATCATCGTTGTTGAAAATCCATAGCTATAACAATGAGAAACAAGAGTTCTCAATCATTGTTATACAGTGTCATAGTATCATTACACAACGTCAAAGTTCAATTGTATCACAACTTCAACAACAATACTATGGTGATATGTATCACTCCCCCTTGGTCAATACTCTATCTCACACGGAAACCACTCCCCCTTACATAATGATCCGAAAACCATATGTATTTGTAGTGTGAACTACATATTAATTCTCCCCCTTTTTGTCAATAAAATTGGCAAAGGTACAAGAACGGGATCCTAATGAAATTCCCGAAAGAGATATTTCATGACCAAAATAAAGAAACACATATCATCTTATTTAGATGCAATAATATAGCCGAAGCTAAATGCATTCATCAAGGAGTTTATAAAGATACAAGATAGCCCCTAAAATATTCTACAGCCGCACTCCCCACAAAGATTTGGCAATTAAGCACAAGTTCAATTAAGAAATCTCCCCCATAATATGTCATTCCCGAAAGAACAACAAGAGCGACCTTAATTTCAAAATAAAATAAGGATTTCTTTGGACATAACAAATCACATACAAGTATGATTTTGAATCCAAAATACTCAATTAAATTAATCACAAGAGAACCCATGATTAATTTAATCGAAAATGCTCAACATAAGTGAACTTATGGAGACTCAAAAAAATATACAATTATATTAATCACAAGAGAACCCATAATTAATCTAATCGAAATACACAACCAAACTAATCACAAAAGTAATCAATTTAATTGGTCATGCTCGTCATAAGAAAACTTACGGAGCAACAACTAAATAACCAAACAAGATGATTAATTTAGTTGAATATGCTCGACATAAAGTACCTCACGGAACAATAACTAAGAAAATCATAAAGATAATCAACTTGGTCGTTTAGTGCTCAACATAAGACACTTTACGGAAACTCACAGTAATACATAAAAATATGGATCAGGGAAGATCAATACTGCGGAATACACAAGGATTCATTCTATTTTCCATCACTATTCGCATAACGACATTCAATAGACATAATCCTTGCAAACAAAAGATTTTAACCTATCTTCCATCAATAATTGACATAATAGGCTTACTTTTGTATTTGTCAAAAGTCTATTCATTCTTTTATAAATACATGCATATCGACATACGAAAGACTTTAATTTTGACAAGGTATGGGACAATCATAGTTCACGGACGTAAACACACATATCCATAGTAATATTGCAATATATAAAACCATAAAGATTAATACTGCAAAAATCATCTTCCAAACAAATTTAGAATTTAGACAAATAAATCTAAAAACATGAAGATGAAAATGTTGGACATAGCTATGTGTAATCACAATAATGGCTATTCCAAACTTTAGTAATTCTTCTCAAAAATAAGAATAAATTCTCATAAGAAGTTTCCTAGGCAACAAGAAAAACTCGTAATGCACATACAAGATGATTTGTCCTTATAGGGTAGAATCAATCTTTTTCGCATGGATTTACACTAATAATAGCTACCAAAGGCGTATAAAAGATTTCCTTAACAAAGAAGAACATACAAAGTCATTAACGACTATGCACCATAGTTTACAAAGGATGATTGTGAACATTCAAGAATTCCATAGCACTGCGTACTACTTTCCATTCTTGAACTTCCTTCTTTGTGATTCACCAACAACATTCTTGTAAAAGCTACAAATTATATTAGAAGAGTAGTACTCCAAGAATCCAAGTGCCCAAGTTCAAGAGAAGTGGAACAAGTGCAACGAAGCAGAGCAAAATACTCAAAAACAAGAGATGGGACAAATACCAATCTTAACTCATCCAAATTCAAGGTTTCTCATCTCCATTTTTAAGAGAATCCAAATAGGAAGAGAGTTAAAATATAATGAGGTCAATCCGAGTTCGGACGAAGAAGTTACGGCCAAAACAAGTTTACCGAATATCGACGTCAAGTATGCATACAGGTTTGCAAACGAATTTTCGTATCCTGGAGCAGTATGCAGATGGGGTTTGCGAACTTAAACCCCTTGATTTTGGTTTTAAATGATGTTATGCATACTTGGTATGTATACCATGAAGTCCAAACATCCCGAACTAATGTTTTCAAACCTAAACATTTAAAAACCTTAAACACAGATCAAGTTAGGTAGAAATGAACGATAAGCAATATACATGGAATCATAATAAGTACTCAAACAAGTAATAAAAACATAAAACTTGCTCAAGTTTATAGGCATATCTTTTTAGAAAAGTCCAATTGAATTCTACAACCTTACCGAATATAATTTGTGCGCCCCCCACCCCCACCGTATACATAGTAGGGCATTTCTTGGTGATGATGCACTTTCAACACAAACAAGTTGTGTTGTGGTGAACAATGTCTTGCTCACCATGGCACCAAGAAATAGTTTCTTTCCAACAACTCTTAAATATTGTAGTGTTGAGAAACACCCAAGGAACTGTTTTTATAAGTCTATCAAAGAACTTCAAGAGAACCCAAAAAGATTTGTGTTTCATATTTCTTGTTTTCCAGATTATAAAAAACAGTTTCTGCAGATAGTTTTTAATACTGCGAAGGGAAACTCTTTTGATAAAAATAGACGTCCTAGATTCTTCATAAAAGAAGACAATACCACTATCTTGATAAGAAATATCAGGAATTGAGCAACGAATCAATTCATGCTTTGAGGTGATACACTCAGATAACTGAGATTTAAACTCCTCTTGTAATTCGTTTAGTTTATCACAACTAATTGGATTACGCAGAGGAGGAGCATTGGTCTCACTGATTAGTAAATCAATATCAACCTCAACATGAATATTATTCATCATAACTTGATTTAGCCTGTCAAGAGATTCTTTCTCTTTCTGGAGGTATAACTCAACATCAAGAGATAAGTTGTCAAGCTTCTTTTCAAGACCTGAAAACACTTCAAGGGATTTTAAACCTGGTGGAGGTTTCGATAGAATTTCTTCTACAGATTTTATTAAATCAGACATGGAAGAGAATTCTGAAATCCCCGGATCTGGTGGTGCATTTATTGAGATAACACTACTGTCCATAGAGTCAGATCGCTACAAACACCGACTTGTAAGGTCTTGAACGTATTTGCTTGCTCTGATACCAATTGAAAAAGTGGGGGTACAACAACCGCACCCAATATTTCGCTTAGCAATATGTATGAACAAACTCCAATATACTTTCTAGAGAATCAACTAGACAGTCACACTCAATCTAGATAAAAAGTATATCAAAGAGTTTATATCTCTATCTCTCGATTTGATATATACTCAAGCAAATAGAAATCTGCGAGTCTTTATCAAATACTAGAGAGATAACTTGGATGGTACCAAAGACCAAAATCCAAGTGTCAATCAATTTAAATCAACAAAAAAAGGTCGGATATTCTAATTGATTGAACAACGCACAACCTGTGATATTTCAATTATATAACAAAATATAATGCAGAAAAGAAATAACACAGACACCAGAATTTTGTTAACGAGGAAACCGCAAATGTAGAAAAACCCCGGGACCTAGTCCAGATTGAACACACACTGTATTAAGCCGCTACAGACACTAGCCTACTCCAAATTAACTTCGGTCTGGACTGTAGTTGAACCCCAATCAATCTCACACTGATCCAAGGTACAATTATGCCCATACGTCTCTGATCCCAACATGATGCTACGTACTTGATTCCCTTAGCTGATATCACCCACAACTAAGAGTTGCTACGACCCAAAGTCGAATACTTTAATAAACAAATCAGTATCACACAGAAAAGTCTACGGTAATAGATAAATCCGTTTCCCACGAATATACCTACGTGTTTTGTTCCGTCTTTTGATAAATCAAGGTGAACATGAACCAATTGATAAACCGTACTTATATTCCCAAAGAACAACCTAGTATTAACAATTACCTCACAATAATCTTAATCGACACAGCGAAAAAAGATATTGCGGAATCACAAACGATGAGACGAAATGTTTGTGATTTTTTTTATATCTTGCCTATCGGAGATATCAATCTCAATCCAATTATTACAATTGTACTCATACGATAGAAACAACAAGATCAGATCACACAACTACAAGAAAGTAGTATCGGTCTGGCTTCACAATCCTAATGAAGTCTTTAAGTCGTTAACCTGGTTTAGAAGAAGAAACCAAAGGTTAAAGGAGAATCGAATCTAGCTTAGCACAACTAGTATCACACAGAAGGTGCGGGGATTAGGTTTCCCAGTTGCTAGAGTTCTCCCTTATATAGTCTTTCAAATCAGGGTTTGCAATCAATGTTAGCTTGGTAACAAAGCATTCAATATTCACCGTTAGATGAAAATGTGATTTAGATTCAAGCTAATATCTTTCAACCGTTAGATCTAAAACTAGCTTGTTACACACAATTGAAATGCACGTTTCTAGGGTTGTGTAACCGTACCCAAACTTGTACATTTGTTGGTTCAACAATAGTCAACCAAATGTTTAGCCATACGATCACTTTCATATCAACCATATTCTTCTTCACCATAACTAGTTCAAGTGACTCAAATGAACTAGTTAGAGAGTTGTTCAATTGCAAGGAAATCTTATGTAACTACACAAGACACAATCGAAACAAAAACGATTTGATTCGCTCGAATCAGTCATGAACTATATAGCCACGGTTTGGATTTGCATTCCTTAGTTTATATAAGAATAAGTTCACAAACATCGTTTTTAGATATAACCTACTCAAGTTCGCGGACTGGGTTCGCGGACGGAGTTCACAAACTCCAGCAGAAATTCTCGGGACAAGAACTTCCGCCAGTTCGCGGACTTGGCTCACGCCACCATGCCGGTTCTCTTGATCAATAAAGTTCGCAAACTTCGGTTCAAGGAATAAGGACTTATACATATATGTGTTTCCACAACAATGCTTATATCCTCCAATGGTTATATAATCTAAACTCTTATTTCAATCATTGGAACATTCTTAGAGGACGTTGATATTCTATAGTTGTTATTCACAAACTATTTTTCGTCAAAGTAATCAATTTCCAAAGTGATTGAAACTTGTCATGACTTTCGTCACTAGGTAAAGATGAACTTGGTTAAAGCGAAAACTTACCAACACATATTTCGAGAAATAGATAGGCGAAATAAACTCGGCTTGAAATAGCAAATGTGTATAATCTAAGTCTATATAGCAAAACGACTTTTGTCTCAAGATAGGAGATAAATAGACTTTTAAGTGATAGATAAGTTCAAGTCTCCACATACCTTTTAGTCGATGAAGATCCACCGGTTCCTTGAGTAGTCCTTCGTCTTGTATGATGATTTCCATGAAGTTCTTGAGCTCAACCACACTTTCTATCCTAGTCCGAGACCTTAGCTATAATAGACTAGAAATCAAGACTTATAGTTTTGATCACTAACATTGACAAACATGCTTGAGATAGCAACGCATGCGAGTTCGACCGAGCAATGCTCTAACAATAACAAAGGTTCGAGCAAATAAAGGACAAACCGAAAGGATCTTACAAATCTAAAAAACTTGTAAACAACCTATAAGAGTTAAGCATAAAGGTGCACGGGAACCGAGCCGGACTGGCGGACCGTCCCGGAACCGGTGGAACCGTACCTGTTTTTGTACCGAACCGAGAAAGAGGGTACAGGTACCGGTCCCAAAAATAAGAACCAGGGCTAAGCTGGTACAGGTACACGGTCCCGTACCATCCCGGACCGAAGTACCGAATGCTGCATGTTGGTCGACTTTTGATTGTTGGTTCTGGTGGTTGTAATTTGTAAGACCATCTTCCATAACTCATGAGCTGCATGGAGTGGAGCTTCGAGGGTTCAAGCTTGTGAATCAAAATTAAGGCTACGCATATTCTATGACCGTTTGTCAGTCTCGTGCTCAATTGCTGTGACCCAGACAACCATGGAGTGTTCTGCAGGTTTCGAGGAGGATCAAGACTTTAGTCACTAGACTAATCAGGCAGCTGATTATTTAGCTGGTATCCATCGGAATGTGGAGTTTTTGCATATTCTGGAGAAATCAACTCAAATGGCACCAACAATTAGTATACTATTAAACAAGGACATGCTAATTAATTAGTCAATGAGAAAATTCGACTCTACCATTAATTTTTGATTTTTTCAATTGAGTTCCAGATCTGAGCTTATTGGTAAGTAAAACAATTTTGTTTAATCGTGTTCCACTAGGCCATCACAGATTCTTTTTAAGGGTTAAATCAAAGCCAGGTCTGGATCAGAGAAGTTAATTAACTTAATCATAATTTTGAGATTTATTAGTTCCCATTTTCCCATCCATCGATTCATCATCTTAATTACTACAATGGTAATTGAAGGAATGTTAGAAAGCAACGTAACTGGGATCTTGAAGAGCTTGAGTTCTGCTGTTACTCAACATATTTTCTTAATCAAAAGATTTTTTTTTTGTCTGGAACCGAGACTAGTACCGGAACCGTACCTGATACCGCATGTGTACCGAATGGTACCGGAACCGAGGTACAAGGTACAAGGTACAGGTAACGGTCCAAAATTTTGGAACCGAGGTTAGGGAAGTACAGGTACTCGGCCTCGGCAAGAACCGAGCCGAACTGTATCGTGTGCACCCTTAGTTAAGCACGAAGGTTTCACATGCCACTTAAGATAACCAATATTAAAACCGAAACTACAAGTAGTTTAGTTTTAATATGTTATCAAGGAAACAATTGCCCGAAGAAATTTTGCCTAATAGTTTAACAAATCGACTAAGAAACTTAATTCCCTTGTTAAACCGATTGCAAACATACAATCGCTTATTTCGATAAGACCAAAATAAAGATCCGAATTAACTTTATTTTTCTCACCAGACTCTAATTATCCAGACAATAACTTAGGCCTTTCTCTTTAGACAAGACAAACACACGGTTAGTTAACTAGTTTTTTTTTGTCAAGGCATTCGATTAGACTTGAATAACCAAATCCTCCAATTTGATAAGTCTAACTAAGATCATAATTAACTTAGTCTCTCTTATCCGGAACCAATTTGGACTAAACAAATGATCTCATATTTTCGTCGATCCATGAACAATACATACAAACCAAAATAAATTGACTTGCACAATTATTTTTTTGAAGCGCCAACATTTGAGGAAAAACATAACTGGAAAACCATCAAGACCAGGTGCCTTATCATGTCCAAGTTCCTTAATAGCAGTAATAACCTCTTCCTGAGTGAAGTCCTCTTCAAGAATGTCCGACTCTAGTTGGGAAGTCTTGTCAGACTTAATGTCTTCTAACTCGGGCTTAATAATCTCCTCTTCAGTGAATAATTGCTTGTAATAATTCACTATATGCTCCTGCAGAAGAGTTATATCCGAAACCAACTCACCATCAGTATCAATGCATATCTGTCTTATTCTGTTGTATCTCCCTCCTTTGCGGTGGTATGAGACCGATCAGTAGACCAAGCAACACTTTAAGAACAGAAAGCTAACCCGTCGCACTCCTGCATTGATAAAAGATGTACGGTTCCATGTCTGCGCCTGTACTATCTTACCCGTAACTTTCATCCCACTGCATTCTTTTTGCTCTCTTTTGGTTTTTTCTTTTGACAAGCAGCAATAGCACTCCATCATCACTATGGTTTTTCTTAGAATGTCTAGTGTACATTTTTACCACGTCCCTGGCAACAATTTTCTATGCTCGTGCTCGTGCTCGTGCTCGTGCTCGTGCTCGTGCTCGTGCTCGTGCTCGTGCTCGTGCTCGTGCTCGTGCTCGTATCTAGTTGCATATAGTAATAAGGATAATTAGATCTTCCAAATCTAGAATTATTGACCATGGTCCAAACGATGGATTTTGTTACATTAGTTCATGACCTAATGTTACCCCAAAATGGAACAGAGATGTAAAATAATAGTGTCAGAAAAATAAAAATTCATTATTATTTCACTCGAATAAAATGTTTTTTTTCCAAATTTAGACGACAAACATAATAACTAAAAATTCAAGAGAGAGAAAAAGATTATTGATTCATCTTCTTCTTCTTCTCCTTCACAACTGCTGGTATCATCATTGTTTTTACAGACATCGATCTGGTACTGTCTTGCTCACCCTATATTTATTCATTCGTTTTCTCATTCCAATATTTTCTTCTATAAGGTGCAATTTCGGCAGATTTTTTTGTTGTTGTTATGTTTATGGTGGTTTGAATCAAAATCCTGTGATTTATAAAGATCCGGATTTATTTATCAACATTTTAGGGTAATTATAGATCCATTTCCACTGCAAATTTCATTTTATTTTTTTAATTAGATTAGAGAATCTTTGTTCGCAATTCTTTGAAACTTGTGATTTATGCGTTTATTTTATTCATTCTCTGTTGAGATTCTCAAAACAAAACAAATACCTCGGATACCAAAACTGCTGGGGTTGTTTATTATCGGGAATTTGGAGATCACTTGAGCCATTATTATTATTGGTTTAATGGTGCAATCATCGGCACGGCAGCTTATAAATGTTGGATATCAAGAAGGAGGTTTTTGAGATTTTTATTATTTGATGGGGAATAATTGTGTAGGACCGTCGAGTATAGGTAAAAATGGATTTCTGCAAACAGTTTCAGCTGCAGTATGGCGATCTAGAGGACATGAAGATATGCTTCCACCTCCTAATGGAGGAGAATCAAGCAAGAATATTGATTCCAATGCCAAAGACAATGCTGATGCAAATACCAAAGCTGCCGCTGCAGCTAAGGACACGGATACATCTGCTGGAAAATCATCGGAAGCTGCTAAACCAATCGAAAGTACGGCGCCGGCACCTGTTATGATCAATGGGGAGGAAGCTAAACACGAGTCCGCGAAACCAAAGACGGAGACAGCAGATGAAAGTAAAGGGGATCCTTCGAAACAGAAGAAGCCTCACCATATTAAGAGAGTGTCCAGTGTAGGACTTCAGGTGGAATCGGTCTTGAAGAGAAAAACTGAGAATCTTAAAGAGATTTATAGTTTGGGGAGGAAACTTGGGCAGGGCCAGTTTGGCACTACATTTTATTGTCTAGAGAAAGGATCAGGGAAAGAGTTTGCTTGTAAATCAATTGCAAAGAGAAAACTGACAACAGAAGAGGATGTAGAAGATGTTAGAAGAGAAATCCAGATTATGCATCACTTGGCTGGTCATCCCAATGTTATTTCTATCAAGGGTGCCTATGAGGATGCTGTCGCAGTTCATGTTGTTATGGAATTGTGTGCTGGTGGAGAGCTTTTTGATAGGATCATTCAAAGGGGTCATTATACAGAGAAAAAAGCAGCTGAGCTTGCTAGGGTTATAGTTGGTGTTGTGGAAGCCTGCCATTCTTTGGGTGTTATGCATAGAGATCTGAAACCAGAGAATTTTCTATTTGTCGACCAAAGCGAGGAGTCACCACTCAAAACTATTGATTTTGGGCTATCAGTATTCTTTAAACCAGGTACGTGTCAGACTTTCTTCTTTCCACATGAGCTGTTTTGAGTTGTGTTTGTTGAATCTCTACTACTTCACAATACATTGAAAAGAATTATTCTTTCAGCCTAAAGATATAGATTTAGTAGTTTAGGGATCAAGGGAGCATTTAATAAATGCATTTAGTAGTCAAACAAACCAATCTCAAGGAAACGGATGTAGTTTAGACAATCATACTTTTCCTCCCTCTAGATATGAAGGGTATATCCTATCAGAACAAAGAGGTCGCTATTAGTTGGTGAAATCTTTTTTTTTGTAGGTGAAATACCTTGAAAATTGCCTTTTCCGTTGGTTCAAACCATTTGATACTCGATGATGTTAGTGGCATGTTTTGTATCTCTCCTGCTTTTGTAAATTTAGTCCTATGTCTAATTGGGGTTCACTTCTTCAGGGGAAACATTTACAGATGTGGTCGGTAGTCCTTACTATGTTGCCCCAGAAGTGTTACGAAAATATTATGGCCCGGAATGTGATGTTTGGAGCGCAGGAGTGATCATTTACATTTTGCTAAGTGGTGTTCCCCCTTTTTGGGATGGTGAGAATTTCATGTGTCTCCTACCATCTGATTTTTCTTTTCTTTTTTTAAGCTAACTGTGAAAATGCAACTGTCTTGTGATCTTCCAATTTTTTCCTGTTTCAGAAACCGAGCAGGGGATATTTGAACAGGTTTTAAAAGGTGAGCTTGACTTTGAATCAGACCCGTGGCCTAGTATCTCAGAAAGTGCAAAAGATTTGGTGAGAAAAATGCTTGTAAGAGACCCCAAAAAGCGATTAACTGCACATGAAGTTCTTTGTAAGTGCACTTTGCTCTGACACTACATAAGTTTCAATACGTAGAGGTATAGGGCTGTAAGGTATATGCTAAATTTACCAGGGAGGCAGTTATTTTCTCCTCATTCAGAATAACAATGTCAAAGGACTAAGTGAAGTTCAAAATTCCCACTTGTGGAGTAGAATTAAACATTTTTAGTTGATTGGGGACCCGACACTTCACTTTCTGGACTTATGAATCCAAGTCTTAGGTTATTTCTGTTAAGCTAACAAGTAACAACGAATTTTTTTGGCAGGTCACCCTTGGGTCCAGGTTGATGGAGTAGCTCCTGATAAACCTCTAGATTCTGCTGTTCTTACTCGCTTGAAGCAATTCTCTGCTATGAATAAGCTCAAGAAAATAGCTATTAGAGTAAGTACTATGATGCTTCAACATCTCTATGGGGCTTTAATTGTTGCAGGTTTCTCCCTTGAGTTCAATCACTTGATGAATGCTAACCTTTCTTTTAGATATGGTCTTCTATTCTACAAATCCGAATCACATGAAAACATCTTCAAGTTCTTTGCACTACAAACATGCCCATGTAGGAAGAGAAAGTTCCATTTATTTGTTTCCAAACTGCTGTTATTCTTTGCAGGTCATAGCTGAAAGGCTGTCGGAAGAGGAGATTGCTGGCCTCAAAGAAATGTTCATGATGATAGACACAGATGGTAGTGGGCAGATCACTTTCGAAGAACTCAAAGCCGGGTTGGAAAGGGTGGGATCTAAGCTCAAAGAGTCAGAAATTTATGAATTAATGCAAGCCGTAAGTATCACTGTATCATTTTGTTACTTACGACATAGTCACCTAATAGTAACAGTATATGATGAAAATGTCACAATCTTCATCATTTGAAAGGATAAACAAAGGTAATATATGTTCCTAGTGACCATATTCAGCCTCATCATCAACGGCCCCTTATTCCTACTACTTGTACTTGGTATTAGTATTATTAATCCGATTTTACTCATGTTTAGAACTTCTCACTCATTCTTACCTTTAGAACCCTCAATTTCCCCAGAAACTGCTTTACAGTTAATATACGCCTTAAAATTGCAGGCAGACATTGACAACAGTGGTACAATAGACTATGGCGAGTTCTTAGCTGCAACTCTTCATTTGAATAAAATTGAGAGAGAGGATCATTTGTACGCAGCTTTCTCTTATTTTGACAAAGATGGAAGTGGGTTTATCACCAAAGATGAGCTCCAACAGGCATGTGAAGAGTTCGGTATGGGAGATGTTCACCTAGAAGATATGATTGGAGAAGTGGATACTAACAATGTGAGTTAACTGTCTTACACAATAATATATGATATTCTTCTACTTTATAAACCTATAAAGGAAAATGTTTTGATCATCTCTTGTTATTTGATTTTTGATTTTTAGGATGGACTCATCGATTATAGTGAGTTTGTGGCGATGATGCAAGAAGGGCCTTTTGGAAAGACCCTTCAAAATAGTACCAGCAATGCATTCAGAGATGCCTTGAAGATTAGCTGAATTTACACCGATAGTAATGATGTACTTCGCCAATCTCTGTCTTCTTTTTCTAAAAGAACTGCATGGTAGTTGTAAATCTCATCTAGCATTCATAAAGAAACTCCAGTGCATTTTAGTGTAAATCTTAGTAGTATAATATTTACTGTTGTAGATGGTAGATTATCTTGGTTTTTCATTTCTCTTCATAACTATGTTTCTTTTTGTTGCAAATGTTTATTTCTTACGGCAGTTTCAAAACTTAGTAATATAAGAGGGATATACATCTCTCGACTTTTAGGTTGTCTTATTATTATCTTCATATTTCTTTTTAGTTAAAAAACGTAGTAACGTGTTGTATGTGGAGAGAGAGAGAGGGAGAATTTGCTGCCTGAAGAAAGATAATGATTGCTAGTGTGATCAGGTCGTTTCGACCATCCCATATTCAAATGTATCACATATTTGAATGAAGTATATATCTCAAGTCTATGCTCAGGCAACATGTCGGGTTCCTCGGACACACAACCTAGGGATAAACACAGCTTGCCTCCAGGTCAATTCTACCATCTCCTATGATGTCAATTTATTCTAGAGATCTTGGTCTCTGGATATTTGTCTGAAGATGCCCTTAAAAAAAAACTGATTTGGTTGGTTAGAATGGAGTTATTGATCAGATTCATTTGTGGTTTTTCCTTTTTCGATTGGATAGTGTGTTATTTGTTAGAGAAGAATTCTGTTTAGGATGAAAATGTTTAACTGCTTGTACCCTTTAAATGTAACCTTACTTTTGTGTAGAATTTGAATGTTTTTTTTTTGCAGATCTGATATAATATCGATCCTTTTCTGATCATCCTCAAATTCCCCACGCAATCAAAACAATGATTTACACATTTGTGATAAACCACACTTATACACATTAGCAATAGTAAAGCAATAAATACACCGTCACTACCAGTGCAGTGAAGTTTCCCCATTTTGCCGTCACCTCCCGGCTGCGATTGCCATTGGAGAAACCGAAAATATCAATATAAATCTAATACGAAGTTTGATCATGGAATTCCATCTTCTAAAAAGACCGATGATGAAATGCTCATGCCACAAATGAAACATAAGGCCCAACAATGGCAGGATAAAGAGATAACATGTTTCATAGTGCTTGCTCCAGCTAAATCGTTGGATTTGTATGTTGAGAGGCTCTTGAATGAGTATTGTTTACGCACTCTTTTAATACATCCAAAAAGTGAAAATCACAACAACGAGAAAAGAAGGAAAAGAAAGCCCCCCCCCCCCCCCCACCCACCAACCACAGGGACACATAACCTACCAAACAATCGTTTCACTTTCAATACAGCTAGCTTCTTATCTATTTTACTTTACAGAAGAAAACCCATTACCAACAAACCTTGTCTCATCTTTCATTTTCATAACTCCTATAGCAATATAACTGCCAAATGAAAAAAAATGGCATCTTAATTAACACATCTGTATCTCTCTTTCCCTCGCATCATCTTGTTACTGAGAATTACCTGTTGCCCAGCTTTATATGTAATTGTTTTTGCTATATTTAGGGGAAAATATGAAGACCACAGAAAGGAAAATCTTTTCTGCATGGATGAGGTTCTTCAATACCTTTTTCTGATTTGTTACCTCCATGATAAATTATTCATTTGTTGCCTTCTTGTTAACGGTACATTATTGAAAACACACTTTACAGTTTTGAATCTTTTGATTTATTCATTTGGACACTTCACAAAATGATAAATTACAGCTTTCCAAATGAATAATTTCAATACTACACTTTCTATTGATTTTGTTTCTCCGATGATTACAAAAATCACTGAATGTTTGAAATGCTCGACCGTCGACCACGAAAGTCTTATTTGTTTTTTGCAAAAGTTGTTTTAGCTTTCATATGTAGTTCTTCGACTTTATAGTTGGCATGTTTCGAAAAAGAAATGATTCTAGACTAACCGGGTTAATTTTGTTAAGAATTCCGTAAAGGATTTAATGGTAGATGGAGAGCCATCTTAGCATTTGGATCGTGAATGATAATTAACCTTCCAAGTTGTGGTACATTTTGACGAATATCGTTCTTGTATTGCGGGTGTGAATTTATCTCGAAAAAAGAAGAAGAAAACTACAGGTCCCATGACCATCACCATTTCACACGGAATTTTTGACTAGATAATTTCTCGGTTAATATATTATCTTCGTTTGTGTTATAAACGTGTATATTAGTTAATAATATCTAGGATAAATCTCGTTTATTTCCGGAATGTCTTTGTGTCTAGCCATATAAATAGAGGTTGTAATCTTTGTTTATTCTACACATATTGAATAAGAATTCTCCTTTTCTTTCTCTTCTTTTCTACCTTTCACACTACGTAATCAGCCCGTTGCTCTACCAACTAATCGGGATATGGATATTGCTAATGGAAAGCCGAAAACAAGTGATGAAGATATATGACTTGTTGACAGTGCAACAACGCACACAGTTTTTCGTAACAAAAGGTTTTACTCCCATTTAACATTAGCTACGACCAATGTTACTACAATTCCAGGGACTTCTAATCTTGTTGAGGGACATGGAAAAGCATTGATAATGCTCCCTAATGGTACAAAAATCCATGTCCAAGATGCCTTATTTTCAACATATTGAGTTTTAAAGACATTCGTCTTAATGGGTATCATATTGAGACGACAAACGACGCTAACAAAAAATATCTATGCATTACTGCCATTGCCTCAGGTAAGAAACAAGTCCTAGAAAAGGTTCCATCTCTGTCTTCTGGATTATATCACACTATCCTAATTGAATCACATGTTGTGAGTCATCCTAAGACTTCTGATCCCGGTGTTTTTAAACTTAGGCATGACCGTTTGGGTCATCCGGGATCAACTATGATGCGTCGAGTTATTGAAAACTCATATGGACATCCTCTAAATAGACTAAAAGTCTTATTATTTAATGATTGTCTATGCATCTCTTGTTATCAAGGAAAATTGATTATTAGGCCATCATTGATGAAAGTTGGCATCGAATCACCTAATTTTCTGCAACGAATTCAAGGTGATATATGTTGACGAATTCACCCTTCATATGGAACATTTCGTTATTTTATGGTTCTTATTGATGCTTCAACACGATGGTCACATGTTTGCTTACTTTCGAATCGTACTGTTGCATTTGCAAGATTTCTTGCACCAATTATTAAGCTACGGGCTCAGTTTCCAGATTTTCCTATTAAAACTATTCGTCTTGATAATGCTGGTGAATTTACCTTTAAAATATTTAATGATTATTGCATGTCAATTGGCATCGATGCAGAACACTCCATCGCTCACGTGCACACTCAAAATGGCTTAGCGGAATTATTTATTAAGCGCTTACAACTGATTGCCCGACCAAGAATCTTAAGGTCTAACTTTCCATTTTCATCATGGGGGCATGCAATATTACATGTTGCAGCACTGGTCCGTATAAGACCAACCAACTATCAAAAACACTCACCTGTACAACTCGTATATGGGCATCAACCAAATATATCTCATCTTCGAACTTTTGGTTGTGTTGTGTATGTTCCCATTGCTCTACCACAAAGAGCGAAAATGGGTCCTCAACGTAGACTCGGCATATATGTTGGATATGACTCTCCTTCTATCATATGGTATTTAGAACCTCAAACAGGAGATGTTTTTAAAGAAAGATTTGCTGATTGCTAATTTGATGCGTCAAATTTCCCGTCGTTAGGGGGAGAAAAGCCAAAACTTGAGGAACGCCGTGAAATTTCATGGAATGCACCATCAGTATCCCACTTTGATCCTCATACAAAAAAATGTGACCATGAGGTTCAAAGAATCATACATTTGCAAAATATTGCAAATCAAATGATTGATGCATTTAATGATACATGTAGGGTAACAAAATCACCTATATCTGCTGCAAATACTCCATCGAGAGTCAATATCCCAGATGGACATCATGATGAGTCTAAAACATGCTTAAAGCATCCTAGAAGACCTCTTGTTGCAAAAGATTCAGTTCCGCGGAAAAAGAAATCAAAATGTGGTATTCCAGAAAAATCCACTATATCAGAAATCTTTGATCAATCCAATACTAATGAACTAGTTGCACCTGAAGAGGCACATGTATCTCAAAACAACGAGATCTCTATAAACTATGTTGGTACAAGACAAAACTGGGATAGGAATACAATTATTCTTGATAGTAAATTCGCTTTTACATTTGCTTTGGATGTTATTGAAAATATTGATGATCATGAACCACAATCTGTCGAAGAATTCCGACGTAGAAAAGATTGGCCTAAGTGGGAGGTTGCAATCCAAGCAGAGTACAACTCATTTGTAAAACGTGGAGTTCTTGGTCCTATTGTTGTAACTCCTGAAAATGTAAAAGTTGTCGGATACAAATAAGTATTCGTACGAACGCGTAACGAGAAAAATGAAATTGTGAGATATAAAGCTCGACTCGTTGCACAAGGTTTTTCACAAAGACCAGGTACAAATTATCAAGAAACTTATTCTCCGGTGATGGATGCCATCATATTCCGGTTTCTTATTAGTTTGGAAGCTTCAGAAAAGCTTGAAATGCGTCTTATGGATGTAGTTACAGCTTATCTTTATGGGTCACTTGATAGTGACATTTATATGAAACTTCCCGAGGGATTTCGTATGCCTGAAGCAGACAAGTCCAAAGATCATAGTGTATACTCAATAAAACTTCAAAGAGCTCTATATGGACTAAAGCAATCTGGAAGAATGTGGTACAATCGCCTTAGTGAATATTTACTAAAAGAGGGATATACTAATAATGTTATTTGTCCATGTGTTTTTATTAAGAAATACAATTATGGGTTTTCTATTATTGTAGTATACGTTGATGATCTAAATCTTGTTGGAACTCTAAAAGAACTCACTGAAATTGCTTCTTACTTGCAGAAGGAATTTGAGATGAAAGATCTTGGTAAAACTAAGTATTGTCTTAGTTTACAAATTGAGCATGTCTCACATGGGATATTTGTCCATCAATCTACTAACACAGAAAAAGTCTCAAAACGATTTTATATGGACAAAGCACATCCACTGAGTTCCCCTATGGTTTTGAGATCACTTGACGTGAATAAAAACCTATTTCGACCTAAAGAAGATGATGAAGAACTTCTTGGTCCGGAAGTGCCATATCTAAGTGCAATTGGTGCTCTTATGTATCTTGCAATTTGCACAAGGAAAGATATTGCATTTTCAGTTAATCTATTAGCTAGATACAATTCTGCTCCAACTCGAAGACACTGAAATGGAATCAAGAACTTATTATGTTGTCGTAGTGGCACTATTGATTTAGGTCTATTTTAACCTTATGAATCTTAATCAAAACTCATTGGGTACACAGATGCAGGTTATCTTTTAGATCCACACAAAGGATGATCACAAACTGGGTATTTGTTTACTTATGGGGATACAACTATATCTTGGCGGTCAGTGAAGCAAACAATTTCAGCTACATCTACAAATCATTCTGAACTACTAGCAATCCATGAAGCAAGTCGTGAGAGCGTCTGGTTGAGGTCAGTAATACATCATATTAATCATGTGGACTTCCTTCAACTAAAGATTCACCAACAATATTATACGAAGACAATATTGCTTTCATTGCACAACTAAAGGAAGGATTCATCAAAGGTGATCGAATAAAGCACATCAGTCTGAAGTTATTTTTCTCACATGATCTACAGAATGATGGTGTGATTGATATCCAACAAGTACGTTCAGATCACAATCTAGCATACCTCTTCACTAAAGCATTACGAACTTCTACATTCAAGAAATTAGTTCACAAGGTTGGAACGCGTCGACTTAAATATTTGTAGGCCAAGATTTCGCTGAATTATCCATCAAGGGGAGCATCATTAGGACTTAAACGCGTTGTACTCTTTCCTTCGTCAAGGTTTGTCCCACTGGGTTTATCTGTCAAGGTTTTAATGAGGCAGCATATGCGTGTCCAACACTTTTCTAAGTCTCATTTTTCTGGTTTTACTCTCTTGAGTTTTCCTGACATATTATATTGACTTAGACACAGTGGTCATCAGGGGGAGTGTTATAAACGTGTATACCGGGATGCCCTTGTGTCTAGCCATATAAATAGAGCCTGTAATCTTTGTTTATCTACACATAATAAATAAGAATTCTTTTTTTCTTTCTCTACTTTTCTATCTTTCACACTAGTTTGAATGAATTGTTTGGATGTTTAATTAGTCTCTTTGTTTTCTATACTAGTAATCTCAACAAAGAGTTACTTATCTTGTGATTGGACCAATAATTTCTCAGTTAGCGGTCGATGATTCCATACCAAGCGGTAACATATACCAAGTTGGGCCAAAGTTTTATGTTGATTTTCACTTTTATTCAAAAACTAATTACAGACTACAGTAGAAAAAGATTTTATGTTGGAATTTTGGATTACAAAACCAAGTGCTAGTTAGTTTTTTTTTTACTAAACTATTAAAACACCGTTGTCATGGTGGGGAGGGCCGACCGAAGAAAATGAAACATCCCTTCAATGAGACTATAAAAGAAAATTTAATTTCAGCTATTATTTTTTAATGGTTGATTTAAGTGTTAGGTGGTGTTACACGTCTCAGATTTTGCTCATTTATTATATGATTGTTGAGTTTCACAAGAAAAACATATCATCAAAATATTAGCTTCAAATTCACTGTCGTTTGGACTTTAAAGAAAAATTGGATCAAATCTTGTATGAGAAAGTCCATATAAGATTGTCCATGGAACCCTCTCTACTATAATAGAAAGGTTTTTAGGTTGGAATTTTGGATTACAAAATCAAGTGCTAGTTAGTTTTTGTTTTTTGTTTGTTTGTTTGCTAAATCATTAAAATATATTACCGAAATGAATATCCAAACTTACAACCTTAAACAAACAATACAAGACCAAAGCCAGCAAAACCAATAAAATAAATAGGTACAGACTCAATTAGCACAATATGACATTAATATCTCAAAGATGGCCATTCTACCTTATAATTAAAAGAAGGTTTCAAGTAAAAGTTAGGCATCTGACCTTTGGCTATATCAACTCATTTCTTTGTCAATTTATTTTCTGTAAAGTTTATCTCTCCATAACCATGTCTGAATTTCAGAAAGGAAATCAATAATCTTATACCATCTTGGCTGCACTATCTATACAATTCCAGAGAGCAACAAACGCCCATTATCGTTTATAAAAGCCCATGAATTCCAATGCTTCAATCACTACCATGCTCCCATCAATAACATTGGAATCCAGTCTCAATCCTCCACATTTAGCACCTATAACCTCTTCACAACAACTTTTGACGACGAAACCATGGTCAAAATTTTCAAAGTTCCCTCTGAAGGCACCAAAGATATAATACATATTTTGAGTACTATATATATGTTAATGTATATACTCATTGATACTCAAAGTGATAGTGATAGTTGTTGCATTCTTTCTTTTTTTTTCTCGAAAAACCTTAATTATATTGATAGACAATAACCCGATTTGACATCAGGAATGGTTATAGAAGTTGTTACAGTACTGACTCGATTTACAACTGGGTTTACAATTTCCAGCAGTTCTAAAGGACCAAACAAACAACAACCACATCTAGAACATCTAACATAATAGCTACATACCTTGATTTGATGAAGAGATCTAACCATGCCTTGGCGATTCCAAAGATTTAATGGTAACAGTAACATGAAAAGTTTAAATGATTTGGTTTGGGTTAAAAGTATCACACCCAAATCACATAAAACTCTACTATTAGCAGAGAGGTTAGGGTCTATAGATCCGACCATTTCTCAAGGTTTTTTTCAGAAAAAAATAAGCAAAGGTAACACGGATAATCAGAATCAATTATTTAGGTCTGAATCAGGCTCAGTCTGAATCTTTATCGGAATCGAGTATGAGTTGTTGTTGGTGATTTGGAGAAATTCTTGTTGCTGGTATCTTTGGTGAATCCCTTGTTCCTAATGTTGTAGATTTGTTTGATTTTGTTCCTTCTATCATCTTAGTTACCTTCATCGATCGTGATTACAACGCCTGAAAACAAGAAACTTATCAGTAAACCTTAGGATTGAAACCTTACAAAGAAAAACAAGTTAACAACTAAAACCTAGAGCAAGGAAGAACTATCAGTTAATATTTGAAACAAATCCAAACTAAAAACTAAAAGCCGAAAAAGAAAGATATAATAAGATAAAGTTGAGATTGAATAAGAGATAGAGATGATATGCTCAGACCAGCTCCTTCTTTCGTTGAGAGGATTTTTGGTTTTTAGGAGAGATATTTTTGAGTCTTGTCACATGCGGTGATGGTTGTTGTATTCTTGTAAATGTTATCCTCAAAGAATTATCAAGCTCCTAGATGAGTTACCCACTAGTATATCACAATTTGAATCAATCCCGAATGCAGCAATTCTATAGATGAATTCCTAGGTATTTGATAATACTGTACTCAGTGGCTCAATGCAAACAATACATGTGCAATGACGAATGCACGTGCAAATGCCGCGAAGTATACAACCACAACATAAAACAAAGTGTCAATGTCTGTGACATATGTGTCACCGATTCTCCAACGCTGGATCACTTCATTGCTGGTGCATATTGCACCAGCATCACCAACATCATCTCAATACTGGCACTGGTTTTCATATTGCTGGTGCATATTGCACCAGGATCAACATCATCATCCCAGCACTAGCAAGCCATAGCTGGGGACTTTCATCGCTTGTGCATAACACCACCATTCCCATCATCATAACATTTGAGCTCCTTTATCGTTGGTCCATATTGAACCCGCGTTACTATATTCCAAGCACTGGTTCTTCTCTTATCGGTGGTGTATACTACACCAACATATATATCCCATCGATGGAAAGCCGGTGCTGGTGTCCATAGTTACCGTTCATGTGCCAACATTAGCATGCCAGCGCTGCTGATTTTCTTCGTCGGATGATGCATATTTTACCAGCATAGCCTACCGCCGAGGACCCACGAGTACTCTTAATTTCCCACCGCTAGATCCTAGCACTGGCATCCGCTTTGATGTCTTCTTTGCTCAATGCCTCGTGCACATCTCTTGTACTTGACCATAACCTATTGATATTTCAAATTGACACCCTAGCATGTGAACATTCAATAATTAAGTATTTCAAATTAATATACTTATACTCGGCATCACTCAAGCTTACTAGTACTAGTAATCTACTCAACTTGCTAAATATCATTGAATCTCTCTAGGACTCATTACTTAATAGACTTGACACTCTCAGTCTAAATAATTAGTTGTCGTGTTGAATTTGGGTTCAACTAACTACTTGACCGAGTATAGTCTCATACGACTCTTTCAAATCAACAGTAGTAGCATCATCTGCTTATTGATTTATACAAGACATCAATTATGTCACAAAGGAAATACTGTGTAAGGTTTTGGAATGACGGTCTATGACAAATCTGGTACCCGCGCACTCATGACAAAAAAAATCTAAGTCGTGATAAATATTGAGATAAAGAAGGAATAAGAGAATAGGTGGTAAAACAGTCATCTTAACAATGCGAAAAGGATTTTTACTTTATTTTCCATATTTTCTCGATTCTTCTATTTTTAATACGTTTACCAATTGTTATGGGAGACCGGTGTGCTACTACTATTCTAAAGAGGCAACTCGACCCACTCAAAAAATATATTCAAAATAAAAAGATATCTCAGAAAAACGTCACAGATTTCGAGTTTTCTCTCAAATCTACACAAAGAGTCCTCAATATATTAGGTTTACAACAAAGTCTAAAAACTTGAACTTCATCAGTTTGACGACACCACCTATAATTATACCACCACCGTGATATCTCATTCTTTCTCTATGCACTTCCCTACAATCAACCTATCTCCTAATTTTTTGACAGAAACAACGTTCAAACAATCATTTTTTGGTTTAGATGAGTTTTGATCTCTCGAACTCAATTTACGTCTCACTGCCATTTTATTTGTTTTACACCTAAAAAGATAAGAAAACTAACTGAATAGATAATAGGTTTCTTTTTTCGACAAACTTACATATTATAAATGACCTAAGAGAAATAAGTGAGAAAAACTCAAAGAACTTGCAAACCCAGCTGTATGACAAGAGTCAATGCAGATAACTCGGAAAAAAAAAATTAATACATTATCGTTACAAAGAAATTATCTCGGGTTCCTAGTATAATGTCTAGACTAGTCGCTTTTAATTTAATCGCATTCCTCTTCCAAATCTCTTGATGCTTGCATTTCCAAATTCAAAAGTTATTTTATTCTTGCACTTCCAAATCGACCAAGACAAGGAGGCAGGAATGAGATGCCAAAGCAACTTCCCAACTGGATGAGGTAAATTAGGTCTCCACCTCTTGATGATGGGATCTGTAAAATTAGGCAATGGACCTATGAAGCGCACTGCGACTTAAAACATTTCTAAATTTTAAACGAGAACCTGCAAGTGAACATAAGATATTTCGTAGTTTCGCAATCTTTGCAATAAAGCAAACACCCGTTCACGAAAAGTTTGTGTTTCCTATAAAGGATGTCCATCAGAGTAATTTTGTTGTGGTACGTAAGTCACATAATCCACTTTTATGTCCATTTTTGGTTAAGTCGTTGTTTGTACCGTGTATAAAATACACGGAAGGCCCATTAATCAAGCCCATAAAGAAGATTCCAGAAGTCTTCTTCCCCAAGTTGCTTGCATATGAAGTTTACATCAGAATTAGGGTTACATAACACTATAAATACATGTATCCTACACCCTAAGAGGATATGGAATCCTAGGTTAGCTAACCATACCATAACTGTTGTAATCTCATATCAATACAATACTCTCCCTATGGAATTCCTCCGTGGATGTAGGCAACACTTTCCGAACAACGTAATTTTTTTGTGTCCTCTCTTTATTTATCGTTTTCTAGCCCTAATATCGCATAATCATCATTAAATCATCGTGTTTAGTGCCTAGAATTTATTTTGGGTACCAACATTGGCGCCGACTAAGGGGATTCGTGAAAACAATCGTGTTTTACCATTGAGAAAAGTGTGGAAGAAGCCCTGCACGAATTCCAAGCAAAAATCAGCAAAAGAAAAAAAAAATTAGGGTTTGCAGCGGAGCCGTTGCAAATATAAGAAACTGTTGCGAAATCGAAGCATAAACTGTTGCGAATCTAGTTGCAGAAGGCGTTACGAAAGCGTAACAGTCACAGTGTTGCAGAAAGGGTGATAAAAGCATCTATCTTGTGAAGCCACATAGGTCCGGCCTCATGTACATCACCAGATTCAGCCAACCGGATCCATCAGATCAATTGGGTACGGTCCATAGGATCTGTACAGCCTCCCGTACACCAACGATCCAGTGCTTCTCAGGTGCTGACTAATCAGCGACATTCAGCGCCACGTGTGTCCACCTCAGCAACAACTGTCCAGTCACCATTTGACAACTCAACAGCCAGTCTGGTCAACGCTCAACACGTTAGCGTTCCTGTCACGTCAACTTTTTTGCCACGTCATATGTGTCATATTGACTCTTCAGCACGTTCAGTGCCACGTCAATAGACCTGATCCAGTCAGCAAAGCCACGTCAGCTCTTCTCTTCCATGTCAGCATGATGCGCACAGTCAACATTGTCATGTCTGCAACAACACGCGCGCTTCGTTGAAAACTTGTTAATTTCGTCAATAACTTCTTCGTTTTAAGTCCGAATTGAGTGATTTTTGGCTCGTTAGAACCATCTTTCAATTCCCTACAACATGGAAGCAAAAGTTCCTGTATTCGAGAAACTTTTATGTGCACTTGGAGCAGCAACATGATCAAGTTCGAGGTTCGTGGATAGCGACAAGATTGAGTTCGAGGTTCGTGGATAGCCACATTATCAAGCGCGAGATGAGGATTGCTTAGACCCTTCAATATTTAGCCTTGCATCACATTGCAAGCACCTAAATCCTCACCTTGCACGTGAGCACATAAGTGTTGCTCTTGTCGCAAGCATAAAATCTCGTCTTGCACGCGAGTATGAAAGACTTGCACCTTGACAAGCATAGAGTCTCGTCTCGACCACGAGCCCAATGTCCGAAATTGGTCCAAAGACTCGTACTCAACACAAGCAATACAGCCAGCCTGCCCGAGCAGCGAGCGCTACAGCCTTGTTACGTTGCGAGCAAAAAGCCTTGCCCCAGCCGCAAGCACACACTCTACTCATGACTCGACTAGGTCTCGAGCATCACAAGTCCAATACTTGGCAAAAAGTCTCGCCTAGCATGTGAGCAATTTTTTTGCAGGTAATTACAGTTGGGGGCGTCTTCTTAATATCTCTACTCACACTTGGGGGCGAGTTTCATCATCAACGATCGACGCAAAAGGAAAAACAAGTTTCTTAACCACCAACAAGTTGGAGGTTAAAAGGGGGCAATGTTTGTATCGTGTATAAAATACACGGAAGGCCCATTAATCAAGCCCGTAAAGAAGATTCCAGAAGTCTTGTTGCCCAAGTTGCTTGCATATCAAGTTTACATCAGAATTAGGGTTACATAACACTATAAATACATGTATCCTAAACCCCAAGAGGACATGGAATCCTAGGTTAGCTAACCATACCATAACTATTATAATCTCATATCAATACAATACTCTCCCTATGGGATTCCTCCGTGGATGTAGGCAACACTTGTCGAACCACGTGAATTCTTTGTGTCCTCTCTTTATTTATCGTTTTCTAGCCCTAATATCGCATAATAAACATCAAATCATCGTGTTTAGTGCCTAGAATTTATTTTGGGTACCAACAGTCGTATTATGCCAAGTTGGAAACAAAATAATTGATAGGTTGGTTGACATACATCCGGATAAGGTGTATATAGAGTATACAACGGTGGATTTTGATCCTTTGTATGAAGATTTGAAGAAAATTGTGCCGAAAAATTGTGTCATGAGTATGTCTGGGTGTATCTTTTTTTCTCTTACCCGTTATCATTTGAAAAATTAGTTTCTAAATAATATCGGAAACATCTTAATATTCATAAATTATTGTAAAATTGTTAACAATTAACAATTATAATAGGGTTGTCTATGAGTTCGGTTTTATCTGGATGCCATTTAGACCAGAAATCGAAACCGGATCCAGTTATAAAATATCGGGTTTGATCCTTAAATAAGTGGATTCAAAATCAGATCCCAAAAATTTTACATACCCGTACATTCCGGATACCCGTTGAATATCAACAAAATTGTCAACAAAATTCCCCAAAACTTAATCTCTTTTTGGTCTGAACATATAATCCCTCTGGCCCCTTGACAATACCCAAATTCAAAAAACGACACGTTAGATGGAAGAAAAACTGGTGGTATGTCCACTAGATGGACTGGGAAGAACGGAAAGGAGATTATCCAAATCAGATTTTCGAAGCGTACAGATGTCGTATTGTTTTGTATGGTATAGGCCGAACACGTGTCACGTAAAACAGATAATGAGTTGTACAAAGATCATCTCGTCAGTGTCGTCTTTGTCACGTGGGTTTACCTGAAGAGGCCGGCACCGCCCATTTTTGGAAAAGATTGATGAGGGACTTGTTTTTGATTTGATATCTTATTTATTTGTTTTAGTGGTCGTTTGATTGGTTGTTCCACTACTTCCATTAATACTCCCTTCATTACCTCATCGGAAACTTTAATCATCTTTTTAACTGATTTCATGATGACGTGACACTTCTGCTTTTTCTTGGTGACCATAATGCCCTTCCTAGTTTACTTTCTTACTGCCAAACTAATTACACACTACACACTAAGCTATCATCTTGAGGCGAATAATATACTGATGAAAAAAATACAGCACAATGTACACTGAATTGCAAGGAGCTCATTACATGCCTACCTTATATGCAACAAAAAAGAATCATATACTTTTCTACGAGCATGGAGAGTTGGTCTGCACCAGGACCTGAAGGCTTTCAAGCTGGCTTCTACAAGTCACAATGGAATATAGTTGGTAGTGATGTTTGTGATATGGTGAAGAATTTCTTTGCTACTAAGTTTCTCCCCAAACAGCTCAAGAAAACATACATCTCTTTAATTCCCAAAAAGAGTAAGCCTTGCAGTCCTTCTGATTTCAGACCTATTGGGCCTTGCAATACTTCTTAATGGAAAGAATCATCTCCCCATATCAGGCTGCTTATGTTTCAGGAAGATTTATTAATGATAATACCATTATTGCTCATGAAGTTATTCATTCAATGAAAATAAAAGAAGGTGAAGGAGGTTGGCTTGCTTTAAAACTTGATATGTCTAAAGCCTTTGATAGATTGGAATGGTCTTTTGTTCTCAAGGTACTTCAGAGTTTTGGGTTTTCAGAAGATTGGTGTCATCTTATTAAGGAGTGTATAAGTACTACTTCTTTGTCTGTTATGCTCAATAGCTCTCCATGTGAAGAATTCTCACCTTCTAGAAGAATTAGACAAGGAGACCCCCTATCTCCTTATCTGTTCATCATTGCAATGGAATGGTTCTCTATAACTCTTTTAGAAGCTCATAATTCAAAAGAAATCAAAGGAAAATCAATTGCAAGAGGAGCACCACCTTTAAATCATCTACTGTTTGCAGATGACTGTCTCATTTTCACTCAAGCAAATTTAACCAGTGTAAATAATCTTCTTCAAGTTTTGAAGGACTTTAGTTCACAATCTGGTCAGGTCATTAACTTTGACAAATCTTCAGTTTTTTATAGTAACAATATGGATCCATCTGCATGTAATACTCTCAGCAATATTTTGGGAGTTCAAGGTATGGAGGAAAATGAGAAGTACTTAGGGTCCCCTCTTATTATTGGTAAATCTAAAGTGAGAGCTTTTAAAGATATTCAATTGTCATTTGAAAGAAGACTTGGTAACTGGCAGGGAATTAATCTACATCAAGCTGGAAGAACTACAATGGTTAAGGCAGTGCTTAATGTTGTTCCCATGTGTCAGATGAGTACCTTCAAGATTACTAAGTCTCTTCTCAAGAAACTTGATACAATACAAAGGAAATTTTGGTGGGGTTACAAGTCTAATAGAGGGTTAAATTTAATTGGATGGCACAACTTGAGTATATCCAAGGATCTAGGAGGTTTGGCATTTAGGGATCTGGAGATATTAAATCATGCACTCCTCACTAAAATTGCATGGAGAATTTGCCAAAACTCTGATCACCTATTAACCAAAATTCTCAAAGCTAAGTACTTCAAGAAAGAGGAGTTTTTACACATTGAAAAGGAAAGGAGTAATTCTTCATGGACATGGAAAGGGATTGAACTTGGTCTTTCTATTCTTAAACAACATTACACCATGGAAATCAACAATGGTAAGGGTACCAAAATATGGATTGATAGATGGATTATAGGACTTGATATCAAAGTAGAGCCACTACACCCTTCGCATCTGGAATATGTTTTTGTCAGTGAGCTAATTTTACCAAATTCAAACACTTGGAATGTGCCTCTTCTCAATATGTTGTTTACTCCAGTTATTGTTGACAAGATCAAACAGATGCAGCTTTCCCTTGATGAGCAGGATATTGTAAGATGGAACCCTTCAAAGGATGGAGTTTTCTCAGTCAAGTCTGCATACAACAAACTCACTGAAACCATAGTACAAAATCAAGTGCTCTTAATGATGTTCCTACAACTGTATGGAAAGCACTATGGAAGATGAAACTGCCACATCGGGTTAAACTCTTCACATGGAAGTGTTTGAAAAACGTAGTCCCTACAAGGATGAGACTTTCTCAGGCAATGCAAGATATTGAAACTCACTGTGAAGTTTGTAAACAAGAACATGAAGACCTATTTCATATCCTCATCAGTTGTTCTCATGCTCAGGCTGTGTGGAGCTCACTTAATATCAACATTGCTCAGATAATTAAGCAGTGTCAATCGGTTAAAGAGTGGATTATTTCTTGGTCTCAAGATATTCATAATGCAGGAAGTGAATCAATTGATATCTGGAGAAAGTTGTTGATGGTAGGGAGTTGGGTAATATGGAAGGAAAGGTGTGACTGTGTTTTTCAAGATAAAAAACTCATCCCAAGTCGTACTGTCGAAAGGATTCAGAATCAATTGATTAGTTACAACTCTACTACTAAGGAAACTTCACCTGTAGATTCAGCTGATATTTTAACTCCCACCTCTGCATCACCTGAGCATATTACTAACACTTTCACTTGCCTGCAGGATATTTTGAATGAAGTTACCACCTTTAAATTCTTTGTTGACATTTCATATGATAAATACACTACTGACTGTGGGTATGGAATTGTCTGTTATGATACTGCAGGTACACTCGTTGGATTCAAGGGATCATATGCAGCTGGAATAATTGATTCAAAAGCAGGAGAGTGTAAAGTTGTTCTTGAAGGACTGAGATGGGCAAAGGCAATGGATTTAGACAACGTACACATCATATCAGATGCTGAGGCTGTAGTTAACTCCATCAACAATATTTTTTTTCAATAAGATGGGAGAATAGAAAGATTATGCAAGAGATCAAACAATTGCTTTCCTCTTTCAACTTTACTAAAGTCTCCTATGTTAGTAGGAATTTTAATTCTTCAGCAGATTCTATTTCTAAAGTAGTTAGGAGAGAAAAATTTCAAATACAAGAATTCAGTCATGATGTTACAAATTTACAAACAGTTCTATCCAGGCTTTTAGATCCTGATATTGATTAATAAAATTTCCATTGTATCTAAAAAAAAATATACTTTTCTAGTTCTTTCAGAAAAGCAACCAAAGTACATTGATAGCTCCCAATCAGAAATCATTACAAGGCCTACTTGTTAAATAAACAACCAAGATTAAAAATTCTAGCATTTTAACCAAGCCAAACATTCCAGTTCTAGTGAGCCAGTAACAAAGTACCAATGGACAAAGGATAAGGGGTGTCTAGTAAACGTGGCATTTTTAGGGGCGACCAAAAAAAATTTAGGGAGACTTATTTATTTCCACCTAGGGACAAAGGATAAGAGGTGTCTATATATGGGAAAAGTATTAACCTGCCCTTACTAGTTCAATTTATGTTTAAACTATTTTTTTTTCAATTTTTTTTTTAATTTTATTTTTTGAATATCTTTTTTTTTGTTATCCGAAAATAATCATAAGAAAAAAATTAAAAAAAAAGTTTAAAAAAAATTTAAAAAATGAATCGAGGTTTGGGAAAATGTATTTCTGGGGCGCTTCATAATCGGTAGATAACTAAATTGATAAGACTACCGATTATAAAAAGAAAAACGAATTTTAAATATTTTGGAAAATATATTTTTTCATAATAGGTAGATAATTTGCCAATATTACCGATTATGAAAGTAGAAAAATTCAAAAAGAATTCAAAGTTTGGGAAAATTGAATTCTGGGGCGATTTCATAATCGGTAGATAATTAAATTCACAAGAATACCGATCATAAAAAAAAAGATTCGAAATTTAATATTTTTGGAATTTTTTTTTTCATAATCGCTGGATAATTAATTTTCCAATACTACTGATTATGAAAGTAGAAAAATTCGAAAATTTCAAAGTTTGGGAAAATTGAATTCCGGGGCGACTTTCATAATCGGTAGATAACTAATTTCCCAACTACCGATTATGAAAGGAAAAAATTAAAAACGTGGGAAAATGTATCTCTTTCAGAATCGACAGATAATCGAAAATTCAATTTTCAAAGTTTGGAAAAATGTATTTTTGGGGCGACTTTCGTAATCGGTAGATAACTAATTTTCCAAACTAATGATTATGAAAGAAGAAAATTTCGAAATTTAGGAAATTTGAAAAAAAAATATTTTTGGGGCTACTTCCATAATCGGTAGATATATAACTTGACGAAACTACCGATTGTGAAAGAAAAAAAATTAAATTTGTCTGGGCTTGTTGTATAATCGGTAGTAATTAAAATTGTCGAAACTACCGATTATATTAGGATTAATAAAAAAATATTGAAAAAATATTTTTTAGAAAAATAAGTAATTTCTCCCGATGTGGATCTTATCTCCGATTCACAAGGGTAGGTTCGCCATTATGGAAAACGGGAGATAAGAGGTGCGTTCATTTTAGGTTTGGATGACATTATTTTGTTTTATTAGTCGTCCCTAATTCCTTTCAAGTCGCCCCTAAAAATGTAATACCAAGTAAGTAAAACGGTCGTGTGTATTTTGTTATACAAAAAATTAATTTAATCAAGAGGAGCTATCCCACTTGGTGCCTACCGTGGACTTGTTCCGGGACAAAAGACTTTGGCTTTGGTTTTGGTTTTGGTTTTGGTTTGGGCTAACCCACTTGGTCAGGAGCCTAACTTTCAAATATGAGGTCAGTGGATCGAGTCTCCGCTCAAGAGTTTGGAGATCTCATGAAATACTCCTCTTTTGTAAATACTTACAACTTTATTGTGGGGAATGAGCTGAGTCTGCTCATGGGATTAGGCTCAGTCTCTTCGGCTGCCAGGGCCTAAGCCAAGTTACAAAAAAAAAATGCAGATTATTCTATGTTAGAATACATACAAATCGTTAATCATGAAGTTCCATGGATTATGAAACAAAGAAGACTATCCAAATTATAAAGGTTTTTAAAATCGTGCAGAAGTCGGATCAATATTAACGATATTCGGGTAGCTCATGCAGATGGAGTGATCCTAACTATGGAGGCAAATATTGATGGTTGGATTGGTAATTTTGTTTTTTAAGGTTATAAAAGTTGTTAGAGCATAGCTCGGTCAACCTCGCATGCGTTGCTATCTCAAGCATGTTTGTCAATGTTAGTGATCAAAAGTATAAGTCTTAATTTATAGCCTACATAGCTAAGTCTGGACTAGGATAGAAAAGTGTAGTTGAGCTCAAGGACTTCATGGCAATTCATCATACAACGACGAAGATCTATACAACGAACCGTGGAACTTCATCAACAAAAAGGTATCTGGAAACTTGAACTTATCTATCACTCAAAAGTCTATCTCTTCTATCTCCTACTTCTTATGAGACAAAAGTCGTATGCTATATAGACTAGATCATACACATTTGACATTTCGAGCTGAGCATTCATTGCTTATCTTTTATCTCGAAATCGTGTGTTGGTAAAGCGTTTCGCTTTGATCAAGTTTATCTTCACCTAGTAACGAAAGTCATGAAAAGTTTTAATCACTTTGAGAATTGCTCTGACGTGAATTGGTTTGTGAATAACGGCTACATAGCGTCCTCTGAGAATGTCTCAATGATTGAAATGAGAGTTTAGATTACATAACTATGTATTCCTTGAACCGAAGTCTTCGAACTTTGTTGATCAAGAGATATCGGGAGGATTGTGGAATTGGCTTGCCAAGTCCGCGAACCCAGTCCGCGAACCCAGTCCGCGAACCCAGTCCGCGAACTGTCGGAAGTTCTCGACCGAGAATTTCTGCTGGATTTTCCAAAACTCGTTTGCGTGCTAATTTCGCGAACTCAGTCCGCGAACTGGCGGAAGTTCTCTTTCCGAGAATTTCTGCTGAGTTTGGAAAACTCAACCGATTAACTTAAGTCCGCGAACTTGTTTGTGAACTTAAGAGGTTATGATCTAAAGATGTGCTCTGAACATGAAACTTAAATTACGAAGGAATGCTTTATGCAAACCGTGGCTATAAAGTTCATGAGCCGATTCAATCAAATTGAATCATCTTTGTTTCAATTGTGTCTTGTATAGTTACATAAGATCTCATGGCAACTGAACAACTCTTTAACTAGTTCATTTGAGTCAATTGAACTAGTTATGGTGAAGAAGAACAAGGTTAATATGAAATGCTCATATGGTTGACCTTTTGGGTTACTATATTGAACCAACATACACGTACACGTTTGGGCATGGTTTTCACGTACCCAGTAAACGTTTACCAAGTGTGATTGACAAGCTAGGTTTTTCGATCTAACGGTTGAGAAATATTAGCTTGAATCTAAATCAGGTTTTCATCTAACGGTGAATAAGGATTGCTTTGTAACTAAGGCAAAACCCTGATTTGAAGGCTATATAAAGGAGACATCTAGCATTGTGCAAAACTAATCCCCACACGTCTGTGTGCTACTAGTGCGCCCGCTAGAGTCAATCTCCATTAACCTTTGATTTTCTTCTCTAAAATCAGGTTAACGACTTAAAGACTTCATTGGGATTGTGAAGCCATACCGATACTACTTTATCGTAGTTATGTGATCTGATCTTGCATCTTCTATCGTACGAGTACAATCGGTTGATTGACTTGAGATCGTGAGAGTTCTCCGATAGGAAAGATAAAGAAGTCACAAACATCTTCGTCTCACTGTTTGTGATTCCTCGACAATCCGCTTGTGTAGTCAGGAAGGATTGTAGAGGGGTGATTGATTAATCTAGGCCGTTCTTCGGGAATATAAGACCGGATTATCAATTGTTTCCTGTTCACCTTGATTTTATATCAAAATACGGAACAAAACCTAGGGTTTATCTGTGGGAGACAGATTTATCCTTTGATAGACTTTTCTGTGTGAGACAGATCTGTTTATTATCAAGTATGTGATTTTGGGTTGCAGCAACTCTTGGTTGTGGGTGAGATCATCTAAGGGAATCAAGTGCGCAGTATCCTGCTGGGATCAGAGGCGTAGGAGTACAATTGTACCTTGGATCGGTGGGAGACTGATTGGGGTTCAACTATAGTCCAGTCCGAAGTTAGTTTGCAGTAGGCTAGTGTCTGTAGCGGCTTAATACAATGTGTATTCAATCTGGACTAGGTCCCGGGGGTTTTCTGCATTTGCGGTTTCCTCGTTAACAAAATTTCTGGTGTCTGTGTTATTTATTTTCCGCATTATATTTTATATAATTGAAATAATACAGGTTGTGCGTTAAGATCATCAACTTCTCTAATCCAAATTTTGGTTGTTGATTGTAGTTGATTGATCCTTGGATATTGGTCTTTGGTACCGTCCAAGTTATCTCTCTTTGATAAAGACTCGCACATTTCTATTTGCTTGAGTAAAGATCAAATCGAGAGATTGAGATATAAACTCTTTGATATATCTTTTTATTGATTGAGTGTGAATGTCTAGTTGATTCTCATAAAAAAGTATATTGGAGTTTGTCCATACAGATTGCTAAGCGAAATATTGGGTTGTGTTGTTAGACTCCCGCTTTTTCAAAAGCAGAAGTGAGAATTTTTTTCACTTGACCCCACCTAATCGACAAATATATTTGTCATTCCAGGTTAAGGCTGCACATAGGCAGCTACGGTCTGAGTTTCTTAAAGACCCGGTACTTGTACCTCCTATTGGCCGGTTCTTGTATTTGATTACCTGTACGTGTGTCTGTGTCTAATCTGTACCTGTACCTGTAAGACCGGTCTGGTTCCAGTCTCGTACATGTTTTTTTACCTATTACAATCTCAATCAAGCAATAACCCACTCCACTGATATCATTTACAGCCAACCATCAGAGACAACCACCAATCAACACAATTCCACCGGCACCATCCTCGCATCTCAGTACAACCAGCTTCAGTTCAATTCCATAACTCTATTCTCTGTCAGGTTCCAAACTAAATCTATCTACTGCATTCATCCAATTTCTTCAGTTGCAATTCTGTCATTCTGCAACACAACAATACTTCTGAGCTTCTCTGTATTGCATCCTGCAAACTCAACCCATTAACAACATAATCATTCAGAACCCTAATTTCAACAAATCAATGGCAGCAGATAACTTCTACATTTGTCTTCATTTTCTTCTTAATTGAAACACAGTATGCATATTAATCTTTAAAATAACTTCAAATAAATTCAAATTCCTCTTTAATCCCCAATCCATAACTCTGTTGCAGTAGCCACCAGATCCCCTTTCCTAATTACATAACCCCCTTATCTCCATCATCATCTTATTGCCAACTTCATAATTGACTGCAACCCAAAGTTCCAAATCATGTAAAACACTAAGTCTCTATCAATTACAACAGCAACTAATTTCTCCAATTCAAATCCTGTAAAGTCTTCATATTCACCACCACCACTCTTCTTCTCTCCTATGATTCATGATCGTTTCAAACCCTAAATTCATTTCTCTCAATTCAACAACACCAGTCACACATCTAAGTTTTCTTCTTGCTCAGATTCACATCATATTATTGTTTGATTTCAACAGAATCAATCGACTAAATCTCTGACCAAATCGGAAAAACCCAAAATCAAACATGTAATTAATCTCTAAAATAATTGAAGCAAAAGAAGAAGAAGTTAATAAGAAGATGGTGGTGGTTGTGGTGGTGTTGACTGCTGGAATATAATGGTGGTGGTGATTTAGTTCTCTGAATACCAGAAAAAGTGAAGAAGAAGGAAAGATTGAGTCTGTGAGGGAGAATAAGATAGAGAACAAGAGAATAACTAGTTTTTTTTTGGTAAGTCCAAAATTGCATTAATAAATAACAAATATTTACAAACAGTTTACAAGAAAAGAGGTTCGTAGACCCCAAAAACTTATAAACTATTTAATTCTAATATAAGAGACATTTGGATATCTATAATACAAAACAGAATGGGTTTTTGAGCTTGGACAGTCGGATAACATTTTGAGAGACAAATGTTGCATCCGACCATCCCAGTCTCATCCCAGCGAAAGACATCCGACGGTCGTCGTTTCTGTAACCCCTGCCATTATGAATCAAAATTTATTAATCTTTAATTATTGCATCATCTCTTAACTCAATATATTCAAAGAAACGTTAGATGAAATCATAATATATCATACATCCATTAATTGGATTTAGTGGTGGCACGATGAATGTAATGGGAAATGAGATTTATTTGTTTATTTTTATTCATAACTCATAAGTGAGATATGCATACACACTATTACTTAAATGATTTTGTGTTTGTTTTTGGATAATGTATATGAATAATTTTACAATATACTTATAGACATTATTTTCATTTAAAACAAAATAGAAAACTATCTTGAAAAGGAACACGATTTAATTTAAAGTCCGAATTTTTTTTTATACCAATCAGATATCATATTAAAGCAGTGTTGTTACGGCACGAGCTATCTCTAGATATTTTTAGAACTCTCTGTGAACCACATGTCGTGCCGCTACGACACGACATGGGTTATTTCTAGTTCTATAGAATTTAGAAAATAAGGTCTCTCATCATAACTCATGCCTTGTCCATTTGTTAGCAAACACCCCCTTTTAGAGAGAATAACTAGTATACAAACCTAATATGAACGTCTACAATTTAATCAAATCAAGGGATAAAACTAAACAGGTAATTTGGGCGGATACATCCCGGGAATTCTAGCAGAATAGGTACATGTACTCCTATACAACCGGTACTTAGGTTCTAGTCCCATTCTGTGTACCCTATTCTCCGGTTGCGGTCCGGTTTTATCGGTTCCAGTCTGATTCTCGTGGAGCCTTATTCCAGCCAAATTAATTTGTCCATCTTAATCAGTGATGAAACTAGGAGTGGCTGGGGGTGCTTCAGGTTCCGTCCTCCCCGAAATTCCTAAAGCTTACCTAAAATCTTTTTTTTTTCAAGAGTCCTCTTGAAAAAAAAATTTAGTCCTTCCGTCCTAATTTACTAAGTGTAATTGGAGACTGGGTCTGACGGACACTTTTACCTTTCAACCTACATGACACAAATAATATTAGAATATTTGTGGTTATGATGTGTAAAATCCGAACAACAAATAACTTCCCATTATACTCATCGTAAAGGGAACAATCCAAAAAAAAAATAAAGAAAAATGGCTCATCGAATATTAACTCGAATAAGCCAACCTACTAAAATAGTAGATGATAAGGGGTGAAACCACATGTCATGCGTTGATTGCAACCAAAAAGTGGTCGGTGAACCCAATGATGTGGGGTGCACCCATTGTGAGAAGAAGATTGAATATGCAGTCAAGGTGTCTATTTTCTTAAAAATGAGTCATCTACTTATCTCCATAAATGTGAACAATAACATAAGTTTTTTTGCTAGAAACTACACTAACCACCTGAATCCATTTCACATGCACGTTTTATGTCCGTTCTGAGGTTGAAGACCCGACTGGATCGACCATGTTTGTGGCATTGTACATCGAAGTCCAATAATTGCTCCAAGTAACGGGCTCTGATCTGTACCCACTAAGAGAGGTGATATCCCCCCCACCCACCCCCCACCCCCCAATGAGTCATCTAAATGAGGTGATATTTTATTTGATGATTCGGAAAATAATACCCGAATGGAATCATCAGAGCATATGGATAATGAATACATGACGATAGTCCCTGCGATCGAGGAAGAATTTCCGGGAGGATGTAATAACATTTATTGCTCACTAATGTGATTTTCAATTGAGTTATAGTAAGATGATTCGTTCACTCAGATTTGTTGAGAATTTGTTTTAAGACTTAATAAAGAAAATAAGGAAAAATATATATACACAATTTGTCACAAGATGAAGAGACACTGAGACGCGGGATTCCACTACTTTTCATATTGTTATGGTTCAGTCATTAACTCTAGACAATATAGCTCAAACAAAAGAAGTTGTGACTCTAGTTCTTAGCCAAAAATAGATTTCGTAAAATATTATTTGTAAGTTAAAAGCATGACGCATCTAAAGTATTTATAACTAAGCATGCGGCATCTAACAAAATAACAAATAATTAATAGAAATCATAAAACAATTAATTCTATGCAAAAATTCAATAAAAGAATTAATTCATTTACCACAATCATGAAAAATTGATTCCTCCGTTGTCCCAGTGATGGGGTCTAGCTATGCATGGTGAAAACACACTCAAAATAATTTACATTGCTCAAAAAGGTGTTTACAAGGAGAAAAGGTATAAAACATGGCCTTTGTAACAGTTATAATTGTTACAGATACAACAATAAACTGTTACTGACGCTGTAGCTTCTACGACCGTCACTGTGTGTCGCAACTACTGTAGCTATACGACCCACGACTAAGTGTCGTTGTCACTGTTGGAAAACGATTGTCCTGGTAAGTTTGTTCTTCGTGTTCTTGGTGTTCTTCATCATCAGCAGCAGCATAAACAGAGTTTGATCAACTCGTGATTTCTTGCTCCTGAGCTATCCTCTCGACCTCCAACTCTCGACACCCCACTCTCGACCTACAAGAAACCTATTTATACACCTATATCCCGTTGAATCTCGCTCAATTACTACCAATATTCTCTCATATTCGAAAATATTTTCTTTCCTTTTTTCTTCAATCACGCGTCTGCAGCTGGATTAATCTCCAAATATAAGTTATATACGCTCCAAACTGTTGCTCTAGTCATCATACACGTTCAGAACACGTTCAAATTCTCTAAAACTCACGCAATCCCGTGAAATGTTTCTCTCATGCACGTGCTGCCTTGTTTCGCTCCATGACCGATTAAGCCAATTCTGATCCAAACGAACACCCATAACAGCTTCCTATGGTCATATCAAGTCTACCCACTAAGTTTCAGGGATTGAATCTCACTAAATCACGTCCAAACATCCGATTGAAAATCTGCCAGTTCTCTTCACCATTTTCCCGCCAAAACAAATTTTTGAATTTGTTAAAGAAGGTCACCCCTTATCCGTTGCTGGAGTCCGAATAACACATTTCCTCTGGGGTGCCTTTAACAACTTTTTGAGCCGAATTTTCTATCAATATTTATTTCCAAAAAATACCTACAAACACACTAAACACCATAATAAGGACAAAAACAAGTACGAACAATACGAAACATTGAGGACAAATTAGACACATAAATGCGTCTATCAAATACCCCCAAACTTATTATTTGCTAGTCCTCGAGCAAAACTAAAATAAAACCGAGTTAATCTCGGGAGGGTTTACCAGAGGTGTACCCACAAAACCATTACTCCAGACCCTAGCTATCTACGCAGAACCTTGGAAGGCACTAAAGAATCTCCTTGGTTGGCATACTTATTGACTACAGGAGGAAGTACCCTGATGCGAAATTCCAATTGATGTACAGGATTTTGCACCCACATACTAAAATTCATATAAAGTGACAGATCTCTACTCAGATAGTTTCTGTACATCATAATCGGAGTCAACCAATCACATGGAAAGATTAAGAAGATGGATAAAGAGAAAAGATAGATGGTTTAAAGTGAACGGTGTTTCCCATATCTGTCTGAAGGCCTCTGCCAAGATGGACCTATCCTAATGGACTAATATACTGGTCTGACTAATATCAACACAACTGGCATATACAAGGGGATCATTGGTCGATAAACCTAACTCTAGGTCAACACAACTGGCATATACAAGGGCACCAGTGGTCGACTTTATTGAATTTATTCCTGTTGGTCTGATGGTCTGGTCTTAATTCTTTCTTTTTTTGGGTATCTCAATCACCCTATTTCACCCTAGCAAAGGTAACAACTTGAATCGTGTGCCCCACCAAATCACTTAAAAATAAAAACAGAAAGATTAGGATTCAACGAGATATGGCGAAACTACCATGTTTTTTTTAATTCTAACACCTGAGCTCTGTGCTTTTATGAATAGACTCTTTAGATGTTTCCATCTAATCAGACTGGTTCCTCAATTCCTACAACCAAAATGCTTCCATCCACTTAGACTGGTTAGTGCCATCCTTAATAAACATAAATTTCTAGGCTCTGGAGTTTTTTTTTTTACTGCAACTAAAAGTTTCTCCCATACCCCCAAACTTAAAACTAATATTGTCCTCAATGTTCTAAAGATAAAATGAACAAGGAGAAACTGTTACCACTTGAAGAAAAAGAGTTAAGGAAAGACATTACCGTGTTGCATGAGCAAGGGTTACCTCCCAACAAGTGCTAAGTTTAAAGTCTTCAGCCAGACATCGGAAGAATTAGTCACCTCGTAGAATCATATAGCAGTAGCCGGAATAATTGTGGGTCATATGGATCAAAAAGTATTACCCACAAGAAGAGGAAAGTGCAACAGACCAAGAAGATACCGAACATACCCTTGCTTAAGACAACTATATCTAGTTGTGGTTCAGGTTCAGGCTCTATAAAAGGGTCTAAATAAACAGCTTTCATCGGTTGAATTACCTCAAAGCTAAGATCCGGTTCAGGCATTAGAGTCTGGAAAAACTCAACTAAGAACTTAGAAGCACATAACAACAACCTGAATAATTGAGGATCCTCTAAGTCAATTAGATTTGACTCATACAGCTGACCACGGTTAAAGAGGTGGTCTTCCTTAAGAAAATGTGTCGACCCTAATATCCTAAAGTAATTAGGTTTAGCCTCAAAACTTAATAACCGACACATCTGAAAATCATATGTTCCCACAATTGGTTGAAAAGTTTTTGGTGGGAAAACAAAGTCAATCTTGGTATCATATCCTGGGTTAACCACATCAACCATAGGATGGGTTTCTAACAACTGAGCTTCTTTCTGGACATCATTAGGTTCGGTAAAACATGTATGAAGATAATTTTGTAAGATGGTTGAGGCATAAATGTCAAGTCCTACACGAGGGAACTTTCTAAGAGTTAAAGAACACGGAGAATGATAATCACCCCCAAACTTAGAGTTTTATGTGTCTCTATAAAGACTAGTCACAACTTCCCTAATTTCTAGATCATCAGATTCCTGGAAATGGTCAATTGATTCTTCTAAGTTGGGTTCCTCCTCACTCATTTCTACGAGTCTATCATCTTCTAAGACTAGTGTTTCTAAATCGCTAGATTCTAAAACAATATTCTCAGCGTAAACTCTTTCCTCTAAACCATCATCACAATCATATAAAGGATTATCAGAGAAAGTTTCATATAAAGGATCATTAACTAAGGTGTTAATCATGGTTACTTCCTTCGATTCATTGATAGACACATCAAATAATGAACTATCCAACATACTGCAGGCTAAAGGATCATGAACTACATCATCTAAAACGGTGGTATCTCTAGTCAAATCCTCATCCTTTTGAATAGGTGAATAATTATTAAAATTATTTGGATTTGTACTAGAAACAACACCATCATTACAAAGCTCAATCGGAGTAACAAATTCCTGATCACTATGCCTACATATTTCATGTTCTTCATCAATACTATCCTCATCATAATCATCACTATAATAACATGAAAACGATCGAACCTTATCAAAAAAAGCAGTGTTACCAATTCTAACCTCGTCATCTTGATTATGTGAATAAAAACTATCCTTATTTTCGAGGGTGGTATTGGGAAAACTACACTGGAAATTAAGACTATCCTGAGCAAGTTTTTCCACAATCTTATTTGTACTCTCAGTAAATTGCTTGAGGGTCTCTTCTAGAGATATCTTAGTTGACCGCTCTACGGACTCTTCTGGGAGAAGAATATTATAAGTCTCTTTCATAAATAACTTTCGTGTTGACTCATTGAAACTCCTGAGGGACTCTTCTAGAGAAATAGAAGGATTGTTTTGCTCGTATGACCTCTGGGTATGTGGATAGTAATTGGGATCACAATGGTATGGACCATAACCTTCAAAAGTTTCGCGTTCCCAATCACTATTCACACTATGGTCATAAAAAGGATAATGTCCAAGCTACTCAGTCGGATACTCATTGTATTGGCTATTATAATACCAGTTCGACATCCTAACTGCAAGGGAATTCTAAACAAACACAAAGAAGGCTGACTCGACCACAACAAACCTAATTTATCTAGCAAACAAAAAGCATGATGGCTCCACTTAGATTGTTTCTAGACCAGCTTCTAATCCTTCGAAAGGGAATTCGTTACAATTTGAGCAAACCCCTATGGAATCAATCCGAGTCAAAGTAAGTTGAATAGAGGCGAGGGAAGATACGCAGAGCTTTGATACCCAAGGCCTCACCGCATTACAAGGCGGCGCAGTCACGCATTTAACTCACAGAAACCATCATGAACTTCGAAGTATGCTTAAAACAGTAACCAATATTTTCCAATGACTTTCCTATTAAGCTCGTTACCCTATCGGTCTCGTTCTAGTCAAAATTTTAGGCTTAGGTTCGTGTTTGGTTTCGTTTTCCTAAGGCGGGCAAGAAGAGAACGGTGATGAAATCCGAACCCTTATCTTGTATGGCTAGGCCTTGCCCTTTACTAGGAAATTAAAACAGCCGTATTCGATTCCTCAACATATATGCATACAAAATCATCCAGTAAACCCGCTGACAGGGGATTCGAGGGTGTTTAGAATTCTTACCTCCCGTTCCAGACGGGGGATGAACCGTTGAAGTTGACTCGGGCCACAACTTCAATGTCGTGTACGAACCCGAGGGGCCGAGATGATATTGTAATCGTCGTCCTTCTCTGCACACAGTTTATATTTAAAACTACCCTTTCGTAGGGTTTAAAAAAAAAGTCCCAAAGTTCAATGTCCGAAAATAAACAAAATGTCCAAAAATAAAAGATTACAAAAATAAAAACCTTAATTACAGTTTCTAAAAAAAAAATAAAAAAAATAAAAAAGAATATCTATATACAAAAATTTTCTTCTTCACTCCTTTTGGATTCCTCCTTTCTTTTCTTCTTTGGCTTCGCTTTTGTTTTCAACACTTTCTCCCTTTTTCTTTAGCTCAGTTCCAAATCTGAAAGCAAACAAGAAATACCAAAAGGCGTAAAAAGGAACAAATAAAAAAAAACTAAAAACAAATTTATATACAAATCCGCGTCGGCGCCGCCAAAAATTGATGTGATTTTCAATTGAGTTATTTCGTTCACTCAGATTTGTTGAGAATTTGTTTTAAGACTTAATAAAGAAAATAAGGAAAAATATATATACACAATTTGTCACAAGATGAAGAGACACTGAGACGCGGGATTCCACTACTTTTCATATTGTTATGGTTCAGTCATTAACTCTAGACAATATAGCTCAAACAAAAGAAGTTCTGACTCTAGTTCTTTGCCAAAAATGGATTTCGTAAAATATTATTTGTAAGTTAAAAGCATGACGCATCTAAAGTATTTAGAACTAAGCATGCAACATCTAACAAAATAACAAATAATTAATAGAAATCATAAAACAATTAAATCTATGCAAAAAGTCAATAAAAGAATTAATTCATTTACCACAATCTTGCTTCCTCCGCTGTCCCAGTGATGGGGTCTAGCTCCGCATGGTGAAAACACACTCAAAGGAATTTTTCATTGCTCAAAAAGGTGTTTACAAGGAGAAAAGGTATAAAACAAGGCCTTTGTAACAATTATAATTGTTACAGATACAACAATAAACTGTTACTGACGTTGTAGCTTCCACGACTGTCACTGTGTGTCGCAACCACTGTAGCTATACGACCCACGGCTAAGTGTCGTTGTCACTGTTGGAAAACGACTGTCCTGGTAAGTCTGTTCTTCGTGTTCTTCATCATCAGCAGCAGCAGAAACAGAGTTTGATCAACTCGTGATTTCTTGCTCCTGAGCTATCCTCTCGACCTCCAACTCTCGACACCCCACTCTCGACCTACAAGAAACCTATTTATACACCTACAGCCCGTTGAATCTCGCTCAATTACTACCAATATTCTCTCATATTCGGAAATATTTCCTTTCTTTTTTTCTTCAATCACGCTTCTGCAGCTGGATTAATCTCCAAATATAAGTTATATACGCTCCAAACTGTTGCTCTAGTCATCATACACGTTCAGAACACGTTCAAATTCTCTAAAACTCATGCAATCCCTTGAAATGTTTCTCTCATGCACGTGCTGCCCTGTTTCGCTCCATGACACGATTAAGCCAATTCTGATCCAAACGAACACCCATAACAACTTCCTATGGTCATATCAAGTCTACCCACTAAGTTTCTGGGATTGAATCTCACTAAATCACGTCCAAACATCCGATTGAAAATCTGCCAGTTCTCTTCACCATTTTCCCGCCAAAACAAAATTTTGAATTTGTTAAAGAAGGTCACCCCTTATCCAGTGGTCGCCCTTTATCCGTTGCTGGAGTCCGAATAACAGATTTCCTCCGGGGTGCCTTCAACAACTTTTTGAGCCGAATTTTCCATCAATATTTATTTCCAAAAAATACCTACAAACACACAAAACACCATAATAAGGACAAAAACGAGTACTAACAATACGAAACATTGAGGACAAATTAGACACATAAATGCGTATATCACTCACCATATGAAGATTTCGCATAATGGTCTCATCAAAGACCACCAATCTTTGGGGCTTGAAAAAAAATTAATTTATGGCCAAAATAATACAGTTTACTTGGATTTTTATCAAAAAATATTATTTTAATCAGTTGGAAGTTTAATCGAATTTATAATTATTTGGATGAAAAATATCTAAGATATTCATAGCTGCAAGTTCTCATGAGTCAAATTAAGTCTTGTGATAGTGTGTAATAATTATTAAAATTATTATGATCGTAAATTATCTCTTCTCATACCGTCTCGGTACGACATGGGTTATTTCTAATAATATAAAAAGTTGGATGAAATGAATATAGTTGGAGGCGAGAAAAAAACCCGATATCGCTTTCCCACGAAAGAACCGGTTTTTCTTCGAGTTTTCTTCCTTCTTCCCCTTTTCATTCTGGTTTCCCCTCCTGCCATGAGCAGCTAATTGGTCGTTCATAGGCTCTGATGGTTATGTTTAATTTTTAAGTTGAATCTCGGTAGTGATGGTGGCAGTTGATAAAATTTCAGCAACAAGGCAAAATCTAGACGGTTGTGTTTGATTCTTAATCTCCTATGTTAGGTAATGATTATGATTATCCCTTTTCAGTTTGATTCTCTCAATAATCATCCCTCCGTTGCCGGATTTAGTGGTATCTTTATCAATTTTAGCTCTCAATTGGACATCTGTTTCAATTCCTAAGATCTTCTTTTACACCTGTTAGCATTTGATTATCAACATATCTCTTTACCCAATCGAATTTAATGCTGCTAATGTGTTTTTAATTTTACCTAATTGAATTTCAGTAGAACAATTTTTTTTTATCTTTCTTCAACCCTAATCTTCACTATTTAATCACCTTATCAAAGATGTTTTCCCAAACCCTGTTATGCTTTTTCTTCTCTGATTTCTCTACAACCTTCTCTCACCCAAAACATTTTCTCCTCATAACCCTTGTAGTAGCTACTCAGCTGAGTTTTAGTATCACCATGCAAGCTATTTGGCATGGTGATGTGTCACAATTAACAAACCTGTTACAAGCATCTTTGAATCTGAGTAATGGTAGGTAGTTTGCTTTAGAAGATGTTATTCCACCTAGATTCATGAATAATGAACAACTGTGGACAAGCTTTCTGTTAGGAGTCTTTGCTGAACCAGTTGCTAGAAGCAACTGGGATGTTAGAAATGCCCTTCTATTTCAGTGGAAGATTCAAGGAGACCTTTCTGTTAAATCAGTTAGTAATTGGATGTTTCTGGTGAGGTTTGAAAGAGTAGAAGAAATGCATAGAGTCTTAGATGTGGCTACAAGAGTAGTCTATTGTGATTTGTTCTGCATCAAAAAATGGGATAAGACTGAGAGATTTGTTGATTGGATTCCAACTGAAGAATAATTCTTCATCACAGTGCACAATCTAACTCAAGCTCAGGTGAACAATAAGAACTTAAGAAGATACATAGCTTGCATGGGAGAAATTCTTTCTTTTCATTCCATGTAAGAAAAGTAAATGAAAGCTACCTATCACAATCAGAGCTAGCATTAGATTTAGGCAAAGGTTCAATTTCAGTGTTTTTGCTGAAAATGAGATGGGATACACCAATGAGATTTCTTTCCAATTTCATCATTTTCCCAACAACTATTGTGGATTCTGCAAGGTAATTGGGCATAAGTTGGAGAATTGTGAGCAAAATGTGGTGTACCGGCAACAAATTTGAAGAGAAACAAGTTGAGGCAGATGTTGTCATGGTTGCTATGCAGAATATTGAAGAGCAACAAATGGAACATGAGAACTTGCATCAGCATGTACAGCAGAATATGCATCATGACATGGAGGGGTTTGATGAAGACAGTTTAGCCAGTTCTGATGCAGAGCAAGCAACATCTGAGATAACCTGCTTAAAGTATCTCAAGCAGTTTGAAATGAATCATGCTAGTCGGGGCAGTGTTGTAGAGCCTCAACATCACAGTGAGAGTAATGAACATTCTATTCTTGGTGCTCTAAATGCTGAAGCTGGACATTCTATTGTTGGTGCTCTAAATGCAGAAGCAACTTCTTTCATATCTGCTAACAGTGCCAACAAATACACTTACGTGTGGAAGGTGGTCCACAAAAGAGACATGCCTGGTCAATCTCTTAACATTGAAACTGGTTACTAGAGTGGTACTACATCTTCATAGCAACCACTCAACATTGATTCTGCTTACTCCAGAAACTGGCAATTAATGCAGTATTTCTTCCACTGGGATGTGCCACTACCAGCTCCAAAGAAACTCAAGATTACTGAGATTGACTTGAACAATCAGACGCCAGAACAAGTACCTAAGATTCCAAGAGATATTCATGTAATTGAGGAGCAAGATAAGGCCAATACCACCAGTACCCATCCTCATCAGTGGTGAAGGTTTTAATGCATCTCAATCCATCTTGGACCCTAAAGCAAAGGGCAAGGGGATTGCAAAATTTGGATGATGCTAATATGACCCCAAATGAACAGCATAAAACTATGTGACTCACAGTGCAGACTTACATCAGAGCCTATGGCTCCTTTTCTTGGTTGTTTTTTGCTTTTATTCTACTATCTTTGTGTTAGTTTCCTGTCTTTATATCCTGCAGTTTTTCTTGTTGTATTTTCTTCTTTGTAGTTCTTGTTGGTGTAAATCTGTAGCTTTCTGCATCCCTACCTTGTTATGTATTAGTCCGTGTCCTGTAAATCCTGTTAATCTATCTTACTACCTTAATCTGTATTAGTTTGTACATTGTTAATCCTGTTAATCTATCTCCTTGCTTCATTTGTGTTAATCTTGCCTATCTTTAATTCTTTTCCTTTGTGTTTATCTTGCTACCGTACCTGCTGTTTAGTCATCATCATTGTTAACTTGTTTCTATTAGGTGTTGTTGCTTAAGTATTCTGTAGTTTTGGTTAGATACTCTCCTTTTCCTTCCTTCTGGTTTCCCTTCTGCCTTGTGTTGGTTCATTTTTCCCTGCCTTTTTTTGTAAGTTTTGTTTTCTCTCTCTTTGCTCTGGTAGTGTACTCTCCTCCCTTTCTTTGACACTGTTTGACCTTTTTAAATCCCTCACCAGGAAATTGTTATCCTAGAATGTCCAGGGTTTTGGGACTCCGCTCACAAAAGACGAGTTTAATTTCATGTGCCAATACTACAAGCCAGATATAGTGTTCTTAGTGGAGACAAAGGCCCAATTAACCCACATGGACTCCTTTTTCAAAAATTCTCCCTTCTCTGACTGGTTCATCGTTCCATCCGTGGGAATAGCCAAGGGTCTAGCAATAGCCTGGCATAATAACATAGAAATGAAATTAATATCTTCAAAGTTTAATGTTTGTCATTTTGATTCAAGGATAGGAGATACATATGTCATGATCACATGTGTCTATGGAGCAGTCGAAGCAGATGATAAAATCAAACAATGGACATATATCTTGGACACTGCGCAACAAATTAATAAACCATGGGTTCAGATATGGGACTTAAATGTTATTATGTACCCGGACGAAAAACAAGGTGGAAATAAAGCAGGCTCCAGCAGTAAATCCTTCATAGTCAACACTATTGATTCATTGGGCCTCCTAGATGCGGGATATGATGGATCGCCTTTCACGTGGTCCAACAACCGAAAGGGCGAAGCAAACATCAGCGAAAGGATTGACAGAGCGCTGGCTTCATTCATGTAGCCTCAGAAATTTCCGGATACTAAGGTAACTCACCTCCCGAGGGTAGGCTCTGATCATACGCCGATTTTAATGAATTCAAACCCTGAGAAATCTAGGCTACAAAAACCATTTAGATGCCTTAGATCTTGGTTAACCCATTCCACTTTACCCACGGTAGTGGAAGCCTCTTGGAAACTGCATTCCAACAATTCCGGAGTGAGTACTTTCTCTGGGCTCCTCAAACTATTATCCTCGGATTTAGCCCATTGGAACTCAAACATTTTCGGGAATATCCATAAAAATATTAAGTCCCTAAATAATAAAATAAACAATATCCATAGGTCCGGAAACATCTCTAAAGATACAGACAATTTGAAAAGCCTTCAAGCGGAGCTAGGATAATGGTATAAAATAAAAAATGATTACTATCATCAAACCTCCAGGGATAAATTCTTCAAAGAATATGATCAGAACACAGAATATTTCCATGCTGCCGCCTCAAAAAAAAAAGAATCAATTCGATAAATTCCCTTAGGGAACCTTCGGGGCTTTGGCTTTCTGATAGAGATCAAATCAACTCGCTTCTGCTTAATCATTTCAAACAAATAGGATCGTCCCAAAACAACAACTTTGATTTTGATCTTTCAAGCATCATAGATCCTTGCATCACTAGGGAAGAAAATAATTCCTTGATGATTATACCCTCTGAAGAAGAGATATGGAATACCATATCTAATATGAACCAGTGGGGAGCTCCAGGACCAGATGGTTACCAACCATGATTCTTTAAAGGCAACTGGAAAATATTGGGAAACGATATCATTAGCTCAGTCCAAGATTTATTTCACTCGGGTATCCTCGACAAAGAGTTTAATCATTCCTTCATAACACTCATTCCAAAAATTTCCACCCTCCAAACTCCAGGAGGTTTCAGGCCAATTAGTCTCACTAATACGATTTATAAAATTATATCAAAATTACTAGATAATAGACTAAAACCTATTCTTGGAAAATTAATCTCCCCAAATTAATCGGCATTTCTCCCTGGACGACAAATCACAGATAACATCATAATTGCTCATGAACTTATACACTCGATGAAAACCACAAAGAAAAAAAAAGGATTCCTGGCGTTAAAACTCGATCTTTCAAAAGCTTTTGATAGGGTGGAATGGACTTTTATTGAGAAAGTCCTCCTAGTTTTTGGGTTCTCGGAAAATTGGACAAATCACATCCTACAATGTATCTCAACAACTTCCTTTTCGATTCTTATAAATGGTTCTCCAAGACCCACTTTCAACACCTCTAGAGGGTTAAGACAAGGAGATCTGCTATCCCCATATCTTTTCCTAATTTGCATGGAAATCCTTTCTAGGCTTCTCGTAAAAGCTATTGAAGACAAGAAAATTTCTGGGTTTCAGATCAACAACAAGGCTCCTGATATATCTCAGCTTTTCTTCGTGGACGAATGTTTTTTATTTACAAAGGCAGATCTGGGGGAAACGAAAAGTCTTCTTACAACTCTTTGGGAACATAACGGGACAGATGGTCAACCTCCAAAAATCCAGTGTCTACTTCAGTCCAAGAATACATCCAAAACACGGAAAGATCCTAGCTAAAATCTTAAAAGTTCCATTGATGACCAAAAATGATAAATGCATGGGTACTCCGTTGTTCTTTGATAAGAACCGGAAAGCTAATTTTGAGCCTCTGCTTCAGCGATATTATTCTACTCTACAAGGCTGGAAATCTAAACTCCTATCTCAAGCGGGTAGAACAGTTTTGATAAAATCTATCCTCCAATCGTACCCAACCTGTCAAATGCAAGTTTTAGCCTTGCCAAAAGAAACTCTAGATCAACTCGACGGGATTTAGAGAAATTTTTGGTGGAAAAAAGATGGTCAAAAAAGAAAAGGAGGGTTTATAAAAGCTTGGAAAAGTATATGCAAGCCCATTTCCCAAGGTGGCCTAGGAATCAAAAATCCTCACCACTTCAATTTAACTCTCCTCACTAAACTTGCCAATAGATTGGTAACGGAACAAGATCAACTATGGGTTAAGCTCTTAAAAGCAAAGTATTTCCCAAACTCGCACCCTCTAGAAAAATCCAAAACCTCGAAGTTGTTTTGGATTTGGACCAGTACACAAAAAGGGCTGGAGCTAATAAAAGGTAACTTTGTTTGGCAAGTCAAAAATGGAGCTTCGGTGAAAATTTGGGAAGACAAATGGATTCCTAATGCAGGCATAATTCAGAAAACGCCAGGCGCAATCGATCAGGCGCCAACAAGAGTCCAAGAACTAATAACGGATCAGAATAAGTGGGATCAGGAAAAGCTAAATCAGTTCTTTTACCCAGAGGATGGGGAAAAAATACAAGCGCTAAGTCCAAGGAATCAAGAACAAGACATCATTTAATGGAGGCACCATCACTCTTGAAAATTTTCGGCTAAAAATGTCTATAATTTCCTAGCCAACCAGGACCAGAACATTAATAATAACATAGAGTTCCCTTGGAATAGGATCGGGAGAATTCAAGCAATCCCAAGAATAAGACTATTCATCTGGAAACTCTCTCAAAAAGCTCCAACCTCTGCGAGATTAGGCGCACATAACAAGGACATCGACCCGATTTGCCAGCTATGTAATAATCAAGTGCAGGAAAAGAAATCCCATCTCTTCTGTGAGTGCCCGTTTACAAGAGCAGTTTGGTTTGGTTTATCCTTAAATAATTTAATCTTTGTTGATCTTCCTAATACGTTTTCTACCTGGGTCAAATGATGGATTACATAACCTACTTTGAACCATATGCAGGTCAAAATCTCTACCAGACTTTGGTTCATCTGAAAATATAGATGCTAGGTGGTCTTTGAGAAAATAAATTCAGACGTAACCAATTTAATAGGGAAATAAACAACTTCTTACAATCCTCCCAGTCAATTACCACCCAAAGTAATATCAATTTGCATCGGACAAATTCATACAATTATTCTTGGTCCAATCTAAATAAGGAGTGGATAATTTTCATCGACGCCTCTTTTAAGAAGGAGGATCTGTCGATGGGATTTGCTTTCATTCTATATTCAACTGATGAAGAATCTTTTATGCACCTATCAGCGGGTTTGGAGTGGGCAACGTCAGCTTTCCACACAGAAGCAAAAGCATTATTAAAGGATGTAAGTTGGCTAAAAGAAAATATATTATCAAGTGTGTGTATAGTAACTGATTGCAAATCCTTGGCGGATAATTTAAATAACGTAAGCACGGACAGTTCATGGTCAGCAGATAATACATTGCAAGAAATAAGGACAATACTGGGCGATCTTCCACAAGCTCAAGTGAAATTTATCAAGAGAAAAAACAACTCAGCAGCAGATTTCATTGCCAAGGAGGCAAGGAATAAAAAGTTACAACACATGTCCGATAATTTACGCCAGAAAATTCATAAATCTAGTATAGATTCCAATGTCTTTGATAAAAATGACTTTGTAAATCTCTTGTTCTATATTTGCCAGTTATTATATACGATCTTTTCCATAAAAAAAAAGTAATATAAAAAGTTGGTAGGATGTATTGTACAGGGGCCATAATGTCATTCCACTTCTTTCCTTTTCACCAATAATTGTGCGTCTCACAAAGAACCCGTTTTATAGGATAAAACATCGCCAGGTTGGTACACGTAAAGAGACGCATGCAGCTGCACTCGGTAGGAGTGATGTTTATGGGGAGAGATTATCCATATTGACACGCGGCAAGTTTATACCTAGAATGTAGGTCCCAACTGCCAGCCACTTCAATTGGCACACCGCACACACACCACCAAAAATGTTCTTTATGCTCCTCCCTCCTTTTTCTTTTCTTTTGTTGTTCTTTGTTCGTTTTATTAGTTTGATTTCATGTCAGACAGCTAACAATCACTTTAGACTTTCATGGAAACACGTCTCCCTAACTTAAATTACTCTTTTGTCCCCATACAATTTAGTATTTGTTTTTTTCGATTTTTCTTTGTTAAAGACTATGATTGTGCATGGGAGTAGAAGACTTGAAGTTGAAGCTCTAAACTTGAAGCATGTACACAGTGACTAGTTGGTTGGGGTCAAAGTAGTGTCAATGTTTAATTGCATGAATGAGTCAATTAGTAGTCATATCATAAAATAAAGAATGGAGTCAGTAGCTAGTCATGCATGCTAATCTCATGCATCACACGGTTTTGTACGTAATTTATAATTAAGATATTACTAAGTATCGAGTAAGAGGCTTCAATATTGACTAGTTAGTAAGACCGTCCACGATGGATGTCAATTGTATATGTGGAAGCACAGTGGAAATAAGTAAATTTGGCTAATGCTAAACCTGCTAAATTTTAGTTTGTTAAAATCTGGGAAGCGTGAATCTTCAGCCTAGGCACGGACTGAACGTCAAAAGCCTACCGAGCTATGCAGCTATATATTGACCTTCGAGCTACTATGAAAGTAGGATTTACAGATATTCGGTTCCGTGGTCATCCACATAAGTAACCTATATACTACTATTTTTGAGCCACGTCTTAGAATTAGAAGGTTTTTCAAAACATTACCAACTCTACGAGATGTTACAAACCCCGCTTAGACTGTTATAATTTATCTTGCTCAAAAGAATATAACAATATGCCGACTGTTTTTGTTTAAGGAGACAGGTGCTTTTTAGGGTAGTCGACCTTTACTATGGTTTATCGACGTACGAGAATTTCTAATTAAAGAGATAATGGCTACAAAGTTATAAATAGAAAATGCTTGGGGTAGTTTGGTAAGAACAGATAGTACTTATTTTCCCTATTAATAAGGGTTCCTCCTCGCATTAATTCTTCCACTCACCAGTCATTAGTTGCATCTTTCTCTATCCTTCCATCATCTTCTTTGCCAAGCTACTTGAACTACTGTACTACTGTTTACTAGTCTTCCCTTCTCCTCCATCACCAGATTTAGGTACTCTCTCTCTCTCTCGATTGTCACTAACCATGCATGTGGATGAAAATGCTGTAAACATAAATACAAAACTTAGCTAGTACTATCTATCAATATTTTCAATAATCAAAATGGGTTGATGAAGAAAAAAGAAGATGCATGATAAAAGATCAATTGGAACGTGGTTCATTTTTTCTCGTATGTCTTGTAATTTAGTTCTCGGTTTCTTCTTTCCTTCAAGAATTATGTCAAATGTATCAAAGAGATAGATTGCTGCTTTCTCTTAATTTTCTTGGAGAAACTATTAATTCTAATTAAATTTCATGTTTGCAATTATACTGTAAACTTTACATGTATGTTCAATCAATTGAGTCCTCATTTTGGAGTATACTCATAGTACATTGATCATTTCATCATGTAATTCCTTAATTGTCAAAACTAGGGGAGCTAGAGTAGCTATAATTAGACAATAAGTAATTAATGGTCGTATAATTATTTAGTGCCATGCATATTATATATCTCTGTTTTTGTTTTTCCCCAGGTTAGATATGTTTTCATTATGGTCTCTGCTTAATAAGTGTGGGTATAAATGAAACATCAAAGTACATGACTCCATTTCCATATCTACCTACAATCATACCTAAGAAATTCTCTGTCTCCACTGAAAAACAATTTATTATTCACAGTTTTAAGAATTCATACACATGTTTAGAGCTGTATCATACTTTTGATTATGGTTTTTAATTTTGTGATTCTTATGGGCAAGGAAGATCATGGATACGACATCGACTTATCATAATTTAGGTTTGGGAAGGACAAGATCTGAACAATTGGAAACATCAATCGTAAGGACGCCAAGTCAAGCTAGTTTGAGTGAAGCCAGTGATGGTGGCTCAACCACTCTAGCTAGAAAGACGAGCTTGGGGAAATTACGATCAGTGGGAGCTTCACCAGGGCGTAGTAGGACTCACATAAGGAAGACACGTAGCGTTCAGCTGAATTTGGCTGAGTTAAGTGGTGGTGCTGGTGCGGCTCTTAGCCGAGCTTCTAGCGGAAGCTTGGGCTTTTCCTTCTCTTTCACTGGCTTCACTGTACCTCCTGAAGACATCGCCGATTCACAAGCTTTTAGCGACGAGGATATACGTAAGTCAGTTAATACAGTTATTCACTTTTAGAAACTTCACTTTTTTTTAGTAAGTTTCTATGATTATTCACCTTATTCTTGCACTTAAATTACCCTCAGGCCTCAATTATGAGACCAGATGGTTGGAATACTGGTTGGCCAGCGGAGTAGCTCCTTCAGTAACTCGAACTTCTCCGTAGACTTCTAAAAAACGAAGTATTTAACTTTTTTGAGATAATAAAATAAATGAAAAGCTTTTGGTATAGAAATTGTTTGGATGATGGCTTAATCCACATTATGTGTGTCGTTTAGAAAAAAAAAATTAATTCCCATCCCTTTTCGACCAAATGCATATACCTAAGAACAGGCATTAGGAATTACATATATCCAATCAACAAAGTAAATTCTTCAAAATCATCATCATAAATAGAGTTTACTTGTGAAAAGTCGCATGATAGCGCCATTATGAGGTCGACTAGGCGTAAACTAAGAATGTTATTGTGGGTAAAATTAGATGGTAGTGTTGATTATGGAAGTGAAATTCACAACTACATGGTTACTAAAATTTTCCAAGAGTTACTATTTCTTGATGACCAGCAGGAATTACTGTCGATTTTTGGCGGCAAAATTGATTTTGAGGTATTCAAGGTGAAAGAAAGAAAGAATAATAAATGTACAACCGTATGCACGGGATAGTCGTATAGAGAAGTTAACGCCAAAGTCTTGACGGTATTGAAGGTACCCAATTTTTTGGTTCAGAGATGGGTACCACGGCACCCAAATCTTGTCGTCAGAGATTATGGACAAATAGTAGAAGTTTGAAATTAGGGGAGTTGGGACCGGACCACGATTACCGGTCATTCTGTTCTGTCGATGATGTATGACAGAAAGTAGAAAATTGGGCTAATGTAATGTAGTACCTTACCTTACTGTCCCATTTGGACCAGCATAACTGTAAGTCAGTATTTAGGACACCTCTTTGATAGGTCAAAGTCCCATTATCTGGACCACATGATCGAATCATATCCGTCTGATAAGCCATAATGTGAATGGATTTGTACAATTATAGGGCTGTAGTTTTCGAGTTAGATGTTGACTTAAGATGACCGGGAAATAGTATCTATTTTGTTCTTGTATACCATAGTTTGGTTCCACCAGAAAGACTTTTGGTGTACCTGATTTGGGTTGAAAGATGTCGATCAAGGTTAATGTTTTTGACTTTATATGGTACTAGGATGAAAATGTTTGCTACTTATATGAGTCGTATGATTCCATCTGCTTTTAGGCATTCATACGAAAAACTGATAGTAACTGGAACCAGTTTAAATCTGGTTACCACTTCAATCATTGTTTCACGGGCTCTTTTATGTCCGGTTGCGTAAGAGTTTTAAGTTAAAGAAAACATGAAGCCTGTCTCTTCATCCTTTCTTATCATGATGTCGCATAAAGGTGAGATAGTGGAATGTTCCTGATTGTTTCGGAGCTTTGGTTGATTCGGTTGGTTAAAGTTCAGACATTGTCTGTCTGAAATTCTTATGCATATATACCTGGAACCAGTAGTATTCATGATTCTGTCTTTGGTACTCGCAGCTGAAGATATTGAAGCTGGTGTGACCAAGAAGGTTCACATGGAACCCACCTTGCCGATACATTTGAAGGTAAAACTAAGAACCAAATTTAAATTCCGAATTGTATTTCACTGCTTTAATTTTCAATACTTGGGTACAGGAATCAGAATTTTCTAGAATTTCAGTATCAGAAAAGAACAAAATGTAACATTATTAAGCAATTGCTTACCCATTTAAAATTGGCACTGGAGAACTGGTAAGCCATTAACCGGCTCATAGGCGACTATCTGACAGTGTTACTTCTTTCCCCCTAAAATGAATAACAGTTCACAGATGTTACATACAAAGTGATTATCAAAAAAGTAAGAACAGTTGAGAAGGATATACTAAATGGGATTACGGGTTCTGCAAGTCCAGGTGAAGTTTTGGCTCTTATGGGACCTTCTGGGAGTGGAAAGACGACACTTCTTAATCTGCTCGGTGGGAGATTGAGAGACCCGTTGACTACAGGAGGTTCAATTTTCTACAATGATCAGCCATATTCCAAGTCTCTCAAGCGCAGGTACCTGCCTTATATATATGCTTGCACCTGTTACTCTAGCTTAAAACCTGTATAAAACAGCAAAATCATTAATGACTAGCGTTGCAGGTAGTTTAAAAGGTTTTAAAGTCGTGTAACAGCATCTGTAGTAAATAGTATGTTATAACATCAAGGACTTGTCAAATACAAATAAAACTCTGTACAAAAAGGACCAATATTACTTTGTAAAGTTGATTTAGAGTCTAACTTGAAGCATATAACAGGATCGGATATGTGACTCAAGATGACGTTCTGTTTCCTCACCTTACAGTGAGAGAAACATTGACATATGCAGCTCTTCTAAGATTGCCAAAGACACTGTCGAAACAGGAAAAGGAGGAGCGAGCCATGGACGTTATTTGTGAACTTGGACTTGAGAGGTAATTTTCTTTTACTTGATCATATCACAAATAGATGACATAACCCACGTCGATCACCCAAAATACCAACAAGCAACTGAGGAAAGTAACGGTGTGTAGGTGCCAAGACACCATGATAGGAGGCTCCTTTGTCCGAGGAGTTTCAGGTGGAGAGAGGAAGAGAGTGTGTATTGGAAACGAGATTATAATCAACCCCTCCCTTTTGCTCCTTGATGAGCCAACCTCTGGCCTGGATTCAACAACAGCCCTAAGGATTGTACAGATGTTACATGACATAGCTGAGGTACGTTTAGTTAGTCACACCTTCCAGCATATTCAATTCAAGAAAGATGTTGAAAAGTCTTTAAGTTTGAACTTTGTATGACCTTGAACTATTTTTGAGTTATATAGCATTAACGATTGTTTAAATCTTATGACAGGCTGGGAAGACAGTGGTTACCACAATCCATCAACCATCCAGCAGACTATTTCACAAATTTGATAAACTGATCCTACTCGGAAAGGGGAGCTTACTATATTATGGGAAGGCATCAGAAGCAATGGACTATTTCTCATCCATAGGGTGTTCACCTCTTATAGCCATGAATCCAGCAGAATTTTTGCTAGACCTTGCAAATGGAAATGTAAACGATGTTTCTGTACCATCAGAATTAGAAGATAAAGTTGAGATGGGTAACTTGGAAACGCAAACTAGGAAGGGGAAGCCTTCTCCAGCATTTGTACATGAGGTAAATGTTTGATGGTATCAAATTACTAAATGAGATTTGTTAGGAGAATCAAGCCCTACATCTAGAACGTTTCTAGCAACTTAAATGACATCGGAAAAAAGCAGGTCTGATGCAATGCCTCATTCCTGTTTCCTACTTCCTCTTACAACGAACCTATTCACAAAAACACAGAAGGCGTGAAAGACAAGAGACGTTTATTTTATAGGAATCCCAATAAGAAAAATAGCCTTCTGGTCTGATGTGTGTTCTTATACATGCTGAACTATACTAAGTAGTTCTCGTAGTGAGCAATAAAGAGTAAGTTCTAACTATGGTTGGTATTAAATGAAATACAGTACCTGGTAGAAGCTTATGACACTAGAGTTGCTGACAAAGAAAAGAAGAAACTGATGGTGCCGGATCGCATCGACGAAGATTTGAAAGCGCAATTGGCTTCTCCAAAGAGAGAATGGGGTGCAAGCTGGTGGCAACAGTTCTCCATTCTATTCCAAAGAGGTCTCAAAGAAAGGCGGCATGATTACTTGAGCTGGTTAAGAATAACTCAAGTTATCTCCACTGCAATTATCTTGGGTTTGCTATGGTGGCAATCTGATACTAGCACCCCCAAAGGCCTGCAGGATCAGGTAAGAAACTTGAACAGTGTACTGCTAGTAGTCCTGAAATATAATCATCAGATACACTGGATCTAGAAAATAGAAAGAGATTCCAAACCTAATTTTTTTGTTGTTCCCTACATTTGCAGTCCGGATTACTCTTTTTCATGGCAGTCTTCTGGGGATTTTTCCCTGTCTTCACAGCAATATTCACATTTCCCCAAGAACGAGCAATGTTAAACAAGGAACGAGCAGTTGACATGTACAGACTAAGTGCATACTTCATTGCTAGGACCACTAGTGACTTACCGCTTGACCTCTTCTTACCCGTATTGTTCCTTCTTGTCGTGTACTTCATGACGGGTTTGAGACTAAGTGTGGGTCCTTTCTTCCTGACCATGCTTACGCTGTTTCTTAGCATCGTAGCTGCTCAGGTATGACTCTCTTCACTTACCTGATTACCATGACATTAAACAGGGGAACTGTCAGCTATATTTTTCTTCCAAATATGGATCACTAAAGTGGACGATGTGATGGCAGGGACTCGGACTAGCCATTGGTGCTACACTGATGGATGTAAAGAAGGCAACAACTCTGGCTTCAGTTGCTGTAATGACCTTCATGTTGGCGGGTGGGTTCTTCGTGAAGGTATGCAGTTACATTCGTTTCTGACTTTCTGAAAATGGTTTTTTTTTTCCTTTTAATATCTCTAAATATACTAGTTATTTCATCGCTGAATATAAGCATAGGGAAGCAGAAGCTTGATTAATCTCTGAAATTCATCTCATTTACAGACTGGTAAATCACATGAATAACAAAAAGTTGGCTAATATTTTGCAGAAAGTTCCAGCATTTATATCATGGATTCGCTATGTTTCTTTCAACTATCACACTTACAGGCTTCTTATCAAGGTTCAGTATGATCATATTACGCCATCTGTACATGGAATGGAACTGGACAGTGGTTTGACTGAAGTCACTGCCATGGTCACCATGGTTATTGGATATCGCCTGCTAGCTTATCTTTCTTTACGGCGAAATATGCTCCACTCTGCTTAAGATTCTGTAAGCAAAACTACAGTATCAACAGACAGCAGAAGGCATTCTGTGTTTCAACATTTCCGCTGGCCGATAACATCTTATGGATTGTTACTACTAGTTCAGAAAACAAACTCTGGATAAGAAGAACGATAACTTGATAAGTCTCCAAAATTTCCTGATCTCGTCATCATTGTAACTCAGAGTCTCATACTACTATACTAGTGTAGTTGTAGAAGAGTAACCGAGTAATCTTATGGTTCCCCTAGATATGCTATAAATTTTGTGAGTGTAAAGAAACCTGAGGACAATATCACTGCTGTCTAATAGAGCTAAAGATGGATCTTCTATCATCTATGTAATGCAAACATGAATTATTGGATTCCAGATGCAACTTGAGAGAATCACGAAAAGGATAAGCAACATATATCCTTTGTTCAAAAAAAAAAAAAAAACTCTAAAACATTATGCATATGTAACCGTGACAAATAAGCCAAAATAGACAGCATATAGATGTCGAACAATCCAAAGTAGACAAAGGCGAGCAACAAACTACAGAAGACGATCACATTTTATTTATAACTGGGAATAATTTTATTGAAAAGCCAGAGGCAGAAGATTTACAGTAAATACTTGTATAGAAGACTACATTCTACTTATATTTATAGAAAGTTTAGAACCCTGTACAAGAACCTACGTGTTTTATCTGATGCTTGGTAGGAGTTACTTCTGCTTACAAGACTATGTATTCTCGGCACACCAGCACCATGGCTTGAAGCAGCCATAAAAATGTGGTTTATGTAATTTGTAAAAGTATTTGACTTCTCATTTATGTTGCTAGGCCATTTACAAGAGACTTGTAACAAAGCCTGCATTCTTCATGCCATTGACCTAAACCAGCCAAGAAGTTTGAGTAAGCCAGCGTCTAATATTGGGGAATTCTTCTCGAGCCCTGAAAAATGGGAAGATAAATAAATTCAATCCATTTGTGGCCTAGATTGTTTTGTAATGCTGCTAGCGAAAATCTCTGCTACGCGCTTAGCAATTACAAATGAGATAAGCTTTCAAATACTGCTTACCCATATCAGCAGCTACTCGATGAGCACACATAATCCCTGAAAAGGCCACAGCTATAACACCTTGTCCTGGAAAGCAGCTATCCCCAACACAGTAGAGCCCATCTATAGCCTGCAGTATCCCCGAAAAACACCACCAACAATAGTTAGAATACGAGGTTGTTATCTTGCATGTTGAAGCTGAATATGATTAATAGCAGTTATCTTGACTCACAGTCGTATTGAATGGCATCCCTAATAAGCCTTTAGGAATTTTACGTGGCATTGGTCCATATGTACCATCATCTCGAGCAAGGAAGCGCCTGTGCGTCTTGGGTGTCCCTACCTGCATTAACCAACAATTTATAAAAAGGAATCACAACATGAAGCTAACTAAATAAATGGATCATTGCTAACAAGAACCCTTAACACAATTGAGGATAAAGAATAAAGAAAACGAAAAGGGATAAATAGGAAGAATAGCTGTTAAATATGAAACTTGTCGGTTTATTTTACCGCAGCTTAGGTATCCAAGTGATCAAGTTTCAAGGCTTGATATATTGGCAACTTTCCCTACTCAATGACAACGCACAGTGCCCATTCGAAGATAATCCTTAAGCTAAGGGCATACCTCTGTCTCCCTCTATTTGTTCACGTTCGTCAATATAATCCTTAAGCTAAGGGCATACCTCTATTTGTTCGTGTTCGTCAATATTGTTGTTTTAGTCCATTTATAATGCTTTCCTACAGACAGAATGAAGTAATGTAGCCAGTTTATACCTCTTGGAAAACAATGGCTGATTTAAGCCCTGGAAAAAGTTTCTTTTCCAATCTACTGATGATTTCATCTGCCACACGTTCCTTCTTTGCATCATAGTCTCTCTGAGGAAGTCCCTGATCAGTTAAGAAACCACTTTAGTCATCAATTCTAGAGTTATTCGAGAACTCCATTTAACAACTTAGATATGACTCATAAAAACGAAATACAGGAAACAGTTTAAGATAATGCAAGACAAAAGATATCCTACTATAACGAAAGACAGCTTCTGATTATACTATGATGATAGCAGAACCTCACCTTCCAGTCCTCAATACAAGATGTTGTGAATATGTGAAGGATATGATGTCCTTTTGGAGCCAAAGATGAATCAAGAACAGTTGGAATGCTCAAGAAAATGCTTCCATATGACTTTTCTAAGCTGGTCCAGTCATCCTGCAAAACTCCACAAAAATATGCAAAGGTGAACACTGCGCTCTACAGACTCCTACGCTTGATATTATCGTTAAGACGCAGACTGCCGCTCCTATAAACATATCCTACTACCTCAAGAACGAAATGATGGCAATCTGTGTCTGACGGCAACACTTCTGCTTTAACCGCCATGTGGATGGAAAGAAATGACGGTGCTTTGACATAAACTTTCTGGAAGTCTTCCTCTTCCTTTGGAAGCTCATTTCCTTTCAAAAGCTTTCCTACAATAATAAATAATCCAGATTAAAAACATCTCTCTTATATCTCTACCAAAAAATGATAAAGACAGTCATAATTTCAGTCGCTTAGGCCAACCCAACCAATTTATGTTGGAGTATTTAACAGTAATAGTTTAGTTTTCAAGTGCTTTTTGGATGTTCAATCAATTAAAGGTGGAAGAAGCTACATTCCCTGATCGACTTCCCGTGTCAGTTGGTATTCCATCAGACACCCATTATGTTATGCTGATTTTCAGGTCCAGTGGGAAAGGACAAAATTGAAATATAGGAACTCACAAATCACTATAGTGATATCATGTTATGATGATTTTAACAATGCCAAGCACCTCCAAAGACTCACCAAAGGTATCCCATCTAGTTGCGTTTGATATGATAGTTTTTGCAAATAGCTCTCTTCCATCTGAAAGTTTAACTCCTACCTGAAAAATATAGACTGTAATAGCATAAGCGAGGAGCCAAAACATACTATCAGATTTATAGTGCCTAGGTAATCAACAGCCAAAAGTAACCTAAAAGATCTCAGCTAATATAGAGCATTGAGCCACTTACAGCTTTTTTGTCCTCAAGTATAATGCTGGTAACATTTGCCCTGTACATTATATTACTTCCCTTATCAAGAAGACCCTTGGCTAAGGATTTTGCAATGCCGCCTACACCACCAACAGGGTAATTGATTCCACCAAAATGCCTGTCACACAAAACCTGGAAAGAGAGTAGATAAGAAGCAATGTAGGCCAGAAACATGAAGGCCTTAAAGGCTTAGGGTAATAATAAGACTACCATGCTCGCGTTGATCATCGGAGTCTGCAAAGCATTAACTGTGCTCACAATAAAACACTGCAGAAACACCATATAGTTGATCATTTGTGAAAAGAGAAAAGCAAATCTCAAATTTTATCAACTACTAGTCCAGCCCAGAAAAGAGTTAGTATTATAGATTACCTCAGCATCTATGAAAGATAACAACTGGGGATCTTGTATGAACTTTCGTGCAATGGCTCCAGCATTTTGAGGCAAATAATAAGCTGTCACACGAAGACATGATCACGTACTTTGAGTTCAAAAGCACAGGAAACCTTCAGGTGTGCAAAAAAGTAAATTGAAAATAGAGGGGGAAAATGGTAAACGGGGCTGTGCTCATAAATAAATAAAAACCAAGTACTCTGGGACTCCTCCAAAAGGGCACTAGGAGACTAAACATATTATGCATTTGCACAGAAAATATTGAACACAAAATGCACATTTATGTTTTGACAATTCTTTCCATTCCAAAGAAAGTAAATTGAGCGAATATGAAGAGTACAATGGGTAAGGGGTTTATTAGGCACTTAAGCAGCCTTGCATATTGTATGCCACAGGTAGACGTTGAACATTGTAACACAAACAAATCTCTAAGACTCCAATGTTCTAGACATAATGACAAAAAACTTACGCATAAAGAATTTGACAACTGCAATACAGCTTAACACAGCAATTATGAGAGTACTTACCAAGAGTCAAGCACTCAAGAGGCTTCTGGAAGAATTGTCCAAAAAGATAAAGTGGCTCTTCAAGGGACTTCAATTCCAATGAGTTCAAGGCATTAAATATCTGCATACATAAGAAACTACTATGACTTAAAGGCTGTGGGTATGGGGTAAAAGGCAAATAATACAAATCAATATTTCGTTAACAGAAGACAAACCTTCCAGCATACACCATAAAATTTATTTATCCCCTCCTTTTCATGAGGAAATTTATTGGTAAGTTCGGTGATAAAGTCATTGTATTCTTTGTGTACTAGAACAGACAGATTATTAGGTAGATGAAAATGAACAGTCGCCGGGTCTGGTATCACTTCCATCTCACACCCTACCGCTGCCAATGCCCGAGTTATCAAATTCAAATTACCCTGTCCATTAAAATGAAGCTCAAAGATTACAACTATCTCATAATTAACGCACTGCGAAACAACTCAAAAACCAAAACGAAAATTCACTAATTTTGATAAAAACAATTACCTTATCGCTGAAACCAAACATGACAGATGATCCAACATCAAAAGTGTATCCATCTTTCTCATAATAACCAGAACTTCCACCAGGAATTACATACTTCTCCAACACTAAAACGTTAGCTCCTTTTACAGCTAACTGTGTACCGGCAACTAATCCACCAATTCCAGAACCAATAACAATAGCATCATAAGTCTCTCTCTTTTCATTTCCACTATCACTTCTACTTACATTTTTCTCCACACTCAACACTGATTTCGTCGCCCCCCTCCCAATTCTCGTTTGCCTCTCCTTAAATTTCCCTAATTTCTTTCTCCTTTGCAACTCAAAACCCTCAAACCGTGTTAAAGAAACTGATTTAGAATAATTTGGTGTGAGACTACTGAATTCTAGGGTTTTGTGATGAGGAACGCAGTGGAAACTGTGAATCAGAGCCATTGGTGGTGTTGATTGTGATAGAATCGCCATGTTGTTGTTCTTCTTCTTGGAGAGGAGAGGTTTGGATTCTATTTGAATTCGGTTTGAAATGATTCCAGTCCATGATTCCACATACAGATGAGACAAGATTTTGGTGAAAAAATAAATAAATTAAAGATTTTACCTATTTCCCGTCCCCATTTTTCCTAATCCCATCCCCATCTCATAAATAATGTTTTGTATAACTCTTTTAAAACAGGGTAAACGATACTCACTTTCTTATTTTCCATAAACCACCTAATTGATGAGGTTGGAAATTAATCCATTTCCGTTAATATAAAATTATTAAGCTTAAATTGGGGATAGTTAAAACCTAATCGAATACAATAATGACCTAATTATTTGTTCCCTTAACATCTCAATTTTTGTTCATTTACCGATTGCATCAATAGGAAAATCCAATAAAGAATGAAAAAATGAATTGCGTTGGATTGATTACAATTCTGGTTAGTTCTCGCTCTTCTCGTTTTGGCTAAATTGAGTTCTAACACTTCACCTTCTTCGTTATCTTCGTCATCATGTCAATAGGATCTTTGCGCTTGGGTCGATCAAAAAAAGAAAAGAAAAATCATCGTCAATAGGGAAACTGATTTGATGGACAGTAGATAAATTATTAGAGCATAGATCTTGTTCACCTCTTGACAAATGCTGAAATGTGTGAAAAACACCATTATCAATCAAAATATTGTAACTACTTGTAATGAAATCATGACATTTATGAGAGACCTAATATATCAATACTACCACAAGCAGATGAAAATAGAGATTTAGTATAACTAGCAGTAAAGTTTATTGAATCTGGACTTTCTTCTCGGCCACCACCACCTGAAGTCGATCTCAATGTAGTTTGTTTTTATGTGAGATCATTAGAACAATACTTAGATGATCAGAATAATACAGATGTGCCAGCAACGATGTACTGATGGTAATACATGAGCTGTCACGGTGGTGCATATGTGATTGGTATCCCAATAGCCGTATGTTGTTAGAGAGAAGGGGAGAAGGAAGACGATGGTGGTGGATGAAGTCACCGACAAAATAAAAATAGGTAAGTTTTGTTTACCCAACCTAGAGGAGTTAAACAAATAAAGGTTTATATAATTTTGATGGGATTTAGGAAAAGTGGGATGAGAAATAGGTAAAACCGAATTAAATTAGGGCAACATTCGTGGGTCTTGACAAATACTTTGAGAAGCCATGTAGATGGGGTAAAACTAAAAACGAGTGGTAACTGGTAAAACGTGAAAAAAAAAGGCAGATGTTCAGCGCGGCAGCAATGGAACGGCGGAGCGGAGCCATTCTCGGGCAGATGAGCTATTGCCGCCAATGGCATTATTCCTCTCAACTGCTCTATTTTCTTCCCCTATAAACTTAATGGTATTCTTTACTCTCAAATTACATTTATTAAAAAAAATGAAAAATCACATTTCTAATACGCAAATCACTTTTTTAGACTTTTTTTTGTTGCATATATCCAAAATTCCTTACTCTGAATTTCGCTCAATTTTATTTCAACACATTTGATTTTTCTAACGAAAAAACAGAAATGTATGTTGACCAATATAACGAAGAAAGAAAAAGTATGTGAAGAAATTGCAGAAAAGTCGGATGAGGCAAGAAGTAAGTGAAATACTATGCTGCAATTATATACCAGGCAAATGCATACCCTTCCAGAGCCAAAAAAGTATTGACAAGAAGAGCGACGTTTCAAGATTGAAAATTTTACCAACAGAAGATGGTGTTAGGGTTCTAAACCTTTTAACACTGGAGAAGCTGTGAAGATAGCCTTCACATGAGTAAAGTTGTGAAGAAAGTCTTCACAGGACTGTATTGTAACGTAAAAAAAAGAAAAAGAATTGGATAAACCCTTTGAGTTGGGGGTTAGCCACTAGCTTTGAGAAGAAAGCTAAATAAACTTAAACTGTTGTATTGATTGATGATCAAAAACAACTTATGGCCAGGCTATTTATAGCTTCAAAGCCTTGGTAGACAAGCAAAGCTAATATTAAGAATTCTATTCAAACTAGGAAACTGCTAAATAAGGAGAACTTAAGCAAACTAAATAAGGAAATAGAAAATAGGTGGTGTTGGTGTCATAACATCCCACCCTGCTGGAAAAATGGCTTATCCTCAAGCCTGAAATTCTGGAAATACATCACGACAATGCGAGCGACTTGTATTCTCCAACTGGTACGGCTTACCACGATCGAACACAAAAGTCATAGCCTTGAATATTATAAAACGAAGTAGCCACAAAATGTTGTTCCACGGAGATGTGCATTTAAATTTTCCGCAATCAAACACCAAAGTCACCTCATTAGTGATTGTAATGGAATTGACCATCCAAGCAGCGATCACGAGTATAAAAAATGTATCTCCCAAATTTTGAATTACACTTTTGAATTCAAATCCAATTGATTCGTTCCTCTGATGGTTTAAGACATGGATTAGCTTCTCAAATTTCAAAATCATCTGCACAGGACTTAGAACTTGTTTGTTTGCAGCTGACTCGGCGTCTGAATCTGAGTCAACCCCTGACTCGGACCGAGTCAGCAGTCAGACCGTTTGTTTTCCATTTTGAGTCAGATCTGACTCGACCTATGACTCAGACATAACCCGTGACTCGGACTCATTTGAGTCAGGTAACAAAATACCCCTGACTCATGGGACCAAACCACTGACTCACTTATTTCCGAGTCAGATGAGTCAGATCTGACTCAAAACAAACATATCGACTCAGATCCAAATGAGTCAGGTGATTTCACTCAGATCCAGATGATTCAGATCCAGACGACTCACATGAGTCAGGAGTAAACAAACATGGTGTTAGAGTATCAAACTCAGTGTATTCCAACAAAGCAAGAAAAATACAACACCCCGGTATTTAGTTCTGGGAATAAGTAACCCCATCTACTCATGAGAATAGAAATCACGAAAACCAATGTGAACATTATTGCTTGGACAGTACCTGATTGGTGCATCTTTATTAACCAGTTCTCTTAGAGAGTCACCAAACCGGCCAGTAGTATACGCTGATATTAACTGACCCTTTACTTGGTAAATTGTCGCCGCTTTTCGCACCCATTATACGCTGATTGAACTCATCCATGAGAAAAATTGTTAATTCCATATGATTATGCAGATATGCCCCAACTAATGTACCCAAGTTTAGTGTTTCTACGTCTACCTCTTTGTAAAGGCTTATGAAACTCATTAGTCCGTACTTGCCAAAAATGTCAATATCAACAAAGTTGCAACCTTTGAACATACTCTTAAATGGTTGAGCAACTTCATTAAATATAATCCACATTAACACATTTTTATGAATGTTAATCTTTAGCAGCTGAAAACAGTCATCAACCTTCATAAAACTTCCGGGAAAAAACGAATCCGCATATAATAGCTGAGACAACACGTGACCAACTCGACGAAGAAATTCTCAGCCGAAATTCTCGCGGACTAGGTTCGCGGACTAAACACGCAAACGAGTTTTTGGAAGATCCTAGCAGAAATCTCGGCAAGAGAACTTCCGTCAGTTCGCGGACTGACTGAGTTCGCGGACTTGGCAAAGCCAATTCCTCCGGTTTCTCTCAATCAACAAAGTTCGCAAACTTCGGATTAAGGAATAGGACTTATGCATATATGTGTTTCCACACAATGCTTATATTCCATCATTGGTTATATAGACCTAAACTCTCATTCCAACCATTGAAACATTCTTAGAGGACGTTATATAGTTGTTACACTATTTCTCGTCAAAGCGATTTTCAAAGTGATTGAAACATTATGACTTTCATCATTAGGTGAAGATAAACCCAATCAAAGCGAAACGCTTTACCAACACATGATTTCGAGATATAGATAGGAAAGATATACTCGGCTCGAAATATCAAATGTGTATGATCCAGTCTATATAGCATACGACTTTTGTCTCATAAGAAGTAGGAGATAGAAGAGATAGACTTTTGAGTGATAGATAAGTTCAAGTCTCCACATACCTTTTTGTTGATGAAGTTCCACGGTTCCTTGAGTAGATCTTCGTCGTTGTATGATGAATCGACATGAAGTCATTGAGCTCAACTACACTTTTCTATCCTAGTCTGAGACTTAGCTATGTAGACTAGAAATTAAGACTCATATTTTTGATCACTAACATTGACAAACATGCTTGAGATAGCAACGCATGCGAGGTCGACCGAGTTATGCTCTAACAATCTCCCCCTTTGTCAATTTTAGTGACAAAACTATTAATACATATGGAATACAAAAAAGATAAACTTTTGTGGCTCCTATACCATAGTCTAATCTTCAACGTTCCCTGAAATCTTTGTCCTTCCAAGTACTCCAATGATACCAAAGATTGTAAGTTTAGCATCACCGTTGTTGAAGATCCGTAGCTATAACAATGAGAGAAATAGAGATTCTCGATCATTATTATACAGTGACATAGTATTATCATGTAACATCAAAGTCCAATTGCATCACGACTTTAACAATAATACTACGGTGATATGTATCACTCCCCCTTAGTCAATACTCCATCTCACATGGAAACCACTCCCCCTTACACAATGACCCGAGAACCATATGTATATGTAGTAGAACTACACATTAATTCTTCCCTTTTTTGTCAATAAAATTGGCAAAGGTACAAGAACGGGTTCCTAATGAAATTTCCGAGAAGAGACGTTTCATAGACTAAAAGAAGAAATACATACCAACTTAATTAAGATGCAATCATAAATCCGAAGATAAATGCATTCATCAAAGAGTTTTAAGATACAAGATAACCCCTATAAAATTCCACAACCGCACACCCCGCAAGATATTACCATTAAGCACAAGTTCAAAAGAACTCTCCCCCATTTGATGTCATTCCCGAGAGAACAACAAGAGCGACCTTAATTTCGAAAGAAAAGAAGGATTTTTAATGGGACACCAAAAACCATAGGAAAATGATTTTCTATATCCAAAACTCAATCAAACTAATCACAAGTAAACCCATGATTAATTTAATTGGAATACGCAACTAAATCAAACCACAAAAGTGATCAATTTAATTGATTGTGCTCAACATAAGTAAACTTACAGAGCTACAACTAAGGTAATCATACGGAGATGACTAACTTAATTGTTCACATACTCAACATAAGGAAAACCTTACGGAATATACGACTACATCAACCAATAGAACATAGTTAGTATAGTCGTTCATATACTCAACACAAGAACTTGTGGAATATATGAAAACTCAACTAGACTAATTACAAGAGAACCCATAATTAATCTAATTGGAATACAAACAACCAAACTAATCACGAAGGTAATCAATTTAATTGTCAAAAGTTTTGCTCGACAAAAGAAGACTTTCGGAGCAAATAACTAAATAACCAACCAATATGATTAATTTAGTTCATAATGCTCAACATATAACATCTTATGGAACAACCAACAAAGCCAATAAGAATAATCGACTTAGTTGTATCGTGATCAACATAAGACACACAATGGAGCCTTCACGGTAATACAAAAAGAATGGATCAATGAAGATCAATACCGCGGAATACATACAAGGATCTATTATATCTTTCCATCATTATATGCATAATGACATACTAGACTTTATCCTTGTTACTCAAAAGATTTTATCATATTTTCCATCAAATAAATGACTGCATAGGCATAAGTTTTGTATTTGTCAAAAGTCCATTCGTCCTTTCATCAATACGAAAACCAATTCATGAACGACTTTACTTTTGACAACATATGGGACCTTCAAGTTCACGGACGCAAACAATACATATCCCATAAAAATATTGCAATATCACAAAATCATAAAGATTAATACTGCAATAACATCATCCTCCAAATATTTTTAGAATTTAAAACAAATAAACCTAAAAAATAAACATAAGAAGATGAAAACAAAATAGCTATGTGTAGTCACAATCTTCGCTATTGAAAACGCTAGTTATTCTTCCAACTAATCCAAAAAGAAGACATACTAGGAAACAAACTAGAACCAAGATCAGACGAAAAACTAAATCTTGTCTGCAACCAGGGATTAAACAAGAATGAGTTCCTCAGTTGCCTTCCTTAGTTCGCCTTTTAGGTAGTCAAGGTTCCTCGTTGCAATACTGAGTTGTTCTCGAACGACCTTAAAGCCTCCAAGAAGATTTCCTACCAGTTGTGAAGAAATCTGAACTGGTAGTTTGTCTTCGTTTTCATGATCAAGAGCATGAAAGCACGAGATGTCAATAGGACAAAGCTCAACATCATCAACCTTGTTGCTTCCCTCCATTGTGCACCAAAAAGACTTTTAGAAAATCTTTTTGCACTTCTGGAACACATTATATATATAAGGAATTCCATCAAACCCTAGGAAACATGTCGTTCGTGAGGGTTGGTGCGTGTACTGTAGAAACGGGCCTAAGATAGACCAAAGAAGCCTAAAAAGTAAAAAGAAATAGATGTTGAGGAGCAGACAGAATAAAGTAACATCGAATGCAGTACAATACTGACATCTTTCTCAAGATGAAAATCCTGAGAATCATGAGCATCCCTTTTTAACTAAACATAATTAAAAGAGATGCAACATGAACATGTCAGGGTGTAATAAGATGAGCATCTTGCTCATCATTATTTACTTCTTCTTTTTCCTTTTCATCGGTATTTATCAAGCTACCTGGTATAGTTGAAGAAGCAATATCAAGAGAAGATTTAGAAGTACCTGTGTTAACAGCATTCCATGTTTTCTTGATATTCCGTCTTAGGTTGTTTATACAGATCTTCAGATCAGACACCCTATTGTTGACGTGTAGAAAATCTGAGTTGGAAGACTTGAATTCACAATCCTTTTTGAGAAGATTAGAAGAACTTAACTCGTTTTTCTTTCTCGTGTTCCTTTTTCTCTTTCCAGACTGATTTACAACACTTGTCACACTTTTGCTGTTTTTCCTTCCATCATTGTAGGCATCCTTCGGTTGGAAAACATAATTAGGAAAAGCCTTATCACAGTATATCCCTTGAGGACGAGCAGGGTTGATTTCAATCTTTGATATAGGTTTAACAACTTCTTTAGACATCCAAGTAAGAATGTTGTGAAGTTTTTCATTCCTTATCCGAAGACGACACCTTCGCTCAGAGTGTCCTTTGTTTCCGCAGTAATAGCAGTTGAAGGACTTACGTTCAGTAGTTCTCTTTTGAGCAGATTTAGAAGAAGTAGAATCCTTGTTTTTGCAAGCTGACACAGGTTCTTCACGTGGAGAAATATTAACAGCTTTAACAAACTTAATGTTACCACTGTTAGGAGCGTCTATTCCTTTATATCCCAGACCACGTTTATCATGATGTTCTTTACAGGCTCCCAACATAGAAGACAGTTTTGTAGAGCTAGAACCGAACCTATTTAGATTCTCTTCCAGTGATTTTACCTTATTAAGAGCAACAATGAGTTTGGTTTCCAAGGATTTCTCTTTGGTAAGAAGACTGCGTTCTTTGTCATTGAAACATTTATGTTGAGATTCACATCTTGCTTCAGTTCCGGCAAGTCTCTTTTTTAACATACAGAGGTTACGAAGAAGATTATCACATTCAGATATTTTTGAGCGAACCTCTTCTTCATGATCTTTAACGGTAGATTGTAACAGTTTGTATCCACCATCATAACCTTTGAAGAGTTTTCTCAACTTTCTGTTTTCTTGACTGAGAGGACCCATGTACTTTCTCAAGCAAGCAGTTGTCCTCGTTTCTTTCAATTCACGATTAAACAACTTGATGTATTGAGAAACTTCCTCATCAAGACTCTGTCCTTCTTCTGAATCATTATCATCCGAGAGATCATCCAACTGTTCATCAAGAGATTCTCTCCAGTTGAATGCGGATTCGGCTGAAGGAGACGTGAAGGAGTTTTCCTCAGTGGTTTCAGATCTTTGAAACTTATCTGAGCAACCCTGTACTGATGTTGTGTTGTCAGAGATAGTACTCTTGTCCATAGAGTCAGATCGCTACAAACACAGATTTGTAAGGTCTTAGCCGTGTTTGCCTGCTCTGATACCAATTGAAAAAGCGGGGGTCTAACAACACCACCCAATATTTCACTTAGCAATCTGTATGGACTAACTCCGAAATACTTTGCTAGAGAATCAACTAGACAGTCAGACTCAATCTAGATAAAAGTATCTCAAGGAATTAATATCTCTCTCTTGATTTGATTTTTACTCAATCTAAAAACAATAGCGATTCTTTATCAAATACAAGGAATAACTTGGACCGTACCAAAGAACAATGTCCAAGTGTTAATCAATGAAATCAACAACCACAAGGTCGGATCTCTAATCGATTAAACTTTAACGCACAACCTGTATTATTTCAATTATATAGATAAACAATATAATGCGCAAAATGAAATAACACAGACACCAGAAATTTTGTTAACGAGGAAACCGCAAATGCAGAAAAATCCCGGGACCTAGTCCAGATTGAATACATACTGTATTAAGCCGCTACAGACATTAGCCTACTCCAAGCTAACTTCGGACTGGACTATAGTTGAACCCCAATCAGTCTCCCACTAATTCAAGGTACATTTGTACTCCTACGCCTTTGATCCCAGCAGGATACTGCGCAGTTGATTCCCTTAGCTGAGCTCACCCACAACCAAGAGTTGCTGCAACCCAAAATCGCAGACTTGATAATAAACAAATCTGTCTCACACAGAAAAGTCTATCAAAGGATAAATATGTCTCCCACAGAAAAACCCTAGGTTTTTGTTCCGTCTTCATATATGAAATCAAGGTGAACAGGAACCAATTGATAATTCGGTCTTATATTCCCGAAGAACAGCCTAGATTAATCAATCACCTCTCAACAGTCTTACTTGAATATACAAGAGGACGTCGAGGAATCACAAACAGTGAGACGAAGATATTTGTGACTTCTTTATCTTGCCTATCGGAGAACTCTCACGATTTCAAGCCAATCGAAGATTGTACTCGTACAATAGAAGATGCAAGATCAGATCGCACAACTACGATAAAACTAGTATCGGTCTGGATTCACAATCCCAATGAAGTCTTTAAGTCGTTAACCTGGTTTTAGAGAAGAAAACCAAAGATTAGAGGAGAATCGACTCTAGCGAGCGCACTAGTATCACACAGACGTGTGGGGATTAGTTTTGCCCAATGCTAGATGTCTCCTATATATAGTCTTCAAATCAGGGTTTTGCATTAGTTACAAAGCAATCAATATTCACCGTTAGATGAAAATCTGATTTAGATTCAAGCTAATATTTCTCGACCGTTAGATCGAAAACTTAGCTTGTCACACACACTTGAGATATACATTTACTGGGTTTGTGAAAACCGTGCCCAAATGTGTACGTGTATGTTGGTTCAACATAGTAACCCAAAAGGTCAACCATATGAGCATTTCATATTAACCTTGTTCTTCTTCACCATAACTAGTTCAATTGACTCAAATGAACTAGTTAGAGAGTTGTTCAGTTGCTATGAGATATTATGTAACTACACAAGACACAATTGAAACAAAGATGATTCGATTCGATTGAATCGACTCATGAACTTTATAGCCACGGTTTGCATACTGCATTCCTTAGTAATTTAAGTTTCATGTTCAGAGCACATCTTTAGATCATAACCCACTCAAGTACGCAAACAAGTTCGCGGACTTAAGACAACCGGCAGAGTTTTCCAAATTCAGCAGAAAATCTCGTCAAGGAGACTTCCGCCAGTTCGCGAACTAAACACGCAAACGAGTTTTTAGAAAATCCCAACAGAAATTCTCGGCAAGAGAAATTCCGTCAGTGCGCGGACTTGGAAAAGCCAATTCCTCCGGTTTCTCTCAATCAACGAAGTTCGCAAACTTCAGATTAAGGAATAGGACTTATGCACATATGTGTTTCCACACAATGCTTATATCCATCATTGGTTATATAGACCTAAACTCTCATTCCAACCATTGAAACATTCTTATAGGACGTTATATAGTTGTTACACTATTTCTCGTTAAAGCGATTTTCAACGTGATTGAAACATTATGATTTTCATCATTAGGTGAAGGTAAACCCGATCAAAGCGAAACGCTTTACCAACACATGATTTCGAGATATAGATATGCGAGATATACTCGGCTCGAAATATCAAATGTGTATGATCCAGTCTATATAGCATACGACTTTTGTCTCATAAGAAGTAGGAGATAGAAGAGATAGACTTTTGACTGATAGATAAGTTCAAGTCTCCACATACCTTTTTGTTGATGAAGTTCTATGGTTCCTTGAGTAGATCTTCGTTGTTGTATGATGAATCTCCATGAAGTCCTTGAGCTCAACTACACTTTTCTATCTTAGTCCGAGACTTAGATATGTAGACTAGAAATCAAGACTCGTAGTTTTGATCACTAACATTGACAAACATGCTTGAGATAGCAACGCATGCGAAGTCGACCGAGCTATGCTCTAACAACTAAAATATTGTTTAGCATTGAAAATCCAGCCGTCAGGATCTTCACCACCAAAGTTTGGAAACTTGATATTAGTCGAGGTAGGTCGCAACGGTTGTGGTTGACCATAATTAGTATGAGGTGGTGGTTGAGGTGGTGGAGGTGGTGGAGGAGTAGGTGCAGCGCAGGTATAATGTTGCATCTGAGGTAGAAACTCTTTAAACACAGCGCGTAAAGAAGTTTCCATGGTTGTTGCAATGGTTGTGTTGAGAGATGTTGATAACTTGGTTACAAGGGCATCACTTTCCTGTGCACGTTGCAATAACTTTTTCGCCATCTTCTTATGGAGATGAAGCTTAGTAATAGTGTCTGCGAGATTGCCAATCTTCTCTGCTACACCTTCAAGACTGTTGTGCACACTTTCCAAATTCTCAGTATAAGACATTGTGAAAAAGAAGAAAAAAAATTGGTCGAATTTTGGGAGATTGATCTTAACCTTCTCTGATCCAGGTGTTAGGGTTCTAAACCTTTTAACACTGGAGAAGCTGTGAAGATAACCTTCACAGGAGTAAGGTTGTGAAGAAAGTCTTCACAGGTTTGTATTCTAATGTAAAAGAAGAAAAAGAATTGGATAAACCCTTTGAGTTGGGGGTTAGACACCTGCTTTGAGAAGAAAAAGAATTGGATAAACCCTTTGAGTTGGGGGTTAGACACCTGCTTTGAGAAGAAAACTAAATAAACTTAAACTGTTATATTGATTGATGATCAAAAACAACTTATGGCCAGGCTATTTATAACTTCAAAGCCTTGGTAAACCAGCAAAGTTAATGTTAATAATTCTATTCAAACTAGGAAACTAAACTAAGCTAAATAAGGAGAACTTAAGCAAACTAAATAAGGAAATAGAAAACAGGTGGTGTTGGTGTCGTAACAGATGGTGCATTAGTATATCTTTCATGGATGTGCTTAGTGTGGCCAAGACTTTCAGTATCGATTTTGCATGTACCGCATTTTGTGGGTTAGGATTATCGAAGAGTTTTCCCAAGTGTAAATTTTATTATTTAATTATCAGTATGATGGAAGAAATATTAGAGAACATAGTCCTGAACGAGAAGTATTGCATCCTTTAAAAAAAAAAATTAAAGGATGCCGACGAATGATACCGATGTATACCTTTACATGAGTGAAACAACAACATTTTATAATCTCAAAATATTTTACGAAACAGTATTAGTCAATCATTTTGGTCTGATTTATTAATAAAAGCCTAATTAGAAAGATGTTAATCGAATATCATCGAAAGGGGTTTCTCTAGAATGTTAGGTAAAAGATCCGAATATCAAGAATTATCACATAAAAGATAATCTGACCGGGCTTTAGGAATCCCTTTATGAGGACTTTAAAAGTCGTAACCTACGTTCATAAAAGAAAACCTAGGTCTTTAGAGAACGACTCTAACCGCAACTAGGACATAGAAATGTCTGGATTGAGATTCTTGTATGCAGAGAGATGTATTTATAATGATGCATCTGGCCAGGTAGCTTACAAAATAGAGCTTAGTTCGTGAACTTGTTTCCATGTTTACGAGTTACTTTGTTACCAAGCAAGCTTTACTTCTCCATATAGATTGATATTGTAAGCATGTGAGAAGCTTGCCTTAAACTACAAAGAAGAATGTACAACTGCATATTAGTCGAAATAAGCGTTGTGCACAAGATGGTTAGCCCAGAAACAATGATTAAGTTGTTCGTGATTATATTTTGAGAACATATTATAATATTTTATCTTCATGGTTATTTTTCGAATATATTGCAGGGATTACTTAAGACAATTTTTAATCCTCTTTTAGCCATTTTTATGGTGATATGTTCTCCCTCTTAGTCTTTACTTGTCTCTTTTTGCTAGATTTAAAGTTTACATTCACATAAGTAATTCACTTCCTCTAAGACAAAGCTCGGAAAAGTCATATGTCTTAGTAGATATATACTGAGTAACCCTCTCTTTTTTTGTCATAAATTGACAAAGGTTCTGAATAGGCATCGTAATGAACTAAGACTTAAGAGATTATCAATGAAAAGGAGAGGGTACGAAGTACACCATCAACTATTTCGTTTGATCGGAGTATGAACATGTGTAGTACTTTTCGCAGAAGTTATCCAACTTTTTCGTTTGATAGGATTGCCTTGTTCAATTTTTATTGACTGGAACACAAAAAAATTTATTTCTGGAAGACTTTATGGATGTTAGTTAATACAAGGCTTAGCTTCATTAGCATATATCATTCTCAGAGCGATAGACAAATAGAAGTTGTGAATTGTTCATTGGGGGATATACTACTGTTGATGGTGGATTTTAGTTCATGGTTAAAGTTGTAAAACCAGTATTTTATGTGCTGATATCCTGCAAAGGATAAAGCCATTTGATAAGCGATGAGCGCAGAAAACCTCTCGCTTTATTTATTTGAAGCAATTCAATAAACACACAAAATTCACCTATAATGGTGCATGTCGCAACAATCCCAAATATTCTGTGAATTTATAGCATTATTAATTAATGCACGATTTTCCTAGTATTTCCTATGTTGTTCCTTGCCGAACTCTCATTACCAGCATGACATGACGACTGAGTGTTCACTCAGCAAAGTAGCATGAATCTTCGTGCCAATATTGAGACATGCATGAAATACCCACACATGCTACACCACTCTCTGACAGAGAGAGTCTCGCATCGACACGCTTTGGTTAGCCCGATCGAGCATGCTTAATTTCCTTAAGGGAAATCTAGACTGTCCAAATCAGTCCCAGAAACGATCACGGCCACACAAGTTGGTCGCGCAATTTAACAAGCCTAGCCAAACCCTAGCAAGAATAGGCGATTCTCGTGATGACCACCGGCGGGACCACTTATGCCCTAGTCGGTCGGACATCACACGAACATCTCCTAGCAACGTCAAACGCCAACCCTAAGTAGGGTGGCCGTGCTGCTTTGTAGAGATTCAATCGAGCTTAGACTGTTCAAGGTAGTCTTAAAGTCATCACGACCATCCAAATTCACCATCCTGGTTGGACGGCTTAGATCGCCCCGCAAATGATCAGTGAAGCGCTAATGCACACATTGGCGGGCCCACTTTGTCCCTACCTGATCGGCTTGATCATGACATGGCCATAGAGCCATGAACGTTTTCCCAAAACACGATGGGCGTGCGACTCTTCAAGGGCCACGGAAATCCCACTAGCGTCTTAAATTGATCTCAACCATCCAACTTAGCCAGCATATTTGGATGGATTAGATCGCGCCTAGGGTCATCAGGGAGGTGCACATATGTTCACCATCAGACCAATGTGGACCCCACACGATCGAACTCTCCAAAGGAGAAGCATAGCTTGCCAAACCGATTGTCCAGAGTCACGCGTGTGTGACCGTTTTAAAACCCTAATTAGGTTTGCGGCGCTGCATAATTGGCGCAGTTCGATCGCGTCCATCCATCTTCGCCAGCCTAAACGGAGGGTGTAGATATAGACTTAAGAGGTACCAAGAGTATCAACGTGATCGCCGTGGGCCCACCTATGCGTGTGACTGATCGGCCTAGGCCAACCATGGTCGAGCGCCTCGAAATGCACGCCCAAATAAGGCATGTCACGCGGTTCCCAAATCCTTTACGGCAAAGGGTTTCTATCGCAAATCGATCACGGCCACTCATCTTTGCCAGTCGACTTGAGTGGCCTAGATCAAGCCTTCATGGGGCAGAGAGGTATAAACGTGCACAACAACAGACCGCATTCATGCATGACCGATCGGTCCCACCAAAACCGACGCCTAAGCTTGAATTCGGTCAAGCCAAAGAGGGATGCTTGCGCACCTCCTAAAACCCTAAAATTGCATCAACGGTCGCAAATAAGCGTCGTAAACCATCTCGTCCGTCCAACTTTGCTAGCTTGGTCGGACAGCCTAGGTTAAAGGCTAGGCGTCCAATAAAGCATCTCGATGATCACCGTCCGCCACTCTTCCACATGGAGTGATCGACCAGGGGATGGCTCACCCATGCAGCCTCCAAACGATCACTCGAAGATGGTTGGACGTGATGCTATTTTAAGACGCTTGATCCGCGACTTATTCGGTTAAGCTTTAAAACAACGATGTTTCATATGTAAATGCATTACATGCATCGAGCATACACGATATTTCATGAATACCAATTTCTTAAATAACTTAGTTATTTAACTTAGCACCGTATGCTACTTCCTGCGGTGGGTCCCACGATCCACTCATTTGAGACATCAATCGTGTCACAAACTGGGGGATGCTTACTAGGGTATTGGTCTAGCGGTTTACAGCGTGCGACGTGCAACGCGCCCATTTACAAGAACGTGTCAAGAGGAATGAACGGTTAAAGTGATGAGGGAAGTGGTCCAAGACGTGATCGTGTAACCACCTACACGACCCCACTACTCCATCACTCAACTTCCTCCACTTCCTACGAGATGAGGGTTTGCGCTCAATGACTTGTATAAATAGGTCCTTCACCTATTTTCAAACAACACAGATGGAGAAAAATCAAGTGTTGTCATAGTATTCAGAAAACACCCAGAACCGATAGCTTACATTGTGCAAGTCAGTTCATCATTCTGATACAAGTCGTAAACAGCCAACACCTTCACAATCTCAACACCTTCTTCGCTTCCCTACCTAAGATCAACCCCATCCCCTTCACTTTGTAACCGAAGCAAGTATGGAACGACCATTTCTTGGTTTAGGACAGAATTGTATAGATTGATCTCTCAAATCAAAAGCACTCCCGTGCAGTGCATTTGTTTAGGGTTTAGATTCGTTTCTCATCCACACACACCACAATTTACCAAAACCAGCAGAAATAATTTTCACCCATAAACAATTGGCGACCACAGTGGGAGATTAATCTCTCGGTTGTGAAGTCAATTTCTTCAATACCCAATCATATTTGGTTGATTTCAAAATGGTTGGTCTTAGGACTCCCTCAACAATTTCAAATCCCGGTCGAAGTTCCTCCAATGAAGATACCCTTCTTCCCAACGGTGTATCTGGTGATGTAACCGGAAGAATCCCAACATTGATCGAGTTAGCACGGGTGCAGGAGATTCACACGAAGAACATGGACCTGATCAAAGAAACAATAAACGACATACTCGATCTCTTCATCAAGATGACATGAGATATGAGCGTATCTCCTGTCACGGAGATTTCTACACTGGGGACTGATCCTCGCAACGATCCTCCTCAAGTCAATAGTTTCACTATGAACCAGAGGCCGGTGGATCAGGAAGCGGCGTCTCTAGTGGAAAGTATATGCAAACTTTTACACCTCTCGAAGAATCAGCGGGCGGAGACGTTTGCTGCAATCAACCAGATAGCCCTGGACGTGCATTTAACTCCTTTGCGTCCAGAAGCCTCAAAAACACCAGAGATGTCTGTGAATAATGTTATATTTACAGAAGAAGACATGATGGCGGAAGAAGTCACAACCAGGCCCTACACGTTACTGCACGCATCAAGGATTCAGATTCAAGAGGGCCCTCATCGACACGGGAGCGTCTACGAATGTGATTACTCTCAAGACACTCAGGACGGCCAAGGTTCACCCAAGCAAGATCGTGTGACAGCCTACCACGATGACATACTTTGAAAGAAACCAAACCAACATGTACGGGAGGTAGAGCTCAGGTCCGGGTCAGCAACAAACCCTGATGCCGCCGGTACTGAAAACGCCCTTGATGTCAACCTTCCTTCCAGTAACATCAATGTACCACCTGTCAGCATGGTCAACACCAGCAGCGTAGGAAGCGTTCCCTCAGGCGTTACACCTTCGATCACCAGAGCCAGAGCCGATGCCGCCACACTCCTTCCTGTCGAGGGTCGTGATCGCATCCAGCCAAGTTGCTACCAAGAACCGATGTTGCTCGTTTTGTTGATACCAGCCAGAGCTTCACCATAGCAACAACCAATACAAAGAATATTTCGTCCATGTGATGTTCCAAGCATCCAACATCATATTCAGGAGAGTATAATAAGCTTGTATCAAATCACAGAGGCGTGGATTCAAGGTGGTACAACCAAAGTAAGCTACATTTGGGGACTGAAGCTTACTTCAGGTTTAGAAGTTTAAACGCAGACTCCGCCTTACCAGCGAATGCAATGGAAGAACATATTCCATGAGAAAATAATCTCAGGATAATTACACATGGGGACTTTTGTCACGGTGCTTACTCACGGGAGAGCCTGATACACTCAAATCCCAATCATGCACGAAGGACATGCCTAGTGGAGACAGAGCTAAGTAACGATCCTTAAACTAAATAGTTTTTATCTATTAGGCATATCAAATAAATTTTAAATCTCTTAGTGTTGAGACGAGAAAATTCCTCAACACTCATCATTGTGTTGCCAGGCAAACTGCCTCAACATATTGATCCTCTTAGTGTTGAGACGTGAAAAATCCTCAACACTCACCACTGTGTTGCCAGGCAAACTGCCTCCACATATTGGTCCTCTTAGTGTTGAGACGTGCTCACACTCACCACTGTGTTTCCAGGCAAACTGCCTCAACACATTGATCCTCTTAGTGTTGAGACGTGAAAATTCCTCAACACTCACCACTGTGTTTCCAGGAAAACTGCCTCAACACATTGATCCTCTTAGTGTTGAGACGTGAAAATTCCCCAACACTCACCACTGTGTTGCCAGGCAAACTGCCTCAACACATTGATCCTCTTAGTGTTGAGACGTGAAAATTCTTCAACACTCATCATTGTGTTGTCAGGAAAACTGCCTCAACACATTGATCCTCTTAGTGTTGAGACGTGAAAATTCCTCAACACTCACCACTGTGTTGCCAGGCAAACTGCCTCAACACATTGATCCTCTTAGTGTTGAGACGAGAAAATTCCTCAACACTCATCACTGTGTTGCCAGGAAAATTGCCTCAACACATTTTTTCCTCTTAGTGTTGAGACGTGAAAATTTCTCAACACTCACCATTGTGTTTCCAGGCAAACTGCCTCAACACATCTCTCATCTTAGTGTTGAGATTCCTCAACACTCACCATCGTGTTGCCAGGCAAACTGCCTCAACACATCTCCCCTCTTAGTGTTGAGATTCCTAAACACTCATTATTGTGTTGTCATGCATGTTGCCTCAATACATTATAGTGCTGAGGGCTCCACCACCTCAACACTCGTCTTTGTATTCAAGGCTCACTGCACCAACACTACATGGCACCAGTACTCCGTGGCCAAGACAGAAGCGCACTAGCACAAAGATTGCAGATTGCACATGCCTCTTCCCAAACGTCAATCGAATTTTCCTGGTAATCTTCTCATGTCTTTCCCTTTCGATTTTTCATCCTTGTCTGTCACCATATCATGCTTACCCGCAACAATGCCACTGTTACGTGCTAAGCAGTGGACTTCATGTTGATGGTGGATTTTAGTTCATGGCTAAAGTTGTAAAACCAGTATTTTATGTGCTGACATCCTGCAAAGGATAAAGCCATTTGATAAGCGACGAGCGCAGAAAACCTCTCGCTTTATTTATTTGAAGCAATTCCATAAACACACAAAATTCACCTAGAATGGTGCATGTCGCAACAATCCCAAATATTCTGTGAATTTATAGCATTATTAATTAATGCACTATTTGCCTAGTATTTCCTATGTTGTTCCTTGCCGAACTCTCGTTACCAGCATGACATGACGACTGAGTGTTCACTCTCAGCAGAGTAGCATGAATCTTCGTGCCAATATTGAGACATGCATGAAATACCCACACATGCTACAACACTCTCTGACAGAGAGAGTCTCGCATCGACGCGCTTTGGTTAGCCGGTCGAGCATGCTTAATTTCCTTAAGGGAAATCTAGACTGTCCAAATCAGTCTCAGAAATGATCGCGGCCACACAAGTTGCTCGTGCAATTTAAGAGGCCTAGCCAAACCCTATCAAGAATAGGCGATTGTCGTGATGACCACCGGCGGGCCCACTAATGCCCTAGCCGGTCGGACATCACACGAACATCTCCTAGCAACGTCAAACGCCAACCCTAAGTAGGGTGGCCGTGCTGCTTTGTAGAGATTCAATCGAGCTTAGACTGTTCAAGGTAGTCTTAAAGTCATCACGACCGTCCAAATTCACCATCCTGGTTGGACGGCTTAGATCGCCCCGCAAATGATCAGTGAAGCGCTAATGCACACATTGGCGGGCCCACTTTGTCCCTACCTGATCGGCTTGATCATGACATGGACATAGAGCCATGAACGTTTTCCCAAAACAAGATGGGCGTGCGACTCTTCAAGGGCCACGGAAATCCCACTAGCATCTTAAATTGATCTCAAGCATCCAACTTAGCCAGCATATTTGGATGGCTTAGATCGCGCCTAGGGTCATCAGGGAGGTGCACATATGTTCACCATCAGCCCAACCTGGGCCCCACACGATCGACCTCTCCAAAGGATAAGCATAGCTTTCCAAAACGATTGTCCAAAGTCACGTGTGCGTGACCGTTTTAAAACCCTAATTAGGTTTGCGGCGCTGCATAATTGTTGCAGTTCGATCGCGTCCATCCATCTTCGCCAGCCTAAACGGAGGGTGTAGATATAGACTTAAGAGGTACCAAAAGTATCAACGTGATCGCCGTGGGCCCACCTATGCGTGTGACTGATCGGCCTAGTCCAACCATGGTCGAGCGCCTCGAAACGCACGCCCAAAGAAGGCATGTCCCGCGGTTCCCAAATCCTTTACGACAAAGGGTTTCTATCACAAATCGATCATGGCCACTCATCTTTGCCAGTCGACTTGAGTGGCCTAGATCAAGCCTTCATGGGGAAGAGAGGTATAGACGTGCACAACAACAGACCGCCTTCATGCATGACCGATCGGTCCCACCAAAACCGATGCCAAAGCTTGAATTCGGTCAAGCCAAAGAGGGATGCTTGCGCACCTCCTAAAACCCTAAAATTGCATCAACGGTCGCAAATAAGCGTCGTAAACCATCTCGTCCGTCCAACTTTGCTAGCTTGGTCGGACAGCCTAGGTTAAAGGCTAGGCGTCCAATAAAGCATCTCGATGATCACCGTCCGCCACTCTTCCACATGGAGTGATCGACCAGGGGATGGCTCACCCATGCAGCCTCCAAACGATCACTCGAAGATGGTTGGACGTGATGCTATTTTAAGACGCTTGATCCGCGACTTATTCGGTTAAACTTTAAAACAGCGATGCTTCATATGTAAATGCATTACATGCATCGAGCATACACGATATTTCATGAATACCAATTTCTTAAATAACTTACTTATTTAACTTAGCACCGTATGCTACTTCCTGCGGTGGGTCCCATGATGCACTCATTCGAGATATCAATCGTGTCACAAACTGGGGGATGCTTACTAGGGTATTGGTCTGGCGGTTTACAACGTGCGGCGTGCAACCTGCCCATTTACAAGAACGTGTCAGGAGGCATGGACGGTTAAAGTGATGAGGGAAGTGGGCCAAGACGTGATCGTGTAACCACCTACACGACCCCATTACTCCATCACTCAACTTCCTCCACTTCCTACGAGATGAAGGTTTGCGCTCAATGACTTGTATAAATAGGTCCTTCACCTATTTTCAAACAACACAGACAGAGAAAAATCAAGTGTTGTCATAGTGTTCAGAAAACACCCAGAACCGATAGCTTACATTGTGCAAGCCAGTTCATCATTCTGATACAAGTCGTAAACATCCAACACCTTCACAATCTCAACACCTTCTTCGCTTCCCTCCCTAAGATCAACCCCATCTCCTTCACTTTGTGACGAAACAAGTCTGGAACGACCATTTCTTGGTTAAGGCCAGAATTGTATAGATTGATCTCTCGAATCAAAAGCACTCTGGTGAAGTGCATTTGTTTAGGGTTTAGATTCGTTTCTCATCCACACACACCCAAATTTACCAAAACCAGCAGGAACAGTTTTCACCCATAAATAACTACGATCCTTGGTCGGATAAAATTTGAAGAGTTGGGATCAGAAACTTTTCCAAGCTAAGTTTGCATTTAATCGCTTAGTCAATCATAGTCCTTTTGAGGTTGTTTATGGCTATAACCCACGAACACCATTAGATTTAGCACTTGTTCCTGATTTGAATAGAACTGAAGCTAGAGCAGAAGAGCGTATCCAACAGTTGCAATAAGTTCACAAATTAGTGGAAGAACAATTAATTTGGGCTTATGCGAAGTATAAGTAGGCATCAGATATGAAGCGCAGATATATGAATTTTGGAGTAGGAAATTTTGTATGTGCAGTATTAACAAATTATCGTTTATTTTTTGGTGAATCTAACAAATTGAAGGCACGTAAGGTTAGTCTGGTAGAAATTATTTCTAAGATTAACCCAAATGCCTATAAGTTGAAGCTTCTTAGAAGTATCTGTACTTATGATGTTTTCAATGTAAAACACTTGGTGCCGTATCATGGTAATCATTCAGAAGATGAAAACCAGCAAAATTCAAGGGCGAATTTCCCTCAACCCTGGGAGAATGATGCAGACGAGCACACCATAGCCTATTTGGAGGCAAAAGACCCGAGTATATATTTTGATGGGAAACGACCCAATAATTATGACAAGGTAGTCTGCAACCGCCTTGGTCTTCTAAATTTATCCATATTCCATTGTCTAGGCTTTTTAAGACCCATTTTTACCGTTTTAGAAAAGTTTCATTTTGCTAATAACTTCTTTGTTAGGAGTCTATTAGAGTTGCTCGTATTTATTTTCATTTTTCATAAGTACTTCAGTTATTTGGGAAAATCTCAAATTTGCCAAAAAATAAAAAAAAAAACGAGTTTGACTCGGTTTTGGGTTGTTTTTATCCTCTCTTGTCGCACAAGCTAGAGTTTTTTCTCAAGACTATTTAAGAGACTTCTAGTTCTTGTTCTAGGCAGTTGATTGATTAATAAAAATTACTTTTATTAAACTTCTTTAAGTTTAGTTCTGATTTTTTTTTATTTATAGTCGGGAAACCGATGTGTAAATATATATCTATGTTCATAGTCGTTATTCCTAGGTATGTTCAAGGCCTAAAAAAATTATCAATTTTTTTTATTCTTTTTATTAATATTTGTTGCAATACACTTTCTCGGTTTACATGAAATTATTACTAGGAATTCATGTAATCATGTGAAAAGTCCGCCTTGAAATTGCACAGAATAAAATGTCTATAGTCCGGTACTGGAACCGTGCCCGTAGCGGCGGGTATGCCTTTCAACTTACAAGCACTTAGCGGTGTTTTATAACATTCAAGACTAAACAATGATCCACAAGCCCAAAAGTGATTTTGTGAATAAAGTTGTCTTATAAGTGTTTATGGGAGTTTTAGAAAAGCGAACATAGTCATATATATTAGTTCGTGACCTTCTGCTAAACTGGATATGTATGGATTTGCGAACCTCTGGAAGTTCACGAAGTCAGGCCATAGGGGTTTGCAAACCAATACCAGTTCGCGAAGTCAAATGGCATGGGTTTGCAAATCGGGTCTGCAAACCTATCTCATTCCCTAACTCAGATGTAAAGGGTTCGCAAACCGGGTTTGCGAACCTCTACAGTTCTCGAAATTCAAACTGACTCAGGTAATATATACAAGTATGTGTACCTTCTATAACTCATTTCTAAATCTCCCACAATTAAATTTGAAATATTCTAATAACCATAGACAATATGCATAGAGTCTCATAAGATAAAATGATATGTGTCATGAGTAAATAGGATAAGTCAGTCTTCACATACCTCTTTGTTGATTAAGTTCTCGCAAATGTTTTCGTTTGTCCTTCAGTCTTTAATTTTTGAGAGTTATTTAATGATATCTGATAATCAACTACCATATCCTAGTACGAGATTTGATTTTATTACAAAAGAAATCAAGATCTATTTTTGTACATCTAATATTGACAACAAGCTTGAGATGGCCAAACTTGCGAGTTCGACCGAGTGATGCTCTAACAATAACATACCATCTTTTTCGTGATTCCATCAAACTTGTTATCGTGAATTCGTGTCTTGAAATATAGATTGACTTGTTCTTCTTGGAATTCGGTTTGTGCACAGTTCGGGTACATATTAGGTTGATTCTTGGATATTGATTTATGAGATCATCCAAGTAAACTGTTTAAAAATCAGGTCCAAGGATCTTTATTGTTGATTTACATTTATTGATTGGAACAAGTTTACCATACAGGTTTCCGAATGAAAAAGTTGGTGGTGTACATAGTACCCTCTTCTTTTCAGAAGCATTTTACGCAATTTGTATAAGACTTGATCGAAAGACTTGCCTTGTAAAAGGAAAATCTAGTAGAAAATGTTGTACAATTTCTTCTTCTAACTTACAAATGGAACATAAATTCACCATCTAATTGTTAAACTATCTTTGATTTTGATATAATTCAACCATTATAAGATAGCTTCCAGATAAACTATGTATTCTATGAAAGACTTTTATTTTCTTCCAAAATTTCTTTTATGAAAATTCAGTTGTTCCAGAAGTCGAAAAGAGTTGTCTGCTAGTAGCTTATAGCAAGATTTGTAGAGAAAACATCAGAAGGATTTTTTTTATCCGTATTTTAGCCACATTGACAACCATTGGTATTTCAACCATACCCATTTTTTTTAATTTGTTTTTTGAAACATGAATAAACAACTAAGAAGTGATTACACGAAAGTATGTCATACCCAAGAAGTCATCTATTACAATTAGATTTATGCAAGGCGGGGTGTGTCCCAGATCGTTGTTGAGAGGTTTCCCAAGAAACTGGCATCCGCAGCATGATTCACCAATCTTCCTGTCGTATCTCTGGATATGAACCCTACACCTGCGATTCCAGGGAATCCTTAAGTCGTCATATTCGTTTTGATCTTGATCCATTCTTATGTAGGTCTGATCCGTTCCACCATGATGGTTGTTGTTGTTCTTGTCCTATCTATAGGGTCTATAGAAGGTGGTATTCCAAGAAGCATCGAAGGTAGGGTTTGTGCCACCAAAAAAATCTTTACGAAGTTGTAGGTCCATTTGTGTTATGTTTCTTGGGTTTGGTTTCCTTTGGCGATATATCATCTCATTTCTGGTTATCCATAAGGATACAAAAACAAGAGGTGATATAGAAGTGGGCATTAGTTCGTAGGATTATTGTTTGAGGGGTCGGACTGTTGAGAAGATATTTGATAGTGTTTGATTGATTAGATAGACCAGATAGGAAGATGTTCCATAAGGTTACATCAACTTGACAATAAAGGAGAATGTGAACAGCAGTTTCCAGATTAGTGTTGCATTGGGGAAAATGCTGGAAGTAAGGAGATGGATATGGTGTAGAATATCGAGGGTCGCAAGGCCGTCATTGATTACTTTTCACAAAAATAGTTGTACTTTTTTGGGAAATGGTAAAGTCCACGGGATTTTAGATGTTGGTAGGAGGTTTTGATGCAATTAACATGTTATGCTGGTTAGGCATTTGTATTTGTATTTTCCATATTCGGTAAATAGACAGATAATCCTATTTATGAGATTATATTAAGGTAGGTGTACGTGAACGATTCGTTTTCGATTCGACAAATTTTTTTTTTCTTGAGTATAGGTATGCAGGATGTTAATTGTCTCGATTGGGGGTTAGTTGAGTATCGTCCGACATGGGTTGTTGTTTATAATATTTTTTATTGTAGAGGATCGCCCAGGTGAAGTCATATTTTTCATGTATGCCCCAAACTCGTTTTATCAGTGGCGCTTTGTTATGCTCGATGTTGCTTCGTATATCCAGCGCATCTTCGATTTTGGGATTGATTAGTTTAGGCAGGCCTAATGGGTTAAGTATTCTAACGGAAGAATCATGCCCCCAGAAAAAAATCCGAGCGATACTATCTGAATAAGAGAGGGTACCAAGTACACCACCAACTTTTTTCGTTCGACAACCTGTATGGACAAAACCTAACACAATCACAAGTAAGTCAAATAAAGACACTTGATTAAGATTGTATTATAAAGTTTTCTCTTTCACAATCAATAAATACGTTAGAACAATGATCCATGAACCTAATTATGTTGAAGAATTCTTAGACGGTATCAAAAATCAATATCCAAGATCAATCTAGTTGTAACCTAATTAAGAGGATCCAAATTTTAACAAGTATGAAACTTGCAACCTATCTTTCAAGATATGAATTCAACAAGAATGAGTCTTGTTTATGATATCAATTAAGGATGACTTACTATCTAGTTAATTATGTACAACTTGTGTTATTCCTATTATAAATATAAAACAAGATAATGTGTAAAAGGAAAAACACAAGACACCTGAAGTTTTTTTTTATCCAAGAGAACTGCACCTGCAGAGGAAACCCCGAGACTCGTCCATATTTGAACACCACATTGTATTACACGAATATAGACACTAGCCTACTATCGGACTTCAGATTGGAATATAGTTAATACCGAATTAACCCCCCAAGTAATTCAACTGCAGATTTGTTCCTTATGCCTCTTAAACCTCGCAAGATTCTATGCACTTGATTCCCTTAGCTTACATCCTTTACAGCCTAAGAGTTACTTGAACCTCGGTAAAGACTTTTGATACCAATTTGCCTCTATACAAGCTTATTTGATTTTTCAATTTAGGTTTGAAAATCTGTTTGCAGTAGACAAAGTCCAACAAACCTCACGAATGTGGAGCACCTACACTCAGTTAGAGCCTGGATTACTAACCAACTCTCAAAAACGATTCAAACAAATCCAAAAAGAGTTTAGATATCTATCTTGAGGAATCACAAAGTATGAGACGAAGAGAACTTTGTGATTTCTATCTATTTCGTTCCTGATATGAGATTACTAAAACCTCAAAGATTAATAAGAACAAGATCCAAATAAATGAACTATCAGGTAAAAGATAGTCTGACCAAGTTTCGCGAATACCTAAGTGAAATATTCAAAGTCGTAATCTGATTATGTTTATCATAGGAAACCTAGGTTATAGAGGACGAATATAGCTTAACAACTAGGACACATGAGTGCCAGAGATTAAGAAATCCTATTGAAAGAGTCTCTCTATTTATAGATTTTCAAGGCTTCGGGTAGATTTGAATTCAAGTTGGGGTTGCTTAGATTTCAATCAAATACTTTCTCAGTTTTGATGAAATTCTTATTACAAATTTATGTAAGCATGTGAGATGTTTTCCTCAAATTACACAGAAGAATATGCAGTATGGTCCAGGGTTCTGGAACCGTGCACAATAATAGTTCATGGTGGAAAAAGCGGGGGTCTAATAACCACACCCAATATTTCGTTCGGAAATCTGTATGGACTAACTCCAATATAATTCCAATAGAATCAAATAGACATTCAGACTCAATCAAGGAAAAACATCTAAGAGTTATATCTCAATTTCTCAATACAATCTGCAATCGAACAAATAAAAATCTATGAGCCTGATTGATATGAGAAATAAATTGAACGGTATCAAAAACCAATGTTCAAGTGTCAATCAATTTCAATCAACAACCAAAGGTCGGATTTACCAATTGATTGAACTACGCACAACCTGTGATATTTCAATTATATAAACAAATATGATGCGGAAAAGAAATAGCACATGTACCAGAAGTTTTGTTAACGAGGAAACCGCAAATGCAGAAAAACCCCGGGACCTAGTCCATATTTGAACACCACGCTGTATTAAGCCGCTACAGACACTAGCCTACTACAAGTTAACTTCGGACTGGAATGTAGTTGAGCCCTAACCAACTCTCACACCGATTAAGGTACAGTCGTCTTCCTTACGCCTGTGAATCCCCGCATGACTTACGCACTTGATTCCCTTAGTTGATCTCATCCACATCTAAGAGTTGCTACGACCCAAAGTCGGAGACTTGATTAACAAATCTGTCTCCCACAGAAAAGTCTATTCTAATAGATAAATATGTCTCCCACAGAAATACCTACGAAGTTTTTGTTCCGTCTTTTGATAAATCAAGGTGAACAGGAACCAATTGATAATCTGGTCTTATATTCCCGAAGAACAACCTATAAATATCAATCACCTCACAATAACTTAACTATATGGTAGTAGAACAAGTTATTGTGGAATCACAAAGAATGAGACGAAGAGCTTTGTGATTACTTTTTTTTATCTTACCTATCGGAGATGATTCTCGACCCAATCTTAGAGAAGATAATACTCAATACGATAGAAAAAGTAAGATCAGAACAAGCAACTATAGAGAAAACAGTTGGGTCTGGCTTCGGAATCCCAATGGAGTCTTTAAGTCGTTAACCTATAATGGTTTTAGGAAAAACCTAGGTTAAAGGAGAATCGACTCTAGTACGCAACTAGTATCACACATGAGGTGTGGGTATTAGGTTTCCAAGTTGCTAGAGTTCTCCCTTATATAGTCTTCAAATCAGGGTTTGGTAGCTTTGAAAACAACGCTATCAATATTCACCGTTAGATGAAATCCTGATTTAAGATTCAAGATAAGATTGCTTAAAACCATAGCACTATCTCTCCACCGTTGGATGGTATTAGCTTGTTACACACAAATGAAACATACCTTCATTTAGATGTGGGTAACCGTACCTAAACGTGTATATTGAGTTGGCTCAACAATAGTTAACCGAAGTTAGCCATATGAGCACTTTTCTATCAACCAAATTCATCTAACACTTCTAGATCAAATGATAATCAAATGAATTTAATTGTGCTACTCATAGAGTTCTTCAATTGTTTATATTCTCATAGAAGTATACAAGACACAACTGAAACAAAATCGGATTGATTCAAGTGAATCAATTCATGAACATTAAGCCATGGTTTGCAAAGATTGCATTCCTTAATTTATATATGTATTTTTTCATGAGTATGAAATCATACTTAACCGATTTTAGAACATAATCCAACTTAGTTTGCAAACGGGTACGCAAACTTAAGTTCTGGACATTGGTCTTGTCCGACAGTTCGCAAACGTGTATGCATACTGTCGTCCCAGACTTAACTCAGGTAAAACCGTTCTCATACTGGTATGCATACTTGGTTCCCATACTTTAACAGTTAAAACTGTTCGCTTACTGGTATGCAAATTTGGTTTCCGGTCCTGAATCATACTACAACAGTTTGCATACTGGTATGCATACTGTGCTATATCCAGACAATGGTTAATTGTTCTAAAATTCCATTTCAATCATCAAATGACTGTCTCACACAAATCATGTAAGATGTTTCAAGGAAATTTTCACATGATCATCTTTTGACTCATTATTTAGTTTCCAACAAAACTCGTCAGGAATAATGGTGAATGTAGCTAAAGCAAAAAGCTTCCAACACATATTTCGAGAAGATATAAGCGAGCTAAGCTCAGCTCGAAATATCAAATGTGTATAATGTAAATTCCATATAGCTATAAGACTTAGTCTCAATAGGAGATAGAATATAATAGACTTCTGAGTGATAGATAAATTTTAGTCTCCACATACCTTTTGTTGATGAAGTTCCTCCAAGCTCTCCTCAGTAGATCTTCGTCTTCAATCGACGAACGCCGTGAAGTCTAAATCTCAACTACACGTTATATCCTAGTCTGAGACATAGCTATAAGTAGAATAGAAATCAAGACTTATAGTTTTGATCACTTAAACTTGACAAACAAGATTGAGATAGAAACGCTTGCGAGTTCGACCGAGCAGTGCTCTAACAATCTCCCCATTTGTCAATTTTAGTGAAAAAACTATCAATACATATGGACAAAATAAATAAACTTTGTAGGTTCTCATCCAACATGCTTGATATCATTGGTTCTTCAGCATTCCTTGAATTCTTCGTCACTCCAATACTCCAGTGATTCTGAACGTGTTCAACTTAGGATCATTGTTGTTGAAGATCCGTAGCTATAACAATATTCAACAAGACTGTTTTCATATTGTTATAGAGTGTCGTAGTATTATCACACAGCATCAAAGTTCAATTGCATCACAACTTTGACAATAATACTACGGTGATATGTATCACTCCCCCTTAGTCAATACTTCATCTCACAATGAAAACCACTCCCCCTTACATAATGATCCGTAAACCATATGTATGTAGTGTGAACTACAAAATAATTCTCCCCCTTTTTGTCAATATAAATTGGCAAAGGTACGAAAATTAGCGGGATCATAATGAAATTCTTATAGAGACACTTCATGACTAAAAGAGAACATATCTACTTGGTTTCGATGATTTCACATAGTCGAAACTTAGTGTATTCATCAAGGAGTTAATAAAGATACAAGAAAACTCCTACAATATTCCACAACCGCACTCCCCACAAAGATTTGGCAATTAAGCACAAATTCAATTAAGAACTCTCCCCCATAAAATGTCATTCCCGAAAGATCAACAAGAGCGACCTTACTTTTACGAGAAAAGAAGGATTTCTTTGGACATTAACAAATCACATAAAACATGAATTTGTATCCAGAAACTCAAGTAAATTAATCACAAGAGAACCTTAATGATTAATTTAATTGGAAATACTCAACATAAGAAAACTTACGGAGCCATACAGTACTTTCACATAGAAGTGGATCGGGGAAAGATCAATACTGTGAAATATTCAAAAGTTCATTCTATATTTTATCAATATTTACATAAAGACATAATAGACTTAACTTTTGACATATATGAGATAATCATAGTTCACGGACGTAAACACACATATCCCATAAATTTTTGCAATATATAAAACCATAAAGATTAATACTGCAAAATCGTCTTCCAAATAACTTAGAATTTAAATAAATAAACCTAAAACATTGCAAGATGAAAATCATTGGAAATAGCTATGTGTAATCACAATATTTGTTATTCCGAACCCTAATTATCCATCTTAAAACACAAGAATAAATTCTCATAAGAAGTTTCCTAGACAAAATAAAAAGATCATACTTCTTTGATAATATCATACCTCTCTGTGACTCCATCATAAAAGGTATTATCGATATCCTTGATCCTTTTGACCGTAGAAACTCCATGTTTATGAGTCAGAACATTCACCTTTCAATCAGCGATGCGAGCAAGTTTCCTGGCTTTGATGCAATCAGAGATGAGTTTCTTCTGGTTCCGCATCAAGACTTTTTGATTTTCAAAGATTTTGATCTGAGCACCAATGAGTTGATTATTTGCATTTGAAGGTTTGCAAACTCGACCTTTGAGTCATTCTGAAAAAGAATTAAATCTTTGATAGATTCACCAATCCAGGTTTTGTACTCCTTCCTTGCAATCATCTTTTTCAAGACAAGTTCTTGAACCGAACTGCATCGTTTAATGTCTTCTTCCATATCAAGAATCACGATTTCCTTTGGGTATTTCTCTTTCGTTCTCGAACTGTTGAGAAGAAGGGTGAAAAGAACGAGAAGAGTTCTTTCTCTTTTTATGTGTAGATGGGCAGGAACTTGAACCAACTATTGTACGTTTGGGGACACGGTTCTAACACATAATGGTTACAAGTTCAACATACATAAACCGCACGACTGCAAACAAGGGCTTGTTTGTTTTATGCTACACTATATTTTGATACGCAAAGACAAATTTATGCTTATGGAGAATCAAAATATATGTGAGAATTTTGGAGCAAACAACTCCACAAAGGATTCTCTTGAGCAATTCTCTGTATTGTCAAGAAGACACAGAACAAAGTAGCCTTTGCACACCGCAACACCAAGAAAAAGTTTCTTCCCCACTACTTTTGCATTCAACAGTATTGAGAGACACCCAAAAGTCTGGTTTTACAGGTTTTTCAAAGAACTTTAAAAGAACACAAATGAATTTGTGTTTTGTGTTCCTGATTTCTTGTTTTACAACTTAAAAAACAGGCTCTGCGGGTAATGTTTAGTACTGCATGGGGAAACTCTTTTGATGAAAAGAGACATCCTAAATTTCTCACAAGAGAAGGCAATACCATTATCTTGATAAGGCGTAACAGGATTTGACTGATGAATTGAGTCATGTTCCGAGATGAAACAATCTGATAGATGAGATTTAAACTCCTCTTGTATATTATCCAGTTCATTACAAGCTTTTGGATTGCAATGAAAAGAAGTATTTCCCTTACTAATAAGCAGATCAATATCAATCTTAACATGAAGATTACTCATCATAACTTGGTTTAGTTTATCAAGAGAGTTTTGTTCTTTCTGAAGATAAAACTCAACATCAAGAGATAAACCTTCAAGTTTTTCTTCAATTCCTGAAAATGCTTCAAGGGATTTTAGACCTAGAGAAGGTCGAGAGAGAATATCTTTTACAGATTTAATAAAATCAGTCATGGAAGAAAATTCTGAGTCCCCTGGATCTGGTGGTGCATTTAATATGCGTTTAATAGAGCATTATTGTCCATAGAGTCATATTGCTACAAACACAGACTTATGAGGTCTTTAACGTGTTTTCCTGCTCTGATACCAATCGAAAAAACGGGGGTGTTCATGGTGGTTTTCAGTTCAGGGATAAAATTGTGAAATCCTGTTTTTAATACGCTGTCATCCTGCAAAGGAACATAAGCCATTTGAAAGTGATGAGTGCATACAGTGACGGAGCCAGCGCTTTTAGATCGTGGGGTCAAATAAATTTGTTCGGCGTCGTTTACCGAATGATTTTCTAAACTAGTTCTAAATTACAGTTCAAGGTACTACAAAACCACGCGCACTAGTGTTAAAACCAAATGAACTTGCAGAAATCACCGAAGCATGAATAGACTCGTAATTTTTTCTTGGGTACAGTATGGTTATAATGTTACTAATCGGGTAGGCAGCCTAAGGCCGCATAATTTTTTTTAGAACGGGTCGCATTACTAGTGGACAACTGTGACATGCTTACAGAGAGGGTACTCGATATATAGAATGAAAAATATCAAAATAAACAAACTTAATATAACAGACAGAGAAAAGTTATATTGATGAGAAAAAGAAACGTTATCAAATTTACACAATATCGCAATGACACTGGTTTAAGTCTTATCAATTCAATGCAGACCTATAAATATTCAGCAAATGGTGTGTATAGTTCTGACTGCAAACCTTATTTTTGCTTACTCAGCTGAGTTAATTACTACCAAACAGGTAGTGATATAATAGAACTTTGCTTCAGTCCACCTAATGCCTATAATATTATTGCAAATGTTGCCCAGAGTGTAAAACGGTATGTTTTAAGTCCAAGTCATCGTCAAGCATGGTCCATTTGTTGTTTTTAGTTAAATTAAGAGAGCTAGTCGGGTGATAAAACGAGATTTAAGCCGGTATTAGTTTCACTATGACCCCATTAGCTATAGAAGTTTCAAATATACCACAATGTTTGCCCTCACAACTCGTTAAAATTACGGAAACATCAAGCCTATTCTAGCCAAAGTTCAAAATCAAGTGGGGTCTTGAGACCCCATTTGTCCCTTGTTGCCTTCGTCCCTGAGTGCATAAACCTCTTCGCTCACAGATGCATTGAGCAATTTAATATATTTGTATATATATATATATAATTCACTCAGAATGGTGCATATAGCAACAATCCCAAATATTCTGTGAATTTTATTTTCCATCAGCATTATTCACTAATGCATCACCCGCCTAGCATTTTCCTATGCTATGTTCCCCAGCTGAACTCTCGATGTTGGCATGACATGACGATTAATGTTCACTCGCAGCAGACTAGCACGAATCTCCCGAAGTGTAAGTATTGAGATCTGCATGAAAACGCTCACACAAGTTGCACCACTCTCTAATAAAGAGATTTTCGTGTCAATGCGCTTTTAATTAAAAGTTAGCACGATCGACACACTTAAATTCCTTAAGGAAAACCTAGACTGTCCATGTCAGTCTTAAAGAGCAATCACGGCCACACGATTCAACAAGCTTAGCCTCTTCCCAGCAGAACTAGGCAACCTCCATGATACTACCGGTGGGCCCACTAGCATCCCAGCCGATCAGAATCCCTTTAGTTCACCCGCACCACCCCTGAACGTTAGCCAGAACATGGGTGATCGATCTATTGAAAGGGGAGCTCAAACGAGCTAAGACCGACTAAAACGGTCTCAAAATTCATCACATCCGCCCAACATATCCATCCTAGTTGGACAGTCTAGATCTTCCTTCGAATGATCAAAAGGGTGTTGGCGTGTTCAGCGGCAACCCAACTCCATCTTTGGTCGATCGGCTTGCTCATGGAAAGCCAAGAGCGCATCAAATCGCTTGATCAAACTAGGGTGAACGTGCCGTTTTGGAAACCCTAGTTTGCGTTGCGGAAACACGCTAATGTCGCAAATCGATCACATCTGTCCATCTTCGCCAGCCAAATTGAATGGCTTAGATCCAATTTCAGGCGGCCCAGAAGACGTCAGCATGCTCACCGACAGCCTGACTTTGCACCTGAACGATCAGCCTGTTCAAACCAATGCCCAGTGCCCTGAATCGATAGCTCAAAATAGGGTAGGCCGCACGGCTTCTGAAACCCTAAATTGCATCAACGGCAGTATGCAGCCGTCGTATGTCATCTCGTCCATCCAACTTCGCTCGCCTAGTCGGATGGTCTAAATTTATTTTCAGGAGGCCAACATGGTAATGATGTGATCACCGGCCACCCCTCCTCCACATGGAACGATTGACCAAGTGGTAGATTACTCATAGGGTTCTCAAACGATCGCCCAAAGGTGGACGGTCACACTACTTTTTAAGACCGTTCAATTCACGACTAATTTGGACGAACTCTAAAACAACGATGCTTCCTGCACATCTATTGTTTTCAGCAGTTTGTTTAAAAGCGATGCTTCATTTGCATCAAGTATAAATGATGCTTTATCAATATTGATCTCAAAAATAATTTTATTATTTGACCTAAACGCACTGTATGCTACTTTAAACAGCGAGTCTCATGACTTGCTGTATATATTTTCCTACAAAATACTCTAGACATCAAACGTGTCACAAACTGGGGGATGTTCACTGGGGTATTGGTCTGGTGGTTTACGGCGTGCAGCGTGCAACGCGCCCATTACGAGAAAGTGTCAGGAAAAGACGGACAATTAACAGAGAGAGTAGTGGGTGAAAGGGTGACCAGTCTTCCCTCATGATGGAAATGTGATGATTACCACCTTTTGCACAACCCCATTTCTCCACTACTTCCTCCACTTCCTACGAGATCAATGTGCGCTCAATGACTTGTATAAATAGGATTTCAACCTATTTCAAAAAAAAGGGTGATCAACACAAGTATCCAGAAAACACCGAGAAATGATAGCTTACGTTCTGCAAGCCAGTTCCACATTATGATACAAGTCCGTAGATGGTTGCAGATGGTGGATTTTCAACAAAGGGCAAAACCGTAAAATCATGAGGCATGATTTTGACACGGCTTTTAGACATGCAACGATTAATATTTTACGAAACCATGATGAATATGTTTTCGAAAATCCTCCACTAGCTGAGCGTTCGATCCCTAGCATTTCATCGTGCCCTCTATGCAGAATAACGCATTTAGGCGGTTCTCCGTAGATTGAGAACTTAACGCCTTCAGGATGTCGGTGATACTCACTATTCCCTGACTACAGGAGAGAGACCCACCTCCACATAGAAGAATAGTTGGGCGGCGGACGCCTTCAGGACGTCGGTGACACTCACCGTTCCCTGATTATGTGGAGAGAGTGCATAGATTCAGGTGGTTCTCCGTAGATTGAGAACACTAAACGCCTTCAGGTCGCAAACAACATCGTGACTCCCTGACTATGCACCCTTCAGAATGGATGTGACGCTTTAACTGGCTAATATCTTTTCTGAAATAGATTAACTCTGTCGTGACATTCACTACTGAATTCCCAGAATAATCTATTACTGCTCCTATTCCATGGTCGAATCCACGGCCTGATCCCATGGAATGGCAATAATATTGCTCCTATTCCATGGTCGAATCCACGGCCTGATCCCATGGAATGGCAATAACAATTGCTCCGATTCTATGATCGAATCCACGGCTTGATCTCATAGAATGGAAATAAACAACTGTATTATCTCATTACTCCAATTTCATGATCGAATCCACTGGTCTCATGAAATGGTAATAGATAAATCTTAATTACTCTGATTCTATGGTCGAATCCACGATCCCATGGGATGGTAATGCTTTTTTTATTATTATGAATTCGTAGTCGAATCCACAGCTGATCCTATGAATTAATAATGAACGTCTATTCACTTTTATTACTCAGTTTCATGAATTATTCTCCACTGAATCTCATAAATTGGTAATAAATACTCAACAACTGGGCATTTGGACCATCACTGAGTAAGCCCCACGAAAATGGTGCAAGTGTACTCGACAATGATGCACGACTGAGCACCCAGATGCACGAACGCGCATCCAAAAATGTGAAACAATGGGGAATCCTTCACAAAACAGGAGAAAATATTAAATAATAATAAAATAACGGGAGGCTCTCATGGTGGGCCCACTAGACGTCCGGCTGTGCCCTAGCCATGGTTGGTCCGTGCCTCTCCCATTATTTTCCTTATTTTTGTTATTTCGTGAACTCACGAAAACTCCTAGATTTTAGCAACTTTCCTTATTTTTTTTGCAAAACTCGTGAATTCTCCATAACTTGGTGGATTCTCGAAATAATATTATAAAATAAGGAGAGGTGTGGGGACCGGACATCCCAGCCGGCCGGCCATGCCCAAGTCGTGGCCGGTCCCACACCTCGCAAATCCTTAGCTTTTATAATTAGTATTCCTAATCTCACGAAACTCCTCCGTTTCAACAAAAACTCATGGATTCTCCATATCTTCATGGATTCTCCGTATCTTCAAGGATTCTCCATAACTTCAAGAGTTCACAAAAAATAATATTATAAAATAAGGAAAGGCGTGCGGGACCGGGAAACATGGCCGGCCAGCCATGCCTTAGACGTGGCCGGTCCCACACCTTGCAATCCCTAATATTTCATAATTATTATTTTTCTCAACTCGTGAAACTCCTGGGTTTGAGCAAAATTCATGATTTCTTCATATTTTCTCAAATATTGCTCGAATCACAAAATACCAAAAGCCAACATGGTCACACATCTGGCTAGCCTCTCACAACAATTTTAAATATTAAAACACTTTTATTTTAATATTTTCAAAATATTGATGAATTGAGCATACATGCTCATTCCAACAAAAATCGAGAATTCTCAGTCAAGATGAAACTCTTCTGAAAATTCACGATGTTGCTCAAACGCGCATCAGAAAATACTGAAACTCTCAGTATGGAGACACGGATATCATGGCAACACGTGCATGCCTCCATGACCGAGTAGGGTCGTTCATAGGTATTGCACGAAGCCGGTCCCACACGTTTTCACAATTCTGACCTAATTTGCTCAATTGCTCATAGTGGGCCCGAACTCTCTCCAACCAACTGGAGAATCCTCCAAACGACCAACAACTGGTCACGTGACCACCTAGAGCCGGTACCATACCCTCTTGGTCGATCCTCATCTCTCATACCTAGGTTTTACACCTAATGTTGAACCCAACAATATTTTCAGTAAATGGTGAATCCACCATTTATTCATGATTTCTCACCAACTCTCAAACTGAGAATCCTGGTGCATGGCACCGCATGGATGTTCCTCATCCCATGTGGTCGGTCCCTATCATTCATGATCAATTTTCAACAATTTCCCAATTGATGGAGGATTGGCCAAAAATTAGGGTTTTTGAATGAACGCTCTGTGAAACTATCATTCTGAGCACTCTTCGAACACTAATAAAATTTACGTTGATTCACTAATCAACATCAATATTTTAATTGATATTTTACTGGGTCACGTCACCAGTAAATAATTGGATGAATCGAGCAACACTTGATCGATTACCCGAATATAATCAATATTCGGCAATTCATCGATAATTCGAATTGAGCAATTCTTGCTCAGTTGCACGTCAGATTATCAAAATCATTAATTTGGTGAATTGAGCAATACTTGCTCAGTTGCCCATCAAATTCTCAATATTTGCAGAATTGAGCAATACTTGCTCAGTTGCTCATTAAATTCTCGTAGTTCGCAGAATTTAGCAATACTTGCTCAATCGTTCAACTAGTCAGTAATTCATTAATGAATCAACAATACTGACGTCCCTTCAAAGAACTACATGTTCGATCCATGAATCGCTGAGCATTCACCATTCATGATCGATTCACCAAAACTTAAACTCATTGTCTAATCAATCAACAATTGACTAATCAAAACACGTCTACCCTGTAGACTCCACGACTTGTGAGACATCAATCACGTCACAAATGGGGGGATATCACTTAGGGTTTGGGTCTGGCGGTCTACGGCACGTGGATTCATCCACAACGAGAAATGTGTGTAAGTCGTGTAAACGGTTGAAGGAGTTAGCAAAGTAGTGGGTGCACGGTCAGTCAAGTCTCCACACGACGTGGAACTGACTTTACCACGATCTCCCACTTTCTCACTCTTTCACTCAAGAAACCGTTACGCTTACAGGGATTGGTGGTTCACCATTCTTGCCATATAAATAAGTAAAAAATTGAGGACGACAAATCATCAGTATCAATGTTTTCCGTCAACAACTCGATACAAACTTGTTCACAGAACTCAACTTCAGTAGTTCACCATTATTACAGAAACCTTCAACACACACACAATCCTCGATCATCACTGATCCCACACAATTCTCAGCTTCCCTTCTACAGATCAACCCATCTACCTCTTTGCGACCGAATTGACTCTGGAACGGCCATTGTCTTGGTTTAGGCCGGAGTCATACAGATTGATTTCCCGAATCTAAGCACCCCCTTTGCAGCGGTGCATCTGTGTGAGGATTAACAGTTTGCCCGGTCGAGGAATCTCGACACCACGCTCGTCTCTCCACTTCCCGAAAAACCGGCGACCCGTTTTTCCCCATCCACAGATTGGCGACCAAAGTGGGAGATTAATCTCTCGGTTGCAATTTCACATTTTCACAAGATGACTGGTCTTAGGCCTGGGTTAGTCACAAATCCCAACGCAAACAACGCCATCACTAGTAACAATGGTGGTACTCCAGAAACTACTCTTGCTTCCAACATCGGTGATGGTCATACCACTCCTTCTCAAACCAACAAAGGAACCTGCAAGATTCATCATTCGTGAAGTCCCGGAACGCTTTATGGAGGATTGATGAAAAGACAAGACACCGATTCATCGTCATCAACTTCCATATCCTGCTGCTACGCAAAGAATTCCTCTCACGAAGGGCTACACTTCCCCAACGTCCACACTACAACGGAACGGGGAACACTCGAGAACACGTTTGTCAATTCATGGAAGCACTAGGAGAGCATGAACACAACGGAATGATCCCAATCTACATAGCCTTGCTGAAGAATCTACGATTCCAAACTTTCTCAGAACTTCATGAAGCAGCCAAGCGATCAGCAACTACCACGCATGCTTTACTGGAAGAGACAAACCTAGACTGAGAACCTCGTGATACTCAGCGTCTCTTCAACAGACAATACAACCTCCAACCTTCCATGAACGTTGTGGCTAAAGGAAACAAAATGAGAACCGACGCACCACAGCAGAAGCATACTTCTCCAATCTCCCAGGATCCTTCAGAAGCGCAAAGAAAGGATAACCAGTCCTTAAATGCACAAACCTCGACCCGGCATCAACGAACGAGAAAATGATCAGATAAACTCAAACTTCTCTCTTCTCATGAAGGAGTGATCGAGTTACTAGAAGTCTGGGTTCAAGATGGTGCAATCAAATTGTTGTTCATCAGGAGAGAGCCAACTGAAGAAGAAATGGAGAATCCCAGACATTTGTCCGTCCTGAAATACTCCTTGAACCTTCATCACAGAGAAGGAGATGCACGACTGGGGACTGCTTACTGCAGTCCATATCAAGGGAAACGAATCCGGGAGAACGTTGGTCCATGCTGGCACCGCTATCAACATTTTTCCACTGAAATCCCTCAGAGTCTCAGGCATCACTTGACAAGAAGCTACTCATGCTCTCATCTCAATTAGAAACCATGAAGGAACGCTCAGAGATACTCGTGGCTACATCACTCTCAAAGTGGACATAAGTTCAACAAATCAAGTTTCACGTAATCAGGAAGACCCAAGATAACATGGTCTTAAAACGAACGTGAATCCAAGATGAAAACATGGCTACTGACAAAGCGCCTTTAGTTGCACATCTCTCCAACAAAGAAAGTTCTGGTCCAGAAGATTTGGCGAACATTCCATTATCAGAGCACTTGGAGTAATTTCAAACTTTGACGAAGTAGAAGCAAGAACCTGCAAAAGATGCATAGACATTCACCGGGAGGTTCTGCACTCAGGAAAGTCTCATTCCATGTCTATGTCGTTTATTTCCTCGCATGCTATCCTAGCGTGGGGACTCAATTCTGCTAGCAACTCTGCTAGAAGTTATGAATGTCATGCGAATGATATCAGCAACAGCAGCAGCAGCAGCAACAACAGCAGCAACTCAGTGGCACCTGCAAGTGAACAAGAGTGCAATGATATCAGGAGACAGCTTCAAGCACAGCAAGGTAAGATGCAATTTTCAGCAGAGTATGCAGTAGTAGATGAAAGACAGCAAAGGAAAAGAAATTCAACACACAGCACCACTCCCCGGCAGCGGCGCCAAAAACTTGGTGTGGAATGGAAAACACACAAAAACTTGCAAGTATACAAGGCAAGTTTATAATATAGGGATAAGAAAGGGATCAGTCCACAGGGTAGGAGTGCTAAAGAATTTTCCTAAGCTATCAATGGGTGCAAAGCACTATGGCAGTGAGCAGTGATGGATGAAGGCAGATACAAAGAACTAAAACAGTTAACACAAGATGGCAGCACAGCAAGGATTAGATGGCAGATGATATAAAATAACAACAGCAAGGAACCAAGGCTGTAAGCCAAGGGCAGGGGTGAGATTGTGCACTGACTTCAGTGCACACAGCTTCAAAATGCAAGAACTAAGCAAAACAGTAAAGGAAAGTAACTAAGCAGTGAATAAAAGCAGAGCTGGAATTGTAAGTGACTGAAGAAAGGAATTGTGGCTAAGCTAATGGCTTAGAATCCACCTTGGTGTCCTAGCCAAACAATGTAGTTCTAGGTTGAAATTAAGACCCTAAGCATACAATTGGAATGGAAAGAAAATCAGCTTGCTCAACTAATGTGCTCCTAGCATTGACTGTCTTTTGACAGTACAATCAATCACAAGCACACAGATGAGCACTAATCTCTCCCATTGCTCAAGAAAAACAAGCATTAAGGCTCTAACCTAGCAATTCATCATCCAACAATGCACTAAGGCTTCATCTGAGCCTTAGCTGCAGTAACTTAGTTCATGAAAAACATGTTAACAGCATCAACATTCATCACATATGCTAATTGAAACAACATTCTCAACATTGAAGATAAAAATCAAAACATCATATAACATTCACTATCAACTGTCATGCAATAACTGAAATTGAAATTGTGAAATAAAACAGAACAAAATGTTTTTCTGGCTAGTCCAGAGATCATCCCCCTCTACCCCTCTACATCACCCCCTATTTATATCACCAAATACCCAATTTTTCCGAAACCCTAGAATTGAAATTAGGGTTTTCAATCTCCGAAATTTACTCACCAAAACTTTGAATTGACGTCGCCCCATGTCTTCTCTGCCTCTCTCGGTTCTTCTCCTGCTCCCAATCGCTACAATTGCTCCCTAATTTGAGGTGTTTTATCAACCCTCACCTAGGTCAGTTGGTGAGAGAGGTTAAAGCGCTTCGAATTAGGGGGATGGGTCGTGTCGGGTAATGATGGAGATGGTGGAGTTGGTGGTAGTTGGTGTAGGTAGTGGTGGTTGTGGAAGTGGAATAGGTGGTGGTACGGCAGGGTATGGTGGTTCTGTTGCAGAGAGGGGGAGAGGAAGAAGGTGGAGGTCGATATGGGTTAGGGTAGGGAGCTGTTTGGCTAGGTCATAGGGTTCGAGTATTAGTGTGTTAGGCGGGTGTATCAAGATGTGTGTACCACGAGCTGAAGCCGCTGGATATGGAGATGGTAGGTGGATCGGACGGCTAAGAAAGAAGCAGCTTGTAGCGACCGTAGGATGTAAAATACAACGAAGTCTACGGTGCGAGATTAGGTTAGGTGTTGTAGTGTTTAGCGGAATCATCGGGATTTGATGCACAGGCATAGGAGCGACCGTAGGATGCTGAAATGCTTCGATCTGACGGCTGAAATCCGAGACGGGCTTGGATATAGAAAATGGGTTTGGGTGAGGGTTTTGGGCCTTGGGTATGCCAGGCCCATGTCTTCTTTAAGAACAATTCTTCCTCTTCAAGCCCACTTCTAGCCTTTTGGTCTTGTGCACGACATTCTTCGCGGCTTCCTTGTGTAATTCCTCCCGTCTTTTCACTACTTTTCTTCTCTTTTCGCTCCGCAATTCATCCAAACTTTATTTATTACCTAAAAATGCAAAATTAAGTAAGAAAAATATTTATTCTTGAAAACAATGAAAATACAGAATATGGGATAAAATGTAGAATTACTGCGCAAAAGATGAGTTAAATGCCAACAAAAAGGGATAAATATACAATATTTGGCACTCATCAAATACCCCCAAACCTGAATTTTACTTGTCCTCAAGTAAAACAAAACTAAGGAAATCCTACCTATACCACTGTCGCTGGTCTCTCGAATGCATTTAGCGTATGCACTAAGCCTTTTAAACCACTAAGTGTCCCTAGTGGACGAGTTAAGTCTCGTGAAGGTTTGCTTAGAACGTACCTACAAAGTTCTAGGTCAAAATATAAGCTCAGATTCCATCAAATGTGACATGTGCAAGTCAGTTAAGCTCACAGCAAAATGGAGATGTCAATCTAGCTATCAAGGCACAATCCTAGCACTGATAACAAAAAAGACATGTGATAAGAGTGTAAAGTGTATCTACACATGTGTAAAGAAAGATCTGAAGTTATGACTACTAATCACCAAGAGATAGTTTCTCAGGCTAAGAACCAAGGTCGAAATCTAGCTAGCTGTCCGGACTTTACGAGAATTGTGAATGAGTTGGAGGTATTTCACAATTACTCGCGTTGTACATCAATGGCATACACCCTCCTTGCTTATTACAATGAAACAACAAAATGACTATTTACATGACTCTTATTTACATTGACTACTCTCTTTTATTTTTGGAACAAGAGAGAATGGAATTGATAAATACTTGATTTTTTTGTATTTTTCTGATATTTTTTTCTGATATATACATCGTTTTTTTTTTTTTTTTTTTTTTTTTTTTTTAATTTTGATTTTTACAAGGTACTTTTGATACATACAAAAGGAAACAAAAATTACATGACACTTTGCAAGAGGTAGCCCTTTTTGATGCACCCAGTTAAATTCGATGGTTGTCTTTCTTAATGTAACCTCCACCTTCTATCCCAACCAACCAAAGAACAAGCTAGTCAAGTTTCGTTCAGTATTCTAAAGTGATTGGCAATCGTAACTTCCTATCAAACACCTTGAAGATCGAGGCCATACATGTATTGGTAGATCGTGCGCGTGCAAATTTCTTATCACTATGTGAATTGTGCTAGAATCAGGGTGCCTAAATATCTAGACTAAGACTCCTAATAATTACATATTTGCACAAGAGTCAACATTTCAAGGTAAATGAGCTCCATTTTTATGATTTTTTAATTTTTTAATTTTTTTTTGATTTTTCAATTTTTTTTTTTTTTTTTATTTTTTCAAAAAGATGGAGTTTTGTTTTCAATTATAGCATATTATCATGGTATCTACTCTATACCCCCAAACCTAAACTAAACATTGTCCTCAATGTTTCAAAATATGGAAAGAATTATAAAACAATATATGAAGAGGAACATGCTGAGTAGAGTAAAAGGAGAGAGAATACCCGATTGTACGGCGAAAGCTCCGTTATTCAAGGCAAAAATCCATCATATTAGGAGTCACAATGGATGAGCACAAAATATATACAAAAGGAAATTTAACTAACACATTATCTACAAGAAAATTTTGGTTTTTAATGGGATTGGACTTTTTGGGAAAAATTTGGTTTTGTTGGGAGACATTTGGTTTTGATGGGAAAAAGACAAATTTTGGTTTTTAGGGAAATTTGGAAAACTTTTTGGTTATTTAGGGAAAGAGTGGACCAGTTTAGTCCACATAGACCGGGTCCTCCAGGTTGGTTGTTTCAATGTCGGGTGGAAATGGCTCAAGGAATGGCTTTAATCTCTGCCCGTTGACTTTGAAAACGTTCTTGTTGGAAACATCCTCCAGCTCTACAGCTCCATGAGGAAAAACTGTGCGTACTAGGTACGGACCCTTCCATCTGGAACGCAGTTTTCCTGGAAAAAGATGTAATCGGGAGTCATACAGCAAGACTTTCTGACCAGGAGTGAAGGATTTGCGTAGAATACGCTTGTCATGAAATCTTCATCTTCTGCTTATATAACCTGGCACTATCATAAGCCTCATTTCTCAATTCTTCCAACTCGTTGAGTTGAAGTTTCCTTTGAATTCCAGCTTCGTCCAGAGAAGTTCAGCTCTTTGATTGCCCAGTAGCACGATGTTCTAATTCCACAGGTAGATGGCACGGCTTTCCATACACTAGACGATAGGGGGACATGCCAATTGGTGTCTTATAAGCTGTTCTATAGGCCCACAAAGCATCATTCAATCTTAATGACCAATCTTTCCTAGACGGGTTAACCGTCTTCTCGAGAATGTGCTTAATTTCCCTATTAGAAACTTCTACTTGTCCACTGTCTGAGGGTGGTACGGAGTAGCAACCTTGTGAGTTATGCCATACTTGCGTACTAAAGACTCAAAGTACTTGTTACGAAATGTGAACCGCCGTCACTGATGATAGCTCTAGGGGTACCAAAACGTGCAAATATGTTTTCCTTTAGAAATGAAAGTACCACCTTGTGGTCATTTGTTCTGGTTGCTATGGCTTCTACCCACTTAGAAACGTAATCAACTGCGACTAGGATGTACAATCTACCGTCAGAATAGGGAATGGACCCATGAAGTCGATCCCCCAAACATCAAAAATCTCCACAATCAAAATGGGGTTCAATGGCATCATGTTTCTCCTCGAAATGCTTCCTAGCTTTTGACAGCGTTCACAAGCAACACAATAATCATGGCAATCCTTGAACAATGATGGCCAATAGAATCCACACTGCAAGATCTTTGCAGCGGTTTTCTTGGCACTGAAATGGCCTCCACATGCTTGGTCATGACAGAAAGATATCACATCTTTCTGTTCAGTGTTGGGGACACATCTCCTAATGATTTGGTCCGGGCAGTACTTAAACAAATATGGGTCATCCCAAAGGAAATGTTTAACTTCAGCCAAGAACTTATAGCGGTCTTGTCTCGACCAACGTGAGGGCATCCTACCTGTAGCGAGGTAGTTAACAATATCAGCAAACCAAGGAAGGTCTGAGATAGACATCAGCTGTTCATCTGGGAATGATTCTCTAATCAGCTCAAATTCATCAATAGACTCTAAAGTTAATCTAGACAAATGATCAGCAACCACATTCTCACAACCTTTCTTATCACGGATTTCGAGATCGAATTCCTGTAATAATAGTATCCATCGAATAAGGCGAGCTTTAGCATCCTTCTTGGAAAGAAGATACTTCAAAGCCGCATGGTCTGTGTATATGATGATCTTAGACCCTATCAGATAAGATCTAAACTTGTCTAATGCGAAAACGACGGCAAGCAATTCCTTCTCGGTAGTTGAATAATTGAGTTGGGCATCATTAAGGGTTTTGCTAGCATAGTATATCACATATGGTAGTCTATCAACTCGCTGTCCTAAAACAGCACCAACAGCATAATCAGAGGCATCACACATAAGTTCGAACGGAAGCTTCCAATCGGGTGGTCGGACTATAGGAGCGGTGGTGAGAAGGGTTTTTAATTCCTCCCATGCCTTCACACAAGCAGCATCGAAATTGAAGGCAACATCTTTGGAGAGAAGACTGCACAGAGGTCTGGAGATTTTGCTGAAATCTTTGATGAATCGCCGGTAAAAACCAGCATGACCTAGAAATGATCTGATCTCCTTCACAGAGCGAGGTTGTGGTAGATGTTGAATGAGGTCAACTTTAGCTTTATCCACTTCAATTCCTTTTTCTGAGATGATGTGTCCTAGAACTATTCCTGAATTCACCATAAAATGGCATTTTTCCCAATTTAGAACAAGGTTCTTTTCTTTACATCTGGATATCACGAGGGCAAGATGCTTCAAACATTCGTCAAACGAGGAACCAAAAACAGAGAAATCATCCATAAAGATCTCGAGAAAACTATCTATCATGTCAGAAAAAATGCTCATCATGCAACGCTGAAAAGTAGCAGGTGCATTACACAACCCGAAGGGCATACGTCTATAAGCAAACGTCCCAAATGGACACGTGAATGTAGTTTTTTCCTGATCTTCTGGAGCAATGTGAATTTGGTTATAACCGGAAAAGCCATCTAGAAAACAGTAGTGACTGTGTCCAGACACACGTTCTAGCATTTGGTCAATGAAAGGGAGCGGGAAGTGATCTTTCCTTGTTACTGTGTTCAACTTCCTGTAGTCGATGCATACTCGCCATCCTGTGGTTGTACGAGTAGGGACTAATTCATTCTTGTCGTTCTGAACTACAGTAATGCCTGACTTCTTAGGCACAACTTGAATGGGACTAACCCATTTGCTATCAGGTATTGGGTATATGATACCATCAAGTAGTTTCAGGATCTCTCCTTTGACTACATCTCTCATGTTAGGATTAAGTCTCCTTTGCATTTCCCTAGATGGTTTGGCATTCTCTTCAAGGTTAATGTGGTGCATGCAAATGGTGGGACTAATTCCTTTGAGATCTGAGATGGTCCATCCTAAGGCCTCTTTGTGTTCCTTAAGTACTTCTAAAAGCTTACTTTCCTGTTCCGTGTCTAAACATGATGAAATAATGACGGGTAAAGTATCAGAAGAACCTAGGAATGCGTACTTCAACGTACTAGGCAATGTTTTCAATTCAAGCTTGGGTGGCTCAACAATGGATGGAATAAGCTTGGAATCAGAGAGTAAGGGTGGTTCCACTTCATATTTCCTTTCAGTGATGTCCATTTGAGGTACAGATTCGAGCAGAGATAGGACGTCACTACAGTATGCATCATCATAGGAATCTGGGTTAAAGTTCTCCATACATGCTTGAAAGGGGTCGACGGATAGAATGTTAGTCAACGAATCTTGCATTAATCCTTCAATCATATTAACTTCATGCACATCATCATCATCAAGATTCACAGGTTGTTGACTAATATCGAACACATTCAATTCTACCGTCATGTTACCAAAAGACAGTTTCAACACTCCATTACGACAATTAATGATCGCGTTGGACGTAGCCAAGAAAGGACGTCCTAAGATGACAGGAATGTGACAGTCTGGGTTTTGTACAGGTTGAGTGTCTAAGACAATGAAGTCTACGGGAAAATAGAATTTGTCAACCTTGATCAAAACGTCTTCGACCACTCCACGAGGAATCTTGACAGATCGGTCTGCCAGTTGTAGAGTGATAGATGTTGGTTTCAACTCCCCAAGACCTAACTGCTCATAAACAGAATATGGCAGTAGGTTAACACTTGCACCTAGGTCTAATAACGCTTTATTGACCGTGTGTTCTCCTATAGTGCAAGAAATTGTTGGACATCCTGGATCCCTAAACTTGGGTGGAGTTTTGTTCAGAATGATGGAACTCACCTGCTCAGCTAAGAAAGCACGTTTTGCACATTGAGCTTGCGCTTTTGAGTACACAAGTCTTTGAGGAATTTGGCATAAGCAGGGATTTGCTTGATTGCTTCAAGAAAAGGAATGTTGATGTTGACTCTCTTGAACAGATCTAACATCTCATTATAATGGGTACTTTTCTGTTGATAGATCAATCTTTGAGGAAATGGGGCAACAGGAGAATGAGTTGGCAAAGGGACATTCACAGCAGTAGAATTGTCAGGCTTTCCAACTTGCTCAGATTCTTTGGTTTTCTGGGGTTGTGGAGACAGCGTGGAATTTGTATCAGATTCATTAGGTTCGCCCACGTTGTTCTCGATGACTTTACCACTTCGGAGGGTGGTAATGGCATGGACTTGATCGGGTGAGGTTTCAGTGCAGGATGTTGTGCCTGTTTGAAATATCCTCTTTGGATTTTGTTGGGGTTGGCTCGGAAGTTTACCCTTTTCTCTCTCACACATTTGATCCATCTTTTGATCTAGATTTTTCTGACTTTGCATCAAACTCTGGAACATTTCCTCTAGGGTGGATAATCTCTTGTCGGTATTGTGTTGAGGATATGATTGTTGTTGAGAGTTTGATTGTTGTTGAGGGTTTCTCGGGTGTTGATAACCTTGATTGTTCTGATATCCCTGATTGTTTTGATAGCTCTGATTGGGTTGAGATGGTCCTCCCTGAGTGGGTCCTTTGGACCATGAAAAGTTAGGGTGGTTTCTCCATCCTGGATTGTAGGTCTGTGAATAGGGGTTATGTTTGTTTTTGAAACATGGCATGTGCCTGTTCAAGCCTAGATTCCTGGACTGCAAGCAAATCGGGACAATTTTGGAATTGATGGTTGGGATCGTTACAAGCGGCACATACAGACGAAGCGACATGTTCTCGGAGAGTAGTGGTGGAAGGTTTTGAATTTTTATGTACTTCTAACTCTTCTAATCTCCTAACTATTGATGCCATGTTTGCTCTTCCCTCGAAATCTGCTTCAATCCTAAAAGCCTTCGCTTCGGATGTAGTTTTTCTGGGTTCACGGATGGATTCCCACTGTTGCGTCTTTTCAGCTACTTCAATCAAGAAGTCCCAAGACGCATCAGCAGTTTTGTCTACGAATAGACCATTACACATCGACTCAACCGTTGTTCGGGTGGACACATCTAGACCTTCATACAAAATTTGCACAAGTCTCCATTTTTCAAAACCATGATGGGGACATTGGAGCAATAATTCATTGAATCTCTCCAAGTATCTAGCTAAGGTCTCACCCTCTAATTGCACAAAGCTATTTAGACTTTGACGAATTGTCGCAGTCTTGTGATTCGGGAAAAACTTTTTGAAAAATTCCTTTATGAGGTCATCCCATGTCATGATGGATTGAGGCTGTAAAGCATAGAGCCAGGCATTTGCCTTATCTTTCAGGGAGAAAGGAAAGAGCCTTAACTTTAGGGTTTCGTCGGACATTTGAGTGAAACGCAGAGTTCCACAAATTTCCTCGAATTCTCTCACGTGGTGGTACGGGTTTTCATTCTCAACACCTCTAAAAATAGGAAGCATCTGTATTGTGCTTGATTTCAGCTCATAATGGCCATTAGCCTCGGGTAGCACAATACAAGAAGGTTGACTGGCTCTAGTTGGGTACATATAATCCTTGAGGGTACGGGGTTCTCGCATTGTTTCTGGTTGATCTGGACTGTCTCCCTCAGAACTTAGAATTTCGATAGGTTCGTCTGGGTTAATTCTAACAAGTCTGTTTGTTTGGTCTCTGTAGGTCACAATCATGTCCTAGTAGGTACCTTAACTAACATGTTGGTCAGACAGAGCAATCGGAAACAATTTGGTCCACAAGGGTTATGAAGATTTGGTTTTGAATGGGTGTTGGACTAACAAGGGATTTTGGTTTTTGGTTTAAAGTTGGGCTTTGGAAAAAATTTTGAACTAAACCTAGCATAAATTAGCACAACTCATAAAATAAAATAAAAAACAATAATAATAATTACAAGCCCATAAAAGAAAAATAAAAGAAAAGGAAAATAAAAATAAAAATAAAAATAAAAATAATTATTACAAGCCCAAATTAAAAATAAATTAATTATTACATACCCAAATTGAATATTTAATGGGGCCCAAGTGGGTTACTCATGGTTTAGGCTTACTTGGTTAAGGAGGGAAGCCCAGTTAGGCTTTTGTTCCCTTTAGTTGCACAGCCCAGTTGGGCTTTAGGATCGTCCTAAGCAGCTCACGCTCAAACCCAGCAACAGCAGTTGGGTTTAGCAGCCCAGCAGAAGCAACAACAACGAAGCCCACCTCAGTTGGACGAGCCCAGTAACACTTGGCAAGCCCAGTTCAGTTGAAGTTGGTGAAGCCCAGTTCAGAGAAGTACAAGCCCACCAGTAGAAGGCAGAGCCCAGCAGCAGCAGGTAGCAGCCCAGTTGCTTTGGCTTGGCAGCAGGCTTGGCAGCAGCAGGCTTTGGCTTACCAGCAGCAGCAACAGCAGCAGCAGCAGCAACAGCAGCAGCAGCAGCAACAGCAGCAGCAACTCAGTGGCACCTGCAAGTGAACAAGAGTGCAATGATATCAGGAGACAGCTTCAAGCACAGCAAGGTAAGATGCAATTTTCAGCAGAGTATGCAGTAGTAGATGAAAGACAGCAAAGGAAAAGAAATTCAACACACAGCACCACTCCCCGGCAGCGGCGCCAAAAACTTGGTGTGGAATGGAAAACACACAAAAACTCTTGCAAGTATACAAGGCCAAGTTTATAATATAGGGATAAGAAAGGGATCAGTCCACAGGGAGTAGGAGTGCTTAAAAGAAGTTTTCCTAAGCTATCAATGGGTGCAAAGCACTATGGCAGTGAGCAGTGATGGATGAAGGCAGATACAAAGAACTAAAACAGTTAACACAAGATGGCAGCACAGCAAGGATTAGATGGCAGATGATATAAAATAACAACAGCAAGGAACCAAGGCTGTAAGCCAAGGGCAGGGGTGAGATTGTGCACTGATTTCAGTGCACACAGCTTCAAAATGCAAGAACTAAGCAAAACAGTAAAGGAAAGTAACTAAGCAGTGAATAAAAGCAGAGCTGGAATTGTAAGTGACTGAAGAAAGGAATTGTGGCTAAGCTAATGGCTTAGAATCCACCTTGGTGTCCTAGCCAAACAATGTAGTTCTAGGTTGAAATTAAGACCCTAAGCATACAATTGGAATGGAAAGAAAATCAGCTTGCTCAACTAATGTGCTCCTAGCATTGACTGTCTTTTGACAGTACAATCAATCACAAGCACACAGATGAGCACTAATCTCTCCCATTGCTCAAGAAAAACAAGCATTAAGGCTCTAACCTAGCAATTCATCATCCAACAATGCACTAAGGCTTCATCTGAGCCTTAGCTGCAGTAACTTAGTTCATGAAAAACATGTTAACATCATCAACATTCATCACATATGCTAATTGAAACAACATTCTCAACATTGAAGATAAAAATCAAAACATCATATAACATTCACTATCAACTGTCATGCAATAACTGAAATTGAAATTGTGAAATAAAACAGAACAAAATGTTTTTCTGGCTAGTCCAGAGATCATCCCCCTCTACCCCTCTACATCACCCCCTATTTATATCACCAAATACCCAATTTTTCCGAAACCCTAGAATTGAAATTAGGGTTTTCAATCTCCGAAATTTACTCACCAAAACTTTGAATTGACGTCGCCCCATGTCTTCTCTGCCTCTCTCGGTTCTTCTCCTGCTCCCAATCGCTACAATTGCTCCCTACTTTGAGGTGTTTTATCAACCCTCACCTAGGTCAGTTGGTGAGAGAGGTTAAAGCGCTTCGAATTAGGGGGATGGGTCGTGTCGGGTAATGATGGAGATGGTGGAGTTGGTGGTAGTTGGTGTAGGTAGTGGTGGTTGTGGAAGTGGAATAGGTGGTGGTACGGCAGGGTATGGTGGTTCTGTTGCAGAGAGGGGGAGAGGAAGAAGAAGGTGGAGGTCGATATGGGTTAGGGTAGGGAGCTGTTTGGCTAGGTCATAGGGTTCGAGTATTAGTGTGTTAGGCGGGTGTATCAAGATGTGTGTACCACGAGCTGAAGCCGCTGGATATGGAGATGGTAGGTGGATCAGACGGCTAAGAAAGAAGCAGCTTGTAGCGACCGTAGGATGTAAAATACAACGAAGTCTACGGTGAGAGATTAGGTTAGGTGTTGTAGTGTTTAGCGGAATCATCGGGATTTGATGCACAGGCATAGGAACGACCGTAGGATGCTGAAATGCTTCGATCTGACGGCTGAAATCCGAGACGGGCTTGGATATAGAAAATGGGTTTGGGTGAGGGTTTTGGGCCTTGGGTATGCCAAGCCCATATCTTCTTTAAGAACAAATCTTCCTCTTCACGCCCACTTCTAGCCTTTTGGTCTTGTGCACGACATTCTTCGCGGCTTCCTTGTGTAATTCCTCCCGGCTTTTCACTACTTTTCTTCTCTTTTCGCTCCGCAATTCATCCAAACTTTATTTATTACCTAAAAATGAAAAATTAAGTAAGAAAAATATTTATTCTTGAAAACAATGAAAATACAGAATATGGGATAAAATGTAGAATTACTGCGCAAAAGATGAGTTAAATGCCAACAAAAAGGGATAAATATATACAATATTTGGCACTCATCAGTGTTCATGTGTGCCATAAAATCAAGAAGCTCTGATATCTGCACAAGTGTTGAATCCCACTACCGCAACGAAAAGATGCTGAATCAACAGAAGATAGTTTGGGCCGAGACGATCAAAATGCTCAACGCTCAAGCATCTAAGAAGCCCTCAAATCGTACTCCCAATCAAAGAGTACACCTTCGATAATGGCGCCTCTGGCTTCAGCACAAATACCTCGACACTGACTCAACACCAGCACGATCAAAGTGTAACTGAACTACAATTAATAAGTCTTCATTATCCCATGATATGACTTCTAAAGTAGATACAACAACATTCATCCATGGATATGCAAATTCCTTCAACATACACTAGGGACTTGATCTTATTGGAATTTGCAACCTGATGTGATTCCATGAAACTTCATCGACGGGACTTCTCTACGTTACAAATCACTGCACGGCTGAGGAACTTCCTCTCTTCACCACAATGAAGACCGCTGCCGTCTTCCACAACAACGTCGATTCCAGAGAACTTCGGATGATCAGTACGCCTTCATATTTGGAATGCTCAACCCACCAAATAGTTCATGAAGGTAAAGGCTCACTGGATGGAGGAGCAAAGATTATGTTGATAATCATGGTTCTAGTCTTTTCGGTCTCTGGAACAACTTCAACCACGGTATCAGCATCGACAATAATCTCTAGAGGAACACCATACATGATCTCAGCATCAACAAGGATCTCTGGAGTGTAATCACTCGTGATCTTAGCATCAACAACGGTTTCACGAGCAACATCCTCATGACAGGGCTTCATCAACTAACCATTCTCTGAAGTGTTACGCATGAAGCAGACTTCTCCAAGAACTAATGCTTCATATCAAGATGTGCAGACATGATAACATGTTCTTATGAAAGTATTTCTGAAACTTGCACAACTGGCGGGCACAATCCCAAGCCTTCTACAAGATGTTCTCATCAACTCTACAAATGGGATACAACATACTTCAGCCCGTGGGTTTACAAAAACGTACCAATGGGTGAGGAATGGGACAATACTTCCTTAACGAAAGATGTTTGTCTATGTCTCTTCTACAATATACCAAAAGGGCGCATCAATCGGACATACGATCTGAAAGATATGGCCTTTACTCTTAGGTCTACGAAATCTGAAAAATTTGTACGGGATTACAAATTACAAATGCGTACGCTTCATTGGCTGATCTCTGCAACTCCAAATTGAGTGATTCTTGTCTCATGTGATAACTTATTTTCTTAGCTTCAAAATTTTGGGTCAAGCACTGAATTCCCACATCGTATGAGGTTTTACAGCTTTCAGAGCATACAACATGCAAGCAGCAATTCTTAGACGGGATTCATAACTTCCACAGTCGATCGGTGTCCACCACGTCTTCCCACTAAGTACTTCATCAAGGTATATCCAACTTTGACCATCTAGATATTTACATCAATTTCTCTATCTGGGTTCTCTATCTAGGTCCCCAGGTAGAATCCAGGTCCTCTACCTGGATTCTCTACTGGGAACTGACGGTCCACTGATCATGGCGATTAGTTTCACAGTCCAAGACCCGTGGCACCAGACTCTCATGTACTGATCACTCATCATAAAAGGAATGCTACCACGGGAAATGAAACCATGGTCATTACATCACTCCCTCTCGAGAGCAACCTCGGTTATGGTCCCGTGACCAGAGTTTCAGAAGCGATGTTTCTACGACTGACAGAAACAAGATGGCATTGCAAGCACCATGCTCATGTATCAATCAAGGAGTCTTGATCTCAATTGAATCAATGACATCAAAATCCTTCACCAACCGTTCAAGACACAAGCGAACGCTCTAAAGACACAACATGAGTGTTTTGCGACAAATCCGTCTGAAGTAATTTTATACTGCCCTGTACAAAGCGACGAGCTGGGAGCAATTGGTGAAAAATCTAGGGATGGGGTCATATACCGTTCTCTTTGTATGGACGTTCTCTACAACATATCCAAAATTCACAGCAATTGGAGAAGCGAGCAAAGAGATGTGGCCAAAACATTGGACTACATGCCAACTGAAAATTTTCTGGAAGTCTTCTGGAACTTTATTATTTCACCTTTTTCAGGCCCTAAACATGCTCAAAAGTCAAAAATATTCGTTAATAAGGCTTGGAAATTTCCTGGGCTTGAGGATACATATGCAGACATTGAAAATCCGACCCTAAACGAGGATTCTACGGTGTTTTTACTAAATGCTGAAATCTGAAATTTTTTGGAGATATGCTTACTAGGGGGAGTCTCTAGATAATTCGAAGGCTAGGCAATGCCGGAATCTCCATTGGCAACGCCGCTATCTCCATTCGGTTCGGAAATTCTCCATATTTCCATATCCAAAGAAGAGCACGCTTCATCAACATGTTGCTTATCTACAATGATTTCTTCCTGGATTCATCAACAACAATTATTTCATTCAAGGAGATGCCACGATCACCTGCACGAAAAAGATACTTACATCGACTTCTTCAACAGTGCTGGATTCATGAATTGTTTGCCCGAGAACAAGTTGAAGACCGCCAATTGATGGAGTAAAAGTCTGAAAAGAAATAACAAACCTTGGTCTTGTGATCCTAATTGCATGGGAAAAGTCATGACACAAGGAGCGCTAACAACTCACCAAAGAAACAACTAGGGACTGCACGTCATTTGCTAACATCATGCAGTCCTTACTTCTGGATTCTTCGCTCCCGCAGACTTTCTTCCATTTCCGTGGAGTCTACATTGATCTAGGATCTCACTACACGATCATACTATGGTAAAGCTAATGAAATAACCAGGAGTAAAACTCAGTATGAAGGATCTATCACCACCACTCAGAGGTCCTAGAAGTACCATTTCTTAAAGTTTCGTCCGTAGAGATGTTATCTCTGGAAACACCATCTTTGGAAGTGTCATCATGGGAGTCAGTCATTCTTGCAAAGTGGCTACTTCAGCACATCGTTCATACAGAGCGCGGGATTCAACAAAACAATGAATCATGGAATAAAGGTGCTCACAACAGCGTCTATAAAAATGGTAATCCTCAACTCTTACCTATTTACGGTTTCACGAACTTAGTGATAATAACGTAAAACCCTCGAAAAACTTGCTCGCTTCTTCAAACTTGCCAAGACGAGCAAAATTCATTATTTAAAGTCAACACCCGACTTTTCATGAAACTATGAATAATTCACATAACCTTTCATGTGAACATTCGCTGATTTTCTACATGTGTGCATACACTATAAAATCGGCAAACTCATACATACATTATTTCATCACGTATACAATTGTTGGCTTGCAGCAATTATTCAAAACCATAACGTGATTTTCATAAAACTGTGAACAATTCACGAAACTTCCATCATGTGAACAATTCACATAATTTTCGCTTTGTGAGCCACTCCCACTAGGTGAACATTTCTGGGTTTTTGTGCATACGCTGACAAATCACAGAACCCAAACAATCAACGTTTTATCAAAAATTGTTTACCTCTAACAATTGCTGGAAATCAAAATTTTGATTTTACATAAATTTTTATTGTGTGAACACCACTGATTTTTCGAAAAATTGGACAGACGTCCATTCTACAGTTATGAAAAATCAGACATTATTTCACCATGTATGATTGTCTACTTTCAGCAGTCGTTCAAAATCAAAACATTCATTTTACAAAAAATATTTCTAATGTGAAACTCACGTAAATTTGGAAATATATATTTTGCTCCCTCGTGCGAGCATCCGTCTTTGAAACAAGAGCATATTTTCAAAAATAAAATTTTTCATGAAAGCTCATGGACAAAATTTTATTACTAACAGACGCACGTCTATTCGAAAAAAAAAACTTTTCTCTTGTACGAGCATCTACCTTTGAAATGAGAGTTTATTCCCTTTTGTGAGATCTCACATATTTAAAAAATAAAATTTTGGTTTTCGTGAAAACTCATAGACAATTTTTTTATTAGACTCAGGTATATTTCGTTTGTTTCTTAAACTTACAAACAAACGCCTATTCCTAGATCAAAGATTTCTTTTGGGCTCAGGCCCGCAAATCCTAAATCGACCATAACTAAGCTTCCAAACGCCCAAATCAGCGGTGCCTCATCTCTCCACGCTCATGAGATGACACTCTACCTTACTATCAGAGTCCTCATCTATGCATTTGCGCGTACATGACATTATTGGGGTAAATCGAGGATTCTGAAACTACCTTTGTAGACTGAGTTCAACCATAGACCTCGTCGACTAAAAATCACCATTTTATGCATACTGCGGAACATGACTGTTCCCCACGAAGCAGGGGACTTAATGTAGATGGTGGATTTTCAACAAAGGGCAAAATCGTAAAATTATGAGGCATGTTTTTGACACGGCTTTCAGATATGCAACGATTCATATTTTACGAAGCCATGATGAATATGTTTTCGAAAAGCCTCCACTAGATGAGCGTTCGATCCCTGGCATTTCATCGTTCCCTCTATGCAGAATAACGCATTTGGGCGGTTCTCCGTAGATTGGGAACTTAACGCCTTCAGGTTGTCGGTGATACTCATTGTTCCCTGACTGCAGGAGAGAGACCCACCTCCACATAGAAGAATAGTTAGGCGGAGGACGCCTTCAGGACGTCAGTGACACTCACCGTTCCCTGATTATATGGATAGAGTGCATAGATTCAGGCGGTTCTCCGTAGATTGAGAACACTAAACGCCTTCAGGTCGCAAAAAACATCGTGACTCCCTGACTATGCACCCTTCAGAATGGATGTGACGCTTTAACTGGCTAATATCTTTTCTGAAATAGATTAACTCTGTCGTGACATTCACTACTGAATTCCCAGAATAATCTATTACTGCTCCTATTCCATGATCGAATCCACGGCCTGATCCCATGGAATGGAAATAACATTGCTCCTATTCCATGGTCGAATCCACGGCCTGATCCCATGGAATGAAAATAACAATTGCTCCGATTCTATGATCGAATCCACTGTTTGATCTCATAGAATGACAATAAACAACTGTATTATCTCATTACTCCGATTTCATGATCCAATCCATTGGTCTCATGAAATGGTAATAGATAAATCTTAATTACTCTGATTCTATGGTCGAATCCACGATCCCATGGGATGGTAATGCTTGTTTTATTATTCTGAATTCGTAGTCGAATCCACGGCTGATCCTATGAATTAATAATGAACGTCTATTCACTTTTATTACTCAGTTTCATGAATTATTTTCCACTGAATCTCATAAATTGGTAATAAATACTCAACAACTGGGCATCTGGACCATCACTGAGTAAGCCCCACGAAAATGGTGCAAGTGTACTCGACAATGATGCACGACTGAGCACCCAGATGCACGAACGAGCATCCAAAAATGTGAAACAATGGGGAATCCTTCACAAAACAGGAGAAAATATTAAATAATAATAAAATAATGGGAGGCACTCATGGTGGGCCCACTTTCCGGCCGGTCGGCCGTGCCCTAGCCATGGTTGGTCCGTGCCTCTCCCATTATTTTCCTTATTTTTTGTTATTTCGTGAACTCACGAAAACTCCTTGATTTTAGCAACTTTCCTTATTTTTTTGCAAAACTCGTAAATTCTCCATAACTTGGTGGTTTCTCGAAATAATATTATAAAATAAGAAGAGGTGTGCGGGACCGGACATCCCAGCCTGCCGGCCATACCCAAGCCGTGGCCGGTCCCACACCTCGCAAATCCTTAGCTTTTATAATTAGTATTCCTAATCTCACGAAACTCCTCCGTTTCAACAAAAACTCATGGATTCTCCATATCTTCAAGGATTCTCCATAACTTCAAGAGTTCACAAAAAATAATATTATAAAATAGGGAAAGGCGTGCGGGAACGGGCAACATGGCCGGCCAGCCATGCCCTAGCCGTGGCCGGTCCCACATCTTGCAATCCCTAATCTTTCATAATTATTATTTTTCTCAACTCGTGAAACTCCTGGGTTTGAGCAAAATTCATGATTTCTTCATATTTTCTCAAATATTGCTCGAATCACAAAAAACCATAAGTCAACATGGTCACACGTCTGGCTAGCCTCTCATGGACATTTTAAATATTAAAACACTTTTATTTTAATATTTTCAAAATATTGATGAATTGAGCATACATGCTCATTCCAACAAAAATCGAGAATTCTCAGTCAAGATGAAACTCTTCTGAAAATTCACGATGTTGCTCAAACGCGCATCAGAAAATACCGAAACTCTCAGTATGGAGACACGGACATTATGGCAACACGTGCATGCCTCCATGACCGACTAAGGTCGTTCCTAGGGCTTGCACGAAGCCGGTCCCAGACGTTTTCACAATTCTGACATAATTTTCTCAATTGCTCATAATGAGCCCGAACTCTCTCCAACCAACTGGAGAATCCTCCAAACGACCAACAATTGGTCACGTGACCACCTAGATCCGGTCCCATACCCTCTTGGTCGGTCCTCATCTCTCATACCTAGGTTTTACACCTAATGTTGAACCCAACAATATTTTCAGTAAATGGTGATCCACCAATTATTCATGATTTCTCACCAACTCTCAAACTGAGAATCCTGGTGCGTGGAACCGCATGGAAGTTCCTCATACCATGTGGTCGGTCCCTATCATTCATGATCAATTTTCTGCAATTCCCCAATTGATGGAGGATTGACCAAAAATTAGGGTTTTCGAATGAAGGCTCTGCGAAACTATCATTCTGAGCAATCTTCGAACACTAATAAAATTTACGTTGATTCACTAATAAACATCAATATTTTAATATATATTTTACTGGGTCACGTCACCAGTAAATAATTGGTTGAATCGAGCAACACTTGCTCGATTACCCGAATATAATCAATATTCGGCAATTCATCGATAATTCGAATTGAGCAATACTTGCTCAGTTGCACGTCAGATTATCAAAATCATTAATTTGGTGAATTGAGCAATACTTGCTCAGTTGCCCATCAAATTCTTAATATTCAGTAATTTACAGAGTTGAGCAATACTTGCTCAGTTGCCCATCAAATTCTCAATATTTGCAGAATTGAGCAATACTTGCTCAGTTGCTCATTAAATTCTCGTAGTTCGCAGAATTTAGCAATACTTGCTCAATCGTTCAACTAGTCAGTAATTCATCAATGAATCAATAATATTGACGTCCCTTCAAATAACTACATGTTCGATCCATGAATCGTTGAGCATTCACCATTCATGCTTGATTCACCAAAACTTAGACTCATTGTCTAATCAGTCAACGATTGACTAATCAAAACACGTCTACCCTGTAGACTCCACGACTTGTGAGACATCAATCACGTCACAAATAGGGGGATATCACTTAGGCTTTTGGTCTGGCGGTCTACGGCACGTGGATTCATCCACAACGAGAAATGTGCGTAAGTCGTGTAAACGGTTGAAGGAGTTAGCAAAGTAGTGGGTGCACGATCAGTCAAGTCTCCACACGACGTGGAACTGACTTTACCACAATCTCCCACTTTCCCACTCTTTCACTCAAGAAACCGTCACGCTTACAGGGATTAGTGGTTCATCATTCTTGCAATATAAATAAGTCAAAAATCGAGGACGACAAATCATTAGTATCAACGTTTTCCGTCAACAACTCGATACAAACTTATTCACAGAACTCAACTTCAGCAGTTCACCATTATTCAGAAACCTTCAACACACCCACAATCCTCGATCATCACTGATCCCACACAATTCTCAACTTCCCTCCTACAGATCAACCCATCTCCCTCTTTGCGACCGAATTGACTCCGGAATGACCATTGTCTTGGTTTAGGCCGGAGTCATACATATTGATTTCCCGAATCTAAGCACCCCTTTTGCAGCGGTACATCTGTGTGAGGATTAACATTTTGCCCGGTCGAGGAATCTCGACACCACGCTCGTCTCTCTACTTCCCAAAAAACCGGCGACCCGTTTTTCCCCATCCACAATGGTGGATTTTAGACAAAGGCTAAAATCGTAAAACCATAATTGTACATACTCCTGATCCAGCAATCAAATGAGTATTGAGGCTCATGCGAATGATGAAATCTCATGCCACAAGAACCTATGACTGATAATACTGTCTCTCAAAGCATATGTAGATGTGCAGTCTCTCAACTGAGGCAACGACATATCTCGTGAATACGGAGCAATTTCAGTAATTATTTCTATATAAAATCGAATGATTGGACGGATCCTAGACAGCTTGCCTGCTAGTATAGAGCAATAACGTCTTCAGGATGTAACAATGTTTTCCCTGACTATATAAAAAAATATGACGCTTCAACAAGCTCATATTACTCGACTCTCAGATAATTAATGCTCCTAGATAGCATGCCTGCTAGTATAGAGCCATCAATTAATTATCTCTAATACTTAAATTCATTAACTGAATATTCAGAAATATTCTGCGTTCTTCATAATATTTCATTACTTCAATTTGTGGTTCTTCCCAGCAGAATTCTATGGGTTAGTGATAATATTCAACGTACGGGCATCTGAGCCGCTATCGAGTAAGCCCCGACCAAAATGGTGCAAGTGAATTCAGCAATGATGCACTAACGAGCACCTGAATGCACGAACGAGCATTCTAAAATACGAAGGAACGATGAACCTATGCAAAATAGGAAGAAAAATAATAATAAAATATTAGCTAAGGCGCTAGGGGATTGGGCCCATCGTCCGACCAGTCACGTCGTGGCCAGTCCCATGCCTAATTCTTTATTTTATCATGTTTTATTAATTTTCCTTGATCTCATGAAAATCCCTTCATTTGAACAAATATCCTTCATTTTAAGGAGACTCCTCAGTTTCATGGTGTTTCCTTTGTATCAAGGAAATAATAAAAATTAGGAAAGGTATCGCGGGACCGAGCTCACTAGCCTGCCGGTCATGCCCTAGTTGTGGCATGTCCCACACCTTGCATTCCTTATTATTTTATTATTATTTCCTTCATCCCATGAAATTCCTTTGTTTCATGATATTTCCTTCACATCAAGGAAAAGATATAAAATTTGGGAAGACTCGCGGGACTGGGCCCTAGCCGGCTGACCATTCCCTAGTCGTGGCCGGTCCCATATGCCCGTTATTTTATTATTATTAATTATTATTGTTTCCTTCATCTCATGGAAACTCTTTCACTTTAAGGAAAACTCCTTTATTTCAACAAACTCCTTGATTTCATGGTATTTCCCTAAAATCATGAAAAAAATATAAAATTAGGAAAAAGTGCCATGGGACTGACCGGTTATCAGCCGTGCAAATATAATTCACTTCCTCACTCAACTAGAAATAAATATAGTATGCGATAAGAAAGAGTTTGTTCCCACAGAGAGGCTTTTGTTGTTATCAATTTTCAGTTTCTTAGTAACCAAAGGGGGGGGTTGTTTTATCTAAATAAACAAAGCAATAAAAGTAAATTAAAAGCAATAAAATAATTGAATAATCAATAAGGAGAAGATATTGGTCACGGGATAGTATCATTCACAAACATGTATTTTCATCAATGACTAGAATTGGAATTTAATCTCTCGTTTATTAAAAGTCTTAGGATACCTTGATCGCAAGAGTATCCCGTTTATTTCCCGATTTTATCACAAACAACATTAAAATATGCTATTGTGAAATCTACCTAGAAAGCAACCTAAAGTGTAAAAGCACAATTAAGTTTAACTCCCTAAGAGCAATAAGTTCTATGAAATAAGACTAATCAATGCAAACAAACGTGTAAAAGCACTAATTCGTTTTAACAAAGGTTATGATTCATATGCAATTAAAGAGATGTATCACTACAAGTAATAATGGCACTATGCTACTTAGAATCAGGGATAAACAACTATTTCGTATTGAAAACCCTAATCTAGCAATAGAGATGAAGACTAATCTAATTGATTCCGGACTCAACCAAACTAGCATTCAAATCATAAAACAATATCAACCATGAATCATAAACAATAAAGTTTTGAGACAAAAATAATTCATTGATTTAAATAACATGCTTGAGAAATCAACTTTTATCCCATAACAAATAATTGAGTTTAGTTACTCATAATAATGGAGTTCATCATAATCATAATCATAAAATAATTGAAGAAGATGAAAAATAAAACGAAAGCAAACCCTAGTTGTAGCTATCTCCAAAGCTCCAAGAATAATACGTCCTCTCTTTAAAGTTGTAGAAAACTTTTCTTTTTGTAGCTTTTCTCCCTTCCAAAACTAGGTCAAGTCTTCAAAAGCCCATATCCAAAGCGGTCCACCAAGCACATGTGTGTGAAGAACCCACTTAGAAAATATGTCCAAAAATTATCGCCGAAAATTGGCCGGAAACTCGCCGGGAAAGCATCTCAGGTGACCGGCAAAGCCCACTCGGTGACCGGTCAAACGGGTAAAATCGGTCAACTGAGTTAACTCGGATCAAGAAACGAGTCAAACCGGGTCAGCTCATTGAGTCAGACCTGAGTCAGGGTCTGAGTAGCATGACTGAGCTGAACCAACTGAGAAAGCTTTGGCCTGAGTCATTGCTTTGGCTTGAGCTTGTTGCATCATCAGTGTGCATCACCAGTGCTGTGAACTAACTTCAAGTCATGTGCAATCACTCAATTCAGCACAATTCAAGTCATTCAAGGCCATTAACTACTACCACTACCACCACTTGAATCGCAGCTGCAAAATCATCCAGCTCTAGCCTTCTCAGCATCACTACATCCTTGGATTTGTTCTCAACTGCACAATCTACTCCATTTATTCACTGCAGCTTCAACCATAGCATCGCAACCTTCTGTAGCTTCTTTCGAACAGCTGCAACTAACATTTCAGCTCCATACTGCAACACAACTCATGCTAGTTCCTTGCAGTTCAACATTCAAGCATTCTAATTCTTGTCAAACTTTAGTCCACTTACTCTGTATCCAGCAAAACACCAACACTTCCACCTGCAATTTTATTTCAATCCTAACATTCATCTATTCTGCAACTCAACTTCACAACTCAACAGAACAAAATCCATCTGAAGCTTCAGTCATCACAGGCATCTTAATTCATTCTCTACAGCAGCAACACCAACTTCATTTCACAGTTGCCTCAGTTCAACTGCATTATGCTCAACATCCATCCACCTGCAATCACCACTGCAACATTCTACTCATTTCCATCTGAACTGCAATCATTTCCCAGCCTTAAGCCACCACCAGCTTTGCAATTGCAATCAACTGCAACTTCATATTCTTCTTAGCACAAACTAAAATTTATAACTCCTTGAAGTAACATCAGCTCAAACAACAACACCACCACACCATAACTTCCAGTAATTCACAAGCAACAGAATCACCACCTGAGCTCCATTGTCACCAACAACTGCCACAGTAAAACCATCTTCTCAATCTTTCTTCATCACAATTACCCCAGTCAAACTGTCGAATCCATGGCAACAACACTTCAAATCTCGATTCAAGACTTCACTGCAACTACCAGCTCAAGACCCATCCTTCTAAACTTCATCAGACTCTCTACTACTCCTTCAATATCAAATCTGAGAATACCCATTTACTCATATTTCTGAAATTAAACACCAACCCTAGCTTAATCATTTCACCAGCAACACACATCAACCTCAAACACCAGAAGCAAACCCCAACTCTTCTCCAGCCGATTCTTGCTTGCATCAGAAATTCCTGTAGCAGAAACCCTAATTTCCTTCTGAATCTCATCAATCTCCCCATCAAATTTCCACCCAGAATAAATTCATCTCAAACCCAATAATTTCATGGGTTAGTCTTCTCTTCTTCTCGATCTCTATTTCAGATTCATATACAAAATCAAGAACCCTAATTTGTCGACCTCAGGCACCACCATCTCTTCTACTCATTCACCAGATGAGTTAATCGACTGATTTCTTCATCGTCTCACTGATTCTCTCAACTTCTCTCAGTTCTTCTGAGTTTCAGCATCACCTACTACTACTACTGCTTCACTCTCTCGGCTAAAATCACCAGCAGCCGCAACCATCTTTCAATCTGTCTTGATTTTGAGAAAGAATGATTGAGAAATGAATCTCAATTCTAGGGTCATGTAGGAAACAAAATTGCTATCGGCACCCCAGTTAATTGTTAAAGGCAAACTGGCTTGTCGGTTTCAGAAAACCGACAATCTATTTCCTTTTTCAACTCAACTGTCAGTTATGGAGGACTGACAATTCATTCTTCGCCTTCTTCACCGCATAACCTTAGCTAGCTCCAGCTATCCTCGCCTGTGAAATGACGATTCTTCCCTTTATGCTCCAAAAGAGTGCTTTCTTCCTTCTTTTGCTCCAAATGACTCCATTGCACCTAATAACTCAAAACTAAACATAAAAGATGCAATTCACAGGGATAATAGCAAAGAAAGCATAAATACTAGATATGAAAATTAGGTGTTTTACAACACCTATCAAGGACCGGGCTTATTAGCCGGCCGGCCATGCCTTGGCCAAATCCAGTCCCACACTTCATGATTCCTTATTTTATTATTATTATTTCATTCATCTAGTGAAGTTTCCTCAGTTTGAGCAAAAACCTTGATTTCTTCATATTTTCTCAAAATATTTCTCAAACGCACATCGGAAAATATCAAAATTCTCAGGACTGAGACACGAACACTTTGGTGACATGAGCATATTACCTTGACCGACCAAGGTTATCTCTTTGGCTTGCAAGAGGCGGTCCCACACTTTTTCATCATTTGACCTAATTTGTTCACATTAGGTTCAAACTCTTCCAAACAATTTGGAATTTTATAAAACGATCGTCAGTCGGTCCCATGACCAACCAGGCCCGATTTTATGACCCCTTGGTCGGTCCGTCATCTCTTCATAATTAATTAGATTTTATCACCTAAGGTTCAGACTAACATTATTTTAATGAATGATTAAAACAGCATTTAATCATCTTTTCACCAACTGATCTTCAAGAGACTTTGGTATTTTGCTCACTCGAGCATCTGGGCGTTACATGGTCGACTCATCATCCCATGTAGTCGGTCCCTCCTTCACTCCGTGGTTGATTTTCAATTAATCAGCAATTGATCAAAAGTTAGGGTTTCGAACCCAAAGCTCTGCAAAACATAATTCTGAGCAAATTCAAACACTAATAATTTTACGTTGATCTCGTGATCAACATTTTAATTATCATACTCGGTTCAGTTGCCAGTATTTTAAATTAATATTTTATTTGGTCCTGTTACCAATAATTCATCAAACGAGCAACACTCGCTCAAATGAGCAATATTTGCTCAGACTAAGGAATATTGGTTCAGCTATCAATATTCAACAATTCATCAAGTGAACAATATTTGTTCACCTTAACTATCAACATTTATTCGACAATTATACCTCTGTCTCAACAGACACGTTCAATTCATGAGTCCCATAACATTTGTTCAACTCAGCAATACAAAGACTCATCGTCTCATCAAGTCAGCAACTAACTAACTAAAATCACGAGACATCGATCGTGTCACATGGGGGATATCAACTAGGGTTTTGGTCTGGAGGTCTACAACACGTGTTCATACACAATGAGAATGTGAGCAAGTCGTGCAAGCAGTTAGAGGAGTTAGCAAAGTAGTGGGTAGAAAATCAACCAAGTCTCCGCACGATGAGAAAATGGTTTTAACACGATTTCCACTTCCCCACTCTTCGACTCCAACAACTGTCACACTTCATAGGATCAAGGTGTTTACAATTCTTGCAATATAAATAATTCTCTGAATCATGATTGAAAAACAGGACACTCTTTCGTCGAACAGACAACAGGAGAATAAGAACTCATCGTCTGAAAAATTACTCTCAACATAGTAAATTCAATCAATCAGAACTTATCTTATTTCTTTACGCAGAATACACAACACACCCACAATTTCGATCACCATTGATCTCACACATTTCTCAGCTTCCCTCCTACAGATCGACCCATCCTCTCTTGTGACCCAATTGACTCTGGAACGGCCATTGTCTTGGTTTAGGCCGGAGTCCTACATATTTATCTCTCGAATTCAAAACACTCCCTTTTTGCAGTGCATCTGTGTGAGGTTAGATAGTTCGCTCGGTTCAAGGAGTTTCCTCCGCACGGTCGTCTCCTTAATTCCTTAAAACCAGCAACTAGTTTTGCCCCATCTACAGATTGGCGACCATAGTGGGAGATCATTCTCTTGGTTGCAATCTCAATTCTCACAAAGATGGCCAGTCTTAGATCCAATTCAGTTACCCAAAACTCCAGTCAGAGTCTTTCAAATGGTGACGCTTCTATGGGTCATCTGAATGACTCTCGTAATATTCGTCATCCTTACTTTACTACTCCTTTCTCACCTATCAATGCATTTAATGGAGAAATTCTGTCATTAGCTGAACTGGCACGAAGGCAAGAGATTTTGGAAAGAAACATAAATCGATTGAAGGGAGCAATCGATAATTTGTTCAACTGCATGGTGGACCTGACAAGAATCTTAGGAGCTCAAGTTGTTGAACGCTCGTCTCTTGACACCACTGAAGCTAGCCCTCAAGCCAACAACATCACCACTTATGAAAAGCCGGTGAATCAGGAAGTTACACATTTGATCGAGAGTTTATGTGAACTCCTACACTTCTCCAGAGATCAGCGTACGAACACATTTGTTGCACTCAATCAAATATCATCCGACGTGCAACTAATTCCATCGTCTCTAGCCGTTGAAGAAGTATCCATGGTGTCCTAACACTCGATCAACAACATCACATTCGGAAAAGAAGACTGCATGGCAGATGAAGGGCATAATCGAGCCTTATACGTAACCGGTTTTATCAAAGACTCTGAATTCAAGAGAGCTCTCGTTGATACAGGCGCTTCTATAAATATTATTCCTATGAAGACTCTCAAGGAGTCCAAGATCCCACAGAAAAAAATTGTCCGTCATCCCATCTTGATGACAGGTTTTTAAGGAAGTCAGAGACATACGTATGGATATACATATGTAGACCTGAAGGTAGGACCTATCCAATCAAAGGTCAAGTTTCATGTAATTGAGTAAGAACCTGATTATCACATGATACTCGGACGCCCCTGGCTCCATGATAACAAGGTGGTTCCCTCGACGTACCATCAATGCATGAAGGCTCTGCTCAACAACAAGATTGTTCGCATCGCGGCTTCATCATCTCCTTATGCTCCCGTCTATGATGCTGAATTCCTTGAATCTCAAAAAAGCTTCCCCAAACCTCCAAGCAAGATTTACAGTGCTCCATTCCCAAGCTGAAAGTCCATTGAAGAAGTTGCTAACAAACCATCATCCTCAGGTGCTAAATCGATCAAGTCATCTGCTACACCGATTAAGCGCCGTAAGGATCAGGTCTTAACTCCGGGATCTAATTTCATAGCCAGTCATGATGCGGAGGGGAGGATCATTTACCGCCGACGCAAAGATTAGCAATTAACTGGGGAGAACGATGAAAAGTCTCCCCGACCCGAAGAATCATGTCAGAGCGAACCATCACTCGACTAAGAGATTCAAGATGCTCCACTACAACTGCAAGACGACACTGATTCCACCACTGATGATCTCGAAACAATCAACATCGGGACAGAGGATGATCCAAGACCATTTTTAATTAGTTCCATGTTGTCACCAGAGGAACGGACGAAACTGATAAATCTGTTGAAATAGTATCAGGATGTCTTTGCTTGGATGTACGAAGAAATGCCTGGTCTAGACGACAAATTAGTCACTCATCATCTGCACATAAGCCCTGGCTCCAAAGCTGTCAAACAACCGCCTAGGAATTTCAGACACGAAGTCGATGAGAAAATCAAAGTCGAGATTCACAAACTACTAGCAGCATGATTCATCAAACCCATTCAACATCCAACATGGCTGGCGAACGTTGTTCCAGTCAAGAAGAAAAATGGTCAGATCAGATGACGTGTTAATTTTAGAAATCTGAATAAATGTTGTCCGAAGGATGATTTTCCCTTACCCAACATTTATATGCTCGTCAATGCAACCAGTGGTCACGGTATGTTCTCATTCATGGATGGTTACAGCGGATATAACCAAATAAAAATGTACGAACACGATGCTAACAAGACCTAATTCCGAACTCCCATCGGAAACTTTCACTACACGGTAATGCCTTTTGGTCTGAAGAATGCAGGAGTCACCTATCAAAGAGCCATGACTGCCATATTCGACGACATGATGCACAAGCAAGTGGAAGACTATGTTGATGATGTGGTGGTGAAGTCGAAGACTCGAGCGTCCCACCTGGAAGTTCTGAAACAAGTTTTTGAAAGATGCAGACAATACAAATTAAAGATGAATCCTTTGAAGTGTGCTTTTGGTGTTTCCTCTGGAAAGTTTCTCGGATTCCTGGTCACTGCAGAAGGAATCAAGGTCGATCCAGACAAGACGAAAGCTATTACTACCATGCCTCCTCCACGTACTGTGAAAGAACTTCAGAGTTTTATGGGCAAGGTGAATTATATTCGACGCTTCATTCTTGGATTGGCTCAACTCGTTGCTTCATTCACCCCTCTACTGAAGAAAGGAGCAAGTTTTACATGGACAACCATCCAACAAAAAGCATTCCAGAGAATACAGCAGATACTATTATCACCCGTTGTCATGAAATCTCTAGTGCAAGGACGACCACTAATACTTTACACAGCTTCCAGTGATGTCGCTATTGGAGCACTTCTTTCTCAAGAAGACGAAGAAGGTATCGAACGTCCGATCTACTACTTCAGTCGTACGTTGAGAGACTCTCAACTTCGATACCCAAAAGCCTAAAGAGCATGTCTAGCAGTGGTGCATGCAATCCAGAAATTCAGGCACTATTTGTTATCCAACAGAGTCGTGCTCGTTTCCAAAGCCGACCCTATAAAATTTTTACTATCAAAGCCAGCCTTGATAGGTAGACCAGCAAAGTGGCTACTTCGGATGTCAGAGTTTGACATAGCTTGTGTACCGCCTAAAGCAATCAAAGGCCAAGTAGTTGCAGACTTGCTCGCTGCTTTTCCAGGAGAAGATGCAACAATGTTACATGAAGATGTGCCTGGCGAGTTTCCAGAGGTCTTAGTTATCAAAGAAGAGACGTGGATTTTATACCTTGATGGATACGCCACCCCTAGCAACGACACTGGAGGGCGGGCGTAGTGCTAGTATCTCCATCTGGTGAAGTCTTCTCACACTCTTTCAAGTTGGATTTTCACTGCACCAACAACTCAGCAGAATATGAAGCTTTATTACTGGGTTTGTCCCTGGCCAAGCAGGCAGGAGCAACACACCTTGAGATAAGAGGAGATTCAAAACTACTGGTCAATCAAATGAATGGAGCATACTCTCTCAAAGAAATCACACTCGCCCTATTCAGAACTGAAGCGCAGCGGATATTAACTCATTTTGCTGATGCAACGATTGTCCATACTGGACGAACTAACAACAGGCATGCTGACTCTTACTTCCAAGCTGCAATTCGAAGGAGCAGAGAAAATAATCACAGTACAGAGGCGTACTATGTCATCTACCTAGCTTGCTCAAGTTGAAGACATTCAAGCAAATAATTGGCGAGCGCCTATTATTCATGAATTGAGCAGTTCTCTTTCAGAAAGGAAAGTCAGTCTCAAGGAATTAAAGAATTATTTCTTGTTTCACGGAGCGTTATACTATCGAAATCCTGATGGGTCTTTATCACGATGCGTCGAAAACGATGAAGCGGACGAACAACTCAAACGCATACATGAAGAAATTTGCGGACAGACGTTGGTAGTAACACTTTACAGAAAGCTTCAAAGGATGGGATACTATTGGACTTCCATGGAGGATGAATCAAGAATTCTGTAAATATCTTGTCCCAATTGTCAAATGCCTCCTCATCACTTAGAAGCTTTGACAGTCCATCACATTGGGGACTGGAAGGAACCGTACCTTCGGGACAATGAATTGCCATTGGGAAAGAAAGAAACAATCAAACTCATTCAGAGAGCTAGAAGATTTGTCATTCTTGATGGAATCTTATACCGCAAAAGCTTTGGTGGGAACTTACTGAGATGCTTAGCTGAGCATGAAATCCCAACAATTTTAAAAGAAATGCACGATGGAGAACATCAAGGAAAAAGGAAATTATTTCTCTGTAGATGGGGCAAAACGATTTGCTGGTTTTTACGGAATTGAGGAGACGACCGTGCGGAGGAGACTCCTTGAACCGAGCGAAATGTTCAACCTCACACAGATGCACTACAAGAAGGGAGTGCTTTGAATTCGAGAGATCAATCTGTAGTACCCCAGCCTAAACCAAGACAATGGCCGTTCCTGAGTAAATTCGGTCACAAGAGAGGATGGGTCGATCTGTAGGAGGGAAGCTGAGAAATGTGTGGAATCGATGGTAATCAAAGATTGTAGGTGTGTTGTGTATTCTAAATAAGATAAGTTCTGAATGATTGAATCTCTGTTGAGAGTAATTTCTCGAGTGATGAGTTGTTAATCTCTTGTTGTCTGTTTGACGTGAGATTCCCCTTGTTTTCAATCATGATTTAGAGACTTATTTATATTGCTAGAATTGTATACACCATGATCCCATGAAGTGTGACAGTTTATGGAATCAAAGAATGGGGAAATGGAAATCGTGTTTGAAACCAGTTGCTCATCGTGCCGAGACTTGGTCGATTTTCCATCTACTACTTTGTTAACTCCTTCAACTGATTGCACGACTTGCTCACATTTCGTCGTGTGTATGAAAATACGTGTCGTAGACCGCCAGACCAAAACCCTAGTTAACATCCCCCCATGTGACATGATTGACGTCTCGTGGTTAATTAGTCAGTTGTTGACTTCATGACTTTATGGGACGATGAGTCCATGTATTTGCTGAGTTGAACATGATCTTGGAAAATGTCCTGAGACTCATGAATTGAACGTGCCTGTTGAGACAGAGGTATGATTCTTAAGTAAAAGTTGATAGTTAAGGTGAACAAGTATTGCTCATTCGATGAATTGTTGAATATTGATAGTTGAACCAATATTCCTTGGTTTGAGCAAATATTGCTCATCTGAGCAAATGTTGCTCATTTGATGAATTATTGGTAGCGTGACCAAGATAAAATATTAATTTAAAATACTGGTAATTGAACCGAGCATAATTAATAAAAATATTGATCATGAGATCGTTGTAAAGTTATTGGTGTTTGAATCTGGAATTATGATCCTTGGACTCAGAAACTCTAATTCGATCAATTGATGGTTTATTTGAAAATTAACCATGGAATGAATGAGGGACCGGATACATGGGATCATGTATCGGCCATGTAGCGCCCATATGCTCGAGTGAGCAAATACCAAGGTCTCTTGAAGAGTTGGTGGTTTGTTGATGAAAGAATGATTAAATACTGGTTTAATCATTTATTAGAAAAATGCTCGTCTGAGCCTTAGGTGATAAAACCTAATTAATTATGAAGAGATGAGGGACCGACCAAGGGGTCATGAAACCGGCCCTGGATGGTCACGGGATCGAATGACTATCGCTCTATGAAAATTCCAAAATTAATTGGAAGAGTTTTGGACCTAATACGTGCAATTGCGCAAATTAGGTCAATTCATGAAAATATGTGGGACCGGATCCGTGCGAGCCAAAGATCCAACCTTCGTCGGTCAAGGTAATATTATCACGTCGTCAAAACGTCTGTATCTCAGTCCTGAGAATTTTGGTATTTTCTGGCTTGTGTTTGAGAAACCATTTGAGAAAATATGACAAAATCAGGTTTTGCTGAAACTGAGAAAACTTCATGAGATGAAGGAAAATAATTATAAAATGAAGGAATGATGAAGCATGAGACCGCTGAGGCCAAGGCATGGTCGGCCGTTCAGTGATCACGGTCCCATGGTGCCTTTCCTAATTTTATATTATTTTTCATAATTTCATGAATATATCATGAAATCAAGGAGTTTGTTGAAATTAAGGAGTTTCCTTGAAGTGAAGGAGTTTCCATGGGATCAAGGAAACAGATAATATTAAAATAACAAAATAAGGGTGTGTGGGACCGGCTTTGAGCATGGTCGTCCGGCTGGGGCCCGGTCCCGTGTGTTTCCCTAATTTTATGTAATTTTTGTGTATTATTTCCATGATTTGAGGGAATTTTCATAATTTGAGAGAAATACCATGAAATCAAGGAATTTCATGGGATCAAGGAAACTTAAAATAATAATAATAATAAAATAAAGGGACGTGTGGGACCGGCTAGGGCATGGCCGGCCGGCCGGGCCCTGTCCCACGAGTTTCCCTAATTTTATATAATATTTTTCATGGTTTTATGAAAATACCATGAGATTAAGGAGTTTTCATGAGATTAGGGAAATATTAATAAAATAATAAGGAACCATGAGGTGTGGGGCCGGCCGGGATCAAGGCATGGCTGGTTGGCCAATAAACACGGCCCCACGGCATTTTTCCCAATTTTATATTATTTCCTTGGTGCGAAGGAAACACCATGAAACTGAGGAGTTTCCTCAAAACGAAGGATATTTGTTCAAATAAAAGGATTTTCATAAGATCAAGGAAAATAACAAAAATATGATAAAATATAAAACTGGCGTTGGACTGGCCACGACACGGCCGGCTGGCTAGTGGGCCCAGTCCCCCAGCGCCTTGGTCAATATTTTATTATTTATTATTTTCCTTCCTATTTTGCATAGGTTCATCGTTTCGTAGTATTTTGAAATACTCGTTCATGCGTTCAGGTGATTATTAGTGCATCATAGTCGAATACTCTTGCACCTTTTGATTCGGGGCTTACTCGAAGGTAACTCAAACGCCCATACGTTGAATATTTATTACTAACCCATGGAATTATGCTAGGAAGAACCATAGATTGAAGTAACGAAATATTACGAAAATATTTGAATATTTTCAGAAATTCAGTGGATGAATCCAAGAATTTAGGAATAATTAATTGATGGCTCTATACTAGTACTAGTACGATCGTCTAGGAGCATTAATTATTCTGAGCGACATGAGCTAGTTTAAGCGTCATATCCTTTATATAGTCAGGGAAAACTGTTGTTTGTATCCTGAAGACGTTATTGCTCTATACTAGCAGGCAAGCTGTCTAGGAGCCGTCCAATCTCGTGATTCTATATAGAAGTAATTACTGAAGTGTTCAGTATTCATGAGATATGTCGTTGTCTAGTCGAGAGACTACATATCTGCATGTACTTTGAGAGATAGTATTCTCAGTCAGAGATTCGATGAGAGACACGTGTCTCGATACTCGCGTCTGATTGCTAGATCAGAAGTTCGTATAATTATGAGTTTACAATTTTAGACTTTGTCGAAAATCCACCATCTACATTAAGTCCCCTGCTTAGTGAGGGACAATCATGTTCCTCGGTCAGCACTGAATGGTGATTTTCCTGCTACAGACAAAATAAGTAATTGAACTTAGTCATAAGATAAGACGTTACCTGATTTCGACTGAATGAGCAAACCATGGTTTGAGCGAAAACCCCAGTGGCATAATAGAGTGTCATCCAGCGAGCATAAATTGGTGTAGAACCGCTGATTCGATGGTGGAACCTTGGTTGGTCTAGGATTCAAGGATCCGGGCCCAAGAAAGGAATCCGTTTTAGCGCGGACGCTCGTTCGTTAGTTTAAGAAACAACAAAATATACTCGAGCCTAATGATAAAAATTTTGTCTATGAGCTTTCACGAAAAACAAAACTTTATTTTTTAAATATGTGAGATCTCACAAAGTGGAATAAACTCTCGTTTCGAAGGTGGATGCTCGTACGAGAGAAAAATTTTTTTGAACAGACGTGCATCTGTTAGTACGTAAATTTTGTTTATGAGATTTCATGAAATTTTTTATCTTCGAGCTTTCAGAAATCTTGAAAAATTATACTCTCGCTTCAAAGACAGATGCTCGTGCGATGGAGCAAAATATATATATAACTTTATTTTTTAAATATGTGATATCTCACATATTTATAAAGTTTTTTTTTTCGTGAAAGCTCATAGACAAATTTTTTATCATTAGACTCAGGTATATTTTGTTGTTTCTTAAACTAACGAACGAGCGTCCGCGCTAAAATGGATTCCTTTCTTGGGCCCGGATCCTTGAATCCTAGACCAACCAAGGTTCCATCATCGAATCAGCGGTTCTACACCAACAATATATATATATATATATTGTTCAAACTTACGTGAGTTTGACGTTAAAATATGTATATATTTTTGTAAAATCAATGTTTTGATTTTGAACAACTGTTGAAAATAGACAATTATACATGGTGAAATAATGTCTGTATGTGAGTTTTCACAATTGTAGAATGGACGTCTGCCCAATTTTTGAAAAACCAGTGGATGTTAAAATTCACGTGGGTTGTTTATGGTTTTATGAAAATCAAGTCATGATTTTGAATAATGAATCTTGCTCGTCTTTGCAAGTTTGAAGGAACAAGCAAGTTTTCGAAATTCCGACGTTATAATCACTACAGCTAGTGAAATTGTAAATAGGTAAGAGTTGGATTGTTACCATTTTTGTTGCGTGTTTGTTATCGGTACATCTATGACTCCATGTCTTTCGCCTCAGATAGTGGTGACTTCTGGTTACAACCACCCTTCTGGATCTTCCGTCGAACGCTTCAGAAATATGAAGTCAAAGATGAAGAATTCTGCAGATGTTCATGCCGAGGTGAATCAACCTTTCAGAGACGCTGGAAAGCTGGTACTTTGTATGCCTCTCGATCATCTGGGAGTCGTCCCTTATCAGTAGAAGCACCGCCGACTTCAGAAAATGATACTATCGGCTGAAGATGAAGTAAAGATTTGCGTTGATGGTGTAGATCCTGATTCAAATGTGGACGAACGATGAACTTCATCATAATTCGTCATCAGAATATCCATAAGTCGGTCTTTCAGTAAAAACGCTGTAGAATCTTCGTCCGATGTCGGATTTCCGCGGTCTACCCGTGTTTTTTCATCCTCAGAATATTTCCAAGCTTTATCGAAGAATCTTTTCGAGTTTTGAGCATGTTTAGGGGCCGAAATAGGCGAAACAGTAAACTTCCAGGAGATTTCTAGAAACTTTTCAGCTGGCAAGTAGTCCAATGTTTCGACCACATCTCTTTGCCCGTTCATCCAATTACTATAAATTTTGGATGTTGTAGAGGACATACATGCGAAGAGAATGGTATATGATCCATCCTTAGATTCTTCACCAATTGCTCCCAGCTCACCCCTTTGTGCAATATAGTGTAAAATCGTTTCAGACGAGCTTGTTGTAAAACGCCCTTGTTGTGTCTTTAGACCATTCGCTCGTGTCTTGAACACTTGATGAAGGATTTTAATGTCATTTATTAATTTGAAATCTGAACCCCTTGATTGATACATGAGCATGGTGCTTGCACGCCATCTTGTTTCTGTCAGTCGTAGAAACATCGCTTCTGAAACCCTGGTCACGGGACCCTAGCTGAGGTTGCTCTCGATAGGGGATGATGTAATGACCATGGTTTCATGTCCCGGTGGTAGCATTCCTTTTATGATGAATGATTAGCATATGAGAGTCTGGTATCACGGGTCTTGGACTGTGAAACTGATCGTCATGATCAGTGGACCGTCAGTCCCCAGTATCTTGTTGAATCTCTCCTTTTCGTTTTCTCTTCTTCTGGCCAGACTTGGATAGAGGACCCAGGTAGAAAAATTGATGTAAAGACCTATGCGGTCGAAGTTGTAGGTACCTTGATGAAGTACTTGGTGGAAAGACCTGGTGGACACCGATCGACTGTGGAAGTTATGAATACCGTCTAAGAATTGATGCTTGCATGTACGCTCTGGAAGCTGTAGGAACCTCATACGACGTCGGAATTCGACGCTTGACCCCAACTTTTGAATCTAAGAGGCTGAGTTATCACATGAGAAAAGAATCACTCAATTTGGAGTTGTAGAGGTCAGCCAACGAAGGATGCATATTTGTAATTTGTAATCCCGTACAAATTTTTCAGATTTTGTAGACCTGACGGTAAAGGCCATATCTTTCAGCTTGTATGTCCGATTGATGCGCCCTTTTGGTATGTTGTAGCAGAGACATAAACTAACATCTTTTGTTGAGGAAGCATTGTCCCATTCCTCACCCATTGGTACGTTTTTGTAAACCCATGAAGCATGTTGTATCTCATTTGTAGAGGTGATGAGAACATCTTGTAGAAGACTTTGGCTTGCGCCTGTCCGTCGTGCAAGCTTTGGGAAAACTTTGATGCTAACATGTTTTCATGTCCATGCGTCTCGATATGAGTCGTTAGTGCTTGGAGAAGTATGATCCATCGAGTAACACTTCCAGACATAGGTTGTAGAGAATGGACAGTTGATGGAGCTTTGTCATGAGGATGTTGCTCTTGAGACCGTTGTTACTGCTGAGATCTTGATTGAATTTTCTCCAGACATTCTTGTTGATGCTGAGACCATGGACATAGTTCCTCCAAATATCCTTTTTGATGCGGATAACATGGTTGGAGTTGCTCCAGAGACCGAGAAGGCTAGAATCATGATTATCAACATAGTGTTGCTCCTCCATCCAGTGAGCCGCGAAGTGGCTTTGTCAGGGAATTGATGTTGTTGTGGAAAATAGTAGCAGCGTACTTTATTCAATAAGATCAAGTCCCCAGCGTGTGGAAGGAGTTTGTGCCAACGTTGCATCTGCTCCAGAAGTATTATCACGGGATAATGAAGACCTATCAATTGAACTTTGATCGTGTCGGTGTTGAATCAGTGTGTCACCGTAGAGATATTGTGATGAAGATAGAGGAGCTATTATCGAAGATGTACTCTTTGATTGGGAGTACAGTTTGAAGGCTTCTGAAGAATGTAGCATTCAGAGATGAGAGGTTTTGACTTTCAGTTGGCCTTGGAGAAGTAGGTGATTGACAGTTGTTGTAAGGATTTTCTTAGATGCTCGAGTGTTGAGGCTTCACACCCTTTAAGCGTCTGATGTCGTAGGTTTGATCGTCTCGTCCTCGAGTATCCTCTGTTGATTCAGCATTCCTTTCGTTGCGGTAGTGGGATTCAACACTTGTGCGGACATCAAAGCTTTCTGATTTTGTGGTACGCAAGGACACTTGTACAAGGCTATGGAGAAATGCCCAAATTGTTTTTTTTCCGTGCTTAAACACCATCTCAGTAATGTATGTCTCAGTGAGATGCTCGGTTCGGAGAAATGTCAGATTCAACCACTTGGTAAAATATTGTTGAAGTGAGATTACCCACTTATAGTGTCTTGCAATAGCAGAGATGCTAGCAGAATTGAATCCCCATGCTATAATAGCATGTGAGGAAATAAATGACATAGACATGGGAGGAATGAGACTTTCCTGAGTGCAGGACCTTTGGATGAATGTCTATGCACCTTTTGCAGGTTCTTTTTTCAACCTCGCCAAAGTTCGAAATTCCTCCAAGTGCTCTGATGATGGAACGCCCGCCAAATCTTCTGGATCAGAACTTTCTTCTTTGGAGAGATGTGTAACCAAAGGCGCTTTGTAAGTACCCATCTTTTCAACGTGGATCCACGCTCGTCTGAAGGACATGTCATATCCTGGATTTTCCTAACTATGTGAAACTTGGTTTCTGTCCAGGTTGAACTTATGTTCACTTTGAGAGTGATGTAGCCATAAGTATTTCCGAGTGTTCCTTCAAGGTCTCTGAGATGGGAGCATGAGTATCTCCTTGTCGAGTGATACCTATGGATCCGATGGTTTTCAGTGGAATATTGTTGATGGCGGTGCCAGCATCGATCAACGTTCTTCCAAATTCGTTTCTTCTGAGATTGACCATGGTACGCAATCCCCAGTCGTACATATCTTGGTCTGTGGCTGGAGGCTCAAGAAGTATTTCCGGAATGTACTTCTTGACACGATGTAGTTCAGTGTTGTGAACATGTCTCTCCCTTGTGCCTTCGACAGATAGAGAAATCCACGTTCGACCAAGGATTGAACTGCCTCTTTGATAGGTTGTTCAGAAAGTGTAAAGGTTATGTTTGGGATAGGATTCTTGTGTACTCCTTCAGTCCCGAGTTGAAGCTATTGTGGATCAACCGTCTCTTCAAAATGTTGCATCCACCTGTTAGATGATAGGTGAACTTATGAAGGCAATAGTACCTGGGATTCTTCATTTCTTCTTCAGTCAGATGCCTCCTGATGAATGTCGGTTTGCTTGCACCAAACTGAATCCAAACTTCCAGTAACTCGATTACTTGTTTAATGAAAAGAGAGATATTAGAATCTGTATGATCATTTCCCCATTTGTTGATGTAGGGTTGAGGTTCGTGCATTTCAAGATTGGTTATCTTTTCTTTGTGCTTCCAGAAGAGCTGGAGAAGCATGCTTGCGTTGTGACTCGTCTTTCCGTTTGCTCCCTTATGCAACAAAATTTGTGGAATCTTGGAGGTTGTATTGCTTGTTAATCAAATGCCTGCTACCTTGAGTGTCTCGCGTCTCTTCAGCCTTTGTAGCTTTTGTTCTTTCCAGTAAAGCGGGTGCAGTAGTTGCCGATATCTTCGGCGCTTCATGAAACTCTGAGAAGGTATGGAAAAAAAGATTTTCCAATAAATCTCTGTAGACCGGGATCATGTCGTTGATACGCAAGTCTTCCAGTTGTTGCTCCGTGACGTTTGGATCATGACAGTCCAGGGCCTGGACTCTGAATCTTTTCACGTAGTCATTGGGATGTTCATTGCTCCTATGAAACATTCTTCCAAGATCGGAGAGAGTAACTTGCTCTGACAAAGAAGTACTTTCTGTAGAAGGCGTTAATCATTTCTCTCCAATTGTTGATAGTTCCTGGTGCGATGTTGTTGTACCAGGTGTATGCCTATCCTTTCAAGGATTTTGAAAATTATTTGAGGCGAACTACATGGTTATCCTCATGTTCACCCAAGGCTTCCAGGAACCGAGAAACATGCTCCCGAGCATTTTCCTGTTCCGTCATACAAAGTGAAGGTCGGAGAGGTATAACCTTTTGGAAGAGGAATCCTTTGCGTAGCAGCAGGGTATGGAGGCTGGTGACGATGGACATGTGATGTCTTGTCTTTTCCATGGTTCTCTAAGAGGCGTTTCAAATCTTCCCGAGTAATGAAATTTGATGATTCCTTCACTGATGGATCGTTTGCAGCTTTGCGGACTTCGCTGTCATCCGTTGTATGAATTGGAACTACTTCAGGATCAGCATCTGAGGATATTTCATTTTCTTTTCCTTTTCCTTGAGTCTTCTCTGACATCTTGTTAGTGAGAGTCTTGAGATAATTGAATAGCTCCTTCTGTGTTGCATCTATGTCGGTTTGATTCTTTCCAAGAGTATCTTGCACCTTGATGAGATCAGCCATGGTAGGTGGTGGATTCCCCCTGACTTCCTCAGGGTGTCAGCCGAACATGGGATGTCCTTCCATGTTAGCGTGAGGAGGAATGATATCACCACTGTCAGTGTTAGAGGCCGGAATGGTTTCCGGGATATCCTCATTTTTATTGTTGCTAGTGCTAGCGTCGTTTGTGTTGGAACCTGTAACTAACCCAGACCTAAGACCATCCATCTTTGTGAATTGAGATTGCAACCGAGAGATTAACCTCCCACTGTGGTCGCCAATCTGTAGATGGGGCAAAACGATTTGCTGGTTTTTACGGAATTGAGGAGACGACCGTGCAGAGGAGACTCCTTGAACCGAACGAAATGTTCAACCTCACACAGATGCACAGCAAGAAGGGGGTGCTTTAAATTCGAGAGATCAATTTGTAGTACCCCGGCCTAAACCAACACAATGGTCGTTCCAGAGTAAATTCGGTCACAAGAGAGGATGGGTCGATCTGTAGGAGGGAAGTTGAGAAATGTGTGGAATCGATGGTAATCAAAGATTGTAGGTGTGTTGTGTATTCTGAATAAGATAAGTTCTGAATGATTGAATCTCTGTTGAGAGTAATTGCTCAGGTGATGAGTTGTTAATCTCTTGTTGTTTGTTTGACGTGAGATTCCCCTTGTTTTCAATCATGATTCAGAGACTTATTTATATTGTTGGAATTGTAGACACCATGATCCCATGAAGTGTGACAGTTGATGGAATCAAAAAGCGGGGAAATGGAAATCGTGTTTGAAACCAGTTGCTCATCGTGCCGAGACTTGGTCAATTTTCCATCCACTACTTTGTTAACTCCTTCAACTGATTGCACGACTTGCTCACATTCCATCGTGTGTATGAACACACGTGTCGTAGACCGCCGGACCAAAACCCTAGTTAATATGCCCCCATATGACACGATTGACGTCTCGTGGTTAATTAGTCAGTTGTTGACTTCATGACTTTATGGGACGATGAGTCCATGTATTTGCTGAGTTGAACATGATCTTGCAAAATGTCCTGAGACTCATGAATTGAACGTGACTGTTGAGACAGAGGTATGATTCTTAAGTAAACATTGATAGTTAAGGTGAACAAGTATTGCTCATTCGATGAATTGTTGAATATTGATAGTTGAACCAATATTCCTTGGTTTGAGCAAATATTGCTCATCTGAGCAAATGTTGCTCATTTGATGAATTATTGGTAGCTTGACCAAGATAAAATATTAATTTAAAATATTGGTAATTGAACCGAGCATAATTAATAAAAATACTGATCATGAGATCGTCGTAAAGTTATTGGTGTTTGAATCTGGAATTATGATCCTTGGACTCAGAAACCCTAATTCGATCAATTGATGACCAATTGATGGTTTATTTGAAAATTAACCATGGAATGAAGGAGGGACCGGATACATGGGATCATGTATCGGCCATGTAGAGCCCATATGCTCGAGTGAGCAAATACCAAGGTCTCTTGAAGAGTTGGTGATTTGTTGATGAAAGAATGATTAAATGCTGGTTTAATCATTTATTAGAAAAATGCTCGTCTGAGCCTTAGGTGATAAAACCTAATTAATTATGAAGAGTGAGGGACCGACCAAGGGGTCATGAAATCGTCCATGGATGGTCACGGGATCGAATGACGATCACTCTATGAAAATTCCAAAATTATTTGGAAGAGTTTTGGACCTAATACGTGCAATTGCGCAAATTAGGCCAATTCATGAAAATATGTGGGACCGGCTCCGTGCGAGCCAAAGAGCCAACCTTGGTCGGTCAAGGTAACATGATCACATCGTCAAAACGTCCGTATCTCAGTCCTGAGAATTTTGGTATTTTCTGGCGTGTATTTGAGCAACCATTTGAGAAAATATGACAAAATCAGGGTTTTGCTGAAACTGAGGAAACTTCATGAGATGAAGGAAAATAATTATAAAATGAAGGAATGAAGAAGCGTGGGACCGCTGAGGCCAAGGCATGGCCGGCCGGTTAGTGACCACGGTCCCATGGTGCCTTTCCTAATTATATATTATTTTTCACGATTTTATGCAAATATCATGAAATCAAGGAATTTGTTGAAATTAAGGAGTTTCCTTGAAGTGAAGGAGTTTCCATGGATCAAGGAAAGAAATAATATTAAAATAATAAAATAATGGCGTGTGGGACCGTCTTTGAGCATGGTCGGCCGGCTGGGGCCCAGTCCCTACGTTTCCCTAATTTTATGTAATTTTTGTGTATTATTTCCATGATTTGAAGGAATTTTCATAATTTGAGAGAAATACCATGAAATCAAGGAATTTCATGAGATCAAGGAAACTTAAAATAATAATAATAAAATAAAGGGACGTGTGGGATCGGCTAGGGCATGGTCGGCCGGCTGGGCCCGGTCCCACGAGTTTCCCTAATTTTATATTATATTTTTCATGGTTTTATGAAAATACCATGAGATTAAGGAGTTTTCATGAGATTAGGGAAATATTAATAAAATAATAAGGAACCATGAGGTGTGGGGCCGGCCGGGATCAAGGCATGGCCGGTTGGCCGATAAACACGGCCCCACGATATTTTTCCCAATTTTATATTATTTCCTTGGTGCGAAGGAAACGCCATGAAACTGAGGAGTTTCCTTAAAACGAAGGATATTTGTTCAAATGAAAGGATTTTCATAAGATCAAGGAAAATAACAAAAATATGATAAAATATAAAACTGGCATGGGACTGCCACGGCATGGCCGGCCGGATAGTGGGCCCAATCCCCCAACGCCTTGGTCAATATTTTATCATTTATTATTTTCCTTCCTATTTTGCATAGGTTCATCGTTTCGTCGTATTTTGAAATACTCCTTCGTGCGTTCAGGTGATTGTTAGTGCATCATCGTCGAATACTCTTGCACCTTTTGAGTCGGGGCTTACTCGAAGGTAACTCAGACCCCTGTACGTTGAATATTTATTACTAACCCATGGAATTCTGCTGGGAAGAACCATAAATTGAAGTAACGAAATATTACGAAAATATTTGAATATTTTCAGAAATTCAGTGGATGAATCCAAGAATTTAGGAATAATTAATTGATGACTCTATACTAGTACGATCGTCTAGGAGCATTAATTATTATGAGCGACATGAGCTAGTTGAAGCGTCATATCTTTTATATAGTCAGGGAAAACTGTTGTTTGTATCCTGAAGACGTTATTGCTCTATACTAGCAGGCAAGCTGTCTAGGAGCCGTCCAATCTCGTGATTCTATATAGAAGTAATTACTGAAGTGTTCAGTATTCATGAGATATGTCGTTGCCTAGCCGAGAGACTACATATCTGCATGTACTCTGAGAGACAGTATTCTCAGTCAGAGATTCGATGAGAGACCAGTGTCTCGATACTCGCGTCTGATTGCTGGATCAGAAGTTCGTATAATTATGGGTTTACAATTTTAGCCTTTGTCGAAAATCCACTATCTACATTCTCCAAATTCATGAGAAATATTATTGGCCGACCATGGAAGACAATGCAGCTGCGCACATTCAGAGGTGTCATCAATGCCAAAGCCACGATAATCTCATCCACACTCATTGTCTTCCATTGAATTATGTGAATAGTCCATGGCCTTTCTATATCTGGGGACTGGATATCATCGGGAAAATAAATCCAGCATCTTCGAAACAGCATGAATACATCATCACTGCAACTGAGTATTTTACCAAATGGGTTGAAGCTATTCCTCTTCGAAACACCACTGTAGTCACGATTGCATCCTTCATCAAAGAATACATAATATGTAGATTTGGTGTTCCTAAACACATTGTCACCGATAATGGAACTCCTTTTTCCAACAAACACGTGACAGAATTTCTCGAGGAATACGACATCAAACAAGTTTTCTCCACACCGTACTATCCCCAAGGAAACATACAAGCAGAGAGCACCAACAAAACTTTGATCTGAATTCTCAACCGAACAATTCATGATAATCCTCGAACGTGGCATGAACAATTGCCTATGGATTTATGCGCCTATCGGACCGCACCAAGGAGCTCGATCGGAACTTCACCATACTCTCTCGTCTATGGATCCGACGCCATATTCCCAGCAGAAGTCAAAATTCCTTCAGCAAGGATTGCAACAGCTAGTGGAGTACAATGGGATGAAGCCGAAGTGTCCAACTCAAGAATCGCTGAACTGGACATGCTTGAGTCGAGGAGGGCTAAGGTAGAAAAATACGTGGAAGCATACAAACAAAGGATCGCCAGAGCTTACAACAAAATGGTAAGACCCCGAACATTCCAAGTAGGAGATTTGGTATTAAAGACAGCAAAGCTCATCCAACAAGATATGTCTGCTCCCAAGTTCTCTCTGAAATGGGAAGGACCATACGTAGTCATCAAGGCAGTATCCAGTGGATATTATAAGATCTTAGCTATTGATGGAGGAATGGAAAGAAATATAATCAACGGTAAATGGCTCAAAGCATATTATGCCTGATCCATAGAAAACAATCACCTTTTCATCATTTCAAGCATTTTTCAAAATGTAATTTATATTCCTCCAAAGAGCGTGCAAAATGCTCCTTTGTTCATTAAATATTTCTTCATGCCATGATCAATTATTCTACCTAAAGAAGAAGCCTAAACCTATTCGAAAACAACAATCATAAAGGCTCATCTAGAGCACACCGTCCAATAACAGATAATTCTTATTGGACATCATCTTCAACTTCGTTCGCAAGTTTTCATTTCTTATCCTCAGATCTTCAATTTCTTTTTAAATTCTCACTGATTCCAAAGCTAGTTCTCTCTCTTCCTCCATGATAGCAGTCGACGAGGAAATCATGTTGGCAACAACGGCAGCCCTATCAATCTTGATAATCTCGATACGACGACGAATCCAACCTATATTGAACTTCAAGAGCTCACAATTCGAGATCATATCATTCCATCTATAAAGCTCTTTATTCTTGACATCCCGCAAGTTCTTCTTGTCCATCTCATCAATGATAGGCAACAAGCCGGCAACCAAGGTCAAGAGAGTTGGAAGGAAACCCCTCCATACTTTTGTGGTGGCAACATGTCCATATTTTCTCCAGATTTTGGTGTACAGCGGCGCATGACACTTGGGCACCATGAAGCCGCCAACAAGTTGATTATCTAGGCAAATATTTTCCATAGGTATGTCAAAAGGAAGTCCAGCAGTCGGATACTTATGGGAAAGGACCTCGACATCAGCATCTACAAGATTGATCGAATCGTCATCAACATGATCATCATCAATTGTTATTGTTGTCTGTATTTTCTTCTTCCCGTCCTCAACAACATGAATATCAACCTGCAAATACAGCATTCAGAGTTAATAGATATTTTAATAAACATTCATTCAAGTAAATCTTCATCAAAACTCACAGATGTTCCAGCACCCGCACAGGCGGACTTGAAACGAGCAGGGATCTTGATGGTGCGTTTAGGTCTTGAGTTATGTGGGGAAGAAGAAGAACATTGATCACCATGGTTCATCTGCAAAAAATACTTTCTTTAGTCAGCCATTGATTACACAAAAGAAAGAACAAAAGGGATACCTCGTACCAGGTTGGATTTCTTGTCTCCCCACTTTAATGGAGATGCATGAGGAGATGAACTACTGTCTGACATGGAGGTATGACAATTAAAATTTCCTTTGGTATGATGAAACTAACTCAGAAATGGAAGAAATATTTGCATAGATGATAGACTCAAAGTCCTGAAGATATATACTAGATATGGTGGACACTTATCTTCTGCGAATAGTCAATTCAGTTGCAAGTTTTACTGAAACCCTAAGTTTCAAACAAGATCAATACTGGAGACGCGGAGGAAAATAACGTACCGGGAACTGACAATGACCAAAGCTGGACATGGTCACAAAATAGCCACATGACTTTGTGCACGTCACAAGTCTTCTCAGCCCGTGAGGCACATCCTAGTATATTTCACAGATGGAAAATCACCAGGGCAAGCCGAAGGGGATAATGATGGATTTTGGCACATGAACATTGGTCCATTTCATCTAATTCAATCAGAAGGAATCAATATTAATAAAAGGGTTTCTCATTCAAAAAGAAAATCCTAATTCTGAAGTGAAGTTGTTCAAATAATCAAAGAGATGTCTACTACGAAAAAAAACATTCAAATGTTCAAACGAGATTGTGAGCAAGACTAATCGTCAGAGTCATCCGATTCGTCATCATCCTCTGAAGAATCCTCTTCAGACTCTTTCTCAGAATCACTGTCCGAACTAGAGAATTCTTCTTCGACAAGATCGCCATGTATTGCATCCCAGTAGTCTTCTTCTTCACGTTCAGCATGGAGATCAACCTTAACCTATCGCTCAATCTCCCTGTGCGGTGGATATGGCCTACTTTTACGTTCCATCGGCTCCCATACAGGTTCCTCTTCTTCAGCATCTGATTCTGACGCTACACCATCAGGACGGGATTGGAGTCTCTCCTCAGCTTCTAGTGTTTTTCGTTTAATTTTACGTCTCTTCTCTCGATACTCAGCAATTATCTCCTCCCTGGCTTTCCTCTTCAAGAGCTCATCACGAGCATATTTTAGCTTGTCGAGGGGCATGCTATTTATCACCTTCTTAGCATGATCTTTATTGGCACACACTTTGGCCGCAGAGGTCGTGGAATCCTCCTCAGAAGATCTAGAAGAATAATCACTGCTGGAAGACACCATTGTCTGGAACCAGAGACACAGAATCATGGATATTCCAATGTCAATTTCACAACGAAATGGTAATTCTTAACTCTTACTTTTTTTACGATTCCACTAACAGTAGTGATTATAATGCAAGAGTTAATACTTCAAAACTTCCTCGTTTCTTCGAATCTACAAAAGACGAGCAAAACTCATATTTTCATAAAATCGTGAACACTTCCACCATGCGAACATTAACCATCGAATTATGAAAACTAAACAATATTTCATCATAAGTAATTATTTAATTTTAAATATTACTCAACGTCAGGCTTTGATTTTAAAAATATATATATTTATATATATAAAAAAAAAACTTTTCCTTCGTACAATCGTCTGTCTTCGAAACGAGGGTTTATTTCGATTTTGTGAAAATTCACACCTTTCAAGATAAAGTTTTGGTTTTCATAAAATCTCATAAACAAAATTTTATCACTAGACACAGGTCTATGTATAAAAAATCTCTCATAAGTCAGGGATTATTACTAGTTTCTTAAACTAACGATCGAACAAACATACGTTTTTCAAACAAGAGTTTTCCACAAAACTCACACTTATATATGCACATGTAAATATAACTTTAACATGAACAACTCATGAAACAACAAACAAAAAAATAAAAAAATAAATCCACGTACCTGGTCGGCGGCGTTGAGCTCCGGCGAAAAAGCTTCTTCCTGCTGCTGACGTGAAGGAGATGAAGAGATGGAGGTGGTGGTCGTCGTGGAAGAGAAATAAAAAAAAAGAGAGGTATTTATTCCTTTTTATATCAAATTTTATTTCCGAAACCTAATTCCACAAGGATTTCCTTCTTGGGCCCGGACCCGTGAATCCTAAGTCGACCAAGGTTCCATCACCAAATCAGCGGTGCTACACCACTTTACGCTCGTTGGACGATGCTCTATCATGCCACTGGGATTTTCTTCCAAGCCATGGTTCGCTTGTGCAATCAAAAATGCAGTAACATCTTATCTTACGACTAAGTTCAATTACTTATTTCTTCTATAACTAGAAAATCACCATCCAGTGCTCTGAGGAACATGATTGTCCCTAAGTAAGCAGGGGACTTAATGTAGATGGTGGGTTTTCGATAAAGGATAAAATCGTAAAACCATAATTGTACATACTCTTGATCCAGCAATCAGATGAGTATTGAGGCTCATGCCTCTCATCGAAGCATGAAAGCTCATGCCGCAAGAACCTCTGACTGAGAATACTGTCTCTCAGAGCATATATAGATGTGCAGTCTCTCAACTGAGGCAACGACATATCTCATGAATACTGAGCAATTTCAGTAATTATTTCTATATGGAATCGAAAGATTGGACGGCTCCTAGACAGCTTGCCTGCTAGTATAGAGCAACAACGTCTTCAGGATGTAACAATGTTTTCCCTGACTATATAAAAGAAATATGACGCTTCAACAAGCTCATATTACTCGACTCTCAGATAATTAATGCTCCTAGACAGCACGCCTGCTAGTATAGAGCCATCAATTAATTATCTCTAATCCTTAAATTCATTAACTGAATATTCAGAAATATTTTGCGTTCTTCATTATATTTCATTACTTCAATTCGTGGATTCCATGGGTTAGTGATAAATATTCAACGTACGGGCATATGAGCCGCTATTGAATAAGCCCCGACCAAAATGGTGCAAGTGTATTCAACAATGATGCACTAACGAGTACCTGAATGCACGAACGAGCATTCCAAAATACGAAGGAACGATGAACCTATGCAAAATAGGAAGAAAAATAATAATAATAAAATATTAGCTAAGGCGCTAGGGGACTGGGCCCACCGGCCGGCCAGTCACGCCGTGGCCAATCCCACGCCTAATTCTTTATTTTATCATGTTTTATTATTTTTCCTTGATCTCATGAAAATCTCTTCATTTGAACAAATATCCTTCATTTTAAGGAAACTCCCCAGTTTCATGGTGTTTCCTCCGTATCAAGGAAATAATAAAAATTAGGAAAGGTGTCGCGGGACCGAGCTCACTAGCCGGCCGGTCATGTCCTAGTTGTGGCCAGTCCCACACCTTTCATTCCTTATTATTTTATTATTATTTCCTTCATCCCATGAAATTCCTTGGTTTCATGATATTTCCTTCACATCAAAGAAAATATATAAAATTAGGGAAGACTCGCGGAACTGGGCCCTAGCCGGCCGACCATGCCCTAGTCATGGACGGTCCCACATGCCCGTTATTTTATTATTAATTATTAATTATTATTGTTTCCTTCATCTCATGGAAACTCTTTCACTTTAAGGAAAACTCCTTTATTTCAACAAACTCCTTGATTTCATGGTATTTCCCTAAAATCATGAAAAAAATATAAAATTAGGAAAAAGTGCCATGGGACCGGGCTTATTGGATGGCCGTCTATGCCTTGGCCATAGCCGGTCCCAACTTCATGATTCCTTATTTTATTATTATTATTTCCTTCATATTGTGAAGTTTCCTCAGTTTGAGCAAAAACCTTGATTTCTTCATATTTTCTCAAAATATTGCTCAAACGCACATCGGAAAATATCAAAATTCTCAACACTTTGGTGACATGAGTATATTACCTTGACCGACCAGGGTTAGCTCTTTGGCTTGCAAGAGGCCGGTCCCACATTTTTTCATCATTTGACCTAATTTGTTCACATTAGGTTCAAACTCTCCCAAACAATTTGGAATTTCATAAAACGATCGTCAGTCGGTCCCATGACCAACCAGGCCCGGTTTTATGACCTCTTGGTCGGTCCTTCATCTCTTCATAATTAATTAGGTTTTATCACCTAAGGTTCAGACGAACATTATTTTAATGAATGATTAAACTAGCATTTAATCATCTTTTCACCAACTGGTCTTCAAGAGACTTTGGTATTTTGCTCACTCGAGCATCTGGGCGTTACATGGTCGACTCATCATCCCATGTAGCCGGTCCCTCCTTCACACTGTGGTTGATTTTCAATAAATCATCAATTAATCAGCAATTGATCAAAAGTTAGGGTTTCGAACCCAAAGCTCTGCAAAACATAATTCTGAGCAAATTCAAACACTAATAATTTTACGTTGATCCCGTGATCAACATTTTAATTATCATACTTGGTTCAGTTTCCAGTATTTTAAATTAATATTTTATTTGGTCCTGTTACCAATAATTCATCAAACGAGCAACATTCGCTCAAATGAGCAATATTTGCTCAGGCTAAGGAATATTGGTTCAACTATCAATATTTAACAATTCATCAAGTGAACAATATTTTTTCACCTTAACTATCAACATTATTCGACAATTATACCTTTGTCTCAACAAACACGTTCAATTCATGAGTCCCAGAACATTTGCTCAACTCAGCAATACAAAGACTCATCGTTTCATCAAGTCAACAACTGACTAACTAAAATCACGAGACATCGATCGTGTCACATGGGGGATATCAGCCAGGGTTTTGGTATGGCGGTCTACAACACATTTTCATACACGATGAGAATGTGAGCAAGTCGGGCAAGCAGTTAGAGGAGATAGCAAAGTAGTGGGTAGAAAATCAACCAAGTCTTCGCACGATGAGCAACTGGTTTTAACACGATTTCCACTTCCCCACTCTTTGACTCCAGCAACTGTCGCACTTCATGGGATCAATGTGTTTACAATTCTTGCAATATAAATAAGTGTCTGGATCATAATTGAAAAACAGGACACTCTTTCGTCGAACAGACAACAAGAGAACACGAACTCATTGTCTGAACAATTACTCTCAACAGAGCAAATTCAATCAATCAGAACTTATCTTATTTCTTCACGCAGAATACACAACACACCCACAATTTCGATCACCATTGATCTCACACATTTCTCAGCTTCCCTCCTACAGATCGACCCATCCTATCTTGTGACTGAATTGACTCTGGAACGACCATTGTCTTGGTTTAGGCCGGAGTCCTACAGATTTAACTTTCGAATTCAAAGCACTCCCTTTTTGCAGTGCATCTATGTGAGGTTAGACAGTTCGCTCGGTTCAAGGAGTTTCCTCCGCACGGTCGTCTCCTCAATCCTTTGTAGATGGTGGATTTTCGACAAAGGCTAAAATCGTAAACCCATAATTATACGAACTTCTGATACAGCAATCAGGCGCGAGTATCGAGACACGAGTCTCTCATCGAATCTCTGACTGAGAATATTGTCTCTTAGAGTACATGCAAATATGTAGTCTCTCGGCTAGGAAACTGCATATCTCATGAATACTGAACACTTCAGTAATTACTTCTATATAGAATCACGAGATTGGACGGCTCCTAGACAACTTGCCTGCTAGTATAAAGCAATAACGTCTTCAGGATACAAACAACAGTTTTCCCTGACTATATAAAGGATATGATGCTTCAACTAGCTCATGTCGCTCAGAATAATTAATGCTCCTAGATGATCGTACTAGTATAGAGCCATCAATTAATTATTCCTAAATTCTTGGATTCATCCACTGAATTTTTGAAAATATTCAAATATTTTCGTAATATTTCGTTACCTCAATCTATGGTTATTCCCAGCAGAATTACATGGGTTAGTAATAAATATTCAACATATGGACGTCTGAGTTACTTTCGAGTAAGCCCCGACTCAAAAGGTGCAAGTGTACTCGACGATGATGCACTAACAATCACCTGAACACACGAACGAGTATTTCAAAATACGAAAAATTGATGAACCTATGCAAAATAGGAAAGAAAATAATAAATAATAAAATATTGGCCAAGGTGCTAGGGTATTGGGCCCACTAGCCGACCGGCCATGCCGTGGCCAGTCCCATGCCAACTTTATATTTTATCATATTTTTGTTATTTTCCTTGATCTTATGAAAATCCTTTCATTTGAACAAATATCCTTCGTTTTGAGGAAACTCCTCAGTTTCATGGTGTTTCCTTCGCACCAAGTAAATAATATAAAATTGGGAAAAATGTCGTAGAGCCGTGTATATTGGCCAACCGGCCATGCCTTGATCCCGGCCGGCCCCACACCTCATGGTTCCTTATTATTTTATTAATATTTTCCTAATCTCATGAAAACTCCTTAATATCATGGTATTTTCATAAAACCATGAAAAATATAATATAAAATTAGGGAAACTCGTGGGACTGGGCCCCAGACGGCCGTCCATGCCCTAGCCGGTCCCACACGTCCCTTTATTTTATTATTATTATTTTAAGTTTTCTTGATCCCATGAAATTCCTTGATTTCATGGTATTTCTCTCAAATTATGAAAATTCTTTCAAATCATGGAAATAATACAGAAAAATTACATAAAATTAGGGAACGCACGGGACCGGGCCCCAGCCGGCCGACCATGCTCAAAGCCAATCCCACACGCCCTTATTTTATTATTTTAATATTATTTGTTTCCTTAATCCCATGGAAACTCCTTTACTTCAAGGAAACTCCTTAATTTCAACAAACTCCTTGATTTCATGATATTTTCACAAAATCATGAAAAATAATATAAAATTAGGAAAAAGCACCATGGGACCTTGGTCACTGGCCGGCCGACCATGCCTTGGCCTCAGCGGTCCCACGCCTCATCATTCCTTCATTTTATAATTATTTTCCTTCATTTCATGAAGTTTCCTCAGTTTCAGCAAAACCCTGATTTTGTCATATTTTCTCAAATGGTTGCTCAAACGCACGCCAGAAAATATCAAAATTCTCAGAAATGAGACACAAACGTTTTAACGACGTGAGCATGTTACCTTGACCGACTAAGGTTGGCTCTTTGGCTCGCAAGGAGCCGGTCCCACGTATTTTCATGATTTGACCTAATTGCACGTATTAGGTCCAAAACTCCTCCAAATAATTTTGGAATTTTCATAGAGTGATCGTCATTCGATCCCGTGACCATCCCGGGCCGGTTTCATGACCCCTTGGTCGGTCCCTCACCTCTTCATAATTAATTAGTTTTTATCACCTAAGGCTCAGACGAGCATTTTTCTAATAAATGATTAAACCATCATTTAATCATTCTTTCATCAACAAATCACCAACTCTTCAAGAGACCTTAGTATTTGCTCACTCGAGCATATGGGCGCTACATGGCCGATACATGATCCCATGTAGCCAATCCATCCTTCATTCCATGGTTAATTTTCAAATAACCATCATCATCAATTGATCGAATTAGGGTTTCTGAGTCCAAGGATTATAATTCCAGATTCAAACACCAATAACTTTACGACGATCTCATGATCAATATTTTTTAATTAATTATGCTCGGTTCAATTACCAGTATTTTAAATTAATACTTTATCTTGGTCACGCTACCAATAATTCATCAAATGAACAACATTTGCTCAGATGAGCAATATTTTCTCAAACCAAGGAATATTGGTTCAACTATCAATATTCAACAATTCATCGAATGAGCAATACTTGCTCACCTTAACTATCAACGTTTATTTAAGAATCAAACCTCTGTCTCAATAGGCACGTTCAATTCATGACTCTCAGGACATTTTACAAGATCATGTTCAACTCAGCAAATACATGGACTCATCGTCCCATAAAGTCATGAAGTCTACAACTGATTAATTAACCACGATACGTCAATCATGTCACATGGGGGATATTAACTAGAGTTTTGGTCTGGCGGTCTACGGAACGTGTGTTCATACACACGATGGAATGTGAGCAAGTCGTGCAATCAGTTGAAGGAGTTAACAAAGAAGTGGATGGAAAATCGACCAAGTCTCCGCACGATGAGCAACTGGTTTCAAACACGATTTTCATTTCCCCACTCTTTGATTCCATCAACTGTCACACTTCATGGGATCATGGTGTCTACAATTCTAGCAATATAAATAAGTTTCTGAATCATGATTGAATATACAAGAATCTCACGTCAAACAGAAAACACGAGATTAACAACTCAACATCTGAGTAATCACTCTCAACAGAGATTCAATCATTTCAGAACTTATCTTATTCAGAATACATAACGCACCTACAATCTTTGATTACCATTGATTCCACACATTTCTCATCTTCCCTCCTACAAATCGAACCATCCTCTCTTGTGACCGAATTTACTCTGGAACGGCCACTGTATTGGTTTAGGCCGGAGTACTACAGATTGATCTCTCGAATTCAAAGCACTCCCTTCTTGTAGTACATCTTTGTGAGGTTGAACATTTCGCTCGGTTCAAGGAGTCTCCTCCGTACGGTCGTCTCCTTAATTCCGTAAAAACCAACAAATCATTTTGACCCATCTACAGATTGGCGACCATAGTTGGAGATTATCTCTCAGTTTCAATCTCAATTCTCACAAAGATGGTCGGTCTTAGGTATTCATCAGAAACTCCAGATCCTAACCAGAGTATTTCAAATGGCGACACTCCTCATTCTCGATCGAACGACTCTAGTAATATTTGTCACTCTTACTTTACTACTCCTTTTCCCTCTATTGATGCGTCCGACGGACAAATCCCATCATTAGCTGAATTGGCACGGAGGCAAGAAATGCTGACTAGGAGCATCAATCGATTGAAGGAGGCAATCGATGAACTATTCAACTGTATGGTAGAGTTGACAAGACTTTTGGGAGCAGAAGTGGTAGATCATCCTGGATCTACTGCCATCAATACCCCTCAAACCAACAGTTTCACTACTTACGAGAAGCCGTTGGAATAGGAAGTTACGCATCTGATCGAGAGTTTATATGAGCTTCTACACTTCTCCAGAGATCAGTGTACGAGCACATTTGCTGCACTCAACCAAATATCATCCAACGTGCAAGTAACTCCACCGTCTCCAGTCATTGAGGTATCCATGGTATCTGAATATTCAATCGACAACATCAAGTTTAGGGAAGAAGACCGCATGGCATATGAAGGACATAACCGAGCTCTGTACGTAACCGGTCTTATCAAAGACTCTGAATTCAAGAGAGCTCTCGTTGACACATGCGCTTCTACAAATATCGTCAGTATGAAGACTCTCATGGCGGCCAAGTTCCCACAGAATAAGATTGTTCACCATCCTATCTTGATGACAGGTTTTGAGTGAAGTCATATTCATACATACGGGTACACATACATAGACTTGAAGGTGGGGCCCATTCAATCAAAGACCAAGTTTCACGTGATCGAACATGAGCCTGACTATCACATGATACTCGGACGACCATAGCTCCATGACAATAAAGGGGTCCCTTCAACATACCATCAATGCATGAAGGCTCTGCTCAATAACAAAATCGTTCGTATTACGGCTTCAGCATCTCCTTACTCCCCAGTCTATGACGCCCTCGAGTCTCACTAGGACATCCCTGAACCTCCGAACAAGATTCACAGCACTCCACTCCCAAGCTGGAAGTCCATTGAAAAAGAAGTCACGGATAAACCATCATCCTCAGGCGTTAAGTCGATTAAGTCGTCTGCTACGCCGATTAAGCACCGCAAAGGTCAAGTCTCAACTCCTGGATCTAACTTCATAACCAGTCATGATGCGGAGGGGAGAACCATTTACCTCAGATGCAAAGATTAGCAATTAACAGGTGAGAACGATGAAAAGTATCCCCACCCCGAAGAACCATGTCAAAGTGAATCATCACTCGAAGAAGAGGTTCAAGACGCTCCATGAAAACTGCAAGACGGTACTGACTCCACTACTGACGACCTCGAAACAATCGACATCAGAACAGAGGATGATCCAAGGCAAATCCTAATTAGCTCAGCACTGTCACCAAAGGAGCGAGAAGAACTGATAAACTTATTGAAAGAATATCAAGACGTCTTCGCCTGGACGTACGAAGAAATGCCTGGTCTAGATGACAAATTGGTTACTCATCATCTACACATCACTCCGGGATCCAAAGCTGTCAAACAACCGCCTAGGAAATTTAGACACGAAGTCGAGAAGCAAATCAAAGTCGAGATCTAGAAACTACTAGCAGCGGGATTCATCAAGCCTATTCAACATCCAATGTGGCTAGCAAATGTTGTTCCTTTCAAGAAGAAAAATGGTCAAATCAGATGTTGTGTCGATTTCAGGAACCTGAATAAATGTTGTCCTAAGGATGATTTTCCTCTACCCAACATTGATATGCTCGTCGACGCAACCAGTGGCCACGGTATGTTCTCGTTCATGGATGGTTACAGTGGATACAACCAGATCAAGATGTATGAACACGATTCCAGCAAGACTGCATTCCGTACTCCCATTGGGAATTTCCACTACACTATGATTCCCTTTGGATTAAAGAATGCAGGTGCCACTTATCAACGAGCTATGACTGCCATATTCCACGACATGATGCACAATCAAGTGGAAGACTATGTTGATGATGTGGTGGTGAAATCGAAGACTCGAGAATCTCACCTCGAGGTTTTAAGACAAGTGTTCGAGAGATGCAGAGAATACAAATTAAAGATGAATCCTCTGAAGTGCGCTTTTGGTGTTTCCTCTGGAAAGTTTCTAGGATTCCTGGTCACAGCCAAAGGAATCAAAGTCGATCCAGACAAGATGAAAGCTATCACCACCTGCCTCCTCCACGCACTGTGAAGGAACTACAGAGCTTTATGGGCAAGGTGAATTATATTCGACGCTTCATTCCTGGATTGGCTCAACTCATTACTTCGTTCACCCCTCTACTGAAGAAAGGAGCAAGTTTTACCTGGACGAATGTTCAACAAGAATCCTTCTAGAAAATACAACAGATACTATTGTCTCTTGCTGTCATGAAGTCTCCAGTACAGGGACGACCCCTGATACTTTACACAGCTTCCAGTGATGTTGCTATTGGAGCGTTCCTTGCTCAGGAAGACGACGAAGGCATCGAATGACCGATCTACTACTTCAGCCGCACAATGAGAGATGCTCAAATACGATACCCAAAGGCTGAAAGAGCATGTCTAGCATTGGCGCATGCGATCCAAAAGTTCAGACACTATTTGCTATCTAACAGGGTCATACTCGTCTCCAAAGCTGATCCTATAAAGTTCCTACTATCAAATCCAGCCTTGATAGGAAGACCAGCGAAGTGGTTACTCCAGATGTCAGAATTTGACATAGCTTGCACGCCACCCAAAGCAATCAAAGGCCAGGCAGTTGCAGACTTGCTCGCTGCTTTTCCAGGAGAAGATACGGCAACATAACATGAAGATGTACCCAGTGAGTTCCCAGATATCTTAGTTATCAAAGAAGAAACATGGCTTCTATACTTTGATGGATCCGCCACCCCTAGAAATGACACCGGAGGAGCAGGCATAGTGCTGGTGTCTCCATATGGTGAAGTTTTATCACATTCGTTCAAGTTGGATTTTCATTGCACCAACAATTCAGCAGAATATGAAACTTTCTTATTAGGGTTGTCCCTGGCCAAAGCAGGAGCAACACACCTTGAAATAAGAGGAGATTCAAAATTACTGGTCAATCAAATGAATGGAACATACTCTCTCAAAGAAATCACGCTCGCTCCATTCAGAAACGAAGCTCAGCGGCTATTAACCCATTTTGTCGATGCCACGGCCGTCCATACTGGACGAACTAACAACAGGCATGCCGACTGCCTGGAAACTCTCGCTTCTAAGCTGCAATTCGAAGGGGCAGAGAAAACAATCACCGTACAGAGGCGTACCGTGTCGTACACCTGACTCACTCAAGTCGAAGACATTCCAGCAGATGATTGGCGAGCACCCATCATTCATGAATTGAGCAGCTCGATTTCGGAAGGCAAAGTCAGCCTCAAATAATTAAAGAATTATTTCTTGCTTCACGGGGCGCTGTATTATCGAAACCCTGATAGATCCCTATCACGGTTCCTTGGAAACGACGAAGCAGAAGAACAACTTAAGCGCATACATGAAGAAATCTGCGGGTAAATGCTAGTGGTAACACTTTACAGAAAGCTTCAAAGGGTGGGATACTACTGGCCTTCCATGGAGACTCAGTCAAGAGCCTTACAAGGGTCTTGTCCCAATTTCCAGACACCTCCTCATCACTTGGAGGTTTTGGCAGTCCATCACACTGGGGACTGGAGGGAACCTTACACCAAATACCTCCGGGACAATGAACTACCGTTGGAAAAGAAGCAAGCAGTCAAACTCATTCAGAGAGCTAAGAGATTTGTCTTTCTTGACGGAATCTTATACCGCAAAAGCTTTGGTGGAAACTTACTGAAATGCTTGGCTGAGCATGAAATCCCGAGAATTCTGAAAGAAATGCACGATGGAGAACATCAAGGAAAGAGAAAATTATTTCTTCAAGTTCATGAGAAATATTATTGGCCGACCATGGAAGACGATGCAGCTGCACACGTTCAGAGGTGTCACCAATGCCAAATCCATGGTAATCTCATCCACACTCCTTGTCTCCCATTGAATTCTATGAATAGTCCATGGCCTTTCTATAGCTGGGGACTAGATATCATCGGAAAGATCAATCCAACATCTTCAAAGCAGCATGAATACATCATCACCGCAACTGAGTATTTCACTAAATGGGTCGAAGTTATTCCTCTTCGAAGCACCACCGGAGTCACGATTGCAGCCTTCATCAAAGAGCACATGATATGCAGATTCGGAGTTCCTAAGCACATTTTTACTGATAATGGAACTCCTTTCACCAGCAAGCACGTGACTGAACTCCTTGAGGAATACGGCATCAAACAAGTCTTCTCCACACCGTATTATCCCCATGGAAACAGACAAGCAGAGAGCACCAACAAAACTTTGATCTGAATTCTCAGTCGGACAATTCATGACAATCCTCGAACGTGGCATGAACACTTGCCTATGGCTCTATGGGCTTATCGAACCGCGCCAAGGAGCTCAATCGGGACTTCACCATATTCCCTTGTCTACGGAGCCGACGCCATACTTCCAGCATAGATCAAAATCCCTTCAGCAAGGATTGCAACATCCAGCGGAGTACAATGGGATGAAGTCGAAGTATCCAAATCAAGAATCGCTGAGCTAGATATGCTCGAGTCAAGGAGGACTAAGGTGCAAAAATACGTAGAAGCCTACAAACAAAGGATCTCCAGAGCCTACAACAAAATGGTAAGACCTCGAACATTTCCTCCTTGGTTCATTAAACGTTTCATAAATGAGCCAAATTCCTTCATATCATGATCAATTATTCCACCTAACCAGAAGCTTAAACTTATTCAAAAAAAAACAACAATTATAAATGCTCACTCAGAGCAAACCGTCCAACAATGGGTAATCTCTGTAAGTAACCCTGTCAAGTTTCTTCTGAAAACTCTTGGTTTTCGTCTTTAACTCCGTTACCGCCTTCTCAACCCTGGCCAACTCCAAAGCAAGCATATTCTCCTCCTACAGTAAAGCAGTGGTCAGAGAAATCGCATCAGCAGCCTCCGCCGCCTTATGAATCTTGATTATCTCGAGCCGACGACGAAGCCATCCTACATTGAACCGCAAAGTCTCGCAGTTCGAAATCATCTCATCCCACCTGTGAAATTTCTGATTCTTGACATATCCCAGTCACATCTGGTCCATCTCCTCAATGATCGGTAGCAACCCTGCAACTGTAGTCAGGAAGGTTGGTAGAAAACCTTTCCACACTTCGGTCATAGCAATATGCCCGTATATTTTCCATATTTTGGTGTAAAGGGGCGTATGACACTTGGGAATGACGAATCCACCGACTACTTCATTGTCCGGGGAAGTATTGATCAAAGGAGCTTCAAACAAGAGTCCAGTTGTTGGATATTCACGAGCATGAACTCTATCTTCAACCTCCACGGATTCTGCAGAGTCTTCACCAACTCGGTTACTGCTGTCTTCAACCTCAACCACGGTCACGGACTTTCCACTCCTTGTCCTTCTAGTATCGACGACGACACGAACATTCGCCTGTGACGAAATGAGGAAGTGTTTAATTTTATCAACATTGAACGTGATAAAGCCTCGAAAGCTATAAGATTACTTACAGATGATCCAGCCTCAGCATGAGCCGACCTGTACCGCGCAGGAGCTCTAACGATCCGCTTGGGCCTCGAATTATGAGAAGAATGATCCTTCTGGTTATCCTGCAATAAATGCAACAAATGCAACAAATTGTTTTCTTATGATCAATAACCTCGATCAAACAGAGACGAAAAAGATGTGCAACTTACTGAGATGGACTCTTCTACTTCATGCTTTGACTGGAGTTCATTTCGAGAAGAAGTACTATCGATGGACATACTGATGGAAGGAATGACAATCAAAGTTTCTTCTGCGATGAAACTAACTCAGAAATAGAAAAAATATCTGCACAAGTATTAAACCCTAAATCTTGAAGATATATACAAAATACAGCGGGCTCTTATCTTCTGCAGATAGTCAATTCAGTGGCGAGTTTTACTGAAACCCTAAGTCTCGAACAAGGTCAATACCGGAGATGCGGAGTAAAATAATACACTGGGGACTGACCAAAGCTGAGCATGGTCAGAAAGTCACACGGACCATGTGTGTTACATGTCATCTGTGATGTGCCTTAGAGCAAGCAAAGGGAAATTCACGATGGGATCGGCGTATTTTCAATCAAGAAGAGCCAACATTAATAAAGAATATCTCGTTTGAAAGGAAAATTATTAATACAAAGTACTCCAAATTAGATGTTTACTACGAAGGCTAAAGAACATTCAAATGTTTAAAAAAGAAAAGAGGATGGAAGTCAAGCTACTCGTCAGACTCATCCGAATTATCGTATTCGTCATCACTGTCATTCTCGTCATCCGAGTTATCAGATTTGTCATCACTGTCTTCCTCTTCGTCGTTATCAGCATCGTCGATAAAGTCTGGATGGTTTCTTCTTCAGAAGCATCAACATCAGAGTCAGAGGGTACCCCATCAAGAAATTGACGTCTTTCCTCAGCCGCTTGTGTTCGACGCCGAATTCGATCCTTTCTGTGCTGACGATTCTCTGTTTCATTATCTTCAGTCTTTTTCTTCATAAGTTCATCATAAGTGACTCCCCGATCATTCAAGTGTATGTTAGGATTTGCTCCCTTATCATGAGTTATCTTAGATTTCGATTTAGCTACAGAGGCTTTGGAATCCTCGTCAGAGGAGCTGGAGGAAGAAGAGGAATACTATAATCGTAATCGTTGTTGTTGGGAGTTGACATTTTCTGGAACCAGGAGCACAAAATTACCAACATGCAAGTAAATCCATCTACAAAATGGTAATTCTTAACTCTTACATTTTTTACGATTCCACTAACAGTAGTGATAGTAATGCAAGAGTTAACACCTCAAAAATCGTTCGTCTCTGCGAAACCTACAAAAACGAACGAAACTCGGATTTTCATAAAATCATGAACATTTCTACTGTGTGAACATTCACCATGGAATTATGAAAACTAAAACATTATTTCATCATAAATAATTGTTTACTTTGAATATTACTCAAAATCAAACCTGGTTTTGAAAATATATGTTTACAAAATCATGAAAGATAACTCGCGTTTTTATTTTTGTGAGTGGTAACTCACGCAAAAAAAAAATTCCGTGAGCATGTCACGGTTTTATGTACAAAATATTTTTCGTGGACATCACAATTTTATATATAAAAAAAAAATTCCTTCGTGTCGTCATTCGTCTTTAAAACGAAGGTTTATTTCAATTTTGTGAAAGCTCACACCTTATAAGATAAAGTTTTGATTTCCATGAAAGCTCATACACAAAATTTTATCACTGGACACAAGTTTATATATATATTTAAAAAAAAAATCCTTTGTGTCGTCATTCGTCTTTAAAACGAAGGTTTATTTCAATTTTGTGAAAGCTCACACCTTATAAGATAAAGTTTTGATTTCCATGAAAGATCATACACAAAATTTTATCACTGGACACAAGTCTATATATGTATAAAAAAAAATCTCTCCTAAATCAGGGATTTTTATTAGCTTCTCAAACTAACGATCAAACGAACATACGTTTTCAAAGAAAAAAGGGTTTTCAACAAAAATCACACTCATATATATGCACATGCATATATAACCCAAACATGATCACTTCATGGAACTCTTATGAACTTCAAAAAAAAATATCCGTAACTAGTCGGCGCCGGCCGGAAATTGACCGGACGGTGGCGGCGACGGTCGGCGGCGCTGGAAACTCCGGCGTAAATTTTTGTCCTCCCTGGCGTAAAGGTGATGAAGGCGTGATGAAGGTGGTGGTCGGTTTAGGTGAAATGAAAAAAAAAGGATTAATTCCATTTTATATCAAATTTTATTTCTAAAACCTAATTTCACAAAGATTTCCTTATCGGGACCAATCCCGCGAATCCTAAACGACCAAGGTCCCGTCGTCCAAATAAGCGGTTCAACACCAATTTATGCTCATTAGACGATGCTCTATCATGCCACTGGGGTATTCATTCAAGTCGTGGTTTGCTCGTACTATCAGAAATCCGGTAACGTCTTAACTTACGATTAAGTTCAATTACTTATATTGTTATAACCGAAAAATCACCATTTAATGCTGACAGAGGAACACGATTGTTCCTTACTAAGCAGGGGACTTAATGTAGATGGTGGATTTTCGACAAAGGCTAAAATCGTAAACCCATAATTATACGAACTTCTGATCCAGCAATCAGACGCGAGTATCGAGACACGAGTCTCTCATCGAATCTCTGACTGAGAATACTGTCTCTTAGAGTACATGCAGATATTTAGTCTCTCGGCTAGGCAATGGCATATCTCATGAATACTGAACACTTCAGTAATTACTTCTATATAGAATCACGAGATTGGACGGCTCCTAGACAGCTTGCCTGCTAGTATAGAGCAATAACGTCTTCAGAATACAAACAACAATTTTCCCTGACTATATAAAGGATATGATGCTTCAACTTGCTCATGCAGCTCAGAATAATTAATGCTCCTAGACAATCGTACTAGTATAAAGTCATCAATTAATTATTCCTAAATTCTTGGATCCATCCACTGAATTTTTGAAAATATTCAAATATTTTCATAATATTTCGTTACCTCAATCTATGGTTCTTCCCGGCAGAATTTCATGGGTTAATAATAAATATTCAACATATGGGCGTCTGAGTTACCTTCGAGTAAGCCCCGACTCAAAAGGTGCAAGTGTACTCGACGATGATGCACTAACAATCACCTGAACGCACGAACGAGTATTTCAAAATACGACGAAACGATGAACCTATGCAAAATAGGAAATAAAATAATAAATAATAAAATATTGACCAAGGTGCTGGGGGACTGTGCCCACTGGCCGGCCGGCCGTGCCGTGGCCAGTCCTATGCCAGTTTTATATTTTATCATATTTTTGTTATTTTCCTTGATCTTATGAAAAGCCTTTCATTTGAACAAATATCCTTCGTTTTGAGGAAACTCCTCAGTTTCATGGTGTTTCCTTCGCACTAAGGAAATAATATAAAATTGGGAAAAATGTCGTGGGGCCGTGTTTATTGGCCAACCGGCCATGCCTTGATCCCGGCCGGCCCCACACCTCATGGTTCCTTATTATTTTATTAATATTTTTCTAATCTCATGAAAACTCCTTGATCTCATGGTATTTTCATAAAATAATTAATAGGAGGAAAGCCACTTTTACTTGGGGGAAAGCTGAATCTGGGGTGGATTTTAAAAAAAAATCCTTTGTTGGCAAAACTCTTTTTTACCAAGCTAGGTTAATTGATAAGAAAAAACAAAGCCAAAAACAAGGTTACAACACAAGCAATTCCACGTCTCAAGTCTCAACAGTCAAAGAATGAGTCCGAAAATAATTAAAAAAACAACAAAGTCTGCAATTGCAAGAACAACATTTTCCATTAGACTGCATTTAAACTGCCTTTGCAAGTAGCCAATACAAATCACGCTTCATGTATATACATTTCTAACGGTTCCACCATTTTTCTTTTTCTGTTTTGTCATAGATTAATGTTAATATATCATGCAAATAATTCATTTTACAAAGAACAATAAAAATGGTTACATTCTATAAGTCATGATACAAATGTTTCGAATGGAAAAGAGGTAATCACGAACTTTAATTTTTGGGTTCTACAAATTATATTAGAAGTTAAAATTAAAAAGCAAAGTAAAAGAGTTCAATGATGGTTGTAATTGTTTTAGTTTTTTATAAATCCACCACAGATTCAGCTTTCCCCCTAGTAAAAGAGGCTTTCCCTTTATTAATTATCTTTTCATAAAACCATGAAAAATATAATATAAAATTAGGTAAACTCGTGGGACCGGGCCCCAGCCGGCCGGCCATATCCTAGCCGGTCCCACACGTCCCTTTATTTTATTATTATTATTTTAAGTTTCCTTGATCCCATGAAATTCTTTGATTTCATGGTATTTCTCTCAAATTATGAAAATTCTTTCAAATCATGGAAATAATACACAAAAATTACATAAAATTAGGGAAACGCACGGGACCGGGCCCCAGCCGGACGACCATGCTCAAAGCCGGTCCCACACGCCCTTATTTTATTATTTTAATATTATTTGTTTCCTTGATCCCATGGAAACTACTTCACTTCAAGGAAACTCCTTAATTTCAACAAACTCCTTGATTTCATGATATTTTCATAAAATCATGAAAAATAATATAAAATTAGGAAAAGGCACCATGAGACCATGGTCACTGGCCGGCCGACCATACCCTGGCCTCAGCGGTCCCACGCCTCATAATTCCTTCATTTTATAATTATTTTCCTTCATTTCATGAAGTTTCCTCAATTTCAGCAAAATCCTGATTTTGTCATATTTTCTCAAATGGTTGCTCAAACGCACGCCAGAAAATATCAAAATTCTCAGGACTGAGACACAAACGTTTTGACGACATGAGCATGTTACCTTTACCGACCAAGGTTGGTTCTTTGGCTCGCAAGGAGCCGGTCCCACGTATTTTCATGATTTGACCTAATTGCACGTATTAGGTCCAAAACTCCTCCAAATAATTTTGGAATTTTCATAGAGTGATCGTCATTCGATCCCGTGACGATCCAGGGCCAGTTTCATGACCCCTTGGTCGGTCCCTCACCTCTTCATAATTAATTAGGTTTTATCACCTAAAGCTCAGACGAGCATTTTTCTAATAAATGATTAAACCAGCATTTAATCATTCTTTCATCAACAAATCACCAACTCTTCAAGAGACCTTGGTATTTTCTCACTCGAGCATATGAGCACAAAATGGCCGATACATGATCCCATGTAGCCGCTCCCTCCTTCATTCCATGGTTAATTTTCAAATAAACCATCAATTGGTCATCAATTGATCGAATTAGGGTTTCTGAGTCCAAGGATCATAATTCCAGATTCAAACACCAATAACTTTACGACGATCTCATGATCAGTATTTTTATTAATTATGCTCGGTTCAATTACCAGTATTTTAAATTAATATTTTATCTTGGTCAAGCTACCAATAATTCATCAAATGAGCAACATTTGCTCAGATGAGCAATATTTGCTCAAACCAAGGAATATTGGTTCAACTATCAATATTCAACAATTCATCGAATGAGCAATACTTGCTCACCTTAACTATCAACGTTTACTTAAGAATCATACCTCTGTTTCAACAGGCACGTTCAATTCATGAGTTTCAGGACATTTTGCAAGATCATGTTCAACTCAGCAAATACATGGACGCATCGTCCCATAAAGTCATGATGTCAACAACTGACTAATTAACCACGAGACGTCAATCGTGTCACATGGGGGATATTAACTAGGGTTTTTGTATGGCGGTCTACGACACGTGTGTTCATACACATGATGGAATGTGATCAAGTCGTGCAATCAGTTGAAGGAGTTAACAAAGTAGTGGATGGAAAATCGACCAAGTCTCCGCACGATGAGCAACTAGTTTCAAACACGATTTCCATTTACCCACTCTTTGATTCCATTAACTGTCACACTTCATGGGATTATGGTTTTTACAATTCCAGCAATATAAATAAGTCTCTAAATCATGATTGAATATACAAGAATCTCACGTCAAACAGACAACACGAGATTAACAACTCAACATCTGAGTAATCACTTTCAACAGAAATTCAATCTTTCATAACTTATCTTATTCAGAATACATAACACACCTACAACCTTTGATTACGATTGATTCCAGACATTTCTCAGCTTCCCTCCTACAGATCGACCCATCCTCTCTTGTGATCGAATTTACTCTGGAACGGCCATTGTCTTGGTTTAGGCCGGAGTACTACAGATTGATCTCTCGAATTCAAAGCACTCCCTTCCTGCAGTGCATCTGTGTGAGGTTGAACATTTCGCTCGGTTCAAGGAGTCTCCTCCGTACGGTCGTCTCCTTAATTCCGTAAAAACCAGCAAATCGTTTTGCCTCATCTACATCCTTAAAAACCAGCAACTCGTTTTGCCCCATCTACAAAGTCATAAAACAGCCACACCTTCATAATTCAACATTCTGATCTCAAACACCTTCTTCGCTTACCTCTCTAAGATCAACCCTTCTACTTCACTTCGTAATCGAATCTGGAACGGCCATTTCTTGGTTTAGGCCAGAGTCCTACAGATTGATCTCTCGAATCTAAAAGTACTCATGTGCAGTACATTTATTTAGTGTTTGAATTCGTTTCTCACCAACACACTCAAATTTACCAAAAACAGCAAAATCAGTTTTTACCCTCAAACAACTAGCGACCACAGTGGGAGATTAATCTCTCGGGTGTGAAGTCAATCTCTCAATTTTCAGTTCAATTTTCCTAATTTCAAAATGGTGGATCTTAGGTCTGGATCAACAACTAATCCCGATAGTACTGGCGCTGACAACACCCCTGGCGTCGATGTTCTTGTCAGTGGCACCAACGTACAACCTACCAACACGATCAACACATCTCGTGGCACTACATCCTCTACCACCAACACCAGCGGTGTAGGAAATGTTCCAAGCGTAACGCCTCCTATCACCAGAGCCAGAGCCGCTGCCGCTCTTCTCTATGTTTCTTCAAGCATGACACCCCCAACCATCACCAGAGCTGCTGGAACTCCCCCATCAGGACGAGAGATCGGAGGAGCTAGAGGAAGCCAACCCCCTATTACCATTGTTTATTTGATGGAAAGACAAGAAGTTCTCGCTAAAGCTCAGACAAATATGGATACAACTTAGAAGGAAGTACTTACTTTCTTCAAGACACTAACGGAGCGATTACCACATGAGTCACGCCAACACCAGATGGAGCCAACAAGGAACACTTTTAACACTGCTGGCGCAAGCACTTCAGCAGGGCGCGCCTTCATAGATGAAGAGGTTTACGTTGCTCCTGAACACCCCACAAAAAGGAATCAACAATCCAATTTCATCACACGTGAGGACCTGGAACGACTTCTCCAGAATCAAAGAAAAGAATACCCGGTGGACATGCACCAGCACCAACCTCCGTATCCTCCTGATGTGCAAAGAGTTCCTCTCCCGAGAGGATACTCCTCTCCTCATTTTTACCTCTATGATGGTACTGTTAACGCTCGTGAACACATCTATCGTTTTCTGGAATCCTTAGGAGAACATGAATACAATCATGTCCTCCGCCTGAAAGAATTTTCGAAGTCGCTTACTGCAAGAGCGTATACCTGGTATAACAACATCGCACCAAACAACATATCCAACTGGTGTGAGATGGTCACCGCTTTCTACAAGAAGTATTTCTTCGTGTCTGAGCAAATCACTTTCTCAGACTTAGGAAAAATGTTTCAACGAAACAACGAGCATCCGAACGTTTATGTCAAGAGATTTAGAATTCAAGCATTGGATTGTCACGACCCAAATGTGACCGAACAACAGTTGGTAGAGTCATGCATTAACGGTATGGTTCCCATCTATCGTGCTTTACTGGAAAACCTGCGTTTCCAGACGTTCTCTGAACTCCATAAAGCTGCTAAGCGGTCGGCTACAACCGCACCAGCGCTGTTAGAAAAAACCAGACCGGCCAGGGGTGAAGATGCACGCGAAACTCGAGGAAACGGGCGCCTCATCAACAAGAAATATAACATTGCCCCCTCTGTAAGTGTAGTAGGTGAAGGAGGGAAAAGGAAAGATCCATCAGCGGAACAACAACCCAAGCGTGCAACACCAGCGCAGACAACTCCATCCCGGAAGGCCGCGGCTAAGACCCTGTGCAACAACAAGAAACTGGGGATGCTGCTCCAAACTTCCCATTCCCGATTGAGGAAGTAATCAAGATCCTGGAAGCATGGATTCAAGATAACTCCATCACACTACCTCCTACCAGATGCCCACCAACTAAGGAAGAGATAGCAAATCCCAAGTATTACCGTTACCACAGGTTCGTCCATCATCCCACCAATGAATGCAATAAATTGAAGAGCATTTTCAAAGAGAAAATAGATGTGGGAGAACTTCAACTAGGCACTGAGGGAGTTCACAGAGACCCTGTCCCAGTAAGAAGTTGTACGCTTTCTGAGGACTCTGCTCACAAAACCGTGCAATCTATGATGGAGCATGTATGTGAAATTCTTTATTTCTCCAATGCACAACGTCAAGACATATTTGCAGCTCTCAATCGCATTGTGTCAAGCAAGCAACTGTTTTCAGTCGGAGAAGATACTCCTAAGACCCAACCTCTCGTAGAAGGCGCTGCTTGAAAATGCAACTGGGGACTGCTGACCACTACCCGCCTGAAGGGTGTCGAGTTCGACAACACGCTGATTGACACGGCCTATGACTTCAACGTTGTCACCATCAAGACTCTGAGAGCCACAAATATTCCAAAACAGGAATTCGTTTACTGCCCAACCGTAACCAAAAACTTATAAGGAGAGTCTAGAGACGCTTACGGGTACATCTGAAAAGCGGTGGTCTAACAACACCACCCAATATTTTGCTTAGCAATATGTATGGACAAACTCCAATATACTTTTTATGAGAATCAACTAGATAGTTAGGCTCAATCAATAAAAAGATATATCAAAGAGTTTGTATCTCAATCTCTCGATTTGATATTTACTCAAGCAAATGGAAATCTGCGAGTCTTTATCAAAGAGAGATAACTTGGACGGTACCAAAGACCAATGTCCAAGGATCAATCAATATCAATCAACAACCAAAGGTTGGATTTCCAATTGATGATCTTTAACGCACAACCTGTATTATTTCAATTATATAAAATATAATGCGGAAAAGAAATAACACAGACACCAGAATTTTTGTTAACGAGGAAACTGCAAATGCAGTAAAACCCCGGGACCTAGTCCAGATTGAATACACATTGTATTAAGCCGCTACAGACACTAGCCTACTACAAGCTAACTTCGGACTGGACTATAGTTGAACCCCAATCAGTCTCCCACCGATTCAAGGTACAATTGTACTCTTACGCCTCTGATCCCAGCAGGATATTGCGCACTTGATTCCCTTAGCTGATCTCACCCACAACTAAGAGTTTCTGCAACCCAAAGTCGCAGACTTGATAATAAACAAATCTGTCTCACACAGAAAAGTCTATCAAAGGATAAATCTGTCTCCCATAGAAAAACCCTAGATTTTGTTCCTTCTTAAGATATAAAATCAAGGTGAACAGGAACCAATTGATAATCCGGTCTTATATTCCCGAAGAACATCCTAGATTAATCAATCACCTCTCAACAATCCTTCTTGACTACATAAGCGGTTTGTCGAGGAATCAGAAACAGTGAGACGAAGATGTTTGTGACTTCTTTATCTTGCCTATCGGAGAACTCTCACGATCTCAAGCCAATCAATAGATTTTACTCGTACGATAGAAGATGCAAGATCAGATCACACAACTACGATAAAGTAGTATCGGTCTGGCTTCACAATCCCAATGAAGTCTTTAAGTCGTTAACCTGGTTTTAGAGAAGAAAACCAAAGGTTAAATGAGAATCGACTCTAGCGAGCGCACTAGTATCACACAGACGTGTGGGGATTAGTTTTGCACAATGCTAGATGTTTCCTTTATATAGCCTTCAAATCAGGGTTTTTCCTTAGTTACAAAGCAATCCACATTCACCGTTAGATGAAAACCTGATTTAGATTCAAGCTAATATTTCTCAACCGTTAGATCGAAAACTTAGCTTGTCACACACACTTGGGTAGACGTTTACTGGGATTGTGAAAACCGTGCCCAAACGTGTACGTGTATGTTGGTTCAACATAGTAACCCAAAAGGTTAATCATATGAGCAATTCATATTAACCTAGTTATTCTTCACCATAACTAGTTCAATTGACTCAAATGAACTAGTTAGAGAGTTGTTCAATTGCTATGAGATCTTATGTAACTACACAAGACACAATTGAAACAAAGATGATTCGATTCGATTGAATCGGCTCATGAACTTTATAGCCACGGTTTGCATAAAGCATTCCTTAGTAATTTAAGTTTCATGTTAAGAGTACATCTTTATATCATAACCACTTAAGCTCACAAACAAGTTCGCGGACTTAAGGCAACCGGCAGAGTTTTCCAAACTCAGCAGAAAATCTCGGCAAAGGGACTTCCGCCAGTTTGCGGACTGAGTTTGCGGACTAAACACGCAAACGAGTTTTTGGAAAATCCCAGTAGAAATTCTCGGCAAGAAAACATCCGTCAGTTCGCGGACTGAGTTTGCAAACTGAGTTCGCGAACTTGGCTAAGCCAATTCCTCCGGTTTCTCTCAATCAACAAAGTTCGAAAACTTCGGATTAAGGAATACATGGTTATGTAATCTAAACTCTCATTCCAATCATTGAGACATTCTCAGAGGACGTTATATAGCCGTTATTCACAGACCGTTTCACGTCAGAGCAATTCTCAAAGTAATTGAAACTTTTCATGACTTTCGTCACTAGGTGAAGATAAACTTGATCAAAGCGAAACGCTTTACCAACACACGATTTCGAGAAAAAGATAAGTAGTAAATACTCAGCTCGAAATGTCAAATGTGTATGATCCAGTCTATATAGCATACGACTGTTTGTCTCATAAGAAGTAGGAGATAGAATAGATAGACTTTTGAGTGATAGATAAGTTCAAGTCTCCACATACCTTTTTGTTGATGAAGTTCCACTGTTCCTTGAGTACATCTTCGTCATTGTATGATGAATCTTCATGAAGTCCTTGAGCTCAACTACACTTTTCTATCCTAATCCGATACTTATCTATAATAGACTAGAAATCAAGACTCATAGTTTTTATCACTATCATTGACAAATATGCTTGATATAGCAACGCATGCGAGGTCGACTGAGCTATGCTCTAACAACATCAATCTCGAAATCAAGGTGAGTGATGCTCTAACACATGCTAAATTTCATATTGTCAAATAATGCCCAAATTATGATATGGTTCTGGGGCGGTCGTGGGTGCATGAAACAAAGCGAATCTGCGAGTATGTCCTTTACTAGTGTCTATACCAGAAAGGATCTCCAACAAGCCGTCCAACCCCGAGGATTATTTGTTGTCGTATCAACAACTTTCCAATGTGACCCAATTACCTGGAGAGATCCCGGTGATGTACATTCGTAGATTCCGAACCCAAGTAAGTCTTATTGAACAACCCTTTCTACAATTAGTCACTCCTCCTTCCGTCAAGGGTCGGGGACTTGACCCGATCGTCAACCCAGCCGTCACTAGGAGATGTGAATGGGGTGCTGGCGCTTTCGAATATTTCATTAGAAATCTAGAAGTCGTCTCAATCAAAGATAACGAGTCTGAGAGTCAAGTAGTTGTGCAACACCCAAACCCGTTTCAGATTGGAGATGTGGTAGAGAAAGTTACCACTCAGCCTGATTCACATGCAGAAGGGAAATACGAACCATACCTAGTGGCAGACGTTATCTTAGGGGGTTAATGCAAGCTCATCAATGCCGACAAACTGGAATGCGTGACAATTCACTCACGATGGCTCAAGCCTTTCAATACCTAAAACGCTGCGCTTCTTTTTCCTCCAGCGTTCCCTTTAGTATCTTCTCTAGCAATTTCCCTTTTCATGCAATATTTGTAATTCCTCCAAAATGATTGCACTGCTTGCATTCATAATCAGGGTTTCAATGTGTCAGTTAATCGAAGTATTGTTTCTTTTTAGAAATCTCTTTACTCCTGAATCATGAGACAAAGTCTCGAGCAAGCCTAAACCCTCATCATTACCCATCAATTTAAATCCTTAAGACAAAACCCTAAAAGAAAAATCTCATATATTTCAAGAAACACCGAAGAGGAGAATACGTGAAGAAAGAAAAGGGCAAGGAAATCGTCAAGCGATCAGTATGTGATTTTTAGGGCAAGCGCCTTTTGTACCCTGAAGTACAGCCTTATTCAACGATAAAGCAGCCCCTCAATCACCACATCATTACATGGATTGCAACACTCTATCAATTGGAGGTGGACAGGTTCGTGGACAATCCTTAATTTCCATCATTGCATCCCCTACTTCGAGTTATTATTATTAGGGTTACATACAATTGTCATGAAGGCAGTGTCCGATCACATAAAAACGCATTGCTGCTTATATATGTTGCATTCCCATCGGCCGCACGACTCGATGGAATGGGGAGATTCTATCGCAACCCTATTGGAGAGCGCTACAACTAGAGTCTCAAGATAGCATGAATAAAAGAACCATCATTTAATAAATCCTAGGCTCAGTCAAGAAAACCACTGAGTATAAGAAGAAAACGTCTATAAACTATAAAGAAGTGCTCATCTATGAATGAAACAACAAAAGGGAAATCTAGTCATTAGTGAGATCAACAACGCCTTTGCCGGAGCCGTCATTGGAAGATGCTTCAACACCTTCGTCACAAGACGCTACCGCATCCTCTCCGGAAGCCGCCTCAACCTCCATTTCGGACGCTGCTTCAGCATCTTTTTCGCAAACCGCCGCCACATCCTCTCAAGAAGCCGCCACGGCTTCCCTTTCAGAAGCTCCACCAACATCCCTTTCGGGAATTATTTCAACATTCTCTCCAAAAGTCGCTCCAGCACCCTCCTCGGAAACTGTGCCAACAACCTTTGGGTGTTCAGGTTTGTCCACATCAGAGTCGAGGATTATGATGCCGTTGTGGATAGGGTAATCATGATTATTTTCTCTTGGAGGCCGCTTTTGCTCGATCCGTCGCCGCTTTAGCCGAGCAGCAAACCTTTCAGCTCTCGCGCTCGTTGGCTGAGACGCACTTGTTGGCTCTTCGTTGCGCCTCCATTTCTCCTTCATGCTGACCGAAGCCAAAAAAGCTTGAACACGCTCTCGAACAATGCGTATGTGCACAAGAGACATACCCTGTATGGCACGACCAGCTTCGCGAAACAAAGAATCTATTTTGGCCATCACCCCCTCGAATGCGTTAGCCCTGGGTTTGTCAACTTCAAAATTCTTCCCTGGAGAAGTAAAAGAGTAATCATCACCAGCAGTTCCCATCATACACTGCAAAAAGGCATTATAATTATGTCAATAGCCGACAAAAAAAAATGAATCATCACCAATCAAAAATCAAGTCACGTGAGAAATATGGAGAAATACCTGGAAAGAAGAAGAAAGAAACTTTGTGATGATCGGTGTGGAGAGAAAGGCTCAAGCGCTTCCTTTATATTCCACAAATCAGCAGGATCCCGGGAAGAAAATGAGTCTCTACTTGTCGTGAATAAAGGCTTCAGATGCGGGATAACAATCAAATGGATACTTATCTACCTGAAGATAACTGACGTACGCTAAAAGAAAACGTATCTTGCTCAAGAGCCGGGCCAGCCTCTATCCTGGTAATGTACGCCAAACTTCTCTTGTGAATTTCTTCGACTGTCACCATCTAGTGCTTACCCCGCAATAGTGTCACTATTACATGCTAAGCATGGGACTTAATGTTGATGGTGGTTTTCAGTTCAGGGCTAAAATTGTGAAACCCTATTTTTAATGCGTTGTCATCTTGCAAAGGAACAGAAGCCATTTGAAAGTGATGGGTGCATAAACCTCTTCGCTCACAAATGTATTGAGCAATTCAATATATTTGTGTATATATATATATATAATTCACTCAGAATGGTGCATATATCAACAATCCCAAATATTCTGTGAATTTTATTTTCCATCAGCATTATTCACTAATGCATCGCCCGCCTAGCATTTCCAATGCTTTGTTCCCCAACTGAACTCTCGATGTTGGCATTACATGAAGATTAATGTTCACTCGCAGCGGAGTAGCACGAATCTCCCGAAGTGTCAATATTGAGATCTGCATGAAAATGCTCACATATGATGCACCACTCTCTGATAAAGATATTTCTGTGTCAACGCGCTTTTAATTAAAAGTTAGCACGATCGACACACTTAAATTCCTTAAGGAAAACCTAGACTGTCCACGTCAGTCTTAAAGAGCAATCACGGCCACACGATTCAACAAGCTTAGCCTCTTTCCAGCAGAACTAGGCAACCTCCATGATAACCACCGGCGGGCCCACTAGCATCCCAGTCGATCGGAATCCCTTTAGTTCACCCGCAACACCCCTGAACGTTAGTCAGAACATGGTTGATCGCGCTGTTGAAAGGGGAGCTCAAACAAGCTAAGACCGACTAAAACGGTCTCAAAATTCATCACATACGCCCAACTTATCCAGCCTAGTTGGACGGTCTAGATCTTACTTCAAATGATCAAAAGAGTGTTGGCCTGTTCACCGGTGACCCAACTTCATCCCTGGTCGATCGACTTGCTCATGGAAAGCCAAGAGCGTATCAAATCGCTTGATCAAACTAGGGTGAATGCGCTGTTTTGGAAACCCTGGTTTACGTTGCGGCAACACTCTACTGTCGCAAATCGATCACATCCGTCCATCTTCGCCAGCCAAATTGAATGGCTTAGATCCAATTTCAGGCGGCCCAGAAGACGTTAGCATGCTCACCGGCAGCCTGCCTTTGCACCTGACCGATCGGCCTGTTCAAACCAATGCCCAGTGCCTTGAATCGATAGCCCAAAATATGGTTGGCTGCATGGCTTCTAAAACCCTAAATTCCATCAACGGCAATATGCAACCGCCGAAAGTCATCTCGTCCATCCAACTTCGCTAACCTAGTCGGATGGTCTAGATTTATTTTCAGGAGGCCAACAGGGTAATGTTGTGATCACCGGCCACCCCTCCTCCACGGGGAACGATCGACCAAGTGGTAGATCACTCATAGGGTTCTCAAACGATCGCTCAAAGGTGGCCGATCACACTACTTTTTAAGACCGTTCAATTCGCAAGTAATTTGGATGAACTCTAAAACAACGATGCTTCTTACACATCGATTGTTTTCAGCAGTTTTTTTAAAAGCGATGCTTCATTTGCATCAATCATAAACGATGCTTTATGAATATTGATCTCACAAATAATTTTATTATTTGACCTAAAAGCACTATATGCTACTTTAAACAGCGAGTCTCATGACTTGACTCATTCAGCAGCTTGCTGTATATATTTTCCTACAAAATACTCGAGACATCAAACGTGTCACAAACTGGGGGATATTCACTAGGGTATTGGTCTGGTTTTTTACGCCGTGCGGCGTGCAACATGCCCATTACGAGAAAGTGTCAGGAAAAGACGGACAGTTAACAAAGAGAGTAATGGGTAAAAGGGTGACCAGTCTTCCCTCATGATGGAAATGTGATGATCACCACCTTTCGCACAACCCCATTTCTCCACTACTTAACTGCCTCCACTTCCTACGAGATCAAGGTGCGCTCAATGACTTGTATAAATAGGATTTCAACCTATTTCAACAAAAAGGGATGACCAACACAAGTATCCAGAAAACACAGGGAACTGATAGCTTACGTTCTGCAAGCCAGTTCTACATTCTGATACAAGTCATAAAACAACCACACCTTCATAATTCAACATTCTAATCTCAAACACCTTCTTCGCTTCCCTCCCTAAGATCAACCCTTCTCCTTCACTTTGTGACTGAATTGAATCTGGAACGGCCATTTCTTGGTTTAGGCCAGAGTCTTACAGATTGATCTCTCGAATCTAAAAGTACTCATGTGATGTACATTTGTTCAGGGTTTGAATTTGTTTCTCATCAACACACCCAGATTTACCAAAAACAGCAAAATCAGTTTTTACCCTCAAACAGGGGGTCTAACAACCACACACAATATTTCGTTCGGCAATCTGTATGGACTAACTCCAATATAATTCCAAGAGAATCAGCTAGATAGAAAAACTCAATCAAGGAAAAACATCCAAGAGTTATATCTCGATTTCTCAATACAATCTGCAATCGAACAGGTAGAAATCTGTGAGCCTGTTTGATATGAGAAATAACTTGAACGGTATGAAAAACCAATGTTCAAGTGTCAATTAATTCCAATCAACAACCAAAGGTCTGATTTACCAATTGATTGAACTACACACAACCTATGGTATTTCAATTATATAAACAAATACAATACAGAAAAGAAATAATACAGACACCAGAAGTTTTGTTAACAAGGAAAACTCAAATGCAGAAAAACCCTGGGACCTAGTCCATATTTAAACACCATGTTTTATTAAGCAGCTACAGACACTAGCCTATGACAAGTTAACTTCGGACTGGAATGTATTTGAGCCCTAACCAAGTCTCACACCGATTAAGGTACAGTCGTGTTCCTTACGCCTCTGAATCCCCGCAGGACTCTACACACTTGATTCCCTTAGCTAATCTCACCCACAACTAAGAGCTGCTATGACCCAAAGTCGAAGACTTGATAAAAAATCTGTCTCCCACAGAATAGTATATTCTGATAGATAAATATGTCTCCCACAGAAATACCTACGAAGTTTTTGTTCCATCTTTTGATAAATCAAGGTGAACAGGAACCAATTGATAATCCGGTCTTATATTCCCAAAGAACAACCTAGAAATATCAATCACCTCACAATAACTTAACTATATGCTAGTAGAACAAGTTATTGTGGAATCACAAAGAATGAGACGAAGAGCTTTGTGATTACTTTTTATATCTTACCTATTGGAGATAAATCTCGAGCCAATCTTAGAGAAGATAGTACTCAATACGATAGAACAAGTAAGATCATTACACGCAACTACAAAGAAAATAGTTGGGTCTGGCTTCAGAATCCCAATGAAATCTTTAAGTCGTTAACCTATAATGGTTTTAGGAAAAACCTAGGTTAAAGGAGAATCGATATCTAGTACGCAACTAATATCACACAGGAGGTGTGGGGATTAGGTTTCCAAGTTGCTAGAGTTCTCCCTTATATAGTATTCAAATCAGGGTTTGATAGATTTGAAACAAAGCAATCAATATTCACCGTTACATGAAATCCTGATTTAAGATTCAAGCTAAGTTTGCTTAAAACCAAAGCAATATCTCTCTACTGTTAGATGGTCTTAGCTTGTTACACACAAATGAAATATACCTTCATTTAGATATGGGTAACCGTACCTAAACGTGTATATTGAGTTGGCTCAATAATAGTTAACCGAAGTTAGCCATATGAACACTTTTCTAATTAACCACATTCATCTAACACTTCTAGATCAAATGAATCTAATTGTGTTACTCGTAGAGTTGTTCAATTGTTTATATTCTCATAGAAGTATACAAGACATAATTGAAACAAAATTGGATTGATTCAAGAGAATCAATTCATGAAAATTAAGCCACGGTTTGCAAAGATTGCATTCTTCAATTTATATATGTGATCATGAGTATGAAATCATACTTAACCGATTTTAGAACATAAACCAACTTTGTTTGCAAACGGGTACGCAAACTTAAGTTCTGAACATTGGTCTTGTCCGACAGTTCGCAAACGGGTATGTATACCGTCGTCCCGGACCTAACTCAGGTATTGGTTCTCAGATTGTAACAGTTAAAACCGTTCGCATACTGGTATGCAAACTTGGTTTCCGGTCCTGAATCATACTACAACAGTTTGCATACTGGTATATTATGTTATATCCAGACAATGGTTAATTGTTCTAAACTCCCATTTCAATCATGAAATGACTGTCTCACACAAATCATGTAAGATGTTTCAAGGAAATCTTCACATGATTATCTTTTGACTCATTATTTAGTTTCCAACAAATAAATTGTTCCGAACTAAACTCGTCAAGAATAATGATGAATATAGCTAAAGCAAAAAGCTTCCAACACGTACATATTTCGAGAAATATATAAGTGAATTAAACTCAGCTCGAAATATCAAATGTATATAATGTAAAGTCTATATAGCTATATGACTTAGTCTCAACGGGAGATAGAATAGAATATACTTCTGAGTGATAGATAAGTTTTAGTCTCCACATACCTTTTGTTGATGAAGTTCCTCCAAGCTCTCCTCAGTAGATCTTCGCCTTCAATCGATCAACATCGTGATGTATAAATCTCAACTACATATTCTATCCTAGTCCGAGATATATCTATAAGTAGACTAGAAATCAAGACTTATAGTTTTGATCACCTAAACTTGACAAACAAGCTTGAGATAACAACGCTTGCGAGTTCGACCGAGTAGTGCTCTAACAATGGTGGCATATATGCCTTTTGAACTTACAAGCACAAATGGTGTTCAACAACACTCAAGACTTAAACCATAATCCACAACCCCAAAATATTTTGTGAATAAAGTTGTATTAGTGTTTATGAGAGTTGTAGCAAAAGCGAACATAGTCGGGAAACATTTTGTAACCTTATGTTATATCATAACTGGGTAGGTATGCCTACCGGGTATGCATACCTCTGGGCAGTTCACAAAAGTCAGGCTGAAGGGGTATGCGTACTTCTTCCAGTTTGTGAAAGTCAAATCCATGGGGTACTCGTATTGGGTGTGCGTACCTTTCCTTATTCCTGAACTCGGATATAAGGGGTATGCATACCGGGTATGCGTACCTCTTTAGTTCGCGGAATTCCAAATGTATACCTTTCTTCATACTTTTCTGAAACTCTCTTTAGTAAATTTGAAACATTCTCAATATCCATAGACAGTATACACTGTTGCTTGGGCAATTTCCAAATGATCAACTTGAAACAAAAATAGTTCATGAACAATAAATTGTTCTTAACCAAGATTGTTAAGGATCTAAAAACATCCAATGCTTGAATCATATTTTTGAGTGATTTATCAAGACAAGCTTGAACTCAAAATTTCTTCTTTGACAAAGTCAATATACTCGATGGTTATACATTAGTCATAATATTTTTACCTACCAAAAAATCCAATTGTACCAAAAAGTAATACTACGGTGATATGTTCTCCCCCATAGTCCTTATTTATCTCTTTTGCGTAATAGAGAAAAATGAGAAGGATTTCTTGGACATTAACCTATCTTAAATATTTTTCTATCTTCTCGCTAGTTATGAACAAAGAAGTTAAAGATAACGATTTTAATATTAGTGACACTAAGAAACATTACTTCTATGAGAAAAATAACATCGAAAAATATTTATTCCCTAGGCCAGTTATGAACAAAGAGCATAATTTTAGTGGTACGAATCTACATAAGAATTATATCTTCCATAGCCATGTACAGATGTGGAGATTAAAATTCTCGATCTTATTCCCCAGTGGTGATGCATTCAGAGAGAAATACGACAACTAAGACCATCTTATGGAATCCCTCCAATATATTCACAAAGTGGGAAGATCGATATTGTAGTTCTCGAATTAGTTTACTCATCTTTAGCCAGTTATGAACAAAAAGAGTTAACAGCATAGCCTATGAGAACATATGAGGTGTTCGTTCTAATCACCAGAAACATGAAAGCAAAGAACAAATCTCACAAAATAAGCAATGCACATAATAGTCGATAAAGATTAGTTATCGAGATCATATCAAAATTAAATTCGAACTAAATAACTTTAATAATTGCAAGATGGTGATATTTGAAGTAGTTAATGTTGAACACATAAATAGGCTACTTCAAAAATTAGTGTTCTTCCTTAAAATAATAAGAATAAATTCCCACTTGGAGTTAACTAGAAACGAAATGATTGAGCTAAGCATTATCTACACTTTCAAAAATTTAAATGAAAGAGGAATGCATCATCTTCACTTTTAGAGTCAACCCATGTAGCCTGAATTTTTTCCATATCATCCTTGATCTCAGGAAATTTTATTGCAAGCAAGCTCAATGATTGCCGCAAACATTTTATCGAATTCGTGAGCCTTATAAATATCTTAACGGGCCTAGACGGTTACAAATCCAACAACTGTAGTTTTTTTTACTTCTTTTTTTAAGAAAAACAAAACTATATTATTTAATAATTTTCAAAAGAATCCTTGTACTTTTCTCGAATATTTATTGATACGAAAATTTAGATGATGCACCGAGACTTATAGACAAGTCTTAATTGATGAGTATAAAACTCAATAAAAATAGTTATATATCATTGGTAAGTTGATACATAATCCCTTAAGATAATGCATTATACCAAGATGAACAATGTTAGACAAAAATTTTTATTGATATTCCATGGGGATTATATTAAGATGATTGGTTTTCTTTTAAACACAAAGCTAAGTTTTCATTTCAACTTCATGATTAGATAAAAATATAAGATCATGAATAACCTTAGAGCCTCTCCAATGGAATGTGTGTGAAGAAAAAAAAATCATAATTCATGTAGGATCCACAATCATATTTATAAAAAATAATCTCCAACCAATTGATGTGAAGATGATGTGGCAAAAAAAAGTTAGACATCCTTTAGGTGAACCTCTAGTTTTAGACATTCACTTAGAGGATGTCTTCCCATCCTAGTCACACTTTTATTAATCATAATCATTGAAAAATAAAAATGGAAAGGATTTTAACTAATTGTATGCCTACAAATAAATAAAAAAATAATAGAAAACTATATGGGTTAGAGATAAAAGTTTATTTTTCCTAATATTTAGGATTTTATACTCAAAGGATGTCTTAGAAGTGATACTACATATGAAACATCCACATTCACCATTGGAGAAGCTCTTAGCTGGTTAACAAAAATTCTCATGGATCTTGTTCTCGTCTCTTGCATTATATCAAGATCAGAAGAGTTTTTATCGAAAGCATGAGCTCTATTGATACCCACATCGAGTCATTGTATTTTGGACTCACTGACGGCGATGTGGTAGCACCCAAGTCAAAATTGTCTTTCTTGAATAGATACGAGTGCGTAGGAGAAAATCATGATACCTCATAGGGATTTATGTCATAGAATCACATCTTTATGGAGGTAGGGTCAACATGACAAGAAGGATTTTTTAATGTCTTCACTACTTGAAAGAATTCACGTATTCTTCGTTATCTAGTGACAATATCATAGAATACTTGGATCCCACTAGAGAAACCTAATAAAACACATAAAGAGGATTGATCACAACAAACCAAAAAAAAAACACAAACATAAGAACTACTTATCTGTTACTTTCCCCATCTTAAACTATATACATGACGGGGTGGGCCAAAACTCTTGTTACCAAGAAGTTGGATATGAAAGTAGATGCTCATGACTTATCTCATAATGATAATGTTCGTCTCTCGTTCTTGGAACATGATCAATTCGGTGATATTTCTTAACCAAGCTTGATATTCTATGTTTAAATCCCTTTATGTTGAAGATGTGATCAATCGATTGATTTTCATAACCAGTTAGAGTAGTCAACATCTTTGCAGTTTTACTTTAGGGATTGTGCAAGACTTCCCAACATGTCCAATTTTTCCACAATGATAATTGAATTTATCGGAGTCGGAACTTTGCAAGGATTTTACCTTGTTTTTTAGCAACGCAAGACGTTGCAAGAATTCAACTGTATTTTTAGTGGCTTTGAAGATATCTTCGTTTACAAACCATCCTTTTACCGCATTCCTTAAGAAGATTGTGAGACAATATTTTAAGACAACGAAGCTTAGTACTCTTGACCGATAGATTTTTGACTTTTGCCCTTTATAAGGGAACTTTTCTTTTTCCTTTAGATTCTTTTCCATCAACCATTAGATCAAACACCTTAGTTGAGTTGAGAGCATCTAGAGGGACTAAATAATCAATTGATCCCAAGATAAAAGACTCTAAAAAATCATTAAGACATTCTAGTGTACATTACATGTGAGGGAAACAAGCCTCCAAAAACAGTTACCCATCAGGATAGTAAATTTAGGAGCGAAACAAACACAAACTTATTAGGTATCACAATGTTTGTTGTCTCTGATGCCAATTAAAAAGGACTGAGTACCAAGTACACCACCAACTTTTATTGTTCGACAACCTGTATGGACAGAACCTAATGCGATCATGAGTAGGTCAAAGCAAAGATCCTTGAATAAGATTGTATATAATGTTTTCTTTTGTTCTCTTCTATAATAAATATGTTTAGACCAAAGATCCGTGAACCTAATTGTCTGGAATAGTTCTTAGATGATCTCAAAAATCAATATCCAAGATTAATTTGGTCGTATCCTAATTAAGATGATCTGAATACTAACAAATGTGAAACTTGCAATATATCTTTAAAGATACGAGATCAACAAGAACGGGTCTTGTTTTTTTATCTCAATTAATAAGAACTTAAACTATCTAGATTGTTTACGTACTAATTGTGTTATTCTTATATTATAAAGATAAAACAATATAATAGGAAAAACACAAGACACTAGTAGTTTTGTTAAAAGAGGAAAATTGCACCTGCAGAAAAAGCATGGGACCTCGTCCAGCTTTGAAAACCACATTATATTAAACCGCTACAGATATTAGCATACTATCAGACTTCATATTGGAAGTAGTTGAGTCCGAATTAACCCTTCAAGCAATTCAGCTGCAATCGTGTTCCTTACGCCTCTTGAACCCTGCAAGATTTTGCGCACTTGATTCCTTTAGATGACGTCCTTTACATCTTAAGATTTTCTCTTAGTGAATACTTTACCAATGTGCCTTTAACAAACAAGCTTATATGATTTTCCTTTTGTTTTTTCAATCTTGGTTTGGAAATCTGTTTGGCAGACACATTTTTGTGTCTGATTTTTCTTGATTCTATGTATTGTTAAGGCTCATTTTTTTCTTATTATGGTGTTGTATGTGTGTGTAGGTATTTTTGGCCAATAAATACCTTTGGAAAAAAATCGGCTCAGAAAAGTGCCAGAGGCACCCAGAGGAAGTTTTATTGGCACCCACACTTTGGATAATTAAAGGCACCCCCAGGACACCCCTAGTGCTAAAGGCATTACTGAATTGGATAGGGGCACCCCCTTCTTCACCAGCTTTGAACTGAATTTTGGCGGGATATATTTTCTCTTTTCTGCGAACTTTCTGTTTTATTTTGAGGCAATAATTGAGAGTCGGACTTTTTCACGGGAATGATTTGGTATTACCAAATTCGTCAAAACAGGGTAGATAATGGTTTCAGATTCGAAAAATAAGGAAGTTATCTTCGATTTGGAGAAAACAGGGCAGTGAGAGATACTCAGGTTTTTTTGGGTTGTTTATGGAAATTACGTGCAACAGGGAGAGGAGATAATCTGCCACGATTCTGTCCTATCCAATAAGGAGAGTTTGACAACCCAAAGATGCGTAATTGTAAAGAAGAAAAAGGAAATATGTGGAAGAAAAATAAAGATAAACCAAGAATATTTTCGAGATTTATCAGAGACCTGTGTGTATAAAAGGGTTGTATGGAGTCGCAAAAATCGTTATTGAGACCTAGGGTAGCAGCAGAGAGGTGCAGAGAAGATCACTGAGCTGCAGAGTCGTTTCTGCACCAGCAGAAACTCAAGGATAATTGACTAAGCAAGTCAGTCGCAAAGTGCGGAGTGAGTCGCAGAAACTGTTGTTTACGGTCTTAGTTACAAAAGACTTCCAGCAACTAGAGTTTATCTTTTCCTATTGTTTCTTGTAACACTCAGATATGTAACGCTCATACAACGTTGCAAATTCCATCTTTATATTATGTTCTCTTTTTAATCACCTTCTGAGCTATGAACCATTATTTTGAGCAAGTGATAATATGAAGAGCTAAACCCCTTAACTGAGACGACGGAGGAAGCCATTGTCCCAATAAAAATGGTATATTTCTAAATTTTTTAATGATTTTTGTAGTTTCTTTTATGTTTATTTGCTTTGATTAATAATTGAATTAAGTATTTTTATTAAGCAATTGTGATTTCTTTTGATAGAGCATGCTTAACCTAGGGTTGTTGATGTTGTTTTATGCTTTCGATTTACAGTTTTTACTTTGAATACCTACTTTTGCAACATATTAGGATCACTTTAAAAGTAAAGAATTGCATGAATATTAATTTAATTGAACCATTCAATTGGTTAATGGTGGAATCCCGAGTCTCAGTGCTTTTAACAATCTTGATAACACGCTTTTAACAATCTTGATAACACCTTTATTTTGAGTTTCTAGTTTACTTATTATAAATTGAGTCTAAAATATCGTCCGTCACAAGTCTAAGAAACGAACATCTTATTTACCACTTGCAAAAAAACATCACTTACGCGTATGAAACACTTACACTCAGTTAGCTAAGATGCTTGGATCACTAACCATCTCTCAAGAACAATCCAAACAATCAAATAAGAGTTTAGATATCTATTTTCAGAAATCACAAAGTCTGAGACGAAGAGAACTTTGTGATATTTATTGATCTCGTCTCTGATCTGATATTACTAATACCTCAAAGATCAATAAGAATAAGATTTAGATACACAAATTATCAGATAAAAGATAGTCTAATCGGGTTTCAGATTTCCAAACCTAAATTGAAAATCAAAAGGGGAATCAAATAGGCTTATATATTAGAGGCGGATTTGTACCAAAGTCTTCACTTAGGTTGAAGTGACTCTTAGGCTGTAAAGGACCTCATCTAAGGAAATGAAGTGCCCAGAATCTTGCGAGGTTCAAGAGGCGTAAGTATCACGACTACAATTGAACTGCTTGGAGGGTATTTCGGTCCCAACTACGTTGCAATCCGAAGTATAATAATAGGCTAGTGTTTATAGCGGCTTAATATAGTGTGGTGTTCAAATCTAGACGAGGTCATGGGGTTTTTCCGCAGGTGCATTTTTCCTTGTTCGTGAACAAATATAGCTTATGAACATTAAATTGTTCTTAACCAAGATTGTTAAGGATCTAAGAACATTGCTTGAATCATAGTTAGAGAGATTTGTCAAGATAAACTTGAATTAAAAAATGTTCTTTGCAATATTAAATCTACAAAATATCATACGGCATATTCTAATAATATAGAATGGTAAGTGTCGTGAGTAAATATGATAGGTTAGTCTTCACAAACCTCTTGTTGATGAAGTTCTCGCAAATGTCTTCGTTTGTTTTACAGTCTTCAATCTTCAAGGGTTATTCAGTGACGTCTGATACTCAACTAACATACTATAATCTTAGTGCAAGACTTGACTTTAGTAGACTAGAAATCAAAATATATTTTTGTGCAACTAAACATTGTCAACAAACTTGAGATATCAAAATTTGCGAGTTCGACCGAGCAGTGCTTTAACACTATCTATTTTTTTATGCACGTGGGTAGGAAAAATTTGTGTTTGCATAACATGGTTAGTAACAAAAGTGATGCAAACTTTTATGAGCGGGAATCTCCCTGCCGGTGTTAGGCATTGGTCATCCCTCCTTACACCTTGCGGGCCAGTCGTTGAAGCAGAGGTGTAAATATATGCCGAGAAGATATGCCCTGCTTAAATTGGACTCCCGGGTAGATATGGGGGTTGGTGTTGTTGGCGTATGGAATGCCTGATGAACTGAAATTTTGTTGATCAAGTCGTGAATGACGGATAATGGTAGATTTTGATGTGTTGATTTTCTGGCATGCCGAAGTACTGTAATATTGGAGCAGTTGTTTGAACTGGTTGGTGCTTTCCATTGAAGCCTTATATGCTATTAAAAGATCGCCCCCATACATAAGATGTAGGATCGCGGGGATTTTTGCGAGATGCATAGCTCTTCCATGGTTTTATGGTTTCTAGATTTCACATGCTTGTCAAAAGAATTTCCTCACAGAGAATAAACACGTAGGAGGAGAGCATGTTTCCATGCCTTATTCCTCTAGTTGGAGTGATGTACCGGTGCCGCGTGCCATCGATATTGATTGGGTATGTGATTAACGGTATACATAGCATGACGTACACTATAAAAACTGTCGGGAAATCTAACTTGGTAAAGGATTTTCTAATGAAACCCCAATCTAAACTATTGTAGGATTTCTGAATATACAATTCGCTATTTTGGGGTCCTTGGTGAAGGCTAAAGATTTGATATGATGAAAAATCTCTCCGGTGGATGCTATGTTATCATGTATAGACCATTGAGGCACAAAAGCACTTTGATACAGGCTTATTAAAAAGGACAAAAATGGTCATATGCGGTTGACCAATTTTTTTGAGATGATTTCATGTGTGACATTACAGAGCCCTATAAGTCTAAACTGTGATGATTTGGATGGATGATTCACTTTTGGGATTAAGGTAAGATTTGTGTGATTCACAAGGGGGTGGATATTAAGTGAACTAAAGAAGCTATGAGCCGTATCTATCATTTATATATGAGTTGTTTCCCAAAAATCATTGAAAAACTTATTAATGTATCCGACTAGACCCTGAGAAGGATCAGAACTGATGGAAAATAAGCTTGCTTGATTTACGCAGAGTTACTTGTGTTGCGAGCAGAAAACATTGACAGGAAGTTAATCTTGGAGTGACTGCTGCAAATAAGTTTTCCTCTATCACTGTGTTTGGTGCCGATTATTGATCGAGTGAAGTAATCAATCAAAAGTTGACAACAAAATCCTTATCAGTAATCCAGTTGTTTTGTTGATCTTGGAGTTGTAAATGTTATTGCAGCTTCGATATATTGTTGCTTTAGTGTGGAAAAAGGTGGCGTTAAGGTCGCCATATTGCAGCCACTGAATTATAGATCTTTGTTTCCAATAAATTGTGTTGCATTCAAATAAGGTCATATGATGGTTTCTGAGTTGTTTTCTTGGAGTAGCCAGTATTCCAAGTCAATATCGGTATAAGTAGCGCATTAGCATTGCGGTTTCTCGGTGAGGGTTCCATGTCATTTAGCATTAGCATTTTTATTCAGGCGGTAATTTTTTGGTCATTATGGGGATGTAACCGAAAGTTACTTCGTTTTATTCATTTTTGGTTTCTCGGCGAGGGTTCCATGTCATTTAGTTAGGTCCACGCCGAGTCTACCACTTATTCCCACTGCGGGCAATTAACCCATAAGTTTTCGAATTTATAATTATTGTTCCGTTGCTTGTCATTTGCATTTATTTGTGGAAATATTGGTGCGTGGTCTGAGATTTTCCTTGATAGTTGTGCAACTCCGGCAAATGGATTGCCAGTTCGCCAACGCTGTGTTGCATTAGCTCTATCAACTCGTTTTAGGATGATGATGTCTGACCTTGCTGGTTGTTCGTCCATGTGAAAGGACCACCAGGAAAGCCCAAATCCACGTCCCATTTGATCAATCAAATTAAGAAAAAATTGGGTTTCCTAGAATATTATTTTTATTTTTTCTCTCTCACTATTTCTTCATCCTCAACAAAGCCATAAAAAACAACCCTTCTCTACTCAGATCCGGTCAATATTTTGGAGCGTATCTGAGCAAATTTCTTCATTATTTCTTGTTTTCTAGGTTAGATAGTAGTCATAGCTTAATTTTTATCATGTTTTCTACTTATCTACACCATTATGGTGGCTTTATCTACTCTTTTGAGGTTTATCTTCGTTTAATGGTGGTTCATGGTTATTCGATTGAGTTCTAAGATCGATAGTGATGCTCTCCAACGACGAAATCTTCATCTTCATCGGTGATTTCTTTGACGACGGAAGCTTCATTACTAGTTACTAGAGATTTGAGTAAATCACTCCTATTTTGGGAGCATATCTTTCTAAAGAAGAAAAACAAACTAAATAACTGAGATTTACATCCAAGAAAAACCATTCTTCCTCCGATTTAATCGGATCTTATTCATATTTGTATTTGTCTTACTCCGATAATCCTTCTCTTTCTCTTGTCGGGTTTTTCGGAATTTTACTTTTGTGATTGTTGTTACTTTGTATTCTCTTATTTTCGCTTTTAAACTTATTGTAACCTCGAATTTACGTTAATGAAAAGGTTTCTTGTTCATTAAAAAAAAAAGAATATAATTATTTTTGAAGCATGATGTAATAGTATCACAATTAAAAATGGCTCCTAATTCACACGACACTGGCATATTGTCAAACACAGGATGTTTGCGTTTCAGTCCAGGGTGTTTATTTTCTCAAAGAAAAAAAGAAAAAGAAAAAAAGAATATAAATAACTTTCCTTATTTCATAGTACGTACAAAAATATATATACCACGTGTAATTCAAATTTGGGCGACAGGACAGGCATAATATATACCCGCGGACAATAGTTTCGGTCTCCGATTCTGGTTTTGTTTAGTAAAACTCGTTTCTCTTCTTCTTCTTCTATTTCTTCCTGGTTCGGTTTCCCAATCTGGTAGGAAAAACGAATATCCTTTTCAAGTAGAGTTTCATCACAATTCAGTTTATATTTATCTCCTATATATATCTTCTCTTTGGATCGAAAAATTCTTCAATTTGATTTTGAATTTAAAATCGAGGTTTATCTGTGATCTGATTAAGAAAAATGTTTAACGGAATGATGGATCCTGAATTGATGAGAATGGCTCAAGAACAGATGAGTCGAATGTCACCAGCAGAACTTGCGAAGATCCAACAACAGGTGAGTTTCGTAATTCAAATTATTTGGTCTTTTTCTGTTATGATCGTAGAATTACGGATCTAGATGCATGAATTGTAAATTCAAAGCTCTTCCCTTTCATCGTGAATTGAGGTTTAGAATAATCAAATTCAATACTCAATTTGTGTCTTTTGAGCTGAAATTTCGTTTTTTAAGTTAGAATTTAATTTGAAATTTGGTTTATGGATTATAATAATCATCGTAGTTGAGAAAATTTTGAAGTTCTGATATTGAATGGGAATTTAGATACTATACCTTAAGAAGTAGAAAAGAGTTGACTGTTAGTTACGTAGTTGGATTTTTGTTTTTTTTTTCAAACAACTGAATATGTTGAATTGGTCGTGAAAGCTCATCGAATTCAAATTTGATACTCGCTTAGTAAACGATTTTATGGCCTTCGTTGTTGATTTTCATGCGACTTTTTGCCCGAAGAAGACCTGTGTTGTATAAGAATGGAGACTTGTGTTGTATAAGAATGGTTATAATTGTAGTATTTTATTGGTTTTGACTTTGGCAGATGATGTCAAATCCCGAGTTGATAAAAATGGCTTCTGAAAGCATGAAGAACATGAGACCCGAAGACTTGAAAAGTGCTGCAGAACAACTAAAGCATACTCGTACCGAGGACATGCTTAATATTGGGGAGAAAATTGCAAATGCATCTCCTGAAGAGATCGCGGCTATGGGTTCCCAAGCTGATGCACGTATTCAATATGAATTGAGAGGAGCTCAGATGGTCAAAAATCAGGTATCTATTGTATCATGAGATCCCTATAGTTGTAATCCTAGTTAGTGCTACTTATAACGTGTGTGCTTGAAGTGCCTATGATTGTCTCTTAATACCTTTGGTGAAAGAGGTCTGGAAAGACTAAGGAGTTGACAATTACGTGACTGCTGGTTTGAAAATTTCTTTACGTGGTAGTAATTGGCCTGGTTATCGTGTTGATCTATTTTTAATCCCAATGGGGTTGCAATCCTTTCTGTGTATATCAAAATGTTCATGACCTTTGAAGTGGTTTAAGATATTTATTTGCTCTTTAATCAAAACTTAAAGCCGTAGGCAAAATATTGACATTAGTGGATTTAATCTGGTTTCTTGTGTGTTTCATTCTGGATATCATATCACCTATCTACTCTGTTCATGAGATCATTTTCACTTTGCAGGGCAATGAGCTTCATAGCCAGGGAAAATATAGAGAGGCCGCGGAGAAGTATTTACTTGTAAGTACAAACTTGTCTTATTTTTTATAAAAAATTCTGAATAGTGTTCTCCTGCTTACCTCATTTTCTCTTTCTTAATCAATTATATTATTATTCTTGTGTTGTTAGGCAAAAAACAGCCTAAAAAGCTTGCCTTTTTCGAAGGGCAAAGCACTCCAGTTGGCATGTTCTCTTAATCTGATGTCATGTTATTTGAAAACGCACCAGTACGATGATTGTGTAAAAGAAGGATCAGAGGTATTTCTAAATTAAACTTCATCATGCTGTTTTACTAATTGAGCTAGGTACCTGCGTACTAAGTAAGCTGGGTGGCTATGGATAGTTGGGTGTGTGTGTTAATAAGATGGGACCTGACGTAAGGCGAAAATTGTATAAAATGGGTGGATAGTCTTTTTGGTCTACAGGAAGGGTTAAAGGCCACTTTTACCTCATTTAGATTTCTTATCCACATGTTTGACGGTTTAAGTTAGCAGTCGATTACTAGTGCAGGGGAAGTTGGGGGTAACCACTTATTTTGTCGGTGGTCCTAAATTTATATGTGATGATATAGTTTCTGAATGTTGCATCTGCATTTTTCCAGGTCTTGCAACATGATGCAGAGAATGTAAAAGCTCTTTATCGACGGGGACAAGCTTACAAAGAGTTGGGCATGTTACAAGTGAGTTTTATTATATGTATCTGGTCTGCTTTAAAATTTAGAGCTAACCATGGTTAGCATGTCAGGACTGTAGATTAAGACTTTCTTAATTTCCTTTCTTTCCACTTTGCGATAGCCGATAGCTTAGATTGAGAAGGATGCATTAGTTCTGCGACTACCCCAAACTAGTTCGTGCACTCTAGCATTTCGTTAAACAATTGTGTTTAACTTGCTTAGGTTATTTTGCATTATTTGTTTCAAGAGCAGAAACTAACTTGTTACATGTTTAATGACGGCCTTCCTGTACAGGTATCATATATGCCATAAGAGATGTTTTTGCTTGCAATCCTTGCATATTCGGATCATGATTTTATTACCTGTTTTTTGTATTAGGATGCAGTCTCTGACTTGAGCAAGGCACTTAAAGTTTCCCCTGAGGATGAAACCATTGCAAATGTCTTAAGGTATGGATTTCACTTGGCCGTATAAGTTGAGATATTTTTTCTTTATATTTGCACCGGTAATCAAGTAGTTGAATCATCTAATTAAGCTTTAATGACCCAACTTAAGGCCCTATTCCAAGCCTATAGGTAGTCCCTGTTTTAGAGCTCTCTTTGGGGATTTATATTAGTGGATAGGTATGCTTGCAAGTTGCAATGGTTACTCCTCACTGGTTGCACCCAGATATTCTCAATTCACTTGTGCAACAGTTTATTTTTCTGTTTGTGTTATTGTACACGCTCAATAAGGTTTTTCATAATTGCACCCGATGCCTCATGTTGCGTTTGTTATATTTTATTTTGACTAAAAAAGGGATGACCTATTCCCTTTCCATGTTACTACGCGGATTTTAAGTTTTCAAGTAATACAGGGACGCTCAAGAGAGGTTGTCAAAAGAAGGTGGAGGGCCACGTGCATCATCAGGGGGTAAGGAGCATTGTTCCTTTCGCTAGATGCCTTTATCGTGTTATTGATTGAGTAAAACCAAGCAATTGTTTTTGCACTTCAGGTGGAAAAGTTGTGGGTTTCTTAAAATGTTTATGTTTTTTTGTATCACAGGGTTGAAAATTGAAGAAATAATTGAAGAAAATGTCAATACCACATCACTTGAAGCAAATAAAAGTTCTCCACCAAAGGATAACTCTGCGGCCAAACCACCAGAATCTGAAAAGGACTTGCAGAGTCGGGTTAGGCCCAAGCCCAAGATGGGTTCCGCAGCTAATGCTGAGAATTTACAGGGTTTAACAGACAACCCCGAGGCCATCAGGTACGTTATTACTCATCGTTCATCTTTTGCTTCATTGCTACCTAGTTTATTGTTCATGTGAGTCCGACATGTTTCCATATCCTAATTGTTGATTTATTTAATTCACCGGATGTGTGACTTAATTGATTTTCTTTTTTCTTTCTTTGTAAACTCTCCCTTTGTCTGTTGTCCATTTGTCAAAAATGGTACTTCTTCAAATCCAAAATATGGACGCTTACAAAGTGGAGCTGCAATTTCTTCTCAGTTTGGACACTATCATACTGTGGACGCATTGGCTGATACCTATCTGTTTATTACGCATTGACAGGTCATTTCAGAATTTCATTTCACAAGTTGATCCTGATACTCTAGCATCTTTGGGTGGTTCAAATGCCGAAGGTGTGCCACCAGACATGATTAAGACTGCTTCAAGCATGATTGGGAAGATGTCACCCGAAGAGCTTCAGAACATGATTAAAATGGCTTCCTCATTTCAAGGTAAAGTTCCATTTCCATCTGGGACCAGAGAAGGCGTTGGCAGCAATTCAAAAAGTGGACCACTTCCACAGGATTTCTCCCCCGAGATGCTCAAGTCCGCATCTGATATGATGGCCAACATGCCTCCTGAAACTCTTAAGCAAATGTTTGAAGTCGCCTCTTCTTTGAATGGCCCAGCTTCCTCAGCAGCAGCACCCAGTGCTAATAGGTCGAGATCTGATAGTGTGTCGAGACACTCGGAAGAAATTGGAATTCCATCTGTAAACAGAAGTAGTGATATTGGTGAGAGTAGTTCTTTTCCGGATTTCCCAAATTTTGGAGCTGATCCATCATCCTCTTCAAGTTTCACAACTCCAACGGCTGATATGCAAGCACAAATGAGGAACCAAATGAAAGACCCAGCAATGCGGCAGGTATGTTGGTGAAGATCCGTTGATTATGTTTTCTGTTGTTTATTATCATTTCTTGTTTTTCTTATTTCTGCACTTCTGCACATGATTAGATGCTTACATCCATGATCAAAAATATGAACCCTGAGATGATGGCAAACATGAGTGAACAATTTGGGGTCAAGCTCTCACGAGAAGACGCAGAGAAAGCTCAACAAGCCATGTCCTCGTTGTCTCCTGATGCCTTGGAGAAAATGGTATTCCCAATCTCTATCAATATCCTAAGTTTTTCCAGTATGGTCCATATGCATATTGTATTAAGATCGATCGAGTGCTTTCTAGTGGCTCTGCTCCTGGATTACTTACTTGCTTTTTAGGTGTTTGACCCTTAACCAACTTATCTATATGGATCCATGAATATGCTGATGTAAGTACTTTTTGTTAATTCATGTTATGTATATCTTTGGCAGATGAAGTGGGCAGATAGGATACAAACCGGAGTAGAAAGTGCAAAGAAGACAAAGAACTGGCTCTTGGGAAGACGTGGTATGATTTTGGCGATATGTATGCTTGTTTTAGCCATCGTTCTTCACCGACTAGGCTATATTGGCAGTTAAACAGTGACGCGTCTGGTTCTTCATATTAAATGTATAGCTATTGGTTGTCCATTTTCTTTTTGTGTGTGAAAATTGGATGTTGACTAGGAGTCCAATTGATCACAAATGAAAATGGTAACTTATAGAGTTGCAACTGGGTGATGGTAATCATTTGATCGGCAATATCTCTGGTTTTTTTGTAACCATGTATTCTTTTTCTTTCTTGGAATCTTGTTTGTTTAACTTGATCAATCTAGTTAGAAGTTCAGAAGTTGAAGCAAGTTGAAGAGCAGACATCACTAAGCGTTATTTTGTTATTGTCTCCATGCTCTGGCATCTAATTTTGCTGCTGGGAATTGCAATACCCGAATGATAAATTATGGGAGCTCCAGGTGTTTTGTTGAAAACACTCTTTCCGTGAAAGAAAGCTCACTTCTTTATGTGACGCTGCAGACCGGGAGGATGAAGTTTGGGAGGGGCATTTGCAAGTCACGAGCATCAAATGAAAAACATGACTTCTTCCAAAACCGTCTGTCACTACTCACTAATGTCGGATGCACGTCAAGCAAACAGAGGTATCCGGCAGGTTGTAGTTGCCGGTCGCCATTAGCAAGGTGGATAAATGTTCCACAACCCCACCAATACAAGACCCAAACCATAACACCACTAGTTCAGAGTAGAGACATAGATACAAATCTTCGGCTCATGTTCAAAAATGGTCCACATTGTCAATATCATCGATTAGGTAAAGCATTAAAAAATCGCTACGGCATACGTGTTTATCATGAAGCTCTAATGAGACAAAACCAATGAAAAACACCCACGTTATAAAAATTTAGAATCTTAAACTGATTAGCGGAACACGAAATCATTTTTATCTTATCGTAGTTGTCCCACCAAAACAGGAGAGAGAAAAAACAAACACAAATTTCGTTTCCCATTCTTTTTATTTTATTTTAAAGAAATTATTTCATTTCAAGTTTCTCTTCAGATTCTTTTTTGCACCAAAAGAAGGCAACCCAGGGTTTTGTGAATGAAGAGACGAATTTCTGCTTCTTTTCTTTGATTTTTCTTGTGGAACAATTGATTGGTAAGTTAATTCAACTTAATTTCTTGAATTTTCCTGTTTTTTTTTGTTTTTTTTTTCGAATTTAAATTTCTGGATTTTAATTCATATGATGTTTTGTTAGCAATTAGAATCTCTGTCATTTCAGGTGTTCTTTAAATTTTTAAGAAATGTTTGTAGTTTGGTGGAATTTGAAAGGTTTCAAAACAAAGTTTGAGCCTCTCTGTCTTTCTTTCGTTTGCTGTTTTAGGGGGTAGCGGTTTGGTTTTGCATTTAAATGGTTTGGAAAATTATGAGGCTAAGTACAGTCTGTCGAAGGAGTGTATGGTTCCAGGGTTTAATTTACATTAGTTGCTTCATATTGTTTAGTATATTGTGGTCATTTTACTGAATTTCCAGAATCCTCAATTATTTTCTAGGTTAACATGTGAAGATATATACCTCCTAGTGTTATATACTGGCTAAATGTATTGTACTTGTGTCTTATCTGTATGAGGTATATAAAGAATGTAATGTTCCGTTGTGAACTGGTGCTTAAGGAATGTGGTATATTTGTGAGTGTCAACTGGATTTTGTGATGTTTTTTCGTTTTATATATGGTTTGTTCCACTTCATGTGTTACTTCCTTCCTTTTAGTGTGGAGTTCCTTAAAGTGGTGGGTGATCAAGTCATGTTAAAGATCTGTTGTAATGTATTGCTTTTATGCCATTCTTTCCAACACGTGGTCGTTTATGGCTATCTACTAATTTTCTTTGTTTAACATTGTCAGTGAGAAGTGTCAAACCTTTTGGTTCATTAGTTTGTAGTGTTTATAATGTGATCTTTAGGATCAAAATTTTACATTTGAAAAAGCAAAGAACAATTTTTTTTTATCACACGTTGATGAGAAAGAAGAACCTGTAATTTTGAATTTAAATTTGTTGTAGTCCCTATATTACATTAGCATATTCATTATTGCAAATCCTCTGTCTCTCATTTGACATCTTAAAATAAATTGTCATACTGTCAAGGAGATAAGCAAATGATGAAGTCAATGCTGCATGTTTATGCTTTATTAGGTATAGAATACGTTATTTTATTACGATGATTTCACTTACATTTTTATTAGTGTACTGGAATTGCAGGCCGTACGAGATTAAATCGCTGTAATACGGACAGTGTCAAGAAGATACGACATCGATGAAAAGGAATGCCTGTCCTCGTTTAGGTTACGTAATTTATTCATTTTAAATTGGAATGCAATAAATAACGGCCAGGAATATTCAGTTACATCTACAAATGGATAAGTCTAATTTACTGTCAGTGGATGATGATTCCACCCTCGTAGGAGGGCCAAAAGAGCTGGGTCACCTTCTTTCTGAAGCACCCCACAGGAGAAAATCTACCATACTTTCAGATGCAGATATGTACAAAATAATGGAGTGCCCTGTTTGTACTAAATCCATGTACCCACCTATTCAGCAGGTCTAATTTTCTGCATCCTCATAGCTGCCTCTCATAGAAGTGCTTCTCCTTCTTCCCGCTTACCTCCTCACGTGCTTCCTTTTTTTATGCAGTGTCCCAGTGGGCATGCCTTATGTTCAAATTGCAAAATGAAGGTCAATAACAAGTGCCCTGTTTGCAAAAAGGAAATTGGAAACATAAGGTGTTTGGTTCTTGAAAAATTTGCAGTTTCCCTTCTGCTTCCATGCTCAAATCACACTCTTGGTTGCCAGGAGATGCTACCTTATTATGGCAAGGAGAAGCACGAGTCCCAGTGCATCTTCAGGCCATACAGTTGCCCCTCCCCAGGATCAGAGTGCTCTGTCACGGGGGATCTTCCAACACTTCTGGCACACCTTAGGTTGAGTCACAGGGTGGATATACAGACAGGGTCAAGTTTCAGCCATTGTTACGTGAAACAGGATCCCTGTTCAGTTGCTGATGTATCTTGGACACTCTCTGTAAGTGGAAAACATATCATTATCTTTATAGACTGATTGCATATTATTTTTCTCACTAGCATGAACGTGTTCAATGGAGAGTACTTAAAGAGATTTCACATAGCGCTAGGAACACTTTGCTGGGTGAGCCTTAAAAACGACCCACTTAGGATTACTATCGGGAGGTTAGTCTTTGTAGTCGCTTACAGAATGATTCAACAAAAGAAATTGATATGAAATTCATGGTTACTAAAAGAAGGCTTATCAACAAACTCGTGCTAACTGTACTGAATTTGGATGACATTGTTTGTAAGATTGAATGTAGCGAACATTAGTTTAGTTATCATGCTCTTAAAACTCTTACCATTACAATTTATTTGTTAAGAGTTAACACACACATTGTTGTAGGCTCACAAGTTATTCACCCTAAAAGCCCCTTCAACAAAGGTTTTTTTAATGTTGTATCTCCTTTTTTTTCCCATCTTGAGGTTCTATAAGCATTAGCTGAAAAACACATTAATATCAAGTGCTGCCTTTAATCTCACAGCCCGTTCGTTTCAAGGAATTGTATTCCTTGGAATCCAATTCCTAGGGAATGCGTCCAATTCCTTGAACCGAACAGGGCAAATGAACTCTATGTAATTGGGAATTTTAATTCCTAGGAATCCAATTCCCTCCAAAATGATAGATTTCCATTGCATTGGTCCAATGATGCAATGGAATTGGATTCCGGGGTAAAAACAAAGGTAATTGAATTACCTCAACCGAACATAAATTCTTTGGATTGAAATCAAATTCCTTGGAATCCAATTCCAAGAATTGGATTACCCGATAATTGAATTCCTAGGATTCTAATTCTCCCAACCGAACGGGCAGTCAGTTTAATGTTAATGTTAATCTTACTCTTTATTCATGATTTGGTCTCTACATCACTAAATATCTTTTTTCTTTTGGAGCAGCTCTTCAATTGTTTCAATCAGTACTTCTGCCTTCACTTTGAAGCTTTTTGCCTGGGAACCGAGCCAGTTTACATGGCGTTCTTGCGTTTTATTGGCGAGGAATCAGAAGCAAGAAAATATGGATACTGCCTTGAAGTAGGTGGAAACGGCCGGAAGCTGACATGGCATGGTATACCACGGAGCATTAGGACCCATCATAGGAGTGTCAGAGACAGTCATGATGGACTGATAATTCAGAGAAGCTTGGCCCTATATTTCTCTAAAGGTGATGGAAAGGAGCTTAAGTTAAGAGTCTCTGGTAAAATATGGAAGGAAGATTCATAAACTTTGTTAAACGAGGAAAACAAAAATAGAAACAATGGCAAGAGAGGATTCACAGTTGAGGATGAAACGTGTTAACCATAATTGGTAGCATGTATAACTGCCTCTGTTTTCTAAGACTCGTGACGTGGAACTCTTTTCACCCTAAGGTCACTCATGTACACAAGCCTCTCTTCTGATTTTGTTCCTGACGTAGCATTACTCGAAAGCAAAGGAAGAATAGAAGATCCATTAGTACCAGAAAGTCCTCTCCCGGGCAACACTTGCCCAAAATGAGAGGAAGATAAATCTCTGTACTTTTTTTTTTGCATCACTCACATGTAGATCTAAAATGAAAGTGAGCGAACTTGGTGTTGGGTCCTTTATATATATAAAAGAAAAGTTATGTTTTGAAAGAAAAGTTATGTTAATAGATTGGAATTGGATGCTTCCTATTGAAAGACAATAATGAGTTTTAGGTTTCCTACTTGCAAGTGCTGACAAGATTCTTAATTCTTTTTCCTAGAACTCGAGCCCTGCTATTACGTCGATTCAATCATTCCATATTTTTCTTGACGCACTCTTTGAAACATGCCCTCTAGGCAGATTGCCAGCATGTGCTAAAAACTGAAGAAGATAAAAAGAAGGAAAAAAAGAAGGGAAAAAAGAAGGGAAAAAATGAATGTTAGGGCCCAACCGGGTTCGAACCGGTGACCTCTTGATCTGCAGTCAAATGCTCTACCACTGAGCTATGGACCCCTGTTTTGCAATGATTACGTACTTTTTTTTATTTAGTCCATAACTTGGGCTCGAATAGTCTCTGTCCATAACTAAAAGGAAAAATGACTTATTCATATTCTGAAGTATTTTGTTTGATATGCCGGATATTATAAAATATATAATAAAATGTTTTATAGTACAACCTCTATTTCAGAATATTGTTGGGACCATATAAAATATATGGAGGTTATTTCTGCAAAGATCAAACCGAATGGGGATAAAGATTTATTCATATGTGGAGTTTATTCTTGTACAGAGGTCTTATTGTAATCTGTCTGTCAAATTTAATTACTTTTTTTTATTATAGTTTGGTTTGTATTAGATTGTAACGTGTACGAATTGAGTCAACTATGGTCATGTGGAGTCTTAGAAGGTCCTTATTTGTAAGCATCAGATATGTTTCAATATATGTGGATTTTATAATAGAATATTGTATAGGTCCATTGTTTTTTCTAGCTTGTGTGGAACTATAAGATGTGTTTGTTGGCCTTTCTAACAGAGGGTTTACTATCCCTTCAATGATACCAGAAGTCTGGCGTCCCTCTAAGTTGCCACAAACACAATCACTATTGGAACTCTTATCAAAATAGGTAGAAGAAGAATCATATTTCCATCAGATCTAGACCTTCTTATTCTTCCACCAGGACATGTGCAAGATCTTTTACTGTTTTAGGATAAATATAAATAAGTGGGGATAAACTGATGCTTGTGTGAGAACGAGTGATCAAGTCGTGCAAAAGTGCCCTAAACAAAAAAATGGCCGTTCATATCTTGCTTCGGTCACGAAGAGGAGAAAGGGTTGGTCTTAGTTAGTGAAGAAGAGAAACCGTTGATATTAGAGTGTAAGAATCTTTGTGGTGTGATTAATGTGTATTACTGTATGTGAAGAGTTCTCAGTGTATGACTGAGAGAAGGCTTCTATGAAATCAGATTATAAAACTTGTTTGTAAGTTTCTGTTTGATTTATATAGATAGAAGTATTGTAGAAAGTGGGAGTCATGAAGTAGATTCAATTTCGATTGTTCATCTTTAGTTTTCAATATTTTGTCTGTGCAAACTAAGTGTTTGAAGAATCAACCAAAAGACCTCTTTTCTTTTACAAATTTTACATGAACTATAAATAACTTAGGAGTACTATTACAAGCTTAGATTAACATGGAAGCTGAGAAAGAGGCGACAACACAGAGATGTTCGATTAAACAATCTACGTATTACAAAAAAGGAAAAACGAGCAGCAATGATGAAAATTGCAAAACAAGAGCTTCTTGAAAAAAGACGAGAGAAGCACGATATACACATGCAAGTTCTGGTGAATGAGGCATGAGATGGATAATTGTTCTTTGATTATTAGCCTATTAGAGAAGTACGTTTTGAACAATTTAGGTCACATTTTGTATTAAAATCATCTGAATGGTTGGCTAAGAATTGACACAGTTTTTAATATTTTGTCATCTTGCATTTTCGATGTGTAGTTTAAATAGTTTCTGGGAGGATTGTTGGATTTTTTTCGTGCTTACGACGTCGAAGCATTAAGATGTTTCCCGTATGGGTACTCTTAGTAAACCACGTGCTTAGAAGCTTAAGTTTAAGACCTGATCTATAATGATAGTTTGCTAAAAGTCATACCATGATGACGTTGTATGTTGATTGACTTAATTTTAGTTATGTCGAGTTGATGATATAAGAAATCAAGGTTTTTGCTCAAACTGAGGAAACTTCATAAGATGAAGGAAATAATAATAATAAAATAAGGAATCATGAAGTATGGGACCGGCTATGGCTAAGGCATGGCCGGCCGGCCAATAAGCCCGATCCTTTGACACTTTTCCTAATTTTATATTATTTTCATGATTTTAAGGAAATATCATGATATCAAGGAGTTTGTTGAAACTAAGGAGTTTTCTTGAAGTGAAGGAGTTTCCATGAGATGAAGGAAACAATAATAATAATAATAATTAGAGAAGTTAGAACCCACTTCCCAAGCATATCTCGGTGAGTGGAGTTTTGCTATTCAAATCCTGCCCGGCTCTATTATAATGATTCCATACTTTCATCAGCACAAGGCGTGCAGCAGGGAGATCCTCTTGGCCCTCTTTTATTTGCCCTCACATTACAACCTCTTGTCAACATGATTGCTAACCAATGTAAGATAGATCTTCATGCATGGTACCTGGATGATGGCACCATTGCAGGAGATACAATGGAAGTAGTTAAGGCTTTGAACATCATCCAGTTGGCAGGTCCTGAGCGTGGACCACAACTGAACATCAAGAAGACTGAAATCTACTGGCCATCACCAGATCCTAGATGCAGTCAAAGTGGTGTCTTCCCAAGTGATATTGGCAGGCCATTGCTTGGTGTAAAATTGTTGGGAGGCCCTGTTAGCCTAGAATCTCAGTACTGCAGTGACATTGTTCTTCACAGAGTGGATAAAACCATCCAGTTGATGCAGAAAGTACAACAACTTCACGACCCATAGTGTGAGATGTTGCTTCTGCGAAATTGTATTGGGGTCTCCAGACTATATTTCGCTATGCGCACCACCTGCCCGGCTCATCTGCAACCTGCTTCTACAGTTTATGACAAGCACTTACTTCAATACTTACGACAGCTCACTGTAGGTGATGGTGCTGGATTTGGCCTCTTCCAACAACGCTTAGCCACCTTGCCAATCAAGGATGGAGGGTTTGGCATCTACACTATGGCAGACACTTCAAAATACTGCTATTTGGCTTCTCAGATTCAGACCAGACATCTGCAGGAAACCATTCTTCAACTATCAACGCCTGCAAACCTCAGTCCAAGCTATGAACTAGCTCTTCAATCATTTACTCAAGCTTGTGGATCTCCTGCTTCCATTTCCAGCGTCATTGATGCCGCCCCTCATCCCATGAAATTATTGGTTGCACTATACTTTGGCGCTGTTAAGGAAAAGTTATCTGCCAACTTCAACTTAAATGAACGAGAATCGTTAGTCTGGCAATGCAACAGGCGTGATCATGCAATGGATCTCAAGGTTGTTCCTATCAGTGGACTGAACCAAGCTGTCGCACCAAGACAATTACAATCAATCCTTAAATACCGGCTTGCCATACCCTTTTTTGAAGAAAACAGTAGGTGTTCGATATGTAACAGGGCGATGGATATCTATGCCGACCATGCAGTCCACTGTGCAAGTGAGGTGGGTTCAAAATTCAGGCATGATATGGTTCGTGACGCTCTTCTTGACATATGCTACAGGTCAGGTGTTATTGCTCGTAAAGAAGTCTCTTTGGGGTTTCTTTCAAACTCTGTCAAGGAACTTAAACCTGTTGATATCATGGTCTATAATTGGAAGGACGGCAAAAATGTTTGCTTTGATGTGACTGGAATTTCACCTTTCACTACCTCCAGTACTCGTAACACCCCTCCGGGCCAAGCTATCATTGATGCAGTGAGTCGCAAGCGCGCGAAATACCTACATAAGTGTACGACACTCGGTTACGGTTTACAGGCACTAGCCTTTTCTACCATGGGAGAATTGGGAGATGATTTAGTTTTATTTCTTAAGAGGTTGAGCAACTGCCTAGTTAGTCATGATGTTAATCACAAAATAGGAAATTCGTTGTTCCATAGGCTAGGTATCATTATTCAAAAAGGTGTTGGCGCCCAGCTTGTCGCTCGGTTGCCTTCCACCGACTTGTAACATACAATCCGTCGTCTTGCTAATAAAACGCCCTGAGTGGCTATTTCATAATAATAATAATAATAATAATAAAATAAGGGGCATGTGGGACCGGCCACGGCTAGGGAAAGGTCGGCCTGCTAGTGGCCTGGTCCCGTGAATCTTCCCTAATTTTATATTATTTTCATGAATTGAAGGAAATATCATGAAATCAAGGAGTTTTCATAAGATGAAGGAATTAATAATAATAAAATAAGGAATCATGAAGTGTGGGACCGGCTACGGCTAAGGCATGGCCGGCCGACCAATAAGCCCGACCCATGGTACTTTTCCTAATTTTATATTATTTCCTTGGTGTGAAAATAAAACACCATGAAACTAAGGAGTTTCCTCAAACGAAGGAGTTTTGTTCAAATGAAGGGATTTTCATGAGATCAAGGAAAAATAATAAAATATGATAAAATAAAGAATTAGGCGTGGGACTGGCCACGACATGACTGACCGGCCGGTAAGCCCAGTCCCTTAGCGCCTTAGCTAATATTTTTTATTATTATTTTCTTCATATTTTGCATAGGTTCATCGTTCCTTCGTATTTGGGAATGCTCGTTCGTGCATTCAGGTGCTCGTTAGTGCATTATTGCTGAATACACTTGCACCATTTTGGCCGGGGCTTACTCGATGGCGGCTCAGATGCCCATACGTTGAATATTTATTACTAACCCATGGAATTCTGCTGGGAAGAACCATGAATTGAAGTAATGAAATATTATGAAGAATTGTAGAAATATTTTCTAAGAATTCAATTGATTAATCTAGTAACTAGGAATAATTAATTGATGGCTCTATACTAGCACGTCGTCTAGGAGCATTAATTATTCGAGAATTGAGCGATATGAGCTAGTTAAAGCGTCATATTTATTATGTATAGTCAGGGAAAACGTTGTTGCATCCTGAAGACGTTATCGCTCTATACTAGCAGGCAAGCTGTCTAGGAGCCGTCCAATCATTAAGATTTTATATGCATGTATTTTATATAGTCAGGGAAAACATTGTTACATCCTGAAGACGTTATTGTTAGAGCACTGCTCGGTCAAACTCGCATGCGTTGCTATCTCAAGCATGTTTGTCAATGTTAGTGATCAAAACTATAGATCTTGATTTCTAGTCTCTTATAGTTAAGTTTCGGACTAGGATAGTAAGTGTAGTTGAGCTTAAGGACTTTATGGCGATTCATCATACAAGTAGAAGGACTACTCAAGGAACCGGTGGAACTGCTCGACAAAAAGGTATGTGTAGACTTGAACTTATCTGTCACTCAAAAGTCTATCTATTATATCTCCTACTCTTTGAGACAAAAGTCGTATGCTATATATATAGACTAGATCATACATATTTGGTATTTCGAGCCGAGTATACCTCGCCTATCTATATTTCGAAATATGTGCTGGTAAGATTTTCGCTTCGACCAAGTTTATCTTTACCTAGTGACGAAAGTCATAAATGTTTCAATCACCTTGGAAATTTCTTTGACGAGAAATGGTGTAACAACTATATAACGTCCTCTAAGAATGTTTCAATGATTGGAATGAGAGTTTAAATTACATAACCAATGTATTCCTTGAACCGAAGTTTTCGAACTTTGTTGATCAGGAGAATCGGAAGTATGGCAAGTTCCAAGTCCGCGAACTCAGTCCGCGAACTGCCGAAGTTCTCAAACCCGAGAATTTCTGCTGGAGTTGACAAACTACTTGCGTGAGCCAAGTCCGTGAACCCAGTCCGCGAACCGATGAAGTTCTCAAACCCGAGAATTTCTGCTGGAGTTTGTAAACTCTGTCCGGTGTCTTAAGTCCGCGAACCTAGTCTGCGAACTTGAGAAGGTTATATATCTAAAGACTAAGGAATGCTTTTGCAAACCGTGGCTATTAAAGTTCATGAACCGATTCTTGTGAATCAAATCATCTTTGCTTCAATTGTGTCTTGTGTAGTTACATAAGATTTCCTTACAATTGAACAACTCTCTTAACTAATTCATTTTAGTCATCTGAACTAGTTATGGTGAAGAAGAACATGGTTAGTATGAAATGCTCTTATGGTTAACCTTTTTGGTAAACTATTGTTGAACCAACAATGTACACGTATGGGTGCAGTTTACAAACCTAGAAGCGTACAATCATTTGTGTATGACAAGCTAAGTTTTCGATCTAACGGTTTATAAATATTAGCTTGAATCTAAATCAAGTTTTCATATAACGGTGGATATTGATTGCTTTGTAACTAAGGCAAAACCCTGATTTGAAAGACTATATAAGGGGACTGATAGACGCATTTATGTGTCTAATATATCTCAATTGTATATAATGTTAGTGCTCGATTCTATACTTATTTGGTTATTTTATTTATTTGTAGGTGTTTTTAGAAGAATAAGGATTTGCGGCGAAATTGGCTGAAAATACGGCGTTTGGACCTCCGTTGATAGAGTGCCGGAAGCGCCCCAGAAGTGTACCGGAAGTATCCCAGAAATACCCCGGAGGAACCCCGAAAAAAATGCGGAAAATGCCCCAGAGAACACTTGCTATACGGACCCTTGATTTTGGATAAGGGGTAACCTAATTACTAAGGGGCACCCCATTTCAAGGCACATGCTAAAGGGACTCCCAGTCTGGTTAAGGGGACACCACATTCAAAGTTCATATAATGGAATTTGGCGGGAAAACTAAAGTTCACGTCTGACAACTTGATGTTGGATTTCTGGGCAGTTTTGAGGGAGATTAAATCCCTGAAATCAATTGGGCTAGGCCTGTTAAGACTAAACAGACCGTATGCAAGTGATTTTATCGATCAACTTGGGCTGGAATGGCTGGGAGAAGCGATCAAAGTCCAAACAGGATACGTATTGTTCTGTCCAGTTTCAAGGATTTGTATGAAGGATTTTGTGAGAGTTTTACGCTGGATAGTTACGTACTAGGTCCTGTTCAAGTCTTGATAAGAGTTTGGTGGAAAGTTTATAGCTAACAGACGCGTACGAATAGCTTTGAGCAGTATTTTCCGAGACTTTGGAAGAAAGAAAAAAAAATAGATTCTATCGGGATTTCTTTGAGCTGTGAAGTATATAAGAGGTGGAGAGAAGTGAGAGAATATTATCAAGAGTTAGGGGTCGATTGGGAGGCCAGCAGAGAGGCGCAGGAGGAGTTGCAAGAATTGTACCTGCTGCTGCTGCTGCCATTAACAAAGCTCGAAGAACACGAAGAACACACCTGCAAAGACAGTCGTTCTTTGAATAGTGGAAGGCTAGCGGTCGTGGGTCTTAAAAGAAGGCGTCAACAGCAGTCTTATTTTCGAAGCGTCAACAGCAGTGGTATTTTATCGTTCTTTTCTGGACTCCGTTTGTGGGTCGCAGAATCACTGTTTTCATTCTTTTCACTCTTTTAATCAACTTTTTGAGCATCAAATATTTATTTTTAGAACATGATTATTATGAGTAGCTAAACCCCATTACTGGGATGATGGAGGAAACCATTCTTTATGCATGAGTAATTCTATTTAATTCTTTATGACTATTTGCACTATTATGAGTTGTTTTATGATTTTTCTTGATTATTTGTGATTTTATCTGATGATGTATGCTTAGTCTAGGAACTCTTGATGCATCATGCTTATGATTTACATCTAATACTTTACAAAATCTAGTTTTGGCAAAGAAAATAGTCGATATTTGTTATCATTATAAGCTATAATTGTCTAGAATTAATAGTTGATTCGCATGAGTATAAGAATTGGTGGAATCCTGAGTCCTAGTATCTCTTGATCCTGTGACAATTTTGTATATATTTTTGTTTTTAAATCTATTCAAGTCCGAGCAACGAATCCGTATTTACCGCAAATTTAAGACTACAATAAAATGGCGCCGCCGACGCGGACTTGTATATAGATTTGTTTTTAGGTTTAATTTTTTTTTTATTATTTATTATTATTTGTTCCTTTTTACGTTTCTTTTTGTGTCTTTGATTTACAGGTTCGAAGTGGAATACTAAGGACTTGGGAACAAAAAGCTTAAAGCTTAAAGCTAAAAGCTAAAAGAGAAGAAAAAAAAGACATAATTTTTTTAGGATTTAATTTTTATTATTTTTTTTTGTATAAAGCTTTTATTTATTTTATTTTTTTAGAATTTGTAAATAGGCTTTATTTTTCATAATTTTTGGACTTTTTATTTGGACTTTATTCTGGACTTTTGGACAATTATTTTTTATTTTTATTTTTTAACCCTACGGAAGGGTATTATAAGAAAAAAAATTTATATAAACTGTGTGCAGGGAAGGACGACGATTACGATATCGTCTCGGCCCCTCGGGTTCGTACATGACATAGGAGTCGTGGCCCGAGTCGACTTCAGCGGTTCATCGCCCGTCTGGTACGGGAGGTATGTCCAATCGAAACACCCGCGAATCTCCTGCAAGCGGGTTACTGTCTGCCTTAAGGTGATAATTGTTTGAGGACGAACCGGACTGTCTTTATTTTCCTAGTAAAGGGCAAGGCCTGGCCTAAAAAAGATAAGGGTTCGGATTTCATCACCGTTCCCTTCTTTCCCGCCTTAGGAAAACGAAACCTAACGCGAACCCAAGCTTAAAATTTGGAATAGAACGAGACCAATAGGTAACGAGCTTAATAGGAAACTCGTTCGAAAAATATTGGTTGCTCTTTAAGCACATTTCAAAGTTCATGATGGTTTCTGTGAGTTGAATGCGTGACTGCGCCGCCTTGTGATAGCGGTGAGGCCTTGGGTATCAAAGATCCACTGAGCTTCCCTCGCCTCGATTCAACTTACATTAGCTCGGATTGATTCCAGAGGGGTGTGCTCAAATTGTAACGAATTCCTTTTCGAAGGAATAGAAGCTGGTCTAGAAAACAATCTAAGTGTAGCCATCATGCTTTTTGTTTGCTAGATTCTATAGGTTTGATTTGGTCGAGTCGGACTTGTTTGTGATTGCGTAGAATTCCCCTGCAATTAAGAATGTCGAACTGGTATGATAGAAGCCAATACAATGAATATCGACCTGAATTTGATTATGGACATCATCAGTATTATGACCATAGTGAGAATAGTGACTGGGGACGCCAACCTTTTCAAGGTTATGGTTCATACCATGGTGAGCCCAATTACTATCCGCACGCGCATCAGTCATACGAGCAAGAAGATTATAATACTAGTTCTTCGTCTTTAGAGGATACAATCAAACTATTGAAAAGTAGTCCTTATTATGATCCTTCAGTTCCTATTCCTTCTCTAGAAGAGACTCTCAGGAATTTAGCTGAGTCATCACGTCAGTTAGCTGAATCGACGTATAAATTAGATGAGGTGAATAATGTAGTTATGGACGAAAGAACTGCAACAACAACTGAATCTGTAGAAGATATCCTCAATAGATTAACTCAAAACTTAGATCCTACACTAAGGGAACTTTCTTTGGAAGAGACCCTTGAGAGGATAGCTGAGTCGACACGTAGACTTGAGTTAGAGACGAACGAAAGTATTGCTCGAAATAACTTGAATTGCCAATATAGTGTATCCAATAATACCCTTGAGAATGAAGATACTTTTTCACATAATCAAGATAACGAGGTTATAATTGGTAACACTACTTATTTAGATAAGGTTCAATCATCTTCGTACTATTATGATGATGAGGATAGTAGTGATGAAGAATCTGAAATATGTAGGCATAGTAATCAGGAATCTAGTAATCCAATTGAGCTTTATAGTGATTATATTATTTCTACTTCAAATCCAAATAATTTTTATGATTATTCACCTATTCAAAAGGACGAGGATTTGATTAGGGATACCACCGTTTTAGACGATGTAGTTTTTCCTTTTGATTACGAAGCCGATAGTGGTTTAGAGGAACGGGTTCATTTCGAAAATACTGTTTTAGAGTCTAGCGACTTAGAAACAATAGTCTTGGAAGAAGAAGATAGACCCGTAGAGATGAGTAAAGATGCACTACCTGATAATAACTTAGAAGAATCTCTTGAATATTTTAAGGACTCTGAAGATACGGAAATTCAAGAAATAATTAGAGGTCTATCTAGAGAAACTGAAAACTCTAAGTTTGGGGGTGATTATCACTTCCCTAGTGCCTTACCTTTAACTCTCAGAAAGTCCCCACACTTAGGACTTGACATCAATGCCTCAACCATTTTACAAGATTACTTTCATACTCGTTTTCCTGAACCTAGTGATGTCCATAAGGAAGTTCAGTTGTTAGAAACCCATCCTCTGGTTGATGAGGTTAGACCAGGCTATGATACTAAGATCGACTTTGTTTTCCCACCAAATATTTTTCAAACAATTGTGGGAACGTATAAATTTCAAATGTGTCAATTATTAAGTTCTGAGACTAAACCTAATTACTTTAGGATATTAGAATCGACACATTTTCTTAAGAATGAACACTACTCTCACTGTGGTCAATTATGTAAGTCAAACCTGGTTGACTTACAGGATCCTCAATTATTTAGGTTATTATTTTGTGCTTCTAAGTTCTTATTTAAGTATTTACAGACTCTAGGACCTAATAATTCGGATCTCAATTTTGAGGAGTTGCAGCCTAAAGAAATATATTTAGACCCTTTTATAGAACCTGAACCTGAACCACAATTAGATATAGATATCTTAATCAGGAAACTAGGTAAGGGCATGCTAGTCTTGTACATTTTCTTGGTTCACTGCAGTTTCCTTTTGTCAGCTCTTTTTGGTGTTAAAGACCCACAGTTATTCCGGCTACTGTTATACGGTTCGAGTTGACTAATACTTTTCTTAGTCTGGCTGAAGACTTTAAACTTAGCACTTCTTGGGAGGTAACCCAATCTCATGCAACCAGGTAATATCCTTCTGTAACTCTTTCACTTCAAATGGTAACAGTTTCTCCTTGTTCATGCTTTTAATTTCATCTTTAGAACATTCAGGACAATGTTAGGTTTAAGTTTGGGGGTATGGGAGAAACTTTTTAGTTGCAGTATGAATAAATAAACGCCAGAGCCTAGAAATTTATGCTTATTTAGGATGGCACTAACCAATCTAAGTGGATGGAAGCATTTTGATCGTAGGAGTTGAGGAACCAATCTGATTAGATGGAAACATCTAGAAGAGTCTATTCATAAAAGCACAGAGCTCAGGTGTTAGAAATAACATGATAGTTTCACCATATCTCGTTGAGTCCTTTTCACTTCTATTTTTATTTTATTTTGTTTTTAAATTATGTTTCTCTAAGTGATTAGGTGGGGCTCACGATTCAAGTTGTTACCAATGTTAGGGTGAATTAGAGTGATTGAGATACAAAAAAAAAAAATGGTAGTTACCAAAAAGTTGAAAAAAAAAGAAGAAAAAAAAAAAAAAAAGTGAGAAAATATTGAGACCAAACCATTTGACCAAAAGGAATAAATTCAATAAAGTCGACCACTGGTACCCTTGTATATGCCAGTTGTGTTGACCTAGAGTTAGGTTATCGACCACTGGTTCCCTTGTATATGCCAGTGTGTTGATATTAGTCAGACTAATATCCCAATCCATTAGGATAGGTTCATTTTGGCGGAGGCCTTCAGACGGATATGGGAAACGCCGTTCACTTAGTAAACATCAAAACCATCTATGTTTTTCTATATCCATCTCTTAATCTTTCCATGTGATTAGTTTGACTCCGAATATGATGTCCATAGTGCAACTATCTGAGTAGAGCTCTGTCACTTTATATGAATTTTAGTATGCTTGAGTGCAAACTCGTGTACAGCAATTGGAATTTCGCATCAGGGTACTTCTTCCTGTAGTCAATAAGTATGCCAACCAAGGAGATTCTTTAGTGCCTTCTAAGGTTCGTTGTAGATAGCTAGGGTCTGGAGTATAAAGGTTTTGTGGGTATATCTCTAGTAAGCCCTCCCGAGACTATAACTCGGCCACTAGGGCCACCTAGGGGTTTAAAGGCTTATTGCATACGCTAAATGCAAACGATGATGCCTGCGACAGTGAGTTAGGATTTTATTTTGTAGTTTTGATTTGCTCGAGGACTAGAAAATAATAAGTTTGGGGGTATTTGATAGACGCATTTATGTGTCTAATATATCTCAATTGTATATAGTGTTAGTGCTCGATTCTATACTTATTTGGTTATTTTATTTATTTGTAGGTGTTTTTAGAAGAATAAGGATTTGCGGCGAAATTGGCTGAAAATGCGGCGTTTGGACCTCCGTTGATAGAGTGACGGAAGCGCCCCAGAAGTGTACCGGAAGTACCCCAGAGGAACCCCGGAAAAAATGCGGAAAATGCCCCAGAGAACACTTGCTATACGGACCCTTGATTTTGGATAAGGGGTAACCTAATTACTAAGGGGCACCCCATTTCAAGGCACATGCTAAAGGGACTCCCAGTCTGGTTAAGGGGACACCACATTCAAAGTTCATATAATGGAATTTGGCGGGAAAACTAAAGTTCACGTCTGATAACTTGCTGTTGGATTTCTGGGCAGTTTTGAGGGAGATTAAATCCCTGAAATCAATTGGGCTAGGCCTGTTAAGACTAAACAGACCGTATGCAAGTGATTTTATCGATCAACTTGGGCTGGAATGGCTGGGAGAAGCGATCAAAGTCCAAACAGGATACGTATTGTTCTGTCCAGTTTCAAGGATTTGTATGAAAGATTTTGTGAGATTTTTACGCTGGATAGTTACGTATTAGGTCCTGTTCAAGTCTTGATAAGAGTTTGGTGGAAAGTTTATAGCTAACAGACGCGTACGAATAGCTTTGAGCAGTATTTTCCGAGACTTTGGAAGAAAGAAAAAATAGAGATTCTAGCGGGATTTCTTTGAGTTGTGAAGTATATAAGAGGTGGAGAGAAGTGAGAGAAGATTATCAAGAGTTAGGGGTCGATTGGGAGGCCAGCAGAGAGGCGCAGGAGGAGTTGCAGGAATTGTACCTGCTGCTGCTGCCGCCATTAACAAAGCTCGAAAAACACGAAGAACACACCTGCAAAGACAGTCGTTCTTTGAATAGTGGAAAGACTAGCGGCCGTGGGTCTTAAAAGAAGGCGTCAACAGCAGTCTTATTTTCGAAGCGTCAACAGCAGTGGTATTTTATCGTTCTTTTCTGGACTCCGTTTGTGGGTCGCAGAATCACTGTTTTCATTCTTTTCACTCTTTTAATCAACTTTTTGAGCATCAAATATTTATTTTTAGAACATGATTATTATGAGTAGCTAAACCCCATTACTGGGATGATGGAGGAAACCATTCTTTATGCATGAGTAATTCTATTTAATTCTTTATGACTATTTGCACTATTATGAGTTGTTTTATGATTTTTCTTGATTATTTGTGATTTTATCTGATGATGTATGCTTAGTCTAGGAACTCTTGATGCATCATGCTTATGATTTACATCTAATACTTTACAAAATCTAGTTTTGGCAAAGAAAATAGTCGATATTTGTTATCATTATAAGCTATAATTGTCTAGAATTAATAGTTGATTCGCATGAGTATAAGAATTGGTGGAATCCTGAGTCCTAGTATCTCTTGATCCTGTGACAATTTTGTATATATTTTTGTTTTTAAATCTATTCAAGTCCGAGCAACGAATCCGTATTTACCGCAAATTTAAGACTACAACATGGACATCTAGCAACTCTGCAAAACTAATCCCCACACTTGCGTGCTAGAGTCGGTTCTCCTTTAACCTTGGTTTTCTTCTTCTAAAACCAGGTTAACGACTTGAATACTTCATTGGGATTGTGAAGCCAGACCGATACTACTTTTATCGTAGTTGTGTGATCTGATTTTGCATATTCTATCGTAATAGTACAATCATATTGATTGGCTAGAGATTGTTTGATTTCTCCGATAGGCAAGATATAAAAAGTAATCACAAACACCTTCGTCTCACTGTTTGTGCTTCCATGACATCTTGTTTCGCTACCATACGATTAAGATTGTTGTGAGGTGATTGATTAATCTAGGTTGTTCTTCGGGAATATAAGACCTAACGGTTGTTGATTGATATTGATTGACACTTGGATATTGGTCTTTGGTACCATGCAAGTTATTCATTGTATTTGATTAGTACTCGCAGTTTCTGTTTGAGGAAATCAAATCAAGAGAGAGATATAAACTCGTTGATATACTTTTAATTGATTGAGTCTCGTTGATTCTCTTAAAAGTATATTCGAGTTTGTCCATACAGATTGCTAAGCGAAATATTGGGTGGTGTTGTTAGACCCCCGCTTTTTCAGTTATGCTTTATACTAGCAGGCGAGCTGTCTAGGAGCCGTCCAATCATTCGATTCTATATAAAAGTGATTACTGAAATTGCTCAGTATTCATGAAATGTGTCGTTGCCTCAATTGAGAGACTGCACATTCATGTAGGCTCTGAGAGACAATATACTCAGTCAGAGGTTCTTGTGGAATAAGTTTTCATGCTTTCATGAGAGACATGAGCCTCAATACTCATCTGATTGCTGGATCAGGAATATGTAAGATTATGGTTTTACGATTTTAGCCTTTGTCGAAAATCCACCATCAACAGTGTGATACAATCATTTGGTGTAGACTTGGAATGTTTCGTTATGATTATTTCAATAACTTGAAAATTTCTTTGATGCTAATAGTGTGTGAAAACGGTTATTGTCATTCTCTAAGAAAGTTTCAATGATTGAAATAGAGTTAAAAACTATTGGATTATGAACATAGTATGCATTCTTGCATGTATGTGATCCATGACCGGAACTAGAGTATGCATACCCGTACGCGTACTTGTAGTTGTGAAATTCTATGTTCCAAGTACACATATCGGTACGCATACTTGCGTAAGGTATAGGTCCGAGAATTTCTGTTGGGTTTTGGAAGTGTACTAAGGTATGCGTACCTGTTCGCATACTGGCGAACCCAAACTCAGACCGGCTACTTAAGTATGCGTACCCGTTTGCATACTTGAGTGGTTAAAGTTCTAAAATCGGTTTGTTCATGAACTAATACATTTATATATTAAGGAATGCATTCTTTGCAAACCGTGGCTATAATGTTCGTGAATTGATTCGAGTGAACCAAACCGATTTTTCTTCAATTGTGTTCTTGTATACTTCTATGAGCATATAGCAATTGAACAACTATTGAGCCAATATGGTGTACACATTTAGGCACGGTTACATAAACCTAAATGAGGGTACATTTCATTTGTGTATAACAATCTAAGTTCGATCTAACAGTTGAAAGATATTAGATTCAATCTAATCATATTTTCATCTAACAATGAATATTGAATGCTTTGTTACCAAGGTAACTTAGATTGCAAACCCTGATTTGAAAACTATATAAAGGAGAACTCTAGCAACTGGGAAACCGAATCCCCGCACCTCCTGTTTGATACTAGTTGTATAAGCTAGAGTCGATTCTCCTTTAACATTAGGTTTTTCACTAAACCCTGTAGGTTAACGACTTGAAGACTTCATTGGGATTGTGAAGCCAGACCCAACTATTTTCTCTGTAGTTGTGTTCTGATCTTGGTGTTTCTATCGTATTGAGTACTATCTTCTCTAATATATTCTCGAGATTGAATCTCCGATAGGCAAGATAAAAAGTAGTCATAAACATCTTCTTCTCATCGTTTGTGATTCCACAATATCTTGTTTCGCTACCATACGATTAAGATTATTGTGAGGTGATTGATAATACTAGGTTGTTCTTCGGGAATATAAGTCTGGTTTATCAATTGGTTCCTGTGTACCTGGATTTATCAAAAGACGGAACAAAACTCGTAGGTATTTCTGTGGGAGACAGATTTATCAATTCCAATAGACTTTTCTGTGTGAGATAGATTTGTTTATCAAGTCTTCGACTTTGGGTCGTAGCAAATCTTAGTTGTGGGTGAGATCAGCTAAGGGAATCAAGTGCATAGTATCCTGCTGGGATCAGAGACGTAAGGAGTGTAACTGTACCTTGAATCAGTGTGAGATTGATTAGAGTTCAACTACATTCCAATCTGAAGTTCATTGGTAGTAGGCTAGTGTTTGTAGCAGCTTAATACAGTGTGGTGTTCAGAGATGGACTAGGTCCTGGGGTTTTTCTGCATTTGTGGTTTTCCTTATTAACAAAATTCTGGTGTCTGTGTTATTTCTTTTCCGCGTTATGTTTTGTTATATAATTGAAATATCACAGGTTGTGTGTTGAATCGATCAATTGCTAAATCCAACCTTTGGTTGTTGATTGAAATTGATTGATCCTTGAACATTGGTCTTTGGTACCGTTCAAGTTACTTCTCTTATATTCAATCGGGTTCGCAAATTCCTATTTGCTGATTGCAGATTGAATTGAGAGATAGAGATATAAAACTCTTTGATATACTTTTCTTTAGATTGAGTCTGGCCGTCTAGTTGATTCTCTTGAAAGTATATTGAAGTTTGTCTATTCAGATTGCCAAACGAAATATTGGGTGTGGTTGTTGTACCCCCACTTTTTCACAATTGATTAATTATCTAGACATGTTGATGATGACAAAAAATAATTAAAATAATAGCGCAAACCAAACAGTGGTAGCAGCGTCGTCCGTCTCCAGCTCAGTATACTGCTCCTATTCTTTCCACGCCACCTCTCTGTCTCCAATTAACTTTTTCCTTCTCTGTATTTTTTTCTCTTCGAAAATGTGTGTTTCTTCTGCTCGGCTACTTGGCCTTATACAGGTTTCAAGGGAGGTGTATACTTGCGACAAATCCTTATTTGATAAGGATGTAAAGTCGGTTAATCGTATTTGAATCTGGTGAAAACATGTGTTGTCGATTCGGTGTAATCAAGGAGCATCGTAATATGATAAACATGGCCTCCGATTGGTTCCAACTCTAGTTGGGACTCTACAAGGTCGACGTATCTAGTGCATTCATGTACCTTGTCATGTGCTTTTGTATAGGGTTGTACAAGCACTATAGTGAATCAATATTATTCATAAGGGTATGAGTATTGATACAAGGTAGTATCTAGGAATTCAGCAACGAAATACAACACTAAATAATATTGAAGTTTCTTTATACTGGTGGGAAATCCATCTAGGAGTTTGAGATTTATTATATAAAAATTAGAGAAAATCAGGGAATATTGTAACAAGCACCAGTGGATGAATATCCATTACGCGGGGCTTATTCAGTGGTGTCCCTTATGCCCGAAAGATGAATATTCATAAATAATCCATGGAATTCAACCGGGAAAAGCCATGAATTGAAGTAGATGAATATTAGGGTAAAGTAGAATATTATGTACGAATTCATTTGATGAATATGCAACACTAGATTTAATTAATTAGTCGCTTTATACTAGCATGCAGTATGTCTAGGAGCATTTAATTGATTCAATAATCGAGATATGAGATGACAACATATTTGTTCTGAATGTTATTCTTCATTATCACGAACATCTGGGAAGAGTTGCATCACCAGAAATGTCTTTTTAAATGAATTTAGAAAACATAAAAAAAATGTTGAGCCACTCAGCATAAATGATAAAATATATGGAATATTAAAAGTTCTGCTTCAGAGTCTCTAAAATTGTCGTCATATATTATTACTTTGATAAGATTACATGACTGCAATCACTTCTCATGCAAAACGTGAAAACATCAACATTTTATGTTTCTGATGCTGGTCAGAGATACACATTTTTCTATGTGATTTTACGAATTTAGCCTGCGTCAAAAATCCACCATCAATAATTACAAAATAGTGGTCTATTTTCTAATCGCTCTTCCTAAGGTTTTGTTGTAAGTAAAAACGACTGATTCTTAGTTCCTTCTATCAGTATCCTAGTTTTGTTAACCGTTTTATTGCTTATGAATCTTTATCGTTTTTTTGCCACTTTGTTTTGGTATCTTTCTTTTCGCAATTTGCTTCTCTGGCATTGCTTCAATTAAGGTTTTGATGGTATAAAAATATCATAAAGTCAAACTTGACGATCTAAAAACCTTAGTAGTCTCATTCTTTTGTTGGATCACAAGATACCAAACTGATCAACTTCCAAGCCTAACTGAAAAATCCAAATTCAAACCTTAACACAAAATATTTGTTTTTTTCTTAGTAATATTTTCCCCCAATATTAATTCCTATAGTTTTTCCTCGCGCATAGATAAAAAAAAAGAACCATAAACAATTCACGTTTTATAAGTATAACATGAAGGACTTTTATAAAATAGGAAAATCAATTATGACTATCTATTTCAATTTTGAAGCTACCCAACATAGTATAAAGATACATGAAGGACTTTTATAAAATAGGAAAATCAATTATGACTATCTATTTCAATTTTGAAGCTACCCAACATAGTATAAAGATGACAAGAAAATTTCTTCTATGTACATTATGATAAAAAACTAAGATTAGTTCAACCAATTATGATTTATTTTTGTTGAAAGGACGATGAAGATGAATACAGTATATCTAGAACAAGAGAAAATAAGGACGAGAAGACGAATTTTTATTACACGGAAAGTATGTTAGAGCAAGTCCAATGGGGAAGTATACCAGCATATTTGCCGGTTTTACACCTACAATGGCGCTGAAAACCATTAAAACGGATGGACAAACCCCCGGTTAAAAGATTTTGTTCATCGCGGTTCAGATTGAATGGATTGAATTAAACACAGACGACCATCTCCATCTGCACCGAACAACGCACATTGAGCCGAGGCTCGGTACAGAACGATACGATGGACGTCTCAACCTGAGCCGACCGGTCTTAACTGAGCCGACCGGTCTTAACTGAGCCGACAATGGCTAGTTCATCCAACGGTTATCAATCCCTCTCATATAAATTGAATCGATTAAACTCCAAAATCACATATTCACTAATCAATATACTTCTACCACCGGTTTCCATTGATTGGTACTTCACTAACTAGTGGTGGAATTAATGATGATTGTAACTAGAAACAACAAATTTTGGTTTCCGCTATAATTGGTATTTCACTAATCAACATATGGGAAATATGTAACTTAATTTGTCTAAGTGGAACTAATGATGATTTTTATATCTGTAATACTGTCAATAAAGAATCTCTCATCCTTTCAAAGGTGAAGAAAATAACTTAAATATCTTTTGAATGCATCTAGAGTGGATTTAGTTATCTTCCATTGAGTAATGAGTACAAGGTTATTAGAATCATCAAAACTTAGAATAATACAAATTAAATATTTGTTTGTATAATATTTTTTTATTAAATATTGTGTTTTTGCATGTGGAATTATGTTACCGAAGAAAAAAAAAATTATCATTGCGTTTGATTTGGCTGGTGAAAAGTTTTATGAAATTATATCACTACTTATACCCAGTGTTTTAAAAACCAGACCGTACCGGTCGGTCCAACTGGTAAACCAATGAACCAGCAGAAAAAATGGGTTGGTTCTCCCTTAACCCAGTAACATGTAAAAAACCCAGAAAACCAGTTGACCCGTACGGTTTAACTACCAAACCAGTCGACCCAGCTGGTTTTTATCCGGTTCACCCGGTTACTTTCTATTCAGTGTTTTATATTTTTAAAAAAAATATTTCTGGAAACACATTTTTACTTCTCTAAAAGATTATTATGGTAAATCAAAGAAGAATTATGCTGGAAAAGAATCAGATTGATTATGTGTGGGTCGAATCTATGATTCATCGGATAAATTAATTGAAAAGAATCAGATTGATTATGTTTGGGTCGGATCTATGATGCATCAAATAGATCAATTCATTTATCAATCTATATATGACGAATGAATTCTCGCCATTATAAAAAAAGATATTAGGAAGAAAGCTTAAAACTTATAATCGAAGGAGACAAATATACTGAAAAGAAAGTAAAAAGGAAATAAATCATCATAGTTAAATTTATCGAATTATTTCCTTATCTGTGATAATAGCTTGTTAAAGAGAGAGAATGAAAATGTTGAAAGAAAGTAGAAAGGGAAACAAATAATGAATCTAGATTTAGTTTGAGAGGGTGAATAAGATATTAATAGTTTTCTTTCACAACCCTGTATTGCTAATTAATATATATAACGGATCCTACCACCACGTTTGGCATCCGACACACAGGCAGTGATTCTTTTGATGTTATAATTAGATAGGATTAGTGTCAATTATTTTTAATATGATATATTTGTACACTATACAGAAAGATTATTATTATATGTGACCCAGTGAACCACTGGTTAACCCACTGGTCGAACCACTTGACCCTGATCCAGTAATTTTACTGGTTTGATAACCGATCCGTTTTTTAAAACATTGCTTGTACCACATGACTGTATTTCGTGTTTGTGGTTTTTTCTTGGGATTTTGGTTGTATTTGTATGTTGTAGCACCTATACAATATGTCTACCAGAATTTCTAACATATAGATTTTAAAGAAAAACAATGGTAATTATAAAACGAAGGTTCCCAAGGAAGACCATTCATGCAGATCGACCAAGGTATTCAATTTTGTAGATATCAAACTGCTTTCCTTGATGGAGAGTGGTGCCTTTCTATATTGTAGCGACGCCAATCTATTTTCTTATGACCTAAATTCTTCTTGCTCCAAAATACTTGTTAATTACGATGAATATATTTATCAGACAATACCTTACATTAAAATTTTATATGTGAATCAGAAGGAATCTTTCTTATTATAGAAGGAATAGTTCTTAAGGAAATCTAACTGCTCTGAACTAGGAAATAGTGATCCACAAAGAAAAAAGGGAACAATAATAGGATAGGAGATCCTCTACTGAGATTTGTATACTTTAATCTTATAGTAGGAGTAGATATTAAGGATATCTAACTATAAGCAATATTTGATCGTGCCTAAGATTGTTTTAGAAGAGCATAAGGATCCCGGTCTCTATGCTAGACCAAATACCTAAGTATGAAATGTAAGCTCGAAATACGACTCGCCATTGTGAACCAAAAGTTGTTGTGTAGTATTTCAAGATTAACTTTTGATCGAAGATACATATTGTGATCTTTCTTACAAGTTTGACTCAAAGTGTGCTACTACCAATGATAATAATTCAAACTATCAATAGAAAAGAACTAGTACCAAACAAATGATTTAGCTAAGTAATAACAATTCGTAAGTGTATGGAAAGTTCTCATGGAAAATAAAAGAAGAAAAATGAGCCCAAGTCCAATAAAGTATTGGGTTGCCCAGTTAAGATTTGAACACAAAGAATTTTGTTTGTGAACTAATAAAAGAAAAAATATAATTTATAAACTTGTAGGTTCATGAACTCAAGTATTTAGGTTCGTGAATTCAAATGTGAAAAAGTCTCCATGAATAAAAAACCTTATTAGGTTTGCCAACTCAAATGACAAATAGGCAACATGAATGTTATAGCTTAGTTGGGTTCACGAACACAAGTACTTAAGTTCACGAATTCGAATACAAAAGGGCATCGAGAACAATAAAAGTTTCTTAGGTTCGTGAATTCAAATGTTCCAAAAGTCATCGGAGAAATTTTCTACCATAGGTTCCCGAAGTTAAATGACTTAAAAGTCACATTTGAAGATTTGTTATATATCTAGGTATGTAACCTCAACCAAATAGGTTAGCAAACTCAAGTGACTGAAGCCTTATTTTTGAGTTCTACAAGGGTTCATGAACCATAGAGATTGAAATCATCAGTAGTAAACTACTTATTTTTTTATATTTTTTTTGACAAACTCAAAAATAAATTTGCAAGTCTTGAGTTTTCATCAAAACACTTGTGCGTTTTCTCAAACAAATCTAATAATAAAGAGTTAATATTTATGAGCCAATGCTTATTATATGTATCTGCAAGTTAATTAAAAAGGTAACAATTTAAAACATCAAGTCATTGTCTCAAACAAATTTAAAACAGTTCTTAATTTCATATTATTTTAAATCTTGATGTAATATAATATGATATGATGTCTTCAATATAATGAGGTAATAACACATGTCACATGTGATACCACATATTTCACATATTTATCTCAAAAAATTCTCATTACAAGTGAAATTTTATATGTTCGAAAGTTTAGTTAGAGTTTAGGTTTTACCATATACATACATTGTACATGTATAAAACTTCTAATATACCATATATTTCGACATCATTCTTTGTTGTCGAAATATATGCCTAAGAAAATCGATCTAACTAAAACAATCGTAGTATATAGGAGTGTGCCAAACCCTATTCTTCACTTTGTCCTTCTTCTTGTTCTTGAATGATTTTGCAACAAATTTTGTACCTATAGCAGAAATCGAAGAAAAACCAAGAAAAACTAAGAAAAAACCTCTTGCTTTGAGAACCCTTCTCACCACCTCTGGTCCTGCATCGCACTTGTCTCATCTATCTATGCTTTGAAAATTTGTTAAATTAATCTTGAGCAGCGCCATAGTCCTAAAACAAAATCCGACTTTGGTTATATCATCCAAGTTGTCGAGCCAATCTTTTGTTTTTATCCTTATTAAATATCTTCTCATCTTCAATCATGTAACACAAAAGTTGTAGTAGCACTTAGACTAGTGGAAAGAAAAATGAAAATGAAAATTCACATAATAAGAATCTTTACTTTTCCTCTTCTTTGAAAAAGAAATTAGAATGCAAGAGTATGTTTAATCTTGAAACATATTAACTACTTAACGTAAACATTAACAAATGGATATAAAACGCATGAAAAAATAGTACTTTATCTATCAGAATCTTAATATGAACATATATTATATATTTATAATAAACATTATCAGCAATATGGACTATTAGATTTATAATAGGTAAGAGTGGGGATAGCTTGTCAAACAATTTTTTTATAGATCCGGACGCATTATTTATTACGGAAACAAAAGTGGGAAGTGAGGTTTTTTTTTAAAAAAAAATAAAAAATTTTGTTCTCGCCATGGTCTGAATTCAGGGACTTAACTTTGAAATGTCTATTATTGGGATAAAGTGCTTACATATTAAATTGCACGTATAGGATTACTATAAGTAACATCACTGAAAACATGAGGTCGGGGTATGACCTCAAAGTTGTTTAGATCTTCTTTTGAAAACAATCAAGTGAATAACAAAAAAGAAGAAATAATCCTGCATCTAGTTGTACTTTAGTGATAACTACTCTCATTTGATGGTCATCACTCAGGGACTTACTAGTATGTCTTTTTTAAAAATCATGCAAAACAAAATAAGTAAAGAAGAAAGACCACCGGAGCAAGAAGGATGAAGAAGAAAATGCAAAATTGTGAAGAATAACCACACAAGCAGTGACCAAGAATAAAATCACCCTAAAATAAAAACTTATCATTTTTCGAAACGAGACGAAGGATTTATGCTTCACTTTTTATATGATTTATTTGAGGAAATAAAGGAAAAGCTTCAGAACTTCTGAAAAAAGAAGACTGGAGATAAAAAAGAGAAATGTTGTAAAACATTCGAGGAAGAAGCGTCTGGTATAGTGAAAAGAAAGAGAAAACTCTTAGCCAAAAGAAAATATCTTTTAAAGGGAAAAATATCCACAAATAATTTTAAATGGCGTCCTTGGTAGAAAGGCTCATAAAAGAAAATTAATGTGAACATCACAAAAATTCAGGGTTGTGGAAGTGGATTCATATTGTCCAAAGACAAACATCCGAAAGTCCGCATACTGCACTATGCTGTACTAATTTGAAATTTTTAAAAACTAAAAAGGATTACAAAAAAAAAGAAAAAGGTGAGATTTTTACATTCAGGATAAAAATGAAATAAAACTTCAAACGATATAAGCCTCACTAGAATCAATTTGATAACTGGCGTAAGTAAAAAAAAAAACGAAATCACAATACAATGGAGTACCCACCATGAGACTGATCGTTGTCGTTTGCGTCAAAAATAATTTCAATTTCCTAAAGTATATGATAAGAAAGAGTTTGTTTCCATAGAGAGGCAATCGTAGTTATTATGTATTCAATTTCCTAAAGTAACCAATTTGGAGGGGGGGATTTCTGATTTTTATGTAAGCAATAAAAGTAAATCATAAGCAAAGTAAATTGGAGAAATAATCAATGAGAGAAATATATTGGTCAAGGAATTCATATTCAATCTTAAACATGTGCATGCATACATGATTAGAATTAAAATTTAATCTCTTTTATTATCAAAGCCTAGAGAATCAAGAGAGCAAGATAATCTATTAATTTCCTAAGTTCATCAACACACACATTAGAGCCGCGTATGTGAATTCTATCTAAAGAATAACCTAACGCCTTGCGGTAATTAAGTTCAATTCCCAGGAGCATTAAGTTTTGAAAATAGGCTAATCAATGCAATTGTCATACATTGTGCATGACAATTCGGACAATGGTCAAACTCTACATATGATCACAAGAGTGTATCACTACAAACCGTAATCATATCATGATACTTGTATTTTGGGTTATCGCTCGATGAAAATCCTAAAATAGCTATGGAAAAGGATGCAAGTTGAATTGATTGGCCACTCAACTAAACAAACATCTAAATCCTAACACAATACATCAATCATGTGATATTAAAAACAGTAGAGATTCGAACGATAATCAAGAGAGAAAACTAATTCATTAGTCAAGAAAAAGTTTTAGAAATAGGACTACATCCTTAACCAATAATATAAGATTTAGCTACTCATAGCTATGGAGCTTATCATAATCGATAATCAAATAAAGAAGATGAAAAGTAAATACGAAAGCAAACCCTAATTGCGGGTATCTCTAAAACTCCAAGTAGAATACGTGATATGAGATGATATCTTTTACATAACCTAATACCTTTTTATATGTTTACATTGCTTGGCTTCCAAGTATTTAGTTAGGTTTAAGAATCCGACCCGAAAATATGACCTAACGACTCCAAACGTGCCCTTAGGACTTCCAAGGTGTGAATACACGTCTCCCATTTGATAAGTTCGCGCACCCAGTCCGAAAACTTCAAATTCCATCAGATATTTTCGGAAATAAGTCTGCGAACTCGGTTCGCAAACCCAGTTTCACTGTCTTCGGTATTCAATGAAAAATGTTTCGGCCACAACTTCTTCATGCGAACTCGGAATGACCTCATTCTTTTTGAATTATTTTTATTTTTAAATTATATTCAAGATGATGACGATAAATCCTTAATTTGAATTAGTTAAGATCGATCTTTGGCCTGTGTCCTTGATTATGAGCGTTTTGCTCCTTTTCGTCGCACTTCTTCCACTTCTCTTGGACTTGGGCACTTGGATACTTGGAATACTTCTATTTTTATATATTTTAAGAACTTTTAGCTCCTTTTTGGATGATTCACCTAATTGAGACAAATAAGAGAAAACCAAAGTTATAATACAAAAAAATGCAAGAATAATAGCTAAAGCAAGTATGAAATGGATACTAAAATCATATGAATTATGCACTTATCAAATTCCCTCACACTTAGCTTTTTCTAGTCCTCGAGAAAACTAAATAAAACTAATCCTAGATACAACAACTCCATGTCGTGAGGATACGGTTACTCTTAACATGAATAACAGGCCTTTAAACCCCTATGTGTCCCTAGTGGGTGAGTTATAGTCTCGTGAGGGCTTACAAGAGGTATACCCACAAAACCTACTCCAATTTCTATCCTTGGAGGAACCACTAAGGATAGACACAAAGCAAAAAGTCAAATAATTATCTTGCATATGTTCTTTAGCTCCAAACATCCCACATACATTCCAATCATCATACACAAGCAACTACTTAAGTGTGACATTCAACCTGATTGCAAAACTCTACTAAGATAGTCATCGTACTTGTTGCAACATTTATAACAACACTCGCATACTAAAATCACATGGATAGATAAGAAAATGAAAATAGAAAAGTGAAGTGTGCAAATGTTGACTTAAGTGAAAGATGTTACCCACGATACTTGTATGAATGTCGTCAAAGGATATATATTTATAGCGCAATAGTTGAGAGAAGCACCCATTTAACTCGACCACATGATTAGATACTCTAAGCGCATGTTCCTTGTCAACAAGTATGTGATAGTTTCCTTGGATCCTGCACTCCACGCTTGCTTAGGCGACGGAGATAGGGACAACGTTTCACACATACTGCTATCAAAGTGTCAAGAACCTCATCAATAGTCTCTTTGACTTGCTATATAATGATGATATGGTTTTTGTTTTCATCGACTATGATTATCCGCGATTCGGGACCTATCATTTATTAGTGTCGATAAATGAAGAGGAGCTTTATTTATATATAATTTTCTTTTCTTTTCTTTTTTCTAATTTTTTTTTAGCTCACTCTTTACTCTTTAAGAGTGTAAGACAATTGTCTTATGGGGATTTTATATAAACTCAATCAGTGATTACCTTGCTACAACATCCATGGAAGTATCAGGATCCCACCAAATCATTTTAGAGAAACATATAACTGCAAAAATAAAAAGAAAGTGATTCAGTAATGATTAATTCCGAGGATGACTCTTTCAAACGACTACCATATCTTAGTTTCGCATTCAATTATGAACGTATATATTTAAGTATAGCCGTAAGAATTTTTTCAACCTTAAAAGGTTTTGAGTGTCATCCTAATTAGCTCATAATTAACTCCAAAAGATGAAGTCTCAAGAATGCAAGAAATCAAAGAGTATTATTATTATGTGTATATGAAAATAGTATAAACTAAATGATCCCCCACACTTAAACTCAACATTGTCCTCAATGTTCAAAACCGAAAATTCTGATTTCTGACATAACAGCCCTGAAAAACTCAAAAACTGTACCAATGCGTAGAGAACTAGGAAAACATCCTAAACGAAAGTTGTTCACCTACTAGTTTATATAACGTGTCAAAAGGGCACAAAGTTTCGATAAATGGTCTGACTTTTATGGCCTCCGGACTGACTGACATGCAATCTGAAAAAGTTCTGGAAAAATACCGAAACTCAAATGTCCAGGCCTATCGCTCCAACTTAACAGATTCCGAATTCAGATTTTCTTTTTTGCAAAAGAAAGGTATGTTTGTCCTCTTTAAAAGTTGGGGTCAACCAATCAAATCGGACTCCGTATGAAGTCTCGAGAGCTATTTTCGTAACAAGTGTGCAGTCAGAATTTTCTGACGAGAATTCGTCAAAACTTTCATTATAAATATAGGACTTTGTATAATCTAAGATGAGAATGCAAGATATGATATGAAAACTAAGAAAACTAAAAACAGAGAGATAGAGATACAAAACCGATGGGTTGCCTCACATGCAACGCTTGGTTTAACGCCGTCAGCCCGACTATCTCCATGCTTTCTACGACTCCTCCAGAGGGAGCACTTCCACAAGGTTAACTCCTTCCACGACTTCCGAAGAGAAATTATCATAATATGGTTTCAACCGGTTCCCATTTACTTTAATCTCATTTCATGTATCTAAACTACGAATTTCCACTGCACCATGAGAAAACACATTAGTCACAATAAAAGATCCAATCCCACGTGACCTTAATTTACCCGGAAATAATTGCAAACGAGAATTAAACAAAAGCACTTTCTGCCCAATGCAAAATTGTTTCTTTGTAATCATACTATCATGAAATTCCTTCGTCTTTTCTTTGTAAATTCGTGAGCTTTCAAATGCATAATTGCGAATCTCCTCTAACTCTTGAAGTTGCAACTTCCTTTGCTTTCCAGCACCATCCAACTCCATATTGCATAGCTTAATAGCCCAAAACGCCTTATGCTCAATTTCTACGGGTAAATGACAAGGTTTACCATACACAAGCCTAAAGGGAGACATCTCAATAGGTGTCTTGTATGCGGTTCTATAAGCCCACAAAGCATCATTGAGTCGCGAACTCCAATCCTTCCTTGTTGGATTCACCGTCTTCTCTAGAATGGATTTCACCTCTCGGTTGGAAACCTCAGCCTTTCCATTTGTTTGTGGATGGTAGGGTGTTGCAATCCTATGAGACACATTGTACTTCCTTAACAAGCTTTGCAAGAACCTGTTTTTGAAGTGTGAACCTCCATCGCTAATTATATCCCTTGGAACGCCAAACCTTGCAAATATATTTGCTTGCACAAAATCTGAAACAACTTTAGAATCATTATTTGGGGTGGCCTTAGCTTCCACCCATTTCGAGACATAATCAACAACAAGCAAGATATAATAATTCCCACTAGAATTGACAAAAAGGCCCATAAAATCAATTCCGCATACATCAAAAACCTCAACAAATTGAATAATAGTTTGTGGCATTTGATTTCGGGCACCTAGATTGCATGTTCTTTGACACCTATCACATGTGGTACAAAATGCATGTGCATCCTTAAACAAAGTTGGCCAATAGAAACCACATTCTAGTACTTTGAGAGCGGTTCTCTTGCTCCCAAAGTGTATTCCACAAGCATATGAGTGGCAAAAAGACAAGATAGAATTAAATTCTGATTCGGGAACACACCTTCTTATTACTTGGTCACTACAATGTATCCATAAGTATGGATCATCTCATATGTATTGGTTCCCCAACTTCTTAAGTTTGTCCCTCTCAGCACGAGACAATATCGACATACCATGGTTCTCCAAAGGCAATTGAGAATAGTTTCTCATCCTGGAAACTTTCACACAATGGGATAGCTTCCTGGTCCACAACAAGACGGCTCAAGTGATCCGCAATGGTACTCTCAATTCCTTTCTTGTCCTTGATTTCAACATCGAACTCTTGCAAGAGCGAAATCCATCGTATGAGCCTCGGTTTCGCTTCTTTCTTCATTAGAAAGTACCTAAGTGCTGCACGATCAGAAAAGACAACAACTTTTGTACCAATTAGATAAGAACGAAACTTTTCCAAAGAAAAAACAATGGCTAACAACTTTTTTTCAGTGGTTGTGTAGTTTTGTTGGGCTTCATTGAATGTCCTAGAAGCATAATAAATGGCATGAGGTATCTTCCCCATACGCTGCCCAAGTACCGCACCAACCGCATAATCACTTGCATCACACATGAGCTCAAAAGGCTTGCTCCAATCCGGTGGTTTAATGATAGGGTCTGAAATCAAAAGTTCTTTCAAACGATTGAATGCCGCTACACACTTTTCATCAAAATTAAAAACCACATCTTTTTGCAATAAATTGCAAAGTGGTGATGCTATTGTAAGGATCCTTAAGCTCATCAATGCTATTAGACTAGTCAAGAGATGAATTAATCGATAATAACTCGTTTAGTCTGATATGAACGTTAATTAATATGAATTAATCTAACAACGAACTAGATACGAAACTAGTACCGTTAGATAGAACTCAGAAAGTTATGCGAGATGGACAACTCGAACGTGTCGTTCGGATACCGTACGAAGGAGATATCATCGGAACCGTGTGAAGGGAAAAATGGTCATTTGGTGGTGTAGCCGACCCGGCTTCCCTTATCCTTTGAGGAGTGTCCCATTAAACAACATTGGTCTTATCTACCCCAGACCGAGAAGATAACTTCGTTTATTTCTTTTCTTCTTTCTTCTTCTTTTTCTTTCTTCATCTTTCCTCTTCTTCTCATCTCTTCCTCTGTTCGAAACCAAGAGATGGTTTTGAGATACGACTTGAGAGAATTAATTGTTGAGCGAGAGCAGATTAAGTAGAAAAAGATGATGTTGTGACTGATTGAACACGATATGAAGAAGATAAAGATGATTCTGTTAATCTGAGAAGATCAAATTAGGGTTTAGATTTCGTTTTGAGATTTCGTGGAATTAATCAGTATATTGAGTTCCTGATAGTTAAATATCGAATGGGTTGATGTTTAATTGGATCTTTGAAGTTGAATCAGTGGATAATCACTGAAGAGATTTGTGTTAGGGTTTCATTTGAGTTGCAATTTGAAGCTAGGGTTTGTAAGAAGAACTCGGGGAATGATTTAGAGATGAAATTGATGTTCTAGGATGATGGGTTGAGATGGGTAACGATTTAATTGATGATGTAGAGTTGATTTGATAATGGATTTGAGTATCTTGGATTTAGGGTTCTTGAGTTGGGTTGCAGATGGAAAATACGAGACTGTTGTTGGATGAAATAAGAAGACTTCAGAGTTGGTACATGAGGTAATTGTTCTTCTCTGTGATTTTAGTTAAGCAATTTCTGATATTGAAGTGTTGTTGATTGATTCAAGTTGTTGTTGAGCCAGGGATGAATGTAATGGTTGATTTGGTGTTGGTATTGCTTGTGGTGATGGGTTTGTTTGTGTTGAGTTTGAATTACAGTTGAGGGTGTAGTGAATATGTATGGAGGATTTACAGATGGAATTGTCAGTGTTGATGTTCACAGGTACAAGGGGAATAAATGGCAGCGAGGCATATGTAGTATGAATTGCAGATAGTAATGAAGCTTTTGTTGTGGATGTTCTGTAAAGGTGCAGATGGACTGAGATGAAGTTGGTGTTGTTATATTGCGCAAAGAACTGAGTTACATGGATTGTAGAGGTTTGAATGTGCAGGCAGTGTAAGTAATGAGATGAACTTAGAATGATTTATGAGCTGAGGGAAATGAAGTTAAGGATGGTGGTGTTGTCCGTGTAGTTGCTATTACTGAACTGAAATAGTGATGTTGGACTGAGTTGAGTTAGAGGTGCAGGTGGTGTTGAATACGAGATGGTGTTATTGAACTGTGGTTGAATTCTTGGTGGTGATAGTGACTTGAAATTGAATTGAGGGAGTTGTATTGGGTTGTAGTGAATTGAATAAAGGAATGGTGTTGCGGTGTAAGTCTGAGAATGTAGTGAAAATGAAGTAGAGAATGAAGATGTAGTTGTGTATGTAGGGAGAGTATGGCTTAGCACTGCATTTGCAGGTAAAGCTTAAATTCCAGTTGTATTGAATTATAAAGTTCTGTTTAAGTGAACATTTTGTATACTGTTTCATTTTATAGAATCATGCTAGTTGTGCTCTTGTAACTGCAGTAGAGTTAGAATGGTTAGTCAGTCTAGTCAGCTTAACTGACTCAGTGTGTTTAACTGAGTTAACTCAGTAGACCAGGACCAGACTTGACCGAGTTAACCCTTGAACCAATTCGACTCGTTTGACTTTGGACTTTGACTGTTGACCTGACCTTTATACGTTGACCGTCTGTTGATCCCGTGGACTGTTAGTGACCGTTAATTGACCAGTTGGACCAGGCCTTGTGCTAATGGGCTGAGTTTAGCGGACTTGGGATTAGATCTAATATTCCTATTTTGATTGTTTGGACCACTTATGGTCCGAATTGACCTTTGGTTTTCTTCTACAAAGTTGTAGATATTCATAAGACTTAGATAATGGACTATAGAACCAACCTAAAAGAATTAGTAAACCCTTAGATGTTCTAAAGATAGATAATGAAAAGGTGTAGAACCATAAATGGGCCTAGAACCATAAGATAGACTATATGATTCTTGTATGAGCCATTTTGGCTAGATTCTTAGAGTGCTTTTGTGATTAGCAGTTAGTCTATACTAACAACGATTTATTCAAAGGATGAACCAGCGGATCGTGGATCTCGAGGTAGGCGTGGCTTGTCATCAAAAGAGGTGGGAATACATTTATCTCTTTTGTGATTATTGTTGTTTTCTTATACAAAAATTTATGTTTAACAAACTCATGCATTATTTGATTGTGTATTCCATGCATTGTTTAGTTTTAAATTCCGAAAGTTCTGTTATTTCTTTTGATCTTTCCATTGCTTGGAAAGGAATCGTAATGCTTTGTTTGTCTTTATGAATTGTTTGGGAAATAAGAATTTTCATTTGATTGTTTGGAAATAAGAATTTCCATCTGTGGTATATAGGATATGGCTCCTTCATTTACTGGTGCGGGACGAGTCACCACATTATTATCTAGGTGCGGGACGGGTCATCATATTATTATCTAGGTGCGGGACGAGTCACCATATTATACATTGTTTAGAAGGAGTTAGTTCCATATACATGATTGTTTACCTCTGTGAGATTGGTTGTGTTCAGTGTTTAGGGAAACCAAGAATTGTTTTCAAATCATTTCCAGTGATTGCATGAAAGTTAAATGTTATTCCTACGGGGCACCCCTTTTAGGGATGATGTGCTCACCCATTCCCACTTTCAGTTTCAGAGACAGATCAGAATTCCGCAACGAAATCTTCGAGGAGTTGATTTCATTAGTTGGTTAACTTCGGCTATGTTTATTATGTTGCATATTATATTTGTTAACCAAATGACTATTGTATATATGTATCATTTGAGAGAAGTTCTTGTAATTATATATTTCTGAGCGGGGCTAGTTTTGGGTTAAGTTTTGTAGCAGATTTCTTAATTGAATGCTTAAGTTTATGATTTTGTTTCTTAGTGCCTCTTTATTTAGTTAATCTCTTGGAATAGTCAGCTGCCAGCTTTGGGGGCGCTACAATGTTAGCATCAGAGCTCACTATTAGATCTTAAATGGGAAAAGATAGGAATAGCAGTGCCAGTTAGTAAACTAAATTAGTTTAGAACTGGGTTGGGTTGTGAGATAAATCTTAATTACTAAAAGCTATCAATAATTAAAAGATTTATTGGATTGATTGATTTGTTTGTTTGATTGTTTGTATTACGTAATAAAGTAAAAACTTTAGGGTACACCAATAACTTTAGCTAATAAGGATTTGGGAATAAATAATCTAAAAAATATGAACACATAGACAATTAAATACTAAAAACAGTGAGATTAGTATTATTTATAGATCTTAAATATCACATTGAAATTTATTAACACCTTGACTTATACGTAGAGTCAACAATTTAATGTCACATAAATGTTAATAATATTTTTGGGATTTAATAATATTTATAAGAGTAGTTAGAATAACAGTTAAATCATCAATGTCATAATAAGAATATTAAAATAGTAATTATAGATGACGATAATAATAATAATAATTTTAATAAAGTAATGAATAACATTTATCAGTTAGTAGCATATTCAACATAACTTAACTAAATCTCATGAAGACATATAACGATTAAAAAAATGATAATTATGAGCAAATGGTTATGGAAATATAGCGCTTATTTACGATTAAGTTTAGTAAATTAAATTAATTACAAATTAGAGATATATTTTGCGTCTAAACTAGATAATTAGTATAATACATATTAGGCATTAGACTTAAGGAAGCGAGGATATAATATATAAGATAAAAAGACACTTGTTAGAAATCTTGTACCTTTAAAATGAAACAAATATACGTGATGTAGTAATAATAGTATTCAGATGCTTAGTGTAATGTAAGAATTAAAAGAAAATAAATTTATATATTGATAGGATCCTTCTTCGTAAATTTGTTGAGTTATCTTTTGAAATGGAAAATTAGTATGACGAACTTAAACTGTTAGAATTTAAATTAGTATTATACTGAGCATAACTTAAATTAAAATCTCATCAACAAATATATAGCGGTAATATAATGATTAGGATTAAATAGCAATGAAAAATTATTAGTGTTTATCTACGATTAAGTTTGCAAGGTTAACTAATAACAAATTAGGATGATGTGTTTTGCATTCAAGCCAAATAGATAATATAAGACTTAACAGGTAGGATTAAGAACGTGAGGTCATGTAATACATACCATAAAGATTAAACTTGTTAACGATCTTATACCCAAATTCTCTTTAGTCCGGTAAATGATTCACTAAAACACTAAATTATACACATAAAGTGATATTTATAGTACTTGAAGGTTTAGAACAATATTAGACTTAAAGGACAATAAATTTACCTATGAATAAGATATTTATTATTAATACCAAAATTAAGACATGTTAAAATTTATGCAGACTCAAACTTAAACCATATTAGATTACCAACGCCAATCTTTAACAGGATATAGTATACATATTCGAGATGAATAAATAAAAATTCATTATATCAATCTTCACATGAATGCAGAATTATATATAAAATATTAAGGCTTAGTGTACCAACTGGACTATTAAATTAAGAATGATAAAAATGATAATATAATTAAGACAATAATTTTTTTATAAGATGAGAAAATAATAATATTATATAATGCTAATTACTATAAAATTTAGAGTTATTGTAAATATCATTTGGATAATAATTATTGGATAGTAATATCAAAATGTAATTTTTATTAATAGTACAACTTAAGTATTACTTAGCAATAATATAAAATTTAAGGAAATAAAGTTATATCAAATCAAATCTAGTATTAATAATAAATTTAAACTTGACATTATAATTAATTACGGTTAACTTTTATCAGCCTAAGAAATAAGAAATAAATGTTATAATAATAATAAAGTATTAACACCAAATAATTATGGAAAAATTGTTAGCGGTTATTTATTTATACCAAGTCACATAGTGAAATAAACAAATAGATACATTGGAAATAATAATAATGATAAATAAAAAGTAAGATAAATAATTCGGATAACTAAATTGCTTAAAATGATGTGAACTTCTTATATATTTTACGAAGTAAATTTATCAGACTTACACTAGTTAAGATAGAAGTTAAAAGACTAATTAAATCTTAATAAATTAAAAATTAGTTAATCCAGCACTGGGGAATAGTGAGGTTGGTAATTCTGATGTGTTCGGGTGATACTTGTTACGTAGGAAAGCATTGTCAGGCGTCGCGAACCTAGACAAGGCAACTGCATTCTTGTATCAACTAGGCATTGAAGGGAAACTTGCTTCTATTAGTGAACTAATAGATTCCAAACTTTACTTGGAAATTGATAGAGTACCTTCTCTTGTAGTTAGAACCATTAATCTATTAAAGTAGACATTTAACGATAAGATTTTAGACCTAGTCATCTGTTAGGAATTAATTCAACATAATGATCTTAGAGACAATCATCTTATGGAACATGAATTTAGTCTATTGAACCTAGAGCCACAAATTTTAGTTGTAGAAATCCATCTAGGTTTGTGCTTTGTTTTATGTTGTTTGCACTTAGACAAGAGATGGAATTATTCTATAAGGTGAGGAGTTTTTGAAGACCAGAAGGATGTTTAATTTTCGAGGACGAAAATGAATAAGGTGGGGAGAATGTAAGGACCCTTAAGCTCATCAACGCTATTAGACTAGTCAAGAGACGAATTAATCGATAATAACTCGTTTAGTCTGATATGAACGTTAATTAATAGGAATTAATCTAACAACGAACTAGATATGAAACTAGTACCGTTAGAACTCAGAAAGTTATGCGAGATGGACTACTCGAACGTGTCGTTCGGATACCGTATGAAGGAGATATCATCGGAACCGTGTGAAGGGCAAAATGGTCATTTGGTGGTGTAGCCGACCCGGCTTCCCTTATCCTTTGAGGAGTGTCCCATTAACCAGCATGGGTCTTATCTACCCCAGACTGAGAAGATAACTTCGTTTATTTCTTTTCTTCTTCTTTATTCTTCTTTTTCTTTCTTCATCTTTCCTCTTCTTCTCATCTCTTCCTCTGTTCGAAACCAAGAGATGGTTTTGAGATACGACTTGAGAGAATTAATTGTTGAGAGAGAGCAGATTAAGTAGAAAAAGATGATGTTGTGACTGATTGAACACGAGATGAAGAAGATCAAGATGATTCTGTTAATCTGAGAAGATCAAATTAGGGTTTAGATTTCGTTTTGAGATTTCGTGGAATTAATTAGTATATTGAGTTCCTGATAGATGAATATCGAATGGGTTGATGTTTAATTGGATCTTTGAAGTTGAATCAGTGGATAATCACTGAAGAGATTTGTGTTAGGGTTTCATTTGAGTTGCAATTTGAAGCTAGGGTTTGTAAGAAGAACTCGGGGAATGATTTAGAGATGAAATTGATGTTCTAGGATGATGGGTTGAGATGGGTAACGAGTTAATTGATGATGTAGAGTTGATTTGATAATGGATTTGAGTATCTTGGATTTAGGGTTCTTGAGTTGGGTTGCAGATGGAAAATACGAGACTGTTGTTGGATGAAATAAGAAGACTTCAGAGTTGGTACATGAGGTAATTATTCTTCTCTGTGATTTTAGTTAAGCAATTTCTGATATTGAAGTGTTGTTGATTGATTCAAGTTGTTGTTGAGCCAGGGATGAATGTGATGGTTGATTTGGTGTTGGTATTGCTTGTGGTGATGGGTTTGTTTGTGTTGAGTTTGAATTACAGTTGAGGGTGTAGTGAATATGTATGGAGGATTTACAGATGTAATTGTCAATATTGATGTTCACATGTACAAGGGGAATGAATGGAAGTGAGGCATATGAAGTATGAATTGCAGATAATAATGAAGTTGTTGTTGTGGATGTTCTGTAAAGGTGCAGATGGACTGAGATGAAGTTGGTGTTGTTATATTGCACAAAGAATTGAGTTACATGGATTGTAGAGGTTTGAATGTGCAGGCAGTGTAAGTAATGAGATGAACTTAGAATGATTTATGAGCTGAGGGAAATGAAGTTAAGGATGGTGGTGTTGTCCGTGTAGTTGTTATTACTGAACTGAAATAGTGATGTTGAACTGAGTTGAGTTAGAGGTGCAGGTGGTGTTGAATACGAGATGGTGTTATTGAACTGTGGTTGAATTCTTGGTGGTGATAGTGACTTGAAATTGAATTGAGGGAGTTGTATTGGGTTGTAGTGAATTGAATAAGGGAATGGTGTTGCGGTGTAAGTCTGAGAATGTGGTGACAATGAAGTACAGAATGAAGATGTAGTTGTGTATGTAGGGAGAGTATGGCTTAGCAATGCATTTGCAGGTAAAGCTTAAATTCCAGTTGTATTGAATTATAGAAAACTGTTTAAGTGAACATTTTGTATACTGCTTCATTTTATAGAATCATGCTAGTTGTGCTCTTGTAACTGCAGTAGAGTTAGAATGGTTAGTCAGTCTAGTCAGCTTAACTGACTCAGTGTGTTTAACTGAGTTAACTCAGTAGACTAAGAACAGATTTGACCGAGTTAACCCTTGAACCGATTCGACTCGTTTGACCTCGGACTTTGACTATTGACATGACCTTTAGACGTTGACCGTTTGTTGATCCCGTGGACTGTTAGTGACCGTTAGTTGACCAGTTGGACCAGGCCTTGTGCTAATGGGCTGAGTTTAGCGGACTTGGGATTAGATCTAATATTCCTATTTTGATTGTTTGGACCACTTATGGTCCGAATTGACATTTGGTTTTCTTCTACAAAGTTGTAGATATTCATAAGACTTAGATAATGGACCATAAAACCAACGTAAAAGAATTAGTAAACCCTTAGATGTTCTAAAGATAGATAATGAAAAGGTGTATAACCATAAATGGGCCTAGAACCATTAGATAGACTATATGATTCTTGTATGAGCCATTTTGGCTAGATTCTTAGAGTGCTTTTGTGATTAACAGTTAGTCTATACTAACAACGATCTATTCAAAGGATGAACCAGCGGATCGTGGATCTCGAGGTAGGCGTGGCTTGTCATCAAAAGAGGTGGGAATACATTTATCTCTTTTGTGATTATTGTTGTTTTCTTATACAAAAATTTATATTTAACGAACTCATGCATTATTTGATTGTGTATTCCATGCATTGTTTAGTTTTCAATTCCGAAAGTTCTGTAATTTCTTTTAATCTTTTCATTGCTTGGAAAGGAATCGTAATGCTTTGTTCGTCTTTATGAATTGTTTGGGAAATAAGAATTTCCATTTGATTGTTTGGAAATAAGAATTTCCATCTGTGGTATATAGGATATGGCTCCTTCATTTACTGGTGCGGGACGAGTCACCACATTATTATCTAGGTGCGGGACGAGTCACCATATTATACATTGTTTAGAAGGAGTTAGTTCCATATACATGATTGTTTACCTCTGTGAGATTGGTTGTGTTTAGTGTTTATGGAAAACAAGAATTGTTTTCAAATCATTTCCAGTGATTGCATGAAAGTTAAATGTTATTCCTACGGGGCACCCCTTTTAGGGATGATGTGCTCACCCATTCCCACTTTCAGTTTCAGAGACAGATCAGAGTTGCGCAGCGAAAGCTTCGAGGAGTTGATTTCATTAGTTGGTTAACTTCGGCTATGTTTATTATGTTGCATATTATATTTGTTAACCAAATGAATATTGTATATATGTATCATTTGAGAGAAGTTCTTGTAATTATATATTTCTGAGCGGGGCTAGTTTTGGGTTAAGTTTTGTAGCAGATTTCTTAATTGAATTCTTAAGTTTATGATTTGGTTTCTTAGTGCCTCTTTATTTAGTTAATCTCTTGGAATAGTCAGCTGCTATCTTTGGGGGCGCTACAACTATCTTGGAAAAGTCCTTGATGAATCTACGATAAAAACCTGCATGACCAAGAAAAGAGCGTATCTCCCTCATCGTAGTGGGAGGGTTTAGAGCACGAATAAGGTCTATCTTAGATTTATCGACTTCCAAGCCTTTAGAAGATATTATATGGCCTAAAACTATGCCGTGAGTTACCATGAAATGGCACTTCTCCCAATTCAACACAAGGTTTGTTTCAACACATCGTTCAAGGATTAATGATAAATTGTTCAAGCAAAGGTCAAATGAATCACCAAATACACTAAAGTCATCCATGAACACTTCGATTATGTTTTCAACATATTCTGAAAAAAATACTTACCATACACCTTTGGAAGGTAGCTGGAGCATTGCATAAACCAAAAGGCATCCTTCTATAATCAAATGTACCGAAAGGACAAGTGAAAGTGGTTTTCTCTTGATCCTCTGGCGCTATCACAATCTGATTGTAACCTGAATAGCCATCAAGGAAGCAATAGTAAGAGTGTCCAGCTAAACGTTCAAGCATTTGATCAATAAAAGGTAATGGAAAGTGATCCTTCCTAGTGGTGGCATTCAATTTCCTGTAATCAATACAAACACTCCAACCGGTTTGCACACGAGTTGGTACAAGTTCATTCTTATCATTTTCCACCACCGTCACACCTGATTTTGTTGGTACCACTTGTATCGGATATGGGGTATATAACACCCACGTCCAAAAGCTTGAGTATCTCCTGTATCACAACTTCCATCATGGGAGGATTCAAACGACGTTGCGCTTCTCTTGTAGGCTTTGCATAATCCTCCAAACGGATCTTGTGCATAAAAACGGCAGGGCTTATACCCTTGATATCGGCAATTGTCCATCCTATGGCCGTATTGTACGTCCTTAGCACCCTTAGAAGTTTTTGCTCCTGTAATTCACTAAGCTCATTAGAAACAATCACGGGTAAGTCTTCCTTGTCATCCAAGTACAAGTACTTTAAGTGACTTGGAAGAGGTTTCAATTCCAACTTTGGAGATTTAACAATAGAAGGCACAAGCTTTTCATCATTGCAAGGTAGAGAAACATATGAAATATTCTTAAGTGCAGATTTTTCCGGTAATGAGTCAAGAGAACCAATGGTCTCTTTAATCTCATCACCATACTCCAAACCATTATCAGTGGGTGTAGTGAGCACGGTTTTCAAAGTATCAACACCATTCAACTCAAACATTTGTTTCGCCAATGTATCCATAACATCAATGGAGAAACAAGAGTGTACATCACTAGGATATCTCATCGTCTTGAAAATGTTGAAACGTATTATTTCTCCATCAAACTCCATAGTCAGTGTTCCTTTGTCCACATCAATAATGATTTTCGCCGTTTTCATGAAGGGACGCCCAAGTAGCAATGGAAGAGACGAGTCCGGTGAACCTTCATCCATCTCTAGGACACAAAAGTCTGATGGAAATACTAATTGATTAACCTGCACAAGAACATCCTCAACAATACCCATTGGGTAGACATTAGAACGATCGGCTAATTGCAATACAATTCCAGCCTTTTTAAGAGAACCAAGCTCAAGTGAGTTATACATAGATGCATGCATAACATTAACTGATGCACCTAAATCCAACATAGCTTTGTTAAATGTGGTGTTACCAATTGTGACTGGAATGTCAAAGCTACTGGGATCCTTGCATTTCAGTGGGGGTTTGTGTTGTAAGATTGTCGAAGCGTTCACCACCACACTTAACACTTCATTGCCTTTGAGCCTTTGCTTATTGGTACACAAGTTCTTCAACACCTTTGCATATTTGGGGACTTGCTTAATCGCATCAATGAGTGGTATGTTCACATGGATCTTTTTAAGAACGTCTAAAATCTCCTTTTCTAGTTCCGCCTTTTTGGAATTTGCAAATATGCGAGGGAAAGGTAAAGAAGGAACATAAGTAGAAACCAGAGTTTTAGAGTTAGCAATAGGTACCTCAGCAGTTTGGGGAGAATCCTCATTGTTCTCCTCCAAAACAGGTTCCTTTGGTGTTTCCACCTTGCCCGAATCAGTAACTTCGGGTCGCACAAGTTGTGTACCACTTCTCAACGTAATAGCATTGACACCCTCTTTTGGGTTTATAGGTTGAGAAGGGAGTTTCCCACTATTTTGTTCCTTCAATTTGTTTATATCCATTGCCATGGAACCCATTTGTGTCTGCAACTCCTTGATATCACTCTTAGTCTCCTGCTGACTTTCTTTAAACATGGTAGAAATGATTTGCATCATTTATTGAAGCTTTGCATCGATATCAGAACCTTGATTTTGCATAGATTGTTGTGGTTGCTGAAATTGTTGTTGTCGCAGCTGGAATTGTTGTTGTTGTGATTGAAATCCACCCGAACGGTTGAAAGTAGGTTCTTGGACTGCACCTTGCTTGTTAGCATAGCTGAAATTGGGATGATCTCTCCATCCCGGATTGTAAGTGTTGGAGTAGGGATCATACCGTCTTTGCCTATTTGGGAAGACCGCACTAGCTTGATATAACTCTTCATCATGTGAAGGTAAAATAACCGCAGCCATCCTTTGCATCATTCGCTCCATATTATCCATCCTTTGATCACAGTGTGATGATGAATCAGTAACTTCATGCACTTGTCTAATCATTGATTCACCTCTTGTGTAGAATTGTTGCGAGTTCGCAGCCATGCTTTCAATCAACTCGGTAGCTTGGGCCACCGTCTTGTTCACTAGTGCACCACCACCCGCGGCGTCAAGAAGATATCTATCACTTGTTTGGAGGCCTTCGTAGAAATATTGGATTATCATAGCATCACTGAATTGATGGTGTGGACAGCTTGCCACCAATCTCTTGTATCGCTCCCAACATTCATACAAAGATTCTCCCACATTTTGGTTTATACCACAAATCTCCTTGCGAATTTGAGTAGCCTTTGATGCAGGAAAATATCTCTATGGAAAGAGTTTCTTCATCCCATTCCATGTTGTGACACTTCCAGAAGGCAAGTAATACAACCATTCCTTAGCATTGTCCGCCAAAAAGAACGGAAAAGCTTTCAATATTGCACCATCCGCATTAGTTTCTGTTGGTAGCATAGCCGTGACTATGGTATTGAAGTCCATAAGATGCTTGTTTGGGTCTTCATTAAACATACCATGAAACTTTGGTAACTCTCTAATCAACCCCGGCTTGATCTCGAAGGTTAATTTTGTTTGAATACACCATTGTTGTGTATCGAGCTTGTGAGAAGCCAAGTCCTTGAGTGTACAATCGCTCATTGCTTCTTCTTCTTCTTCAAAAGGTGGTTCTTGCTCAACCGGAACCTCTTGTTCTAGAACTTCTTCTTCTTGCTGGAAAGTATCTTCTTTTACTTCCAACTCTTGTTCTTCCGTCTCGTCAATTTTCGCTTGAAGTATTGTTCCTTCACGAGTAGTTATCCCGCACCTTGGATAGTTCCAATTCTTGGGAGCCAGGGATTAGTACCTGAAAAACAACTCTCACAACCAAGTAAGAAAAACGAAACAAGAAACAAAAAGCAAAGATGAAAGCAGAAATGATGATAAGAAACTAAAAACTTAATAACTAGGCGTATGCCTCCCCGGCAGCGACGCCAAAATTTGATCGTTGTCGTTTGCGTCAAAAATAATTTCACTTTCCTAAAGTATATGATAAGAAAGAGTTCGTTTCCACAGAGAGGAAATTGTAGTTATTATGTATTCAATTTCCTAAAGTAACCAATTGGGGGGGATTTCTGATTTTTATGTAAGCAATAAAAGTAAATCACAAGCAAAGTAAATTGGAGAAATAATCAATGAGAGAAAGATATTGGTCAAGGAATTCATCTTCAATCTTAAACATGTTCCTGCATACATGATTAGAATTACAATCTAATCTCTTTTATTATCAAAAGCCTAGAGAATCAAGAGAGCAAGATAATCAATTAATTTTCTAAGTTCATCAACACACACATTAGAGCTGCGTATGTGAATTCAACCTAAAGAATAACCTAACGCCTTGCGCTAATTAAGTTCAATTCCCAGGAGCATTAAGTTTTGGAAATAGGCTAATCAATGAAATTGTCATACATTGCGCATGACAATTCGGACAATGGTCAAACTCTACATATGATCACAAGAGTGTATCACTACAAACCGTAATCATATCATGCTACTTGTATTTTGGGTTGTCGCTCGATGAAAACCCTAAAATAGCTATGGACAAGGATGCAAGTTGAATTGATTGGCCACTCAACTAAACAAACATCTAAATCCTATCACAATACATTAATCATGTGATATTAAAAACAGTAGAGATTTGAACGATAATCAAGAGAGAAAACTAATGCATTAGTCAAGTACAAGTTTTAGAAATAGGACTACATCCTTAACCAATAATATAAGATTTAGCTACTCATAGCTATGGAGTTTATCATAATCAATAATCAAATAATAAGATGAAAAGTAAATACGAAAGCAAACCCTAGTTGCGTCTATCTCCAAAAATCCAAGTAGAATACGTGATATGAGATGATATCTTTTACATAACCTAATACCTTTTTATATGTTTACATTGCTTGGCTTCCAAGTATTTAGTTAGGTTTAAGAACCCGACCCGAAAATATGACCTAACGACTCCAAACGTGCCATTAGGCCTTCCAAGGTGTGAATACACGTTTCCCATTTGATAAGTTCGCACACCCAGTCCGCAAACTTCAAATTCCAGCAGATATTTTCGGACCCAGTTCGCGGACTTCACTGTCTTCGGTATTCAATGAAAATTGTTTTGGCCACAACTTCTTCATACGAACTCGGAATGACCTCATTCTTTTTGCATTATTTTTATCTTTAAGTTTTCTTCAAGATGATGATGAGAAATCCTTAATTTGAATGAGTTAAGATCGGTCTTTGGCCTGCGTCCTTGATTATGAGCGTTTTGCTCCTTTTCGTCGTACTTCTTCCACTTCTCTTGGACTTGGGAACTTGGATACTTGGAATAATTCTATTTTTAGATCTTTTCAGCACTTTGTAGCTCCTTTTTGGATGATTCACCTAATTTAGACAAATAAGAGAAAACCAAAGTAATAATACGAAAATATGCAAGAATAATAGCTAAAGCAAGTATGGAATGGATACTAAAACCATATGAATTATGCACTTATTAGAGACTAAAGTACCACGTTATCGATACTTGAAAAGATGAGGGTACCTAGTATACCACAATGTTTTCGATATTAACCTAGTAAGACACACCTTATGTAATCTAATACGGACAAACATTGTCAAGGAGATTACTTAAACAAGATGCACACTTGGTACAAGTGTTGATTAAAGTACAAGTTTTATTACTTTAATTACAACTACGAAAATAATTATACTACATAAAATAAAGTAAAAACACAAGGGATCAAGCACCCAAAGGTAAGCGGCCGAACTTGTGACGTCTAGAGAGAGAAGCGTCTGATCTTCACCCGCTTGTGGGTAAAATGAGATGAAGCATCTAATGTTTAACCGTTTCCTTGTATTTTCTTTTGACGTGTCCCAACATCAGCCGTCTAAGCATATATTATTCAAGTGTGTAAGATATTTTTATTATAAAAATACAAACGAGCGTTATAACTTTATTCTCCGGAGTGAAATTTCGATGTTGGGCGTCATACCCCTTAATGTATCATTTCCTTTTACTATGACGAAAATTACTCGTTCAGATAAAGTCTCTTTGGATTTGAAAGGGATAAAGTGCTTTACAAATCTACCCATAAATCTTGCTCTTACTCATAGAGAATTCTCAGTGTCGTCGATTTAATAACTATGTAAATACGTTGTAGAGAATTTAGAGTACCTGGTCCTCTCTAAGCATCATGTTAATCGCATTTTTGTAACTAAAAGCTGAACTCATTATCTGGATGAGACAAAAATACAAAATATTAATATTACACTACATCACTAAAAAGATTTCAAAAAAACTTATTTCAAGCAAATATTTTGGAAATTTAAAGATTATTTGGATACCAAAAGTAAAAGTTAATCCCGATAGTCAGAAACAAATACAATTGGATGCATGAAAAATTCAAGTTAAGGGTCCGTACATTATTTAATAAGTATTTTTGGTGCCACTAATTCAATGATTCCATAAATATTTGGTAGAAAACTTTAGAGTAGCCATTCCTCCCTAAGTACCACCCAAACTGTGTAGGAAAAAAGCCTAAAGTCAGGAACAATGTTAATGACATGTTTGGTAACTACAAGCTAAACTAATTTTTAGAGTCAAAATTAAAGATAATTTACCTCGCTAAAATATATTTTTTTGTTTCAAAAAATTAATTTAGAACTTATACGTTAAAATCAACCTCGGAAATTGCTTTTGCTTATTTATAAGTAAAAATCAACCCCAAAAATCACAAGCAAGAAAAAAAATCCTTCACAAAAGTAGAGTCTTTTTGCTTTTAAAAGTAATTCTGAAATTATGTTCTTAAAATGTTTTTTTAGATTTTTCGACTTACAAATTAATTCAAAATAACTTCTGAAATAATATCTAAATACTCTTTTAGTTTCCGATTTAATTAGGTCGAAAGATTAATATTTTGGGTGTATCCAAACAACTTCAAAGAGCAAATCCAATGGGACTGATAAATAAACAGATGTGCCCATTTTACACCCACAGTGAGACTGGAAAAAAAGTAAAATGAATGGAAAAACCCACAAATACGAGGGTTTGTTCATCGAGTCTCAGTTTGGGATGACCGACCTCACCTAGGTCGATGATCGGATCATGAAGAGACGAGGATCGTCTCACACTAAGACGACCGTCCTTATTTGAGCCGCCAAAGGCTACTCTCACCAATGATTATAATTACTCTCCCTATAAATATAACTAATTTTAACTCCAAAATTACACATCTTTTCGACAAATTACACCTTTTACACCCACAAATTTTCTGAGTAATATATTAATCCAGCAGAATTTACAATCGATGAAGATTGTTGCTTCGTCGAAACTATGTAGCTCTCTATCCAACTAGGGGTGCAGAACGACGTCAAAATGGGTTAATGAGCATGAGTTATATCCATAGAGTCTATGAAAACATCTAAAATGTGTGAGTGGGGAAAAACGATTTGCCGACTTTTACAGAATTGACGAGTCGACCGTGTGGAGACTCCTTGAACCGAGCGAAATGTTGAACCTTACACAGATGCACTGCAAGAAGGTAGTGCTTTAAGTTCGAGAGATCAATCTGTAAGACCCCGGCCTAAACCAAAAACAATGGCCGTTCCAGAGTCAATTCGGTCACAAGAAAGGATGGGTTGATATGTAGGAGGGAAGCTGAGAAATACGTGAGATCAATGGTGATCTGAGATTGTAAGTGTGTTGCGAATTCAGCGTGAAAATGCTCTGAATGATTGAATTTTGCTCAATTGAGAGTAATTTCTGTGAGTTCGTGTAGACGAAAGATTGTTTGTATGAACTTTGATGAGAAATTGCTCGTCTTGGCGAATGTTGTTCGAGTGTTCGAAAACTTCTGTCTTTTCAATCAGGATTCAGAGACATTTTATAATGACGGAGTTGAAAACACCATGATCCCATGAAGTGTGACAGTTGCTGTAATCAGAGAGTGGGGAAGTGGGAAATCATGTTAAACCAATTACTCATCGTGCGGAGGACTTGGTTAACTTTCCACCCACTACTTTGCTGACTCTTCCAACTGATTGCACGACTTGCTCACATTCTCATCGTGGGTGAACACACGTGTCGTAGACCGCCAGACCAAAACCCTAGTTAATATCCCCCCATGTGACACGATTGAAATCTCGTGGAGTCAGTTGCTGACTTTGTGGGACGATGATTCCATGTATTGTTGAGTTGAACATGATTAGCAAATGTTCGGAAACTCATGAATTAAATGTATGTCTGCTGAGACGAGGTATCATTATAACCCAATACGAGCAAAACTATGTTGCTAAATTGTTGAATATTGATAGTTGAACCAATATTCTTTGGTTTGAGCAAATATTGCCGGTTCGAGCGAATATTGCTAATTGAGCAAATATTGCTAGTTTGAACAAATATTGTTCTTTTGATGAATTGTTGGTAGCTGGACCAAATAAAATATTAATTTAAGTTACTGACTGCTGAGTCGAGCAAAATAAATACGAATGTTAATCATGGAATCAACATAAAATTATCACAGTGTTCGAATCTGCTCAGAATCACGTTTCTGCAGAGTTCTGGATTCAAAACCCTAATTTTACCGAGATGATGATTTACAAATCACATAGGACCGGCTACATGGGATGACGGGTTCACCATATAACACCCAAATGCTCGAATGAGCAAAAATACCAAAGTCTCTTGAGGATCAGTTGGTGAAAGAATGATTAAATGTTGATTTAATCATTTACTGAAATAATGCTCGTGTGAGCGAAAAATCATAAAACCTGATGTAGAAAATATGAGGGACCGACCAAAAGGTCATGAGACCGGCTCTTGGTGGTCGTGGGACCAGTAGATGGTCGTTTGAGTGAACTTCCAATTTTTTGGAAAGAGTTCGAACCTAATATGAGCAACTGAGCAAATTAGGTTAAAATCATTAAAACATGCGGGACCAGCTGTTTGCAAGCCTCAGGGTCACCCTTGGTCGGTCAAGGGGATGTGCCCGTGTTACCATGATGTCCATGCTTTAGTCCTGAGAATTTTGATATTTTCTGGTGCACGTTTGAGCAACATTTGGAGAAAATATGAAAAATCCATGGTTTTGCTGAAATTGGGAAAAATACATGAGATGATGAAAATAATAAATAAACAAGGAATCACAAGGTGTGGGACAGGCCACGGCTAGGGCATGGCCGTCCGGATGACACGCGGTCCCACATGCTTTTCCCAGTTTTATGTGATTTTATGTATTTTCTCTTATTTAAGGGAAATTCCATGAAACCGGAGAGTTTGGCGAAATTAGGGAACTTCCATGATATGAGAGACATAAATTAAAATATAAAATAGGGAATGGGAGTGTGGGACCGGCAATAGCCGTGACATGGCTGGCCGGCCAATGGGTGCGGGTCCCAAGGCACTCTTCCCAATTTTATGTAATTTTGATGATTTTAGATAATTTTCATAAAATCAAAGGGATTTGTTGAAAACCAAGATATTTTGTTGAAATCAGGAAACAAAACACCAAATAATAATAAAATAATGGGTGTGTGGGACCGACTAGGGCATGGCCGGCCGGCTAGAGCCCGGTCCCACAAGTTTTCCTAATTTTTTAATATTTTCCATGATTTTAGAGAAAATACATGAAATTAGGTAATTTTAGGGAAAATTCATAAAATCAAGGAATTTTCATAATTTGAGAAGGAATAATAAAATAATGGGACGTGAGGTGTAGGACCGGCCACGGCCAAGGCATGACTGGCCGGCCGGCGGTCCCGCGACACCTTTCCCTAATTTTATTATTTTTGATAAAATCATGTGATTTAGATACATGAAATTAGGTAATTTTCATGATTTTAGGAAAAATTCATAAAATCAAGGAATTTTCATAATTTGAGAAGAAATAATAAAATAATGGGACGTGAGGTGTGGGACCGGCCACGGCCAAGACATGGCCGGCTGGTGCTCGGTCCCGCGACACCTTTCCCTAATTTTATTATTTTTGATAAAATCTTGTGATTTAGATAATTTCTTTGAAATAAAGGAAATTTGCTCGAACAAGAGGATTTTCATGAGATCGTGAAAATAGTAAAAATATGATAAAATATAAAATTGGGCGCGGGACTAGTCACGGCATGACTGGCCGGCTGGTGAGCCTAATCCCCTGGTGCTTTTGCTTAATATTTTATTATTATTATTTTCCTTTCCTATTTTGCATAGGTTCCTCGTTCGTTCGTATTTTTGAAATGCTCGTTCGTGCATTCAAAATGCTGGTCTGTGCATTATCTGCTAATTACACTTGCACCATTTTTGTCAGGGCTTATTCGATGCTCAGATGCATGTTTCGTTGAATATTTATTACTAACCTGTGGAATTCTGCTGGGAAGAACCACAGATTGAATTAACGAAATATAACGAGGAATCGTAGAATATTGCTGGATATTCAGGCGATTAATTGACGACTCGTATAATATTTCTGGATATTCAGGCGATGGCTCGTAGAATATTGCTGGATATTCAGACGATTTAAGATAATTAATTGTTGGCTCTATACTAGAAGGGCTTCCTGTCTAGGAGCATTAATTATCTAAGGGTTGAGCAATATGAACTTGCTGGAGTGTCATATTCCTCTTGCATAGTCGGGGAAAACTTGGTTACATTCCGAAGACGTTGTCTCTCTATACTAGCAGACATGCTGTCCAGGAGCCACCCAATCTTTCGATTCTATACAGTATGAGATGTGTCGTGGCCTCAGCTGAGAGACTACACATCTACATCTTCTCTGAGAGACTTTCTCCATCAGAGGTGGTATGAGCTTTCATGCATAGAGACATGAGTCTCGATACTCATCCGATTGCCGGATCCGGAGTAATTACTGAAATTGCTCAGTATTCATGAGATGTGTCGTGGCCTCAGCTGAGAGACTACACATCTACATGTACTCTGAGACACAGCCTTCTCAGTCAGAGATTTTATGGCATGAGCTTTCATGCTTTGATGAAAGACATGAGCCTCAATACTCATCCGGTTTCCGAATCTGGAGTATATTTTTACAATTCTATCCTTTGTCGAAAATCCACCATCTACACAATGATACCGGTAACAGTGCACATTACGGCCCACCTTATTTGTCTGTATTACTTCTTCTGGTTTCTGGTTTCGCTTATTTATTTATTTTCTTAGCTTTAATATCAGCTTGAAAAAGGAGATCCCAAATTTGCAGAAAATCTTATAACCATTGACACCTTCTTTTCTTATTACTTATCTTAAGAACAATGAAGACGAAAGATCAGATTCAATAGTCATGTATCCTTTTACATTCTAGGTGTCGATGGAAATAATTTCTTTTAAGATTTCAGGAGTAGTATTACAGTAATTATTCCTATTGCTAAACTTAATTGTTCCATACAACAGACCAGAATCTCAATATGAAAGCAAGAACGTAAAGTACAATACATGATTTTCTTAATAAGCATAGAAAACAGACAAAAAATGACAACGAAAACTTTAAATCACATGATTGATACAAAAAAAGCCAGATCATAAGCATGCACTTCAGTTACACAATCCTCAAAAGTAGTTACGGCCAATTTCACTGAAGAAAAAGAGATTAATGTTACCTTCCATCAATTTCATTCCCCATTCTTTCTTCATACTTTCACCATCATACCCATCTTATTTTTCCGTCACCAGCTATCTCAATCCACGACCCAAATATTTTCTGACATATAATCTCACAATCAAATGCCACATCAACCCATTCAATGGGTTAAACCATCAACACATCAATTTTGATGAACTTTAGGGTTAACACCTAGCACATATGTTTATTGTTATGAAGAGAAGGAAATATAAGAGTGAAAAAGCGGGGTCTAAAATCCACACCCAATTTTTCGCTTAACAATCTGTATGGACTAATTCCAATATACTTTCAAGAGAATCAACTAGACAGTTATACTCAATCTTAAGAAAAGTATATCAAAGAGTTATATCTCTATTTCTCAATTCAATCCTGTTGATGGTGGATTTTAGTTCAGGGATAAAATAGTAAAACCAAATTTATGCACTGACATCCTGTAAAGGATAAAACCACTGATAAGTGATGAATACTTCTTCACTTCGCTAATTTACCTAGTTGATGGTGGATTGTCATTAAAGGCTAAAATTGTAAAGGCCGAAATTATGCGCTAACATCCTGCAAATGATAAAGCCATTAATAAAACGGTGAATACTTCCTCACTATAAAATTATAGCATTATCAGTTAATGCATGACCAGCCTTGTATTTTCTATACTGCTCTACTCTCATTATTGGTGCGGCATGACGACTGAGTGTTGCTCTCAGCAGAGCAACACGAATCTCCAAGCGTTAATAATGAAGCATATACGAAATACCCGTACAGGCTGCAATTCTCGGAGTGTTATACTAAACCGATCGACCATCTGGACTGTCTACTTCAGTCTTGGAAATAATCACGACCAAGCAAGTCGGCCACATAGGTGCAAAGTCACGCCTGACAAAATAATCACCAAACGCCAGCCCAGAATGGGATATCCAGACTTGTGTGGAGCAGCTTGGAAAATCTCGTGCGCACAAGACCGCCTACGGCAGTCTCAAATTCATCATGACCGTCCAACTTCACCAGCATGGTTGGACGGCGTAGATTATCCCATGACCGGTTAGGCAAAGCTTGTCTTGTACACCGGCGGACCTTCTTCCTACCTGCATGACCGACTCTTCCCCTAACCTGACCAGATTGGAATATACGATTTTCCGAAGTTGGGTCAGCGTGGAGAATTGAGGGTCGCAGAAAAGTCCACTAAAACCTAAAATTGATCACGGCCATCCAACTTCACCAGCATGGTTGGATGGCTTAGATTAACCCTGAGATGGTCGGACACATACCACCGCACTCAACATCGTCCTAATAAGTTCCCCACACAATCAGCCTCTCCAGATGAGGTATATAACACGTATTTTCGGTTAGCCAAACTAGCTAACACGCGGCCGGCCAAAAACCCTAATTAGGGTTTTGTGTCGAAAATCGATCACGAGCGTCCATTTTCTCCTGCTCGAATGGAGGGTCCAGGAATAGACTAAGCAGGTTCGGTGAGTATCAACACGATCACTGTGGGCCCACCTATCTCCACACCCGATCGACCAAGACATACCATGGCTGGTTGCCTCGATTCGCACTCCCAAACTAGGCGTGGTCACACTTCCCAATTACGAACCAATCTCGACCACTCAACTTCGCCGGACAAATTGAGTGGCTTAGATCACGTTTCTATGGGACAATAAGGTACAAACGTGTACACCAGCCCGCCGTCTGCACGCCTGACTGATCGGCCAAGACCGACCAAGCTTGGTTGTCTCGAAACGTGCGCCCGAAGTAGGCATGACGCGCGGCCTTTGCTGCATGAGATTTCTGTCGCAAATCAATCTCAGCCATTCCTCTTTGCCTGACAAATTTAGTGGTCTAGATTGCACCTTCATGAGACAGTGAGGTATAAGCGCCTACATGCATGCCCGATCGGCCCTGCCAAATATGTCTCCCATGCTTGGATTCGATCAAGCTAAAGGTTGGTGTTTGAGCACCTCCTAAACCCTAATCCAACGGTCGCAGATGTGGGTCGCAATCCATCTCGTCCGTCCAAATTCACCAGCTTGGACGAACAACCTAAGACGGGAGTTAGGTGACCAGTGAGGCATCACCATGATCACCGTCCACCACTCTTCCACACAAAGTGATCGGCCAAGTCAGGACTTACCTGTATAACCTCCAAACGATCACTCGAAGATGGCTAGACATGCATCTATTTTAAGACGCTTAATCGTGACTTACTCCGTTAAGCCTTAAAACAGCGATGCTTCACACATGCTGATTATATTCGATGCATTACCTGCATAGAATACACACGATATTTCATAAATATCGACTTCCTAAATAACTTAGTTAATTAATCTAGCATCACATGCTACCTTTTGTGGGTCCCACGATCTACACACTCGAGACATTAATCATGTTACAAACTGGGGGATACATACTGGGTATTGTTCTGGCGGTTTACAGCGTGCAGCGCACAACGCGCCATCACAAGAACGTGTCAGGAAGATATGAACGGTTAGTGATGATGGGAGAAGTGGGCAAGACTAATCGTGTGACACTAACACACGCAACTCCACTACTCCATCACTCCACTTTCTCCACTTCCCATGAGAGACGTGGGTAAGGCTCAATAACTTGTATAAATAGGTTCTCCTCCCTATTTCAAAACAACACAAGACAGAAACCAAGTATTGATACAACGTATCCAAACACCAGAACTGATAGTTTATATTCTGCAAGCCATTTCAGCTTTCTGATACAAGTCATAACAGTCAACACCTCCACATTCTCAACACCTTATTCGCTTCCCTCCCTAAGATCAACCCCATCTCCTTCACTTTGTGACCGAAGCAAGTCTGGAACTGCCATTTCTTGGTTTAGGCCAGAATTGTACAGATTGATTTCTCGAATCAAAAGCACTCCCGTGCAGTGCATTTGTTTAGGGTTTAGATTCATTTCTCATCCACACACCCCAAATTACCTAAACCATCAGAAATAGTTTTCACCCATAAACAAATCCGCGACCACAGTGGGAGATTAATCTCTCGGTTGCAAAATCAATTTTCAAATCCAATTCAATCTTATCAATTTCGAAATGGTGGATCTTAGGTCTGGATCAACAACCAATCCTGACGGGACTAGCGCTGACAACACTCTCGGTGTTGATATCCCAATCAGTGGTGTCACCGTACAGCCAGTCAATACCATCAATGTATCTCGTAGAATTACTTCCTCTACTACCAGCACCAGCGGAGCAGAAGGAGATATTCCATTGGGCGTGACACCTCCTATCACCAGAGCCAGAGCAGCCGCAAACCCTAGCATCTATTCAAGTGTAACGCCTCCAGCCGTCACCAGAGCAACTGTCACTCCTCCATCGGGACGAGGATCTGGAGGATCCAACAAAGAACGCATTCAACGCACCCGGAGAAGGTACTTCAGCGGCGCAGGCCTACATGGACCTGATTAAAGAAGCGACATCAGATATTAGCGGTCCTGTCATGGAGACTCCTACACTGGGGACTGATCCTCACAATGATCCTCCTCATGTCAATAATTTCACTATGAACCAGAGGCCGGTGGATCAGGAAGCGGTTTATCTAGTGAAAAGTTTATGCGAACTTTTACATCTCTCGAAGAATCAGCGGGCAGAGACGTTTTTCTGCAATCAACCAGAGGAAGGTCACAACCGTGCCTTACATGTCACCGCACGCATCAAGGATTCAGTGCTCAAGAGGGCCCTTATATACACAGGAGCGTCTTCGAATGTGATTACTCTCAAGACTCCCAGGACAGCCAAGGTTCTCCCCTGCAGGATCGTACGACAGCCTACCACAATGACATACTTTGAAGGAAACCAGACCAGCACATACGGGATCGTCCCTTCAACATATCACCAGTGCCTGAAGACTATGCTGAATGAAGAAGTCGTCCGTATTTCTGCATCATCGTCTCCATACGCACCAATATGCGGGGTGGAACTGTTCGAACCGAGAGAGGCTCCACGGGAATAATCATACAAGGACCATTGCATCCCACTCCCCACATGGGCGTCAATCCAGGAGGAGGACCGACTCGCATCATTGAGGGCTAAGCCCCACGACGCATCTTTGCTGAAGAGACATTCTTCTTCATCCGGTGAAGCCGAAACCCATGTTCACACCAAGAGGGAACGAACTTTTGTGGCGAGTCGTGACCAGAAAGGGAATATGGTATACCGACACTTCCATTATCAATTAGCAGGAGAGACTGTTACCCAGTCTCTCCACCCAATGGAATGCTACTACAACAATGAACCACAAGAACAAGTGCTAGATGCTCCACAACAGTTGCAAGATGGCGCCAACTCCACATCTGACGGGATTGAAATCGTTGAGGAATCTCCTATGCCTATCTCCATCAGCTCAACCTTGTGTACGGATAAACGCACAAAGCTCGTGGAACTTCTCAAAGAGTACCAGGACATATTCGCTTGGAGTTGCAGTTCAGACACGAGGAAAATGGACAGATTAGGTGCTGCATGGATTTCAGAGACTTGAAAATATGCTGCCCCAAAAACGATCCTCCTCTACCTAACATCGACATGTTAGTATATGCAACCAGCGGACACAGCATGTTCTCCTCCATGGATGGATGTAGCGGCTACAACCAGATAAGGATATACGAGCATGACGCAAGTAAGATAGCTTTTCGAACTCCTCTCGGGAATTTTTATTATACTATACTGCCATTTAGTTTAAAGAATGCCGATGCAACGTATCAACGCTCTATGGCGGCAATCTTCCACTGGAGCCGATACCTCAAGGGAGCAGCCTCAAGGAGATAACGATGTCCACGCGTCATGTCGAGCAAAATCCGGGCGAGTCACTCTATCAGACGATGGTGCATGTCTATCGTCCTATGTTGGAGAATCTGCGCTTTTGGTCATCCTCTGGAGCTGTTGAACGCTCATCTACAACATCATCTGCCTTGCTAGAAAGAACCAGTTTCGCTGAAGCGGTAAGAGGAAAAACCACCGAGATACAACATCCTGCACGCCAAATCCAACTCCAGTACCGCATACACGACTTCCACAATGATAAAACAACGTCCAAGATATTCCATATCTGTATCGACGGCAGAAACATTAAGAGACGCTTTCAGTCTCCCATAGAAGAAGTAGTTGCGTTACCAAAGGAGTGTGACTGGGTACTTCTTAGCGCGTTGTCCATCTCAAACATGGATGCAAGCACGCTATCATTATGATTCCAAGATTTTCAAATACGAGTATACACTCAAGAGAACATGCGTATTGTCAAAGATCGGTGATATTCCTGGATGTCTATGAAACACAACGTAGTAAATACGGCCTCATGAAACCAGTGTGACAACATCTATCAAGTCGAAGGCTCAGTGGATACTCGTGGGCAGGGGAATGTCTCCCTCTTTTTCATTCCAGAGGCAACATCAAGAAGTTATCAGTTCCATCATGCTTCTCCCTCTAATAACAAGAGACCGCCAAGTTCGTGCCCGTAGCTGTCACGCCTCTTCCTGCCTTCTGATCACAGCTGCAGCTAAGAACCGTTGGTCGTTTTTTGATACCAGTGCCCGAGCTTCACCACAACAACAACTTCTACGAACATAGGTAATCCGAACTTCTGCATATTTTATTTTCCCATGGAGAAGTAATAGAGCTACGGAGGCAAGATGGCGATATCTTTATGATAAACCCACCGACCATACAAACCATATAAACAACGCTTGGGGACTGAGTCTCAGTATGAAGTTCCTTCACCGTCAGTCAAGGACTTCTTCAACACGAGAGAAATGGTCAATCAAGAAACATGGAATTCGCAAGGGTAAATCAAACTGAAGAGGAAGCCATTTCAACGCTCCCTCCAGCAGAAGCTGCTTCAATGGTCTATTCAGGAGCCGCCTCAACGCTCTCTTCGGGACCCATGTTCGCTTCAGAATCCTTCTTCAATGCTATATCCAGGTACCTCCCCCACGTTCACTCCAGAAGCTGCTTTAACGCTCTCTGCAGGACCCACATTCACATTTGAGCACACAAAGTTCATTTTTGAGCAAAGCAAGCACGCGGTGGGTCCCACGTTCGAGCTGGCAGCAAGACCGGTGTTTGGTCAAGCTAGTTGGGTCGGTATTTGGTCGAAGTAGCAAGGATGACACTCGAGCAAGCACATAAACCGTACGGGCAAAGCAAGCAAGGCTGGTATTGGGCCACGTCAGCAAACAAGTCCGGTGTTGCTCAAGTCCGAGAAGCTGGTATTGGTCGAGATCGCAAATCTAATATACCGTTACGCAAGCAAGACTAATATCACGTCACGCAAGTAAGCTTGTATTGGGTCACGTCAAGCCGGTGTTGGTCAAGGAAGATCAAGGTCACAAGGCTGGTATTGGGCCACGTCAGCAAACAAGGCCGGTGTTGGTCGAGTCCATGAAGCCGGTGTTGATCAAGGTCATAAGGCTGGTATTCGAATGAAATAGGCGCACACAGCAGGGCCGGTTTTCAGTCGAAGCACATGGCCGACATTTGAAGCATGTACACGGTGGACCCGTGTTTGATCAAAGCATGCACATCTGCCCATGTTAGAAGAAAGCATGCTTACATCGGGTCCCACATTCGACCAAAGCAGGCACAGAGTGGACCCACGTTTAACCGATGCAGGCACAACAAGCCCACGTTCGGTCAACCAGGCACATGATGTGTCCCAGGTTGAGCGAATTACGCAGACCCACGTGCCTATCAAACAGGTGCAACATGGTGATGTTTGGACGAAGCATATACATGGTGGGGTCCACATCCGTCCAGGGTTACATGCACTGTTTTCTATGGGAAGAGGAGCATACAAGTTCTATTCCCTTCTTGGCTCGAATACCCGAAGGAGGAAACCGGTCCCATCAAGGTCGACGTCACACCTGGCGTACTCCCACGAACGAAGAAGCCACAGCAGCCCCACATTCGAGCGGAGCAAGCACGAAGCAGGCTCTCGACAGAAGCAGGCATAGCAAGGTCGATCGAAGCAGGCAAGACTGACATCATGCTATGGGAACGCTCGCCTAGACTCCGATTGAATGTGACATGCTCCAAGGACAGGACGACCCGTCTCTCCTGGTAACATCTAACTTTGTCTCATAAGTTTTATCTGTATATGTCACCATCTAATGCCTACCCCACAATAGTGTAACCATTATGTGCTAGGCAGGGGAATTAATGTTGATGGTGGATTTTAGTTCAGGGCTAAAATTGTAAAACCAAATTTATGCAGTGACATCCTGTAAAGGATAAAGACACTGGTAAGTGATGAATACTTCTTCACTTCCCTAATTTACCTAGTGTTGATGGTGGATTTTCATTAAAGAATAAAATTGTAAAGGCCGAAATTATGCGTTAACATCCTGCAAAGGATAAAGCCACTGATAAAACGGTGAATACTTCCTCACTATAAACTTATAGCATTATCAATTAATGCATGACCAGTCTTGTATTTTCTGTACTGCTCCACTCGCATTATTGGTGCGGCATGACGACTGAGTATTCCTCTCAGCAGAGCAACACGAATCTCCAAGCGTTAATAATGAAGCATATACGAAATACCCGTATAGGCTGCAATTCTCGGAGTGTTATACTAACCCGATCGAGCATCTGGACTGTCTACGTCAGTCTTGGAAATAATCACGACCAAGCAAGTCGGCCGCATAGGTTTAAAGTCACGCCTGACAAAATAATCACCAAACGCCAGCCCGGAATGGGATGTCCAGACTGGTGTGGAGCAGCTTGGAAAGGCTCGTGCGCACAAGACCGCCTACGGCAGTCTCAAATTCATCATGACCGTCCAACTTCACCAGCATGGTTGGACGGCGTAGATTATCCCATGACCGGTTAGGCAAAGCTTGTCCTATACACCGGCGGACCTTCTTCCTACCTGCATGACCGACTCTTCCCTAACCTGACCAGATTGTAATATACGATTGTCCGAAGTTGGGTCAGCGTGGAGAATTGAGGGTCGCAGAAAAGTCCACTAAAACCTAAAATTGATCACGACCATCCAACTTCACCAGCATGGTTGGATGGCTTAGATTGACCCTGAGATGGTCGGACACATACCACCGCACTCAGCACCGGCCTAATAAGTGCCCCACACAATCGGCCTCCCAGATGAGGTATATAACACGTATTTTCGGTTAGCCAAACTAGCTAACACGCGGCCGGCCAAAAACCCTAAATTTAGGGTTGTGTCGCAAATCGATCACGAGCGTCCATTTTCTCCTGCTCGAATGGAGGGTCCAGGAATAGACTAAACAGGTCCGGTGAGTATCAACATAATCACTGTGGGCCCACCTATCTCCACACCCGATCAGCCAAGACATACCATGGCTGGTTGCCTCAATTCGCACGCCCAAACTAGGCGTGGTCACACTTCCCAATTGCGAACCAATCTCGACCACTCAACTTCTCCGGACAAATTTAGTGGCTTAGATCACGTTTCTATGGGACAATAAGGTACAGACGTGTACACCAGCCCTCTGTCTGCACGCTTGACTGATCGGCCAAGACCGACCAAGCTTGGTCGTCTCGAAATGCGCTCCCGAAGTAGGCATGACACGCGGCCTTTGCGGCATGAGATTTCTGTCGCAATTCAATCTCAGCCATTCCTCTTTGCCTGACAAATTCAGTGGTCTAAATTGCACCTTCATGAGACAGTGAGGTATAAGCGCCTACACCAGCATGTCGTCTACACGCATTCCCGATCGGCCCTGCCAAATATGTCTCCCATGCTTGGATTCGACCAAGCTAGAGGTTGGTGTTTGAGCACCTCCTAAACCCTAATCCAACGGTCGTAGATGTGGGTCGCAATCTATCTCGTCCGTCCAACTTCACCAGCTTGGACGGACAACCTAAGACAGGAGTTAGGCGACCAGTGAGGCATCACCACGATCACCGTCCACCACTCTTCGACACAAGGTGATCGGCCAAGTCAGGACTTACCTGTACAACCTCCAAACGACCACTCGAAGATGGCTAGACATGCATCTATTTTAAGACGCTTAATCGTGACTTACTCCGTTAAGCCTTAAAACAGCGATGCTTCACACATGCTGATTATATTCGATGCATTACCTGCATAGAATACACATGATATTTCACAAATATCGACTTCCTAAATAACTTAGTTATTTAATCTAGCATCACATGCTACCTTTTGTGGGTCCCAAGATCCACACACTCGAGACATTAATCATGTCACAAACTGGGGGATACATACTGGGTATTGGTCTGGCGGTTTACAGCGTGCAGCGCACAACGCGCCATCACAAGAACGTGTCAGGAAGACATAGACGGTTAGTGATGATGGGAGAAGTGGGCAAGACTAATCGTGTGACACTAACACACGCAACTCCACTACTTCATCACTCCACTTTCTCCACTTCCCATGAGAGACGTGGGTAAGGGTCAATGACTTGTATAAATAGGTTCTCCTCCTTATTTCAAAACAACATAAGACAGAAACCAAGTGTTGATATAACGTATCCAAACACCAGAACTGATAGCTTACATTCTGCAAGCCAGCTCAGCTTTCTGATACAAGACATAAACAGTCAACACCTCCACATTCTCAACACCTTCTTCGCTTCCCTCCCTAAGATCAACCCCATCTCTTTCACTTTGTGACCGAAGCAAGTCTGGAACGACCATTTCTTGGTTTAGGACAGAATTGTACAGATTGATTTCTCGAATCAAAAGCACTCCCGTGCAGTGCGTTTGTTTAGGGTTTAGATTCATTTCTCATCCACACACCCCAAATTACCAAAACCAGCAGAAATAGTTTTCACCCATAAACAAATCCGCGATCAAACAAATAGGAATTTGCGATCCCAATTGAATATAAGAAATAACTTGGACGGTATCAAAAACCAATATCCAAGTTCAATCAATTTAATCAACAACCAAAGGTTGGATTCACAATTGATTGAACTTGCGCACAACCTGTGATATTTCAATTATATAAACAAACATAATGCGGAAAACAAATAACACAGACACCATAAGTTTTGTTAACGAGGAAACCGCAAATACAAAAAAAAACCCGGGACCTAGTCCAGATTTGAACAACACACTGTATTAAGCCGCTACAGACACTACCCTACTCCAAGTTAACTTCGGACTGGAATGTAGTTGAGCCCTAACCAATCTCACACAGATCAAGGTACAGTTGCGTTCCTTATGCCTCTAGAACCACGCCGGATTATGCGCACTTGATTCCCTTAGCTGATCTCACTCACAACTAAGAGTTGCTACGACCCAAAGTCGAAGACTTGATAAACCAATCTGTCTCTCACAGAAAAGTCTATTGAATAGATAAATTTGTCTCCCATAGAAATACCTACGAGTTTTGTTCCGTATTTTGATAAATCAAGGTGAACAGGAACCAATTGATATACCATACTTATATTCCCGAAGAACAACCTAGAAATATCAATCACCTCGCAATAATCTTAATCGTATGGTAGCGAAACAAGATATTGTGGAATCACAAACGATGAGAAGAAAATGTTTGTGACTACTTTTTATCTTGCTATCAGGGATTAAATCTCGAGAAAATCTTTGAAAAGATAGTACTCAATCATGATAGAAAACAACAAGATCATAACACGCAACTACAGAAAAATAGTTGGGTCTGGCTTCACAATCCCAATGATGTCTTCAATTCTTGAACCTACAAGGTTTCGTGAAAAAACTAAGGTTAAAAGAGAATCGACTCTAGTCGCAACTAGTATCACAAGGGAGGTGTGGGGATTAGGTTTCCCAGTTTCTAGAGTTCTCCTTTATATAGTCTTCAAATCAGGGTTTGCAATCAATGCTACCTTGGTAACAAAACATTCAATATTCACCGTTAGATGAAAACCTGATTAGACTCAAGCTAATATATTTCAACCATTAGATCGAACTTAGCTTGTTATACACAAATGAAAAGTGACTTCATTTAGATATGAGTAACTGTACCTAAAAGTGTACACCTTGTTGCCTCAACAATAGTTAGCCGAAGTTAGCCATGTGAACACTTTCATATCAACCTTATTCATCTTAACCATAACTAGTTCAAATGACTCAAATGAAACTAGTTATAGAGTTTTTCAATTGTTTATATTCTCATAGAAGTAAACAAAAGTCAAGACACAATTGAAGCAAAATCGATTTTGATCCACTCTAATCAAGTCATGAACATTATAGGCACGGTTTGCAAAAGATTTCATTCCTTAATATATAAATGTATTAGTTCATGAACAAGTCTATTTTAGAACTTAACTTACTCATGTATGCATACGGGTACGCATACCTAAGTACCCGGACTAAGTTTGGGTTCGACAGTATGCGAACGGGTACGCATACCTTGCAAACTCAACAGAAATTCCCGGACCTGAACCTAACGCCAGTACACGTACCGGTATGCTTACAAGGTTCCCGTACTTTCACTAAACCAACCAGTACGCATACGGGTATGCATATGGTTCACGGACTTGGATTACATATATGCAAGTATGCATACTATGCTTATATTCAATTGTTCTAAACTCCATTTCAGTCATTGAGACATTCTCGGAAGACGACAATAGCTATCTCACACAAACTATTAGCTTCAAAGCAATTTTCAAGTGATCGAATGATCAATACGAAACATTCTGAGACTACATCAAATGATTGTCTCACACAAATCATGTAAAATGTTACAAGGCGATTTTCACATGATCATCTTTTGACTTTCGTCAAGAATATAAGATGAACTTGGTTAAAGCGAAAGCTTACCAACACATATTTCGAGAAATATGTAAGCGAGTTAAACTCAACTCGATATATCAAATATGCATAATTGAAGTCTATATAGCTAAACGACTTTTGTCTAAAATACGAGATATAGTAGATAGACTTTTGAGTGATAGATGAGTTCAAGTCTCCACATACCTTTTGTTGATGAAGTTCCACAAGCTCCCTTAGTAGTTCTTCGTCTTCAATCGATGAACGCTGTGAAGTCTAATGCTCAAATACACTTTCTATCCTAATCCGAGACTTAGCTATAAGTAGACTAGAAATCAAAACTTATAGTTTTGGCAACTAAACTTGACAAACAAGCTTGAGATAGCAACGCTTGCGAGTTCGACCGAGCAGTGCTCTTACAATCTCCCCCTTTGTCAATTTTAGTGACAAAACTATCAATACATATGGATTACAAAATAAATAAATTTTGTAGCTCTCAATCGAAATGTTTGATTTCCTCGGTTCTTCAACATTACTCGAAATCTTCGTCACTTCCAAGTACTCCAGTGATTCTGAACGTGTTCAACTCAGCGTCATCGTTGTTGAATATCCGTAGCTATAACAATGAGAAAACAATTTCTCTCAGTCATTAATTATTATACAGTGTCATAGTATTATTACACAACATCAAAGTCCAATTGTATCACAACTTTGACAACAATACTATGGTGATATGTACCACTCCCCCTTAGTCAATACTTCATTACATAATGATCCGTAAATCATATGTATTTGTAGTGTGAACTACACATTAATTCTCTCCCTTTTTATCAATATAAATTGGCAAAGGTAAGAAAACTAGTGTGATCCTAACGAAATTCCCATATAGATACTTCATGACCAAAAGAGAACATATCAACTTTGTTCCGATGATTTCACATAGCCGAAACTAATGTATTCATCAAGGAGTTTATAAAGATACAAGAAAACTCCTACAATATTCCACAGCCGCACTCCCCACAAAGATTTTGCAATTAAGCACAAGTTCAAATAAGAACTCTACCCCATAAAATGTCATTCCCGAGAGAACAACAAGAGCGACCTCACTTTCACAAGAAAATAAGGATTTATTTGGACATTAACAAATCACATGAAACATGAATTTGTATCCAAAATACTCAATTAAATTAACCATAAGAGAACTGATGAGTGCCAAATATTGCATATTTCTACACCTTTTTATTGGCAATTAACTCATCTTTTGCGCTTTAAAATCATATATTGTCCCAAATTCTGTATTTTTATTGTTTTCAAGAATAATTACTTTTACTAATTAATTTTGTGTTTTTAGGTACTAAATAAAGCTTGGATGAATTGAGAAGCCAAAAGAGCAGGAAATTGGTGGCCAGGGGAGTAAAGGCAATGAGAAATTCCGAAGAAATGTTGCGCAAGGAGAAGATGCAATCCGCCTGGACTCATTCCACAAGCCGCTTGCAAGAGATACACTAGCAGTGGGCTTGATATATTAAGTTTGAAGAATACGTGGGATTGGTAGAGAACCCAGAACCCGAACCCGTTTTCCAAACCCGGTTCATCAAATCTGATGCACCCGTTCAACACCCAATGGATGTTCAAGATCCAACAACATCTCTGCTCGTTGCATCAAAGTTTGATGTCTACGCTACACACTGTAACACCACCTATTTCTTCCCCGGTTTGAACAGAAACCAAAACCATCTTCATTTCTTCTCTTCATTCATCTCCCCGACCATCTCTGTTCACTTCCCTCTTCCATAAAATCCATCTTCCCAACCATCTCTGCTCACAGCCACCAACACAGTTAAACTCTTAATATCTATCTCTCTCAATCTTATCTTTTTTTTTATCAAGAACAGTAACCCTAGGAGCTAGGATTGAGAGATATAAGACTGGGGTTTTGTTCAACAACTGGAAAATCAGTCTTGCAGAGTTAAATTGAAGATAAGAACTGTCAGAAAACACGTTCTGGTGAGTTGGGTCCCTCTTAATTGTCGAATTGAAGAAGAATATGGAGAATTTTGTGTATAAATAGGGGTTGATACTTTGTAATTAACCATCCAATTCTAGATGGATCAACTAGTTTTCATAATACAATTGTGTTTTCATCTTGTTCATCATGTTGTAATTACTTTTGCTAGGGTTTAGATGAAGCGCTTTATCTACTGCTAAGTTTATTCATGTTTGATTATTATTCTTGTTGTGATTAAAATGATATAGGAATGGTCTAATATGTGTGTCACAATATATTGCTTTCACCTTATTTGCTATGCAACATAGGTAGTTAAAATAACTCTGTATTGTGCTTCAACTCACACTTCAATGCTTAATTCGATCTGCGATTAGTTGTGCCGTAAGAAGACAGCTAATGCTAGGGATTGATTACCTTAATTGATATTAGATCATCCATTTAAGAGTACCCTGGATAAACGACAGACTTGCATATACACCGGTGTCCATTACAGAGGGACACAAATAGTAGTTGAACTGAATTAGCTTAGTAGAAGTTAGGAGGTGGATTCAATTGCCCTAGTCTCTTCCATTTAAGTGTTTATACCCTTGTTATTCACATTCTGTTTTACTATTTCAATCACTGCCAACATCTTGTCGTATCGACACACAAACCCTCCTTTTGTTACTGCTTGTTTGAATCCGTATAAGTAAACTTTGTGTTCAATCTTACATCCCTTAGGTCAGCGAGTAGACAAACTCCCTTACGTGATCTACTATGCTAGTAAAACACTTAATGATGCTCAACTGAATTATTCAACCACCGAGAAAGAATTACTAGTTGTTGTGTTTGCACTGGATAAGTTTAGATCTTACTTGATAGGGTCTAAAGTCATCATATATTCTAACCATGCTGCATTGAAATATCTTTTGTCTAAAAAAGATGTTAAAGCTCGTCTAATTCGATGGATACTCTTGTTACAAGAGTTCAATCTCGAAATTCGAGATAAGAAAGGGTCTGAAAATGTTGTAGCTGACCACTTGTCTAGGCTAAATGTTGAGTCTGTTGATGAATCTTTGCTCATTAGAGAATCATTCCCCGACGAACAGTTGATGCTTATTTCTGAAATGCCTTGGTTTGCTGATATTGTTAACTACCTTGCTATAGGTAGAATGCCTCTGCATTGGTCTAAACAAGACCGTCCTAAATTATTGGTTGAGGTGAAATATTTCTTTTGGGATGACCCATATTTGTTTAAATACTTCCCTGACCAACTCATTAGGAGATGTGTCCCCAATTCAGAGCAAAGAGATGTCATCTCTTTCTACCATGACCATGCATGTGGAGGCCATTTTAGTGCTAAGAAAGCTGCTGCAAAAATCTTGCAGAATGGTTTCTATTGGCCATCGTTATTTAAAGATAGTCATGCATTTTGTGTTGCTTGTGAACGATGTCAGAAATTAGGGAGTATCTCAAGAAGAAACATGATGCCCTTACAACCTATTTTGATTGTTGAATTGTTTGATGTACGGGGTATTGATTTCATGGGTCCCTTTCCTAAATCTGAAGGTAAGTTGTACATTCTTGTTGTTGTTGATTATGTCTCTAAGTGGGTATAAGCCATTGCATCCAAAACCAATGACCATAAAGTAGTTCTTTCTTTTCTGAAAGAATACATCTTTTCTCGTTTTGGAACACCTAGAGTAATAATCAGTGATGGTGGTACTCATTTTTGCAATAGATCTTTTGAATCACTTATGCGCAAGTATGGAATCACTCATAAGGTAGCAACACCTTACCATCCTCAAACCAGTGGCCAGGTAGAAGTTTCTAATAGGGAAATTAAGCATATTCTTGAAAAGAATGTTAATCCTACTAGGAAATATTGGTCTTTACGTTTAAATGATGCTTTTTGGGCCTATAGAACTGCATACAAAACTCCCATTGGCATGTCCCCTTACAGACTTGTGTATGGTAAAGCTTGTCATCTACCTGTAGAGTTAGAACATCGTGCATATTGGGCTGTTAAGAAATTGAACTTTGATCTTGATAAGGCTGGTACCCAAAGGAAACTTCAACTCAATGAGTTAGAAGAATTAATAAATGATGCATATGATAGTGCTAAGATGTACAAACATAGAATGAAGGTGTTCCATGAAAAACGCATTTTTCGCAAGTCTTTCATACCTGCCCAAAAAGTTTTGTTGTACAACTCTAGTCTGCATCTTTTTCCAGGTAAATTGCGTTTTAGATGGACATGCCTGTTCTTGGTACGCGCAGTATTCCCTCATGGAGCAGTGGAACTCGAAGATGTAACCAACAAGAACATTTTCAAAGTCAATTGTCAGAGATTAAAGCCATTTCTGGAACATCTTCCCCCAGAAGTTGAGACCACTGACTTGGAAGATCCTGTTTATGTGTGATAAGTGCTACATTTTATACCCATATTTATATTAGGTAGGATTCAATATTTTGACTAATGACACTATTTTAGTGCTTTTGCAGAAAGTACAAGTGAATTCGATCATCCATCGAATAAACATCAAAATGTGAGACTTAATGGTGAAGCGAGTTGATGTCAGCACACTAATGCCACCTAAGATTGGTCAAGAGTGACTTTATTAACGTGGACTAAACTGCTTCACCTGTGTACATACATATGGACTAAAACTCCATTTTATGCCCCTTTCTCTTCTTCCTTTTGTGTAGTTTTTATGTGTGCTAACCAAACTTTTTGTCTTGCGCTCATGCTGTTTGCTTTCAGATCATTCACTCATTTCTGGGTTAGCACCATCCTTTTCGCATCTGGTAGCCTCTTTCCTTTAAATATACTCTGCACTGTTCTCCTGGTATGTTGCAGTAATTATGATCATATATTGAAACATTGAGGACAATGTTCGATTTAGGTTTGGGGGAATATTTTGCATATAGAGTTTTTAGTCTTTTGCATTTAAAAAAAAAAAAAAAACTTCAAAAATTTCAAAAAAATTTGTAAATATTTGCATAAAACCTTCAACTTTTAGAGATCTTAGAGTCACTAGCATGCTTCTAGCTATGTTTACATAGAGAAACTGGCCGAAATAACTGAACTTGGAAGTACTGGAGAACATAATCGGGTTTCTTGTTTGTCTGAGTGTTAAAGTTGGATTTAACCATGCCGGTGGGCAAATTAGGTGCATCAAAGTTATTTGGTACTAGAGTTGTGATCACCATAAGTGGAGACTACCTATTTTTACATCAAGCGAGGCACCAATCTTCATTTTTGTGACTATCTAAAAAGTCTTTTTAGAGTGTGTGTCACCATACGTCAATTCCGGGTAGGAATGGTGAGCTACCCAACTTCGCACCACTTTCAGAACTATTTCTGATCTCTTGAGTGCTAATTTTGTCAATCATGAGGGTGACGTCTAACGATGAAACTCCTTATTGTAGTTTGATTTGCAGTTAGCACCATTCTCTCTCTCTCTCTCGTCAACATCAACAGATCCACAGAAATACATCAACATCAACGAGCAGAGTAACGTCAGATTCTATGAAGAAAGATTGAAATAGTCCGAGGTTTACATGCAACAACTCAAGGAAACTAAAATTCTTATTCAAAGTGAAGATACAGTGAAAAGAGCAGAATTCTTTATATAAAGTGAAGATTTAATTTACAAGAGCAAAGAAAAGAAAATAAGATGAGAATTAGTGAAGTTTATGAAATCAAGACAATACAGGTTTTGAAAAATCAAGTGATAAAGTCCTTCATCCATGGTTTTAGTAGTTTCATTATTTATTTTGTTGTTTTATTTTCAAGTTGTATTTATTTATAAAATTAAAAAAAAAATCAAAAAATCAAAAATCAGAAAAAGAAAAAACAAAAAACAAAAAAACAATAACTAAGGGCAAAGTCGTCATCATGCTAGGCCCTTGGTGTTAAAAAAATTGTCAAGGTAAAGAAGAAATTTTTTGTTTATTGTAGTTTATTTTTAGTTTTGTTTAATAAACATCATGGTAAAGAAGAAAATTTTTAAGAGGAGAATTCAAGCAACAAGGAAATTCAAGAGAAGAGTTACAAATTGTCAAGGTTCTACGAAGTTCAGAAGTTCATCATCAACAGTTGAAGACCGAAGATTGAAGACGTTTTTATGGATGCTGTGAGAGTGATGTTGATTGCCAATCAGATGTGAAGGTAAGTGAGTACTTCCATCCTTACTAATGATTGATTTTCTTTCTTAGAGATCACCAGAAAAAGACTTTTATTCCCACAATTTTGTGGAGTCTCCAGAAATTATTTCGAAAGGTTTTCCTTACCACCATTCAACGTGTGCGGGATTTATTTCTTTACTCCTGCCTGCACACAGGAGAGACTAAAAAAGCGGAGTTTTTGAGTGCAATTATCATAAAACCCTATTAGTGAGGCAGAAGTCGAGGCTTTTGATCCCTCTCGAACCCGAATTCTTTCATATGGTGTGGTTACTTCTCGCTCAACTCTTAAGGATGAGAATGCGTAATTTGGTATTTCTAACTTCTTGTTACGAGCATGCAGAAACTCTATGTCCTCATAGCTCCTTGGATGCTTGGGACTCTGATACGCTCTGAAGTTGGAGAAGGTTTTGTGGGTACACCTCTGGTAAACTCTCACGAGACTACAACTCGTCCACTAGGGACACCTAGGGGTTTAAAGGCTTAGTGCATAGGCTAAATGCATTCGAGAGACCAGCGACAGTGGTATAATTAGGATTTCCTAATTTCTGTTTCACTTGAGGACAAGTAAAATTCAGGTTTGGGGGTATTTGATGAGTGCCAAATATTACATATTTCTACACCTTTTTATTGGCAATTAACTCATCTTTTGCGCTTTAAAATCATATATTATCCCAAATTCTGTATCTTTATTGTTTTCAAGAATAATTACTTTTACTAATTAATTTTGTGTTTTTAGGTACTAAATAAAGCTTGGATGAATTGAGAAGCCAAAAGAGCAGGAAATTGGTGGCCAGGGGAGTAAAGGCAATGAGAAATTCCGAAGAAATGTTGTACAAAGAGCAGATGCAATCCGCTTGCACTCATTCCACAAGCCGCTTGCAAGAGATACACTAGCAGTGGGCTTGATATATTAGGTTTGAAGAATACATGGGATTGGTAGAGAACCCAAAACCCGAACCCGTTTTCCAAACCCGGTTCATCAAATCTGATGCACCCGTTCAACACCCAACGGATGTTCAAGATCCAACAACATCTCCGCTCGTTGCATCAAAGTTTGATGTCTACGCTCCACACTGTAACACCACCTATTTCTTTCACGGTTCGAACATAAATCAAAACCATATTCATTTCTTCTCTTCATTCATCTCCCGGACCATCTCCGTTCACTTCCCTCTTCCATCAAATCCATCTTCCCAACCATCTCTGCTCACAGCCACCAACACAGTTAAACTCTTAATCTCTATCTCTCTCAATCTTATCTTTTTCTTTATCAATAACAGTAATCCTAGGAGCTAGGATTGAGAGAGATAAGACTGGGGTTTTGTTCAACAACTGGAAAATCAGTCTTGCAGAGTTAAATTGAAGATAAGAACTGTCAGAAAACGCGTTTTGGTGAGTTGGGTCCCTCTTATATAGGAATGGTCTAATCTGTGTGTCACAATATATTGCTTTCACCTTATTTGCTATGCAACATAGGTAGTTAGAATAACTCTGTATTGCTTCAACTCATACTCCAATGCTTAATTCAATATGGGATTAGTTGTGCCGTAAAAAGACAGCTAATGCTATGGATTGATTACCTTAGTTGATATTAGATCATCCATTTAAGAGTACCCTGGATAAACGACAGACTTGCATCTTCACCGGTGTCCATTACAGAGGGACACGAATAGTAGTTGAACCGAATTAGCCTAGTAGAATTTAGGAGGTGGATTCAATTGCCCTAGTCTCTTCCATTTAGGTGTTTATACCCTTGTTATTCACATTGTGTTTTATTATTTCAATCACTGCCAACATCTTGTCGTATCGACACACAAACCCTCCTTTTGTTACTGCTTGTTTGAATTCGTATAAGTAAACTTTGTGTTCAATCTTACATCCACCTTGTCTCTGAGAACGACTCGTACTTACTCTGTTTACAGACTCGACGCTGTATACTTGCAGTGTACAATTGTAGGTACTATTTAGAGATCTACCAAGAACCCATGATTAATTTAATCGGAAATGCTCAGTATTTACACAAAGATGTAGATCAGGGAAAGACCAATACTGCGGAATATTCAAAGAGTCATTCTATTTTTCATCAATATTTGCATAGAGACATAATAGACTTAATCTTTGCAGACAAAAGTGCATCCTATCTTCCATCAATATTTGCATAATGGCATAATAGGCTTAACTTTTGTTTTCAAAAGTTCATTTTATCATTTATCAATAAAGACATATGATAGACATAACTTTTGAGCAAATATGGGACAATCATAGTTCACGGACGCAAACACACATATCCCATAACAAGTTGCAATATATAAAACCATAAAGATTATTACTGCAAAATCATCTTCCAAATAAACTTTAGTATTTAAATAAATAAATCTAAAAACATTGCAAGATGAAAATCGTTGGAAATAACTATGTGTACTCACAATAATTGTTATTCCAAACCTTAGTTATCCTTCTTAAAACACAAGAATAAATTATCATAATAAGTTTCCTAGACATTAAGAATTTAAGCAAGAACCAAAAATCATTCCACTCACTTTGAAGACTCTTCTCATATTCCCTATAGTCATTAATTTCATCTTCAATTAAATGAATCCTGGATTCAAGATTATCCATCTGGTCTTCAAGTCTTTTGATGGAGGATTCTAGTTCACTCTTCAACGCCTGTACTTGCTCCAAGACAAGATTCATGGTTAATGAGAGTTTATCAAAATGAGTACCAGTAGGATTTCCATCAGAGGATGAATCGCGTTTATCTTGACACATCTCATTATCAGATTAACCAAAACGAACTTTCTTAGAGGGAAAGAGAACAGTCCATACATCATCCTCTTTACTGGAAAGACTAGAAGAGGACATGATAAAGATGGTAAATGAAATGCTTGCTTAAGGGAAATAAATCTCTTTAAAAAGGAAGGAGAGATGAGATAAATTCCCCAAAATACCTTTGACAAAACCCTAACATAAACTTAAAAGAGATAGGAAAAACATCCAAGTGTTCAGAAACGGTTTTTGGCAAGACATGAACAAGTCAACCGAAATATTTTCACATCCCTCTTGGAGATTATTGTTCTTGTCCAAGGGAAAATAGACAAGAACAATCTCAAAACTTACAAAGAGTAATTTCTCCCACATAAAGAAGGATCGGGAGGTTTCACAAGAGAGGAGACTGATTTTGTTAAACCTTGTTTCAGATTCTTCTTTGTGGAGTGAGAATCCGAAGAGGATATTTTTCTTCCCTTTATTTTTCTGAAAAGACTGTTCATCGATTTTTGCATACTATGAATGGTTCTGAGAATCTCTTTAGAAAGTGACATAGATTTCTTATGAGATTTCTTTTTCTTCTTCTGAAATCGTGCTTTAGAAGAAGTTTATTTAAGAACCATTGTGCAATTTGTTTCTGGGTAATCCTGATTTTTATTCAAGGTATACTCATGATAAGCTATGAAGTTAACCATGTCTTTCTCATCATGAGAGGGATTAGAACATGCCAAACTCACAGGAGTAATATGCTGATTTGGTTTGATAGAACTTATCGAAGAGTATCGATCTTTCTTTTTAACATCACAATTGCGAGAAGTCGGATTTTCTTGTCTTAATGTTTTCAGTTGACATTCCATATTTTCAATCCTTTTAATCTAGACTTCCTTTTCCAGTTGAAATTTTCTCTTAACAAGTAGAGATGATTGGTCAAGAGATCGAATTTTTTCTGGAGAAGTTTGATTGTTTATCATGGAATAATCAGATCTGTTGGAAGAACAAGAGTGATTATCAACAAAATAAGTGAGAGAGCTTTCACAGACTTCTTCCTCCGGACAGTAGTCAAGAGTTGACATCCATGCTTTGGTTATCTCACTCACTTCCTTATCAAGGACACCAGAAATGTGATGATCACATTTGTAGCACATGGAAAAAGTTCCATTATTATAGTTTTTCTGAACTTTCTTATCCATTTCATTGATTGAGGAAGATTTTTTACGAGACCTTCTTTTTCTTCTCCTAAGAGTTTTCTTTAACTGTTGTACACACAGTGAAACAGTAGAGTTAAAGCAATTCTCATCCTTTAAATCAATCAATTTTGGACACAGAGAACTTACATCAGAAATAACAACGGAATTGTAACTCATTCGAAGTTTTTCTCTTTCACTAAGTTCAAGATAAAAAATCTTTAGCTTTCCTACCAGACAATTTCTGGACAGAGTATCAAGGTTATTTCCTTCAACGATGGCATGTTTCTTAGAATCGTATTTGGCTGGCAGTGATCTGAGAATTTTCATCACAATGTCCTTTTCAGGACTACTCTTACCTAATGCAAAAAATGCATTAACAATTTCAGACACTTTGTGATTAAACTCATCAAATGAATCTTCATCATTCATATGAAGGTTTTTCCAATCAGAGTTTAGGTTCTGAAACCAAGCTTCCTTTTCACAGGTATTCCCTTCGGATACAGTTTCTAAGATATCCCACGCATCTTTAGACCGAGTGCACCTAGTCACATGGTGTTGAAGATCTGGGGTAATGGCGTGTAAGATAGCATTTAAACCGTCAGAATTTAACTTTGCGGTGAGGATCTCGTTAGGTTCATATCTACCAATATCCTTTGCAATAGAGACGCCGTCTACTGTAACTATTGGAGGGTTATAGCCATTAACAACATAAACCCATGATAGAAAATCACGCGCTTGAAGAAAGGCACGCATAACAATTTTCCACCATAAGTAATTCGAGCCATCGAAGACTGGCGGTACGTTTATTGAGATATCACTTCTGTCCATAGAGTCAGATAGCTACAAACACATACTTATGAGGTCTTAAACGTGTTTGCCTGCTCTGATACCAATTGAAAAAGTGGGGGTCTAACAAGCACACCCAATTTTTCGCTTAGCAATCTGTATGGACTAACTCCAATATACTTTCAAGAGAGTCAACTAGACAGTTAGACTTAATCTTAAGAAAAGTATATCAAAAAGTTATATCTCTATTTCTCAATTTAATCCGCAGTCAAACAAATAGGAATTTGTGATCCCGATTGAATATAAGAAATAAGTTGGACGGTATCAAAAACCAATATCCAAATGTCAATCAATTTAATCAACAACCAAAGGTTGGATTCACAATTGATTGAACTTACGCACAACCTGTGATATTTCAATTATATAAAGAAATATAATGCGGAAAAGAAATAACACAGACACCAGAAGTTTTGTTAACGAGGAAACCGCAAATGCAGAAAAACCCTGGGACCTAGTCCATATTTGAACACCACATTGTATTAAGCCGCTACAGACACTAGCCTACTCCAAGTTAACTTCAGACTGGAATGTGGTTGAGCCCTAACCAATCTAACACTGATCAAGGTACAGTCGCGTTCCATACGCCTATAGAACCACGCCGGATTCTGCGCACTTGATTCCCTTAGCTGATCTCACTCACAACTAAGAGTTGCTACGACCCAAAGTCAAAGACTTGATAAACCAATCTGTGTCACACAGAAAAGTCTATTGAATAGATAAATCTGTCTCCCACAGATAAACCTATGAGTTTTGTTCCGTCTTTTGATAAATCAAGGTGAACAGGAACCAATTGATATATCGGACTTATATTCCCGAAGAACAGCCTAGAAATATCAATCACCTCACAATAATATTAATCGTATGGTAGCGAAACAAGCTATTGTGTAATCACAAACGATGAGACGAAGATGTTTGTGACTACTTTTTATCTTGCTTATATCGGAAATTAAATCTCGAGCAACTCTTAGAGAAGATAGTACTCAATCACGATAGAAAACAACAAGATCAGAAGTTCAGAACACGCAACTACAGAGAAAATAGTTGGGTCTGGCTTCACAATCCAACGAAGTCTTCAAGTCGTTAACCTATAGGGTTTCCTGAAAAACCTAAGGTTAAAGGAGAATCGACTCTAGTCACAACTAGTATCACACAGGAGGTATGGGGATTAGGTTTCCCAGTTGCTAGAGTTATCCTTCATATAGTCTTCAAATCAGGGTTTGCAATCAATGCTATCTTGGTAAAAAAACATTCAATATTCACCGTTAGATGAAAACCTGATTAGACTCAAGCTAATATCTTTCAACCGTTATATAGAACTTAGATTGTTATACACAAATGAAAAGTGACTTCATTTAGATATGAGTAACCGCACCTAAACGTGTACACCTTGTTGGCTCAAGTTAGCCACATGAACACTTTCATATCAACCTCATTCATCTTAACCATAACTAGTTCAAATGACTCAACTGAAACTAGTTTTAGAGTTGTTCAATTGTTTATACTCTCACAGAAGTATACAAGACACAATTGAAGCAAAATCGATTTTGATTCAATCGAATCAAGTCATGAACATTATATCCACGGTTTGCAAAAGATTGCCTTCCTTAATATATAAATGTATTAGTTCATGAACAAATCGATTTTAGAACTTAACTTACTCATGTATGCATATGAGTACGCATACCTAAGTACCCGAACTAAGTTTGGGTTCGCCAGTATGCGAACGGGTACGCATACCTTCCAAACTCAGTAGAAATTTCCGGACTTGAATCTCACGCCAGTATGCGTACCGCTATGCTTTCAAGGTTCCCGGATTTTCACTAAACCAACCAGTATGCATACGGGTATGCATACTATGGTTCCCGGACTTGGATTACATGTATGCAAGTACGCACACTATTCCAATTGTTCTAAACTCCATTTCAATCATTGAAACATTCTCGGAAGACGATAATGGCTGTCTCACACAAACTATTAACTTCAAAGCAATTTTCAAGTGATCCAATGATCAATACGAAACATTCCGAGTCCACGTCAAATGACTGTCTCACACAAATCATGTAAGATGTTACAAGGAGATTTTCACATGATCATCTTTTGACTTTCGTCAAGAATATAAGATGAATTTGGTTAAAGAGAAAGCTTACCAACACATATTTCGAGAAATATGTAAGCGAGTTAAACTCAGATCGTAATATCAAATGTGCATAATTGAAGTCTATATAGCTATACGACTTTTGTCTCAAATAGGAGATAAAGTATATAGACTTTTGAGTGATTGATGAGTTCAAGTCTCCACATACCTTTTGTTGATGAAGTTCCACAAGCTCCCCTTAGTAGTTCTTCGTTTTCAATCGATGAACACCGTGAAGTATAATGCTCAACTACACTTTCTATCTAATCCGAGTCCGCTATAAGTAGACTAGAAATGAAGACTTATAGTTTTGGCAACCAAACTTGACAAATAAGCTTGAGATAACAAGGCTTGGGAGTTCGACCGAGCAGTGCTCTAACAAAGAGATAAAAAAAAAGGGTTCAATTGTGGTTCTGTGTTTAATTTTAGTTTCTCCCTTTTCAAGATAATTTTAAAATTAAAAAAATAAATGAAAAAGCTCAACCAGAAACCAGATGAGTAATAGGAACATATAGGGTGAGTCGTAATAACCGCAATGCGGCTGGTTGTTGTTGTTTTTTGTCGAATTGTTGATATATAAAAAGAAGTTGGAGAACTCATAGCTTTGATTCGGCTTGTTCAATGTTATCGACTTAAGGTGAGACTAATGTTGATTTTGTATTGCAAGCTCGAGAGGAATGGGGAATATGGAAAATAAGAACTTTTACTTACGAAAATCATTACGGAATCCTAAGGAAATCTTTGATATCTTGTTTTGGGTATTGAAAAGTACAAATACTACTCTATCAAGATATTAATGTAGTTTTAAATTTTAGTCGTTGTCGAACGTCTCAAATTAAGTTTCAATTACTTTCTAGATAAATTAGTACTTATTACATGTCGGTAATTATAACTTCAATTCACAGATATTAAAATAAATCATTGCTATAACTATTCGACTCCACTCTAGTTCCATTTATACGTTCCTCCCTGCATCATGCTTGTAAATACTTGTTTGATCCTACAACTTAACACCCTTTAGCATCATGTCCTCCACTCTGATTTCCAAACTATGGATATGTAGCATCAGCTGGAGAGCCATCGAAGTTTAACCATCTCCTTCAATCTTGAGAACCGTGGGAAATTGTTCACTGGTCTGATAATGCGGAGATTGTTGCACTGGAAAAATTAGAGAAAGTTGCACTAGATGATATGGAGACTGTTGCCTAAGAGGTACTTGTGTTTATCGCACTACTTTCTGGGAATATGGAGTTGTTGTACGCTGAGAAAAATTAAGACTGAAGTTCATGGTCTCCCAAAATGTGCACATATATTGGAGGTATATATTTCTAGTTTCGATATCCCTTAACTCCCTTTGATTCAATTGTTCGACCGGTTGTTCTTGAGTTGCCGATGTGCCTGTATAAGAATTTGGACGGTCGAGACCTTGTGAGACAACAGGAACCATCTAACGCTCTCCGAAAAAACTGGAAAAGCAGACGCAACCGATGAAGAATAAGATCTGGTTTGTCGTCCTGAAGGGATTGACGAAGTTGAAGTTCCTGGTGAAAGTTGGAATCACTATTGGTGCATGTGGTAGAGCATCAAATTTCGGTAATGCTCCATCTAATGCGATGAAATCCACCCCACAGATGTTTAAAACTTCACTAAGAATTATCGGCACTGTAACACTCGTGTACCATCGGTCGTAATGGCCTTCGTCACAAGGGGTAAATTTAGTCTCGTACCTTGCCCAACTCGACCAACTAACTATCTAGCACATCTCTCCACAAAAAAATAAATACCAATATCACTGAGAGTACTGTAAAGTAACATGCGCTAGAGTGATAAGTCTATGATCCTTCAGACAATATCAGTGTCGTATTCTTCAAAATCCACATACGGCCTCCAAATAACATTAGATTTGTTCCTAATCGACATTTGGGATCTCCACACATGAATATTATCTCGCTGGTTCTTATTTTGTTTTTGCACCCAATTATCACCTTCGTACCTCACTATCATTGGCCAATATTTCTTCGTATAGTCATAAAGTCTTGGTACACCAATGTTGAAACATGCATACCACCAGAGATGGAGTAAAAAACATATAAAAGAAAGTAAACTATATTTAGTCTGAACTTGCTAGATATTTGTACACTGATTTATATCCAAAGGAATGTATTAGCCTATTTACCTCAAGGATGCCCCAACAACTTTCGATGTTTGACGCCCCATAACATGCGATATAAAGACAAATGTACAACTCATTTAATATACTGGACCCCCAATCATAAGTGGAGTCTTTTCAATATCTTGCAACGCCTCTATCCATCCCACTTGAGTACTTGAGTTGGGGAAAAAACATGAACCAAGTGTCCGTAAAATAAATACATTAGCAATTTGTGTATCACTAGCAGGGACATACTCCTCTGAATCAGGATCGTTACCACCGTGTAATTCATTGAATATAAATGCCTTTAAACCGGAACTAGGAATTCCAGCATTTCTTAAAGCTATATGATTTTGTTGTGTTGTTACTTCAAAATACAACGAAAGCAGCATCTTTTTATCGCTCTTCCGCCAACCAACCTTGTTGGTCAAATGGAACATCATATCCCACCCCAGAAAGTATCCCAAGTAGAAAATACAAATCTAATGGTGTTATATCTATAAAAAAAAAATCAAATTGTTCATTCATTTGTAATCCTCGTATTGATCGTATAAAAAAAATATAAATCAAAATGTAAGACATACCTATTTCGAAGTAATGAAAATGAAACCTGTGTGCAGTATATCACCCGCTCCATCAATATACCCACGAGTTTGGGCGAATTTTTATGCACTTGTGTATGGTACAAAGTAATCCAAGAAAAATCGATCAACATTAGTTTTACAACCATGGGGAAGTTGTTTTATAAACTTTATGAATTTCGTACCAACCACCTCTTATTTTCTATAGAGAACTATCCTACTCTGTTTCTGAGGACAGATGACCTTCACTGGCTGCTAATTCTGAACATGACAGTAGCCGGGCATTGTTATCTTCCTCCGAATCTTCTCGTCTACCTGATAGAACTTGATTGTGTTTATTTTTAGGTGGTTTTTTATTTCTTTGTCGACTAACATCTTGAGATCAAGGAGGCATGGTTGAATTTGTGTTTAAAATATGTAGAGAAAATCGAATTTGTGTTGAGAAGATGTAGAGAAGATTGAATTTTAGCTGAAATTATATAGAGAAGAAAAGAATTTTCTTTGAAAACATGAAGAGAAGAATGAAGTTGTTGCAAATAAAGAATACTGAAGTTGAGTTGAACTTATGGGGTGTGGAAATGTGGCCGTTCTTTTGTTGTTGGAAGGTTACCGTTGTCGAGCCAGTTTGAGCCGACTCTTGAATCAATTAGAGCCTAGGCTCGGTCACTCTGCACCGGTCGAGCCAAACTGCAACGGTCGGATTTGGTTGTCTCGAAAATCCCCTTGTCCACTGTAGGAAATTAACTTTTAACCACCCACCTGACCTGCCAAACAATCAGATTAGATATTGACCATTAGAATTGCTCTTAGAGAATTAAGAATACAACAAAGTTTTAGATAGCGACCGCTATGACTCGATTTTTAGATCAGAAGTTTTGTGGCTCAGAGCAGAAGTGCCTGAGAACTTACAAAGTTCGCATTAGAATCTCCTTTACTTATATTTGTGGTCACCAATTATAGTGCCTCAGCTGGTTTTTTGCAATAACACTAGTTTGCCTTACAATAATTTAATACATAAAGGTAAGCTTCATATTTTCATAGTTTAACTTATCTTTGTCCTTCCATCCAAAAACAGTGGTACAATTTGCCAACCTCAGATGCAAGGAACATGTCAAGATGACACCATGTGACTGAATACGCGCCGAGGTTTAAAATCCAAAAGTTCACTAGTCAAAAAAACAAGTGAAAACACACCCACTGAAAATGAAAAAGAGTTGAAACTTTGTTTGAACGTTTCGAGCATATTCCCAAATCCCGTCAAATTTATTAATGGGGAACTAAACAAAACAAATATGATGATCACTAGTTAGCGAATCAATATCAATTAAGAACTTTAATTTTCTTATCCTAATCATTAGCTTTCTGTCGTCATATCTATATTCAATTAGTGGCTTATAATCAACCTCAGCATAATTATTAATCTAATCACAAAGTAACTGTCATTAGCTTGTTTCATGACGCTAATATGTTGCTTCTTTATTAATGACTCTGAAACTAATAATACTGTATATTATCGTTCTTTCGTGTAGATAATGTATGTATAAACGTACTTAGTTAGATCACGTATACGTACCGTATTACTGCTAGATTACTGCAGCGTTTCACTTCTTTTGTTTGAGAATCTTGCTTATATACTCGTTATGCAGCATATATTCGGGATAATGTATAATGCCGTTGTTCGTTGCATTAGGTCTATGGATCTCGATTTCATACAAGTGGTACGGTTGGTGGTTGTTATTAGACGGTATGTCTTAATCAAAGAAAAATATTATCAATGAAAAAGTAGTTTTGATCGTAGTTTTACTTATGATGCTCTTATTATTTACTAATTATCGTCTGCGGACTATTTTATTCGGAAAATGGGTCATTTGTCCAAATATTTTTAAATCACGGTTCAAATGGACGAGTAAAAAATAGTTTGGGTGAAATGGCCAAAAAAAAATAATAAGAATGAAACTGGTTTCATCCTAGCTTAAATTTAAAAAATAGCAAGGATGAAACTGGATACATCTTGTGTAAATTAAAAATAAGAAAAAATATTTGAAAATGGGCACGGTTTAACTGGTTACATCCTGTCTATTTTTACATTTTTGTCCATTTAAACAGTATCAAAATCTAACTGTCCATTTCATCCAGAAATTATTGATTTTGGTCTTTTTAACCAATTTTGTGTATTTTATTATCGTATGACTTTGCGATACACAACTCCCGTTTGGCCTTTAGGTGGAGTAGTAGAAGGCCACTTCCACAGACACGAGATCGAGGTAGGTGATCCAGCATATTTTATATTTACGGATATAGACATCAAAGGACCAAACAAAGGTGGTGCGCAAATGCATGTATTGGGGCGGAGCTAGTTTCGGTTTGCTAGCTTCTTTTTTTACCTAGTTGGAAATACGTCTCATGCATGCTCATGAAAGATTCTTGGGTTTCTTCGTTCCATGTCATGTTGCAAGGGCGATCAGCTCCCGTACCTTTGGTCAATTCTTTATTGAAAGTTGATGATGACAAATCAAATGCAGTAGTTTCATATTATAGGCCAGAATAAAACAAGAATACAGAACGAACTAACCCAGCAGTCACTTTTCACTTGCGTCTAGGCGTTCTTCTGGAGCAACTCTCGAAGTGAAGAAGCTCTTTACTAAGTGTGGAAGATTCCGACCTGGTTTATGTCTACCAAGCTTTACATGCATTAGGCCATTACCTGCACAACTCACTTACCATAACAACTTTTTTTTTTTTTTTTTGCATATAGCTGTGCATTAGGAGATGATGTGATGGCTAGCACAAAGTCATGCTAACACGGTTGCCAACTTGCCATCATCAGCCGCACCATGTCGCTCTCACTAATGGCAAGAACTTAATGAATTTTGCATCATCACGTTGGACTAACTTCCCACTTAAGGCATTAGCTGTATGATGCAATGCAAACCATATAAGCAATTAATTTATTCTCCTTCCTCCTAATCAACAATGCATAAAATCAATGGTCATAAATACAAGAACAGACTAAAACCAAACCGGTATATTACGAATCTGAAGGGGGTAAATATAAATAATTTACCCATCTCTGCCGAACAAAACTGACCAACTTTTCAGTACACCCTACCAAACAAAAGATTACTGTAGAATTACCATTTTCCCCGTATATTCCCTCTTTCTTTTGCACCGTCAAAGATACGAGAACGACAACTTACACGTACTCTCCCTGCTACAAAACTCGTAAAAGTGAAAACACCTTTCGTCAACAGTATTACACGTCAACAACTGTTAATTTAATCGACCTTGGGATATCTACATTAACCGTTAGATATACCGCTAATCATCCAATTCTCTAGGAACTCAACTACCAAAAGTCCCATCAACACGTCATAACAAGACGTGACTGTATGTTATCAGATGCCAAATCAGCACCACAAGATCTCAATCAAGAGATTAGAACAAAAAAATAAAGCATCTCTCTCTCATGTGTGATTGAAAAGGACTTATCATCTAATGGTTAATATTTCATCAACTCAAATAATTCTGAACTCAACGTGTCATAAGATTATATCTCAGATCCTTTCCGATGTTACCACGTTGGTACCTTTTCGATGGGTACAAATACAGTGAATCATTCACTCAATTGACGAATTGAAACCGATCTCTCTCTCTCTCTCGTTTTTCTGTTACGTTTTTAAAATCTGAAATTTTTTCTCTCCTTTTCTAGTCCTCTCTTGGATTTGTTGTCTTTTGAAGAAAAAAGGGTTTATATAGAAGAAGACCAACCGTGTAGAGTAGAAATCGTCAACATATCAGATATTTGTTCGATTTTTCAGCCGAAACTAACTCCGATATTTCAGGGGGGTTTCTTTTCAAAAACCACCGATCAAATTCTTTCCGGAGTTTCCTTTGATTCAGAAACATTTTCCTCTTCCACGGAGGTAGTAGGGTTTCTTCATTACTACGGCAGAAATTGTTTGAAGAAACCAGAATCCGTTTCGAAGAAGAAACAGAGGAGGAGAACGATTGAAGAAGAAGAAGAAGAAGAATTGATTTAGGTTTCTTGTCAGATTCTTCGTTTGATTTTTCTAGGGTAATTCTTTGATTTTCGATTATCACATTCAGGATCGATTCACATTCGGTCATCATTGTTTTCATACATTCATTCAATTTCTTTCGTCATTGATTCGTCACAGAAAATCTTCAAAAAAAAAGTCAGTCGGTCATCGTAATCTTTGGCTGTATTTGTAACTGATTCAGTTCAGATTTACGTTTTTTTTTTGTATCGAGTCAAGAAAACACGTCCATTGAAAGATTGAATCATGATTCACCCAAACGAAACCAGCAGTTCTAATAGTACAACTCCGGCTACTAGTCCAACAGATAGAAATCTATTTGAGAAACAAAAATCTTCTTCTTCATCATCATCAGGGAACCAGAAGAAGAGAAATCAATTTGGAGAAGTAGTAGGAGGAACAGCAGCAGATTGTGCAGCAGTGTGTTGTTGTTGTCCATGTGGATTAATGAATATACTTATTCTATTGATTTACAGATTACCAGCAGAGGCTTTGAAAAAAGCATTGAGAATCAGGAAAAAGACTAAAAGGAATAAGAGAATAAAGAAATTGAAGAGTTCCTCTTCTTGTTTGAGTTCATATTATGGTGGTGGTGATTGTTATGAAGATGAATTAGAGAAGCAAAAAAAAGTTCTTAATTCAGTTAATAATGAATCATCATCATTTGAAGAAGATGAAGACGCTCATATGTTTAGGAATCGATTAAGTAAAGAAGTAATGGATTTAGATGAAGAAATGTTGGATAGATTTCGTGGTGCTGGTTTCTGGAGAAGTCCTTCACAGGTTTCACAAAGATACTGTGTGACTGAATGTAGCTTGAGTTGAGTCAAAATCAAAATTAGTGTATTTTTTTGGGTAGTTTTTTTTTTTGGAAAGTAGATTGTTTCTTTGTTTTCCAAGTAGATTGTAGTAGTAGAATCAGAATGTACATGAGGATTAGATTTTGGTCCAAAGTCAAAAGATTATGGGATGGTTGTTCATCATTTTCTTCTTCTTTCTTTTTCTCTTTTAGATTGCGCAAGTATTGTATTTTAAGTTTGTGCTTTGTGGTGATCAAAATCTAGTGTAAAAAACTGAAAATGGGTCATTTGTCCAAATATTTTTAAATCACGGTTTAAATTGACGAGTAAAAAATAATTTGGGTGAAATGTCAACAAAAAAAATAACAAGGATGAAACTAATACATCCTGTGTAAATTAAAAATAAGAAAAATATTTGAAAATGGGCACGATGAAACTCCTGCCTATTTTTACATTTTTAGTATCAAAATCTAACAGTTCATTTCACCCAAAAATTATTGATTTTGGTATTTTTAACCAATTTTGTGTGTAAAAAAGGACTTGTTCCGCCTACAACATGTACATGAGAACGATATTGCTTCTTCATTTGATATATTTGGGTGGATTATGCCTTCATTACTCCTTACTTTTTCTATTAATTCGTCTTTTAATTTCGTGTTATCATTGCTATACTGACTTTATAATGTAGGTCAAGATTTTGGGCAATGATTCAAAATAGAAAATAAACGAGTAAAATGGGTTATAAACTATGATAGCATGAGTGTCTCGGACTGTGCAAAATATTTGATACTTACCGCATATGTAATGTACCATTTGGTGTGTGCCCATAGGTCCTTGAGTGATAAGGATGTTCGTTACACTTGCATTTTTGAGCCCCTCTTAAGCAGACATTTTATCCTCGGCCGTTTGAGATTCCCCAACTTTGCAACTAGAGGAGTGTTATCGGCTCTTCGAACTTTCCAAGTGGTGACTTTTGGCTGTTTTTGTCGACTCAAAACAGATTACCTTTCACTTTTGCAAGTTGTAACTCTCAACTGTCTATATTAGATTCGTCTCCTTCCTAGAATCTATGACAATAAACTTTTAGATGTTCTACTAAATCAGGAGTCTATGTTCTCAAATTTGCTTGCAATTAATCAATACTCGTGTGGGTTAGATGCACAAGTTTTGTTTGCAAGCATCGAGCAGTCACTTGATTATTCGATGTTTTTGTAATTAACCTCGACTATCAAATTTTGTTTGCAATTACTCAAGAGTCGCTCAATTATGTCTGATACCGACGCATTGTAAACGTGTGCGAGTAAAAACATTCATTAGCCTGACGCTTTGTTTTATCTAAATCAACTATGTCAAGCAAGGTCCAGATAAGACGGCTTTTAGTTTTAGTCTAAAATCCAATGTGGTCCATGCCGACATCCTTGATTTCACACTCTCACCCCAGATTAGAATTCACTTCCTTTAGTTGTTTCTAAACACCTCAACACAAAATTGACTCTTTTTTTTTTTTTTTGATGTGATCAAAATATTTATAGTCTTTTTTGTAGTGCAGTGAAATACTCCATTCTTACTCTTGCTCTAGAAACATGTAAACTCACAGAACTCCATTGCCAAAAGTCACTTGAAGAACTCAAAACATTAAAACTTTCTTCTCTGACCTTTTGTGTCAGGTTTCGTATTGAAAACGGCAGTCAAGATTTCCACTTTTTAAATTTCGAATAACTAGCTAACATTGCATTGAAGTGCAGTGCAGTGTGATCCAAGTGTTCCAAAATTAAATTCAGGTTTCTCTGGTGAACACAAAAAAACCATTCCTGCAGACCCTTTGCTTCAGGTGGTTGTTCCATTTCTTGGATTATACTCATCTTTGAAATCACCTGACACTGCCACACATGAGGCAACAAGCTGCACTAGTATAACCAAGTAATGGGGTCTTCTTCACTGCCGTTGAATGTTTCCTTCGGGAAGATGATCCCATCTGACCAGGTCTTGTGGAGGTTCCCAGACTCTTCCCAAAATCAAATGCCTTTACACATCAGCATGGGAAGAGCCTAGCTCTTGTGGTTGTTTCCGGTTTAAAAAAGAAAAACGGACGATGATTATCCGTTATTTAATTTGTTGGGTCCACCAAATCTTCAAACCCTACTTATTTTTCTATTGGTCCCACTAGTTTTCCCCAAAACGGATGATTTCGTTTTATATAAGTTAAACAATTTTTAAGCTAAGATATCTCCTCGCCCCACTAAGTTGCAAGAGTTTTAAGGAAGAAACGGTCGATCATTATCCGTTTTTCACTTTTTTAGAACAGTCAATCATTAGTCGTATCCGGAGTCTTTCAGCTGGGATTCCCACACACTAGGAAAGCCTTGCGGGAACGGCCACATATGGCCACGGTTAGGCCTGTCAATGGATACCGATTTTCCGTTAGCCGATACCGATAATCCGTTAGCCGTTACTGCTACCATCCGACGTAGCGGTAAACGGATATCCGATACCGATAAGCTAACGGATAATCCCTTCTTAACGTAACGGTAGTGGAACCGTGTATTTCCGTTAGGTTTAGTTCCGTTATCCGCTAACGTGCGTACTGCATAACTAGTTATGCACATTTTCTTTGCATGTGCAGTGATTTATGATAAGCATAACCTTTGATGCATCTGCATAACTAGTTATGCACATTGTTTTGTACTGCATAATGTCTTATGCATCTGCATAACTGATTATGCACATTTTCTTTGTACTGCATAACTAGTTATGCACATTTTTTTTGGACCTGCGCCTAAGTTCCCCTTTTTATACGTTATGTATTGTTTGGTTTATCTCATCTCATTGAGTCATTCTTCTGTTCTTCACTTCGACACAACAGAGAAGTTCTCAGAGAGAAAAAGAGAGAAACTACGGATGCTGAATCAAGCATCGTCTTCTCTGCCTTAGAAATCATCATCTTCTCTGTATGATTACTGATTAGAAACTAGGGTTCTCTTCTTCAATTTCCTTTGAGTTTAATTTCAATCTTCAAAACTCAATTTTCAATTTAGGATTTCTGAAATTAGGGATCACAATTTCAGATTTGTGAAATTAATCATGTCCCAAAGCGAAAGAGGTGCATCAAACCATGTTGGGTCTTCACAAAATCTCTCTATTTCAGTTGCATCACATTTACCTGCTGCTGCTGCATCCAACCAAGTTCAAGCTTCTGGAGTGAATTCAACACCTGCTTCTATTACACCTGCAATTCGTCCTAGAGAAGAAGAAGAAGAAGATGTAGAAGTAGATGAAGACCCAGTTATAGTTGAAGAGAAGAAAAAAATGCGCTCAGTAAGATCTGATGTATGGGTTGATTTTGAAAGGAAGGTTGGAAAGAAGACAGTAAAAGGTGGGAAGGAGGTTGGGGTACTGATAGCTGAATGCAAACACTGTCACAAGAGAATACCTGCTCCCAGTAACCAAGGAACCAGCCGCTTGCATTACCATGCCAAAATCTGCAAAGAAAAGCCTGACAATAAGAAAGGACAAAGCAAGATTACTTCTGTCAAAACAGGTAATGCTCAAACCAAGTTAGCGAATTGGAAGTTTGATCCTGTTGTTACTAGGACACTAGTTGCCAAAATGATTGCTAAACATGGTTATCCAATCCCTATAGTTGAGCATCCTTATTTTAGAGAGTTTGTTAAGTCTTTGAATCCTACTGCTAAGCTTTACACTAGGAATACAGTTAGGGAAGACATCATGAGACTAACAACTGAGTTCAAACTGCAATTACAAGAACAATTTGAGAATATTACATCTAAATGTAGTTTAACAACAGATATGTGGTCATGTAAGTATACAAAGGATGGTTATTGTTGTGTGACACTGCATCACATAGATGAGGAGTGGAAACTGGTTAAGAAAACACTAGCATATACTTTAGTGCCATCACCATACTCTGGAGAGGTTCTAGCATCTGTAGTGAAATCAGTGTGTCTAGAATGGAACATAGACAATAATCTTTTTGTTGTAGCTGCTGACAATGCTAGCTCCAACAATGTTATGATGGAACAGCTGAAGAAATGGCTTGATAGCAAAGACTGTTTAGTTCTTAATGGGAATATGTTCCAAATGAGGTGTTGTAATCATATATTGCACTTAATTGTTGGGTGGGGAATGAGAGTAGCTGCTCCATTTATAGATGCAGTTAGAGAGTGTGTAAAATATGTCAAGTCAAGCCAGGCTAGAAAAGAGAGATTTGAATGTGCAATTTCCCAAGTTAAGCTTCCTGCTTCAAGGTCTGTCGGTTTAGATGTGGATACCAGGTGGAACTCCACCTTTAAGATGCTAAAGGATGCAATTTTTTTTAGACAAGCTTTTGCTAGGCTAGCTGATTTGGATGATGACTTCAAGATACTACCAACCTCTAAGGAGTGGAAACAAGGAGTACACATATGTGAATGTTTGGAATTGTTTGATGTCCTTTCAACCAAATTTGCTGGGATTAAGTATCCCACAGCAAATTTGTATTATAATGGGGTTCAAGAAGTTAATAGATGCATTAAGCTTTGGGAATCAAGTGAGCATGAGTATATCAGAGACATGGCCAAGAATATGAGGATGAAATTTGATAGCTACTGGAAAGAAAGTAACACTTTGATGGGAATTGGAGTTGTTTTGGATCCTAGGTACAAATCTAAATGGGTGGAGTTTGTTATGAAGAGAGTATATGGTGTGGAACACTATAAAAGTCACTATAACAAATTTGAGCTTGAACTCAATGCTCTTTTCTGTGCTTATGAAACTAACACTACAGCTCCAGATTACTTTGATACTGGAATGCATTCAACTGCAATTGAGAGCTCTGCAGGTACAACAACATCATATGAATTTGGTTATGATGATTTCATTATGGAAAACAATATGTTTGAGGTTGAGAAGTCAGAATTGGAGACATACTTAGCAGAACCAGTTCTTCCTAAAGGCACAGCCACTGAAGAAATGAGGTTTGATATCTTAAGTTGGTGGAAGAATAATGCTCCTAAGTACCCAATTCTCTCAAGGATTGCAATAGATGTATTGGCAGTTCCAGTGACAAGTGTAGCATCAGAATCTATGTTTAGTATTGGTGGCAGAGTTCTCACATCTCACAGGAGTTCATTAGCTCCAGATCTTGTTGAAGCTTTGCTTTGTTTGGGTGATTGGCTGCCAGATCTCACTCTCAGTGACAGTGATAGTTGTGTTACAGGTACATCTTAATCTTTTTTTCTTTTTTTTGCAATTTATTGGCTTATTGCACTGACAATGACATTGCCAGCTTAAAATGTCTAACACTTTTGATTTTTCTTTCAAAATACAGAAGTTCAGGACTAAGGAGTAAGGTAAATGCATTTGCAGATGCAGTTGGCACTTGGGACTTGGCAGAGGAGAATCTGGAGATGGAGGAGGAATGCATTTGAAGTTGTTGACTCAAATGGAGATGGAGATGTCTTTTTTTTTTGCAAAAAAACATGAAGATTATGAACTTGTTTTCTTGTGTGGCAATGGCATGAACATCTGTATGTCTTTTTTTGGTGTGGCATGGATTTAGAACCTGTTTTGTTGGATTTTAAAGCTGTTATGTGTACTTGTTCTGTGTTTTTAGCCTGTTTTGTGGCTGTCCTGTGACTTACCGGATGGCAGCGGAAAAATATTCGTTATCCGGTAAGTCCAACGTAACGGTAACGTTTTTGAATTTCTTATTTCCGCCGGAAATGAACGGTAACGGATATCGGCTAAATTTTAACCGAAACGGCAGCGGCAGAGCCTATTTCCGTTACGTTAGCATCCATTGACAGGCCTAGCCACGGTTTTCTTGGTTGGAAAGGGGTTGGGCATTCCCATAAGACCCAGTCTCATAAGCATTCAAAAGTATTAGAGAGAAATTACGAAATTAGAAACTTCCAACCCATTTTTCACTAAGTGAGAGAAAATTTCTTAAAGAAAGAACAAAAAATGTTCAAGAAATTCATAAATATATAGTACTAATTTACTGTTGCAGCAGTTGGGGTCGACCAAGAAGACCAAAAACTCGTATTCTCGTCACTAAGTATTTACCACAGTTAAAAATAATTCTGTAACATTTACAGTCGTTCATGATTATAGCGCCACAAAGATTGCTTGTTCGCAACGCTATGCGTTGCAAAAGAACCCATGGAGCATTTTTTCTTCGTCCGTTTATGACCAGCGCAAACCCATTTTTTCTGGGTATTTTGAAACTCTCAAATTTCGATTATGATCAAAAAAATTTAAATTACTCTCAATTCATAGTAAATACAACGATCACGAACTATATTACGGAAAAAATTCTAAGAAAAACAACGTAAAATTGAAATTTGAAGGAAACTTTTTTGCTTTAATTGGAATCTCAATCTTGAAATTCTTTAATCATGCATAACAATTTTCTAAATTTATATGTTGGATATAATAATTAATGGCTCTCTAACGCAAAAAGTTTGAAGCAAAAACATCGAGATTAGATCAATTTTTTTTTTCAAAATTCAATTTTGAGGACCATCAAAGTTTGACGGACAAAATCCATCGAGTAACCATATAGTAGGCCTCCCTTTGGTCGACCAATTAGTGCTCATCAGAAAGGACACAAAGGACGATCTATATTTATGAAGTACAAGTAAAAAATTATGAATTCTAACCAAAACAAGAAGAGAAGAAGCCAAAGCTGGAAAGGAAGAAAAAGAGAAGAAGATAATGAATACAAATGAAGGACTACAATCTAAGAGCAACAATTGCTTCAGGTCTAAAATCAACTCTTAAGCCTAAAACTCTCCTCACCTCAGCTGGAGTTAGTCTCCAAGTCATGGGTCCTGCATTCTCTCCCCAGAAATCCAAAATCTCAGAAACCTTTTCCAGGTTAAGGATAGTTGCCATTTGAGTAAGCCGGGCAAACTTGTCTCTGACAGTCCTCTGGGTCATACCAGAGAAATGGCTCACTAGTGCCCTAGCATCTCTATCCAGTTGAAGACCCCCAAGTTGGCTGAACTTCTTCTGCATCATAATCACTTCCAACCTCTTAACAACGAAGTCAATAATGAGATGAACAAATGAGTCAAAGTTGGATGATGTCATTGTAGGCTGGAGCCATGCCGCATTTGTTTCCACGGCATGGAGGAGCTTCTGAACCCAGGGGTCGTTCACTTCATTTTCTGCATATTCAGCCTCAGATAGCTCATAGCTAACTGTTCCCACCATATCTAGCACAGGACGGATTCGAGGAGTTACAGTAGAGACCAGTTGCTCCATTCCAGCATTTAAAGCTTGCTTAAAACCGGTGCTCATCTCTCCCAATTCAGACAAACATGATTTGATTTTTTCTCGGTCAGCTGGTGCAGGGAATATCTGCTTTCACAATAGTACCGGGATTGATATGTTATTTTATTTTGTTTTTATAAAAATAGCAAGATTAATATGTAAAACAGGGAAACTCAAGTTATTAATACACCTCTGAATCAAGAAAGTCAATTTAGCTGATTAACTTGGATATACACCTCTGAATTTAAGATCAAAGTATCTACACAAGGGAGAAATAAAATGCTCCATAAGCCGAGTTATTTGGCGCTCAGTAAGTGGTCAGCTCCCCAAACAAAGGAGTTCCAAAAGAAAACTAGATATGCTGAGCTAAACGGTGCTGAGCTGAAAATTGATTTGAAGATAATAACTTTACAATAATATTATTTACCGTGTGAAGATAACCTTACAAGTACTGTTATGGACTTATAATTAGATTGATAACCAGTGGCGGAGCCAGGATTTCAGAATGGGGTGGGGTGGGGGCGGGGGGGTTTTAAAAAAAGAAAATTGCTGCACCTAAATCAGTATCTAGTTGTTATCTAAAATAGTTAGATAGAGTTGAAACTAAGATTAGGAACCGAATTGCATTTTCCCTATACCTAAATATGCAGTTAACGTAATTCCGAGCTTAAGAAACTCACGCTTATTAGGGAGTGCTACAAAGTGATGCAAGAAAAATATGATATGCTAAAAAGTGACCAAGAAATATGCAGTTAACGCTTCCTTTAAACACTTTTAGATTCTCAAACACAGAAGAAAATCTGTAAAGATCAAGGAATACACGATTTCTGTTGTGAGAACAGTATCATGTTAGAGTTATTACTCATAGTTAAGAGAATCCTTTCTCGCGTATGGCGGATTTTTAGGCTTCGTATGGTTGATTTCTCTATGTAACATTTTGTGTATTTTGGAGTCTGAAGTATCTACTTACATATTGGAGCTTAAATCTTCTAATGCTAATTATATTGTTTACTTGAATTTACTTTTTCAGTATTAAATAAAACTGAAGTTAGAAGCGTTGAGGACATTTTGCAGAGTGCATGGATGTACATATTTCTATGCACTATCTATGAGTAATACATGGTGGCAAGCACTCCTTCTCTAATTAATTCAATTCCGAAGCCAGAAACACCAATACGAGTTTATGTATCAGTACAGGTTTTAGTCTTTTTGAGGAAAGAGTGTGATATAATGAAAAGGACAATAATGAACTGAGAAAGATCTCGGAAAATGGCAGACATGTGTTGCACATACTCCACCACACATGCATCTTTTGAAAGCTCAAATAATGCTCCAATATCAGAGCTATTTGCTTAACTCTTAAGAACTCTTTATCGCTTAGCTATTTGCTTAACTCTAAACGATCGACACATACAACTATTTAGGGGTATCCAAGCTGGGGGAAAAAATCATTTGCAGGAACTCTTAGGTGGGTAAAAGAACAACTTTATATGCTAAACTATAACAGAATCCTATTGTTCACTTTTCATTAACCAAAATAAAAAATTGCAATGTGACTTGTACAGTTCATAGTTTTGAACACCAAATTCCTGGATTTAAAAGATATTGATCAAATTTTGGTTCAATGCCTCTAGGATCAAATTGATGGACGGTTAACGAGTGTGCCACAAATAAGCTTGGAAAGGCTCAAAGGAAAGCTAAATAGAGGCTATAACTATCTACACGGCCGGATGAAACTTAACGGAAATACATACTGGGCTGTAGTCATTAGAGAGGGTGTCTACTTAGCGAAAATACACTAGGTCAACAGAGGTTGGCCAACATCGTCAAGTGTCCAATATTATACTCCAAATATAAAGGTTCCAATTACTGCGCAGCTGATGATAAAGTAGGGTACATAGAATAAAAATCTAGGAATATGATAAGGCCTGACAAGTGAGCATCATGTTTTGTTTCGCAATGTTTGGTAGTTTTTTCTCGTGAAGGTGAAAAATATATAGTTAAATTCATCAGGAGACATAGCCAAATTCTAATTAAAAATCTACCAGCAAAAACATGATTGTTACGGAAAGCAACCCATAAGCAAAAGTAGAAAACTCACCTCTGCACATTGCTCCTCAATTCCATGTCGAAGTTTCAGGACATATTCACCACTGACATCCATGTTATTCAAAGCTGTTGCAATCTCAGTTCCCGTCTTTTGTGCACCAACACCCCCAAGAAACAGCTTGGCACCAAGATTTGGTTCTCTCATTTTATGTTGCAAAGCTTCTTGATACTCATTACTCAACAAATTCATTGCGCCGCTGAGAATAGCAAGTACCGAATTCATACTTGAAGTCGAGATAGCTCTTCTACAACAACTCTGTAAAACATAAAACACATCATCTACCATAGAAGTAGTGAGGCTATCAGGCACATGCTCGTCAATCTTTATCGCCTTCCTCACGTTTTCCACCATAAAGAATTCCTCCAAAATCACATAAAACCCAGTAATTTCTTGAACAACTTTACTAAAACTTCCATTTCTAAATGCTTTTGTCGCCCGTGGACCCAACTCAGGATCAACTGATCTCAATCCCCGAATTTTTGACACCATGAACCCTGTATATTCCTCGCCCAGCTGTGTCAACGTTAGAATCTCTTCCAAATACAGCTCAACTTCTCTTGGATCTGGCCCTTCCGTAGCTCCAACTGAGAGTATATTCTTACTATACGAAATGATTTCTGATTCTACTCTGCTTAGTTTCCTAAATTCCATGTATTTTCGTAAAACAAGAGAACCCCGAGAATCACACTCCTCTTGGAGCTCAATAATTGCGTAAACAATTCCATCTTCACAACAAAGATTTCTCAAAATGTCATCATTTTCTTCAACAGCTAAAACAATGTCTTTAAACAAGCTAGTTAAACAATCAACAAAATCTCTTCCTTGATTTTGATCAATTCGCTCCACTAAATTTTCAAATTCTAACCTAGACCTCATTGAGATTACTTTCTTTAAATAATTAACATAAACTTGCAATCCTTCTTCTTCAAGACCTAACAACGGAAAAAGCATAATAAATCTCATAATGGTGGAATGATCTCTTTGATCAACTGCATTTGATAGTTTCTTTCTAACAATTCCTTCAAGTTTTTTCTTCGAATCAAGAAGCTGTTCTCTCTGATCATCAGAACCATTTGAATCACTAAATTTCTCATCGATTTTCAAAAATGTTTGAACAAATTTAGCAGCAGATTCATAATCTTCAGTTTCTAATGATTTTTTAGCACCTTCAATACAATTACCTCTCTCAACAATTGCATCAATTCTGGATAGTGTTGAATACACCCTAGATTGAGCTAGGTCTAATTCTCTAACCTTACCACTAACTTGATCAGCTAAATCACATGTTGATCTAACATTAGATAACATAGAATCTGAATCAGATTTAACAATTTCTAAGACCTCAGCATTTTTCTGCAAAGTATTTAGTTTTTTTTCAAGATCTGTTCTTTGAGAAAGTAAAGTTTCAAGTTCAAGATCTAAATTTCTTTGATAAGCAATACATTCATGAAGAAGTCGAGTCATCGCACCTACATCGGTTAGTTTGCGTACCACTTCTAGGGCTTCTGAGCTTCCAAAATTCACTGATGAAACGCCATCTTCTTGATCTTCTTCTGTCGTTCCATTAGGAGTTGTCGGCATTTTTGTTGTCGATGAGGGTAAACAACCTGATAAGCGATTTTGATTCTAATGGAGACTGAAAATGAAGAAGTTTTTAACTCCTCTTCAAATCCCTCGTTTCGGTCGGGCAAAAACAGTGGAGCCATTTAGACGGCCCAGAAACAGTGCCTCCATCCTCCTTTGGGAGGACTAAAGATTTTTAGGAACCATTTTTTGGGGACTACTCAAAAATGGTGGGGGACTAATTTGTGATTGGAATGTCTATCCTATACTTATAAGGGGTGTCCTAAAGTGTGGAAATGACTAACCTATCCTTCACCTATATATATAATCGTCTCCTCCCAACACCACCACCACCTATATATATAACCACCTCTACCCATCACCACCGCCGCTCACCACCACCGACCACCTCAAATCACCACCACCGCCACCTCTGTATATAGTTAATTTAAATCATTAACAAAATCAAAATTATAATAAACCCATTACTTTTCATTCGTTTTCCTTGGAAAAAATGAGAAGTTATCATCAAAATGGAAGTTGCAGATAAAAGTTCGGTTAGGAATTATCCGAAAAACTTTGTCGAACTAGCCGAACTCGACTTTAATGGAGGTTTTTTCTTTCAGAGAAAAGTTCGGTTACGTCGCAAAAAAAAAATTCCTAACCACAATTTTTTTCTCCTAACCGAAATTTTCTCTGAAAACCTATATATTGAGTTTGGTTACGTCGCAAATTTTTTCATTTTATTTTCCCAGACGAACTTTTAGTTCGGTTACGTCGCAATTTTTTTCTCCTAACCGGACTTTTCTCTGAAAGAAAAAACTCCATTAAAGCTGAGTTCGGCTACCTGTGTTTTTAGAAACATTAACCGAACTACACTTGCAGAATGAGTTCGGCTACCTGTTCTTCAAATGTTGTAACCGAACTTTGTTAACGAAACCGAAATCAATTTGTAAATTGTTCATTTTTAGAAATGTTTTGGCCAATTCAAGCACCATTAACTAAATTTGAAGTATCCATGAGTACCAAAAACATCATACTCTTGTTGTGCCTCTTAAAGAAAAAGATCTAAGTTTTTTTCTTCCAAAACCCTCATCTTCATTATCATCTTCATCTTCTTCTTCTCCCTCTCTATAATTCTTTTTTTCGAAAAAAATCAAATTATTAATTTAATCTCACTAATCATTAATTAACTCACTAATCATTACACTAATTTGATTATCAAGGGCAAGTTTGGTATTAGAAGAAAAGTTAGATAAGGGGTGACTCATTATTACTTCTAATATCCACCCGAAAAACGGAGAGTAGTCCCCCACCATTTTTGAGTAGTCCCCAAAAAACCGTTCATTTTTAGGCAATTCCAAATGAATCTTGTTCTGAAGCACGCGAAAACTTTCGAGGCATATCTAATGGTGCCAAAATAGGGTCATTAGGTTGTAAAACTCAATCCATTACCCCTTATCCACCATTTTTAATAATGGCAGTGATAAACTGATAATGATTCTGATTGTGATTAATTAGTAATGATAATGATTTATTAAAGTTAAGTTACCGGTGTTAAATTTTATTTTATTTTACTGGTGTTAATTTAGTGGAGAAATTCGGTTTTTGTGAGAGAGTTGGGTTTTCTGAGAGAAAGAAGAAGTGAAACAATTTTTTTTTTTTTTGAGATTTTTGTGATTCAAAATAGATGATTCAAATTATCCGGGAGTATCTTCATCTCATAAAGACAATAATACACACCAATTATAACAATGGTCCGGATTTGGCTTACTTTTCGGATTATGAGAATGATTTTATTCAAACTCAAACTCAAGATGATGGTTTTTATGAGCCAAATCCAGGAGATGAATACATTGATGAGGAACTTTATGCTAATAATACATAGGTATACTTGTATACGATGTTTAATCTCCTTTTCTTAGCTTCAATTCTTCAAAAAATTGAATTTTTACAAGCTTTTTTCGTAGTTCAGATTTGGGTTCGGCTGTAAACTTAAAATCCGAACCATGTGGAGAAGAACAGTCTGGCCGATAGTTTCAAAGCCGAACTCAAGTGTTTGAAAAAATATTTATGGTTCGGCTTATTCGAACTCATCTCTTAGTTATCCAAACCTATAGTTTATGGTTCTTGTTACTCTAATAAGCGACTTACAGTGTAATGTTAGGCTAACTTTATTTCACCAAACCCAAGTTATAAGTTTGACTGTAAATTTGAGAGCAATCGGAATTTGGATTTCTCACTTTCCATATGCCCACTAGCGAATTCAATAAAACTAACATTTTTGCGACACATTCAAATTGGTTTGTCCATAAACCTTACACTTTGGACATGCATACCAGCGTGCCCTATATAACTAACATGTTTCACGACGTATAGGATGGCATGGCTATTATATTGGACATGCCACAAGGGGAAAAAACGGTTTAGTCCAAAACCGCCCCCAAAAATACGGTTTAGTCCATCCCGATCCGACTAGGAACAGTTTAGTCCAAAGTGTGTTTGAAAATGTGTAAAGACGATGCTATCCTTCGCACGCATCTCATAAAGCACACGTGCAGCGAGTAAAAACTGTTTTGTAACTGACACAGCTAATGTGGAAGAGACACGTTGCTTCGAAAATAAAACTGAAATTAAAAACTGAAAAAAAATAATGGAAATGTTAGTATTTCATTTAGCGGAGAGAAGATAAAGAAGAAACTCAAAGAAAAGAAACCCCAGAGAAACCTTTAACCTAAAATCCAAAATCGAAATCGAAACCCTAAATTTTCATAATCAAACCCTAAATTGATGAATACAGTAGTAGTAACATCATGGTGATCGCTAAAAAGACCAGTTGCAAAGCGTAAATCAATCGAAATATCTTCTGATACAACAACAACAATTGAAGAAGTAGGTTCAAAATCACAAGGACCGAAGACGAGATCAAAATCTACAGCAATTTCAACATCCACAACAACAGAAGATAGTTTAAAGTCACCACAACCTAAGAAGAAATCAAAATTTGCAGCAATTTCAACATCGACAGTAGCAAAAGATTGTTCAAAGGCACCACAACCTAAGAAGAAATCAAAATCTGCAGCAATTTCAACATCAGCAGTAGCAAAAAAGGGTAATGCTACTTCATATACTGGCAAAAAAAAATCAAACTGTTGTCCATCTTTTGTGTTTAACAGTGTATAGATCTGTATACCGGCATGTTATTTCACCTTTATATGTAGTAGCCCTTATATGTATTGTTGTGTATGTTTACAACCTGTTGTGCCATCACCTGTGTTTACCAGTGTACACATCTTTGCACCAGCATGTTATTTCAATTTTATTTGGCATGTTGTGTGTGTTTTGAACATGTTGTGCCATCACTTGTATTTACCAGTGTACACATCTTTGCACCAGCATGTTATTTCACCTTTATTTGGCCTGTTGTGTGTGTTCTCAGCATATTATCCCATCGTTTGTGGTGTTGTTGTACACATCTTTGCACCAACATGTTATTTCACCTTTATTTGGCTTGTTGTGTGTGTTCTCAAAATATTATCCCATCGTTTGTGGTGCTGGTGTACACATCTTTGTACCAGCATGCTATTTCACCTTTATTTGGCCTGTTGTGTGTGTTTTAAAGCTGTTTTTGATAGATTTTTGTATGAGTGTAAAGATTTGTATACCGACATTGATTTATGGCATGTTGTGTGGGAATAAATGTTGTTTTAGTCAGTTCTCTGTAGGAGTGTACACAGATATACACTTGTATGATATGGTCCTATTTGTGTATACAATGATATGATTATTTTGTAGTTATGAGTATAATGAATGTATTATTCTTCTTGGTTCATTTTCGTAGATACCAACAAACCTTATAGATCAAGTTTCCATGCAATCAGTGACTTTGTGAATAGAAACTTTGAGGAAGATGAAACAAAAAAAGGAGAAAAAGTATGGTTCATCGATTATCAACTAGAGAAGCAAAAAGAAGGACCATTCTGGCCTGATATCTTTGTCCACAAAAAAGAAGATTAGAAAGATGAGAAAGATCCAGGTAAAAAGAGAGATGATATATGGACTAAGAACCCAAACTCAATCATGAAAATTGTGAGACGGTACCGCCATGAATTTTGTGACACAGGGGGGCATTATATCATGTTTGATACTCCCTAGAAGAACAAGAGAGTGGAAGTAAAGAGTGAACCTGAGGATTTGTTTCTAATTTATGGGATTAAGATGGTGGCAATGGAACTTGAAAAAGGGGAAGATGTAAAAACTGCAGCTAAAAAAAAATACGGTCCGCTGATAAACAGATTGACTCTTAAGAAACGAATTAACTGGGGAAAAAAGATGTGGAGGAGGAAATCGTACGTATCATGAAGCTAAAACCAAAGTCGCGATTGGAGACCGAAAGAAATGTTGAAGACTTAGTGGTGATGTTTACTATGTACTTGTGTATCACGGTCTTTTTTACCCAGGCAAACGGAAGTATGATTAGCAAGAACCAGTATGCACACTTTTTTGAGTCTTTGGATAGGATGAAGAGAACTTGCTGGCCAGTTCATATACATGAGTATCTCATGGCATGCATTAAGAAACATCAGGATTCACCACTTAAAGTTAATGGTTGTGTGCTTTATTTGTTGGTGAGTTTACATGTGCAGACAGTTGTACACCTGATATGTCCATTCACCATTTTAAATAATTCTGTTCATTGTGTTTGTTCCTTTCTCTTACATTTCTAACTATTCACCTATTTGTTAATGCAACATTAGTTTGCTGAACACAACAAAAGCATGAAGCCAAGCAATGAGGAGGGTGTGCCGAGGCTTCTTAGGTGGATCATCAACGATGTCAGTAATACAATCGAGAAAGACCTGAATGGCGCCATGCAAAAACTTTCTTAAAATAGTATATGTACATTGATATACACCTTTAATAAGGTGTACATGATTATACATTGTTGATAGATTTTAAGAAATTTGTCTTGTGTACAACAATGTACACTCTTACAACATGTGTAAAAAATTGTACACCTGTGATCAATGTTGATACTTTGGCATGTTTTTAGATGCAACCAGGATGGGTAAAGGCTTTCACTGATGAAGAGAAATTGCTTTTGGATGAGTACCGGAGGCAGAAACAAGAAAATAACATAGATACAGTGAAGGAAAAGCTGCGCATAACAGATATGCAAAGAAGGAGTTGGATGAGGAGCTTACTGAAGTTCAGGAGAGGCAAGAAAGGCTTCTTAATTACATCGAAGAGAAAAGTATAAAAGTTAATGAAGTTGGTCTAATGAACTTGACAGAAAGAAAAGTGAATGACTTTCGTAATTACACTTTGGATGAAATCTTTAAATTTGCAAAGGAAATACGGCTTGAAACTGAGGCGGATGAGGATGAGGAGCAGGAGGAGGATGACAAGGTTGAGGAGGATGGGGAGGAGCACAAGGAAGATAAGGAGATTGAGGAGGAGGATGACAAGGTTGAGGAGGATGGGTAGGAGCACAAGGAAGATGAGGAGATTGAGGAGGAGGAGGAGGACAATGAAGATTGTGATATGCATGATGATGATGATGATGATGGTGGTGACAATGACAAGGAGGGTAACAATGGTGGTGATATGCATGATGATAATGATGATGATGATGATGATGATGAGCAGGATGGCAAAGGTGGTGATATGCATGGTGCTGACAATGACAAGGAGGGTAACAAGGGTGGTGATATGCATGGTGATGACAATGACAAAGAGGGTAGCAAAGGTGGTGATGACGAGCATGAAATTGAATCTGAAAAGAATGAAGTTCCGTCTGAAACTCCTGAAAAGCGAAGGTATAAGATCACTTTATTAAATGTGGCAGTCATTTCTTTTTATGTGTGTAGATAGTTGTACACCAGTATGCTAAAACTCATACCTTATCTCAAAACTTGAATCTTTTAGCACTCCTCTCATATCGCATTTTTTTTTTCATTTTTTGTATATGTGTACCAAGATGTACACCTTAGTGATTTCTTCTGTGTGTGTACAACGATGTACACTTTTGTAGAACCTAATAAAAAATGCATTTTTCAGCACTTCTCTGCCAGAGACAGCTGAAATTGCTGAAGATCAAGAAGACCAGAATATGATGGATGCCACTCAAACAACTGAAATTGATGAAGCTACGATAATCGCAGCTCAAGCCATATCTCAGCTGGACCCTAAATGCATGTTTCCGGTTGAAGAAGATGTCCTTTTACTCACACAGGGAGAAGATAACTTGTCTGAAACTGTTTTCATAAATCTTGAAAAAGGTTGTTTGCAGAACGGCACCATCTGAAGTGAAGGAAAAGATGGAAATCCTGATCCACGATTGTCCAAGCTTTCAATTGTTTAGCCAATAAGATCCAAAAGAAGATTCGTCGCAAAAATCATTATCCAATGAAGATGTACGAGAAAGGATCATTGCTAAAGCACTGCAGTTCATCCAACAACATGAAGATAAATTTTTTAGTAGTCAAAAAGTAGAAGAGCAGAAGACACCACCAGCAAAGACACGAGCAGGGAAGATGAAGGAAGCTGAGATGTTGAAGACAAAAGCGGCTGGCAAGTTGTCCAAGACACCACAAAAGAGAGTTGCAAAGAAAAAACTAGATCCTAATTTCACTGCCGAGGGTAAAACCAGACAAGTTAGGATGAAAGTTGATCAAAAAGGCAAGGGGGTCAAAGAGAGAGAAGAACCAGGTTATCCTGCACCAATAAAGATAAAGGAAAATGAGTACCATCCTTGTCTCCCACTGCCAGATATTCGTCAATCACCACTATACCATGCCATGGAACCAGGACAAGACAAAAAAAGGGTACATAAATTCTTCGACTATGCAAACATGACGTAAGTTCAGAAAACAATACCTAGAACTATATGAATGATTGAATCTTATTGAAAAAAGGTATGTGTACCACTATGTACACCATGTTAACATTTCCTTTATGATTCTGCAGCTCTGTAGCTTGGGAACTAACAAAACTCGAAGATCCAACAGTCAGGGAACAAATTCTGATCGTGGGAAAAGTACTTCGTGAACTGATGTTCAACAAGTATCTGGACCAAGAGGTACTGCAGTTCTACGTCCATCGACATTGCACATCAATGCTTAGAGATATCTTTCATCATCCAGATGATCAAAAGTACATGAGATGTGAAATAATGAGTCCTGATGCATGTGTAAGTTTCTCAAAAACAAATCAAAAATGTCATATATAGATACTTTAATGATGTGTACATACTAGTACACCTGATTGACATGTCGTGTTCTATGTGTTTGTAGATTTCTTTAGGTGTGGACATAGATATACACCAGTATGCCATATGATTGACACATGCTCTGTTAAGTGTTTGCATGAATGCTTGATTGTTAGATTTTATATAGGTGTGTGCATAGTTGTACACATGTATTATACATCATGAATACATCTATATCATACATATGTTTGATATATAGTAGTGTACATGCTTGTTAGTTTTCTTGTCTGATTTAGGTGTACCTAATTCATTTTATTTTCCAACAAATTATTGATCGCAGTACTATGTGAAGAACAATATCATCAGCGAGGTACAAAAGCTTGTGGTTGATTTCATACGGGACATGCCTGACAATCTGGAAGTCCTTATAATCCCCATCAATCACTCTACAATACAATTGGCAGTAGGAGTTCGTTGGTCGCTTTTGAAGTTTGATTTTGAAGCTGAAGAGTGGAAATGGTAGAACTTGTTGCACTCAAATGAGGACTATAAAGATGATGCACAACAACTGGCAAATGTGGTGCAATTGGAACTCAACAAGGAGAGAGCGTTAAAGGGTGATGCACCTATAGAACCGCACGAAATAAACATCATGAAATGCCCTGCACAAGGAATCAATCCAGACTGCCTCCTGTACAATTGTTACTTTATGAAACGAAGTATGAAGAAGAGAAAGAGTATCGAAAGATATCAACAGAGGGCCGAAGACATTTGTCAGGAAATGGGAGCAAAATTGGTGGCCAAGATGCTAAAAAAAGTCGGAGTGTATGAAAAGGTGTGGGATATAGCAAAGGATGAACAACACAAAGAGTGGCACCTGAGTATGGAAAAGAAACCATTGAAGAGGAAGAAGAGTTTTTAAGCTTCATTATACAAGATCACTTTCTGAATTGCTTTTAGACGTTTTTTATCTTCAGATAACCAATCTTTTTATTAGTATACTTTTCAAATTTCAGTTTGCAATACTATAAAGACCTTGAACTAATCTTTTTATTAGTTTCAATTTAAGACTTATGACTAGTAAAAATACCTTGAATTAATCTTTTTATTAGTTTCAATATGGATGTGTTGAAAGTATACTTGTGTCAGTGCTAAGGTGTATATTACTGGTTAGTAAAAAATTAAGGTGTACATGATTGTGCACATTTACTGACAGAGCAGAGATTTATAATTGTACACTAAGGTGTACATAATGGTACACATGTACTGACAGATTTTTATAATTATCCAGGCCTGCAGAACTGAAAACATAGAACTGAAACACTAAACATAGAATTGAACAAACATTAGCAAAATAAAACATAGAATATTATACAACACTAAAACATAGAATATTACTAAATAAAATAAACAAGTAGCATCCATTGTACATCAAGGTGTACATAATGGTACACATGTAAAAAAGACAGGTAAGAAAACAGAAGTGCACAGGATGGTGTACATAGTGGTACACATGTCCTGGCACTAATTATCCATGCCAAAGAAAAATGAAAAGACATTATCAAAAGTAAAAACCAAACACATAGAATCTTTTGAACAAATCAAACATAGAAAAAAGCATCAAATCATGGGGCAAGTAGCTCTGTTGTGGTGACCAAGGGTGAAGCACTTTGTGCACATCATATGCCTCTTTTGCTTCTCCCAAGTATTCTTAAAACGTTGTGCTCTTCGTCTACCAGGTGGAGGAACATGAAAAGGAACAATAACCCTATCACTAGGATCATAAGACCGCGGCTTGTCATAATTGGGGATTGGCAAGATGATCTCCTGGTATGTATTGTTATACCATTCAGTGGTGAAGTATGGATCAACAAATGAATAAATATCCTCCCTCGTAGCTTGAATGGCAACACAAGCATGTGCACAAGGAAAACCATTTACTCGCCACCTGTGACACGTACAAGTTCCCTCCAACAGATCTACAGAATGAGACCGGGGAGACTTGACTTCATACAATCTTTCCATGGATTCAACAACAATCCAAGTATGACCAATGTCGATGTTTTCTTTTAATATAGCCTCGTATACGGGAGTGAGCCTAGTGTTGAAATTTTCAAGATCTTCTACCCTTTTCTCAGAATTCTTCTTCATAACCTTCAAACTAAGATAACAAAAACACAAAACATAAAATGAAAACATGATATGGAAGAAAAACAGATAAAACATGTGAACAACAATGTACACATTAAGGAAATCCATGTGTACAACAATTTCCTTATATCAGAATCACAGATATAACATGTGTACAAGTATGTACACATCAAGCAAATTCATGTGTACGACAATAAAAAATAAATAAACGAAACACTAAATATAAAACTCATCATATCGCATCGAGAAGAGCAAAACCAGACAACTTTTTGAACTCAAGAATCCAATTATTGAATGACTTAGAAAGAGTTGAAGGGTGAGCAACATATCTGCATACAGGGAAAAATTGTAAATTGTAACATTGCAGTGAATTTTGGATGTTTGAATTTTGTTCCTTAATGTGTGATGTTTGTTTTATTCAATTCGATTCTCTACTGGCTTCATGATTAGGTATCTATGTTTTTGGCAGTTTTAGAGACAATATTATAAGTGGAGGTGAGGCTCGCTAAAATGCTACCTGGATTTTCTTTCTTCTGTTTGGTCCATTTTTAACATGTTCGTTGATTGAATGCAGAATTTGAGATGAGTTGGTACTATGAAATTATGAACAACACAAGTTTCTCATCAAAGATGTTCACATTCTCTTACAGGGGAATTACTAACATTTGTGGAACCTAGATCTGATGTGTTCCAAGCTTCTGTCAGCATAGTTGATGTAGCCGACGAAACATTGTTGGTGTTCTTGCCATTGAATTATATCCATGGTGTTGTTGGGTATTTCCACCTTATGGAGGAAAACTTATATTTATTCTTTGTATTTTGATTTGTCTGCAACTATATCATGTAGAAGAAATGCATACAACTGTGTATAGATAGATGGATATTTGATTGGTAGAAAATTATTGAATGCAAAGGTTAATTTGTTTTTGAATGGATTTGCAAGCGCATCGCGCGTGCGTGTTATACTAGTGATATAGAAGAAAAACAGATAAAACATGTGTACAACAATGTACACATTAAGGAAATCCATGTGTACAACAATTTTCTTATATCAGAATAACAGATATAACATGTGTACAAGTATGCACACATCAAGCAAATCCATGTGTACGACAATAAAAAATAAATGAATGAAACACTAAATATAAAACTCATCGTATCGCATCAAGAAGACCAAAAGCAGACAATTTTTTGAACTCAAGAATCCAGTTATTGAATGACTCAAAAAGAGTTGAAGAGTGAGAAACATATCTGCATACAGGTAAAAATGCATTTGTCCATTTCTCCTTTGGAATAGTCCTGAGATAATTAGAAACATGTCCACATCTAATTGCATGCATGCCCCGCAAAGCTTCTTCAAAGTTAGCTGATGTGTAAGAGTAACCAGCTTTGTAAAACAAATCAATAACGACCTTGAAATTCGCATCACCTGATCCAATAGGGAGATTGCACTTGATGTGGTAAAAGCAATAGCTGTGATATGAATCAGGAAATGAATTTGGAATGCCCTGCAAAAGTCCTTCGTGACGATCACTAAGGAAAATAATCGGACGACGATCGACCACTTGTTTAAGATTATCCAGAAACCAAAACCAATTATCTTTGTTTTCAGTAGACACAGGAGCAAAAGCAAATGGGTAAAAACCATCATTTCCATTGATACATGTTCCAGCCGTCAAAGTACTCCTGAATCTACCAGTAAGGAAAGTAGCGTCCAAGTAAATCATGGGCCTGAGATACCTATAGCTACGCTTGCAAGCACCGAAACAAATGAAAATCCGCTGAAATCTTCTGGTTGCTTGATCAACTTCAAATTTCACAAAGCTATCAGGATTAGTTTGCTCAATGGCTTTGGCATACCAAGTTACATCGTTATACGACTTCTCGTTATCACCAAATTGTTCTTCAAATACGGCTTCTTTCCCTCTACGGGCATGGTGATACTTAATATTGGACCCATAAGTCTTCTTAAAAAGTGACATGATCTGTCTGGGTTTTAAAGTGGGATCACCCTGTATATTGTCAGCGATCAAATGCTTAACTAACTTGGTTGTCACCGCAGGACTCTTCAACCTTAAACCAACACCACAACTACAAAAAAAAAAACTGGAATAAGTAATGTTCACCACAATGTACACCTAATAAGATCTCAAAACCAACAACACATATGCAAAAAGAAAGTACAGACCAAGCAAGAATATGTAATTTACACCACAATGTGCCACCTAAAAAGCCTACAACAAGTAATGTGCACCACAAAGTAAACCTAAAACAAGTCTACATATTAAAGCCTAAAAATAAATAACGTGGATCACAAAAACAAGAATCAGTAACGTGGACTAATATGAACACCACTAACCTGTGAATAACATTAGAATCTTTCAGCACAAACCGAGAAATGTCACCATTCACAGGCCCGAAGTGAATCCTCCAACCACAATCATCTTCTTCGCACTTTGCAGTAAAACGAGTCTTGTCGTTTTTAATAATAAAAATCTTGTGACCAGTAGCCATCTTGTACTTATCAACAACAAGCCTAACAGTTTTAGCACCACCCATAAATTCTCTAGCAATCTTGTCAAAAATATAAACCCATTCATCGACAATCAGAGGCTTGGTTGTGTCCGCATCATGATCGACCACCCTTAGAAGCTTAATACTTTCACTTACACAAGAATTTGCAGTACTAAAACCAGAACTAGTGCTACACCCAGAATTAGAACGAGAAGTATGCTTCGGAATCACATCAACATTCAAATAGATATCTTCATTGTTCATAAGAATAACAACAACAATTAAACTTTGCAGTTGTTTATCACCTTGTACAACAACTACTTGATTAGTATCCATATAGCTCAAACGTATACTCCCGGGAGACAAAGTCCTCCACTGCTTACATGCAAAATGCTTCACTTCATCTACAGTGCTCGAAGTATTAACACGAAAAGCAGAAGAATGCTCACCATGATATAAAACAACATGAATAAACTTCTTAGACATATTTGATACCCCTACATATTACAAAAAAATAATAATAAACATTTGAAGCGTAAAATCAAAATTTCAGATTTGAGTAACCTAAAAGTTAAACAGTGTACAGGAAAGTACACATTTAATCGAAGCCAAAAATCAAATAACCGTAAACCTAAATCAAAAATACTCCATCGATTAATCGAAGATATAAGTTTCAAAATCTTACTAGAACACATAATTGAATAAACCAGAAGCCTACAATCTAATATCAGTTCGATTTCATATCATGCATCATAACACCAAAATAAAAAAAAACAGTAATCAAAATCATTTAACGAAAATCAAAAGCTAAAATATAACAAAAATCAAATCAAAAACATACAAACAACAGATCGAATTCATATCAACAACTCAGAAAATCAAAAAAACTAAATATCAAAAAGAAAATTCACCGACGAAGAAAAAAGAAAACTAACCTGAAGTTGAATTCTGCTGCAGAAACGATCAAATCCAACCTAACCTCTATGAATCTGTTAAATCACCTCTGAAACTTATATCTGGATCGATCTATCTCTGAATCTGTCGTGAATTCAAATCTGAGATAAAAAAAATCAATTTCAAAACACTTCAATAGTAACCCGAAGTTGAATTATGTTGAAGAAACGATTAATTATAACAAATTCTCTTTGAAACTGCTGTTAAATTGCCTCCAAAATTCTTGTCTGACCGACTCCCTGTCTTGAATTCATGTTTGAGATCCAAACAAATCGATTTCAAATCCTGATTATATATACGGAATAGGCTCAAGTGTAGTTAGGGGATATTGGAAGTACATAAAATCGGAACTGTTTCTGCTTTTGGACTAACTCGTCCATATTTGGACTAAAATGTTGGACGCGGGTTTTTTCGGACTAGAGAGTACTAGGCCTGAGATGAGTGGACTGAAGCGTCCCAAGCCCAGTAACTTTGGGACTAAACGTCAATTTCTACATGCCACAAATGCTTAGCGTGGCCATATCGTGATCTATAGACATGCTCATTGACAAACTAAATGTTAACATGGCTAAATGGTGATTTTTGAAAACACACTTTGGATAACGTCGCTTTAGATAGATATAATGGACACGCCAATAACCATGGCGTGGCTGAAAGTATCCCAGTGAACACGCCAATAAATCATGGCGCGGCCACATGATACATTTCTACCATATATACACGCTAAAAAACCAAAGCAAGGCTAAACAAAGTATAAGCTTGGCGTGTCAAAAGCCAGTTTTGTGCTAATGTTCGTTATACATTGGAATTTAGTGATTCTTATATTGTTGGTTTCGTATTTTCATTCACTATAACATGGAGACCTTTCCAAGGTCAGTGTTTATTTTCATTAAAATCTTAGGTTCAAGTCTACTTGGGTGTATATACATACGTATATTTAACAGTCATAAAAATTATTCCTAGGTGTGAACATTTTATTGCAATAGACAGAGAGGTAAAACAAAAAAGATAATTAAGTATTCATTACCAAGCTTTATTAAATTTCTCCATAGATGTTTTCATGTGGTCTTCAATGTTCAGTCCTCAAGGATACCTTTGACTCTACATTTTATTGCCTAAAATGAATCTAGTCCGAAATCGACTTTAGAAGACTAAATAATATGCGTTTTGGCATATAAATTTGACAACTGAGTTGACATATGAACGCCAATGGGTTCAACCGAGAAATGCTCTAACAATCTTCCCCTTCGTCAATCTTAGTGGCAAAAACCTTTTACTTATGGACTTTTAAGAGCATTTTACTCTCATTGCACTATGCTTCTTGATTTCTTGAATCTTCGATGCCCTCGATTATGCATTGGCATATTCGAAGATAAATGCTACTGGAGAGGATTTGAAGGACAAATGTATTGCATTGACATATTTGAATCAACAAATGAAAGGTTTGCGCTTGGACCAGATACACAAGTAAATGATCAAAATCCTAACATTCAATCTAAAAATTTTAAGCCATCGTGTACAACATCACCACAGTCTTTGCAAACCGAATTCAAACGACTTTCTTCTTCAACATTTTGAACTTATGTAAATGATCATGGAATCTCAATTATATTACATGGGTAGGTCACTTATCAAGATCATTCCAACTAGGAGCCTAATGAACAACTACAACTATACCAACTATGATCTGGTTCGTATATGTATTAACAAAATTAACAATGTCCGCAACATTACTAATTAATGAAACTGAATGAACCAATTTAGAGATTTATGGACTATTCAGTTTTCTCTAGCGGTATTAAGCATTCCCCTTATTCATCAACTCTGCAAGAAGGGGCGAAGGCAGCCCAAGTCAACGGGTAGACAATTGCTGCCAAAAATCTCGTCCTGGCTTATGTTTTTCAAGCCCAATATTAAAAATAAAAGAGTTTTTCACCCCAAAGAAGAGTCCAAGTGGAAAAAAATATAAAATTCATTCATTTAAGCAACACATTTACAGGGGTAGCCTCATTAAAGAAATTAGTTTCAAATTCAACAAGAATGATAAGTTCTTGTGGGCAACAAGAGCATATAGAGATAAAAGGGAAACTTGTACAATTTTTAAAACTAATCAGACAAACAACTCTAGAATTACAATAGAGATCAACACCAATCAACTCAATAATTTTACTTCTTTTCTTAGAAGGTTTAAATGGTCTTGTTTGGGAAAAACTAGTTTCTTCCAAATCAAATAACAATTCTACACAAGTTAGGAGAGTTAGGATCATTAAATAACTCATCCATCTCTCGGGGGTTCGCTGGTATGAAAATGCACTAAATGCATCCACTCTTATATGTGAACTATTCTGATCAAGTAACAAGGTAACTGAAAATAACCAAAATCAATAGTACACATTGGTGATATGGTCTTGTTGTTGTTTTTATTAGAGAGAGACGTTGTGATTGTTGATCTTGGGATTGTTCATGTGATTGTTGTTGTAGTTTCTATGACTTATATTGCTGCTGTAATAATAGTGATTTCCGCCTCTTCCATTTTTGAAACCGATGATTTCGTTGCTGCTCCCACTGTAAGTGTTGTTGTGGATGAAAAAGATTTAGGAACCGAAAGAAAAAAACGATTTGTTGGGGATGTAATCTGGTTGAGAAGTTAAAAGTGTAATGACTTCCTTTGAGACAAAGGATACTCACCAAATACTCATCAAAACCATGAATCAAAACCACAAAACAAAAATAAAAACCCACAAAAAACAAGCAGATAAGAACTAGTCAAAAGAAATTAAAAAAAAAAGACAGAAAAAACAAGCAAACATCGTCTCGGGTTTTAAGGTTTTCGTCGAGGTTTCTTTGGGGAGAGGTTGGAGAGGAAACTCATGAAATCAAATATTGAGAGAGTCAAGTGTCCTTTCTTATTCCCACATGTATGCCAAACGCAAAACAGAAATATATATATATATAAGGTTAAAACATATTGATACTCTGATGCTGGCATTCGGTAACTAGCACTTCTTTTCACTTGCATTTTTAGATATCCAATGGACATAGTGGCTGAGAGATTTATATGTAGCTGATAGACGGGCCGAGTTTGAGCAGTTCAAATACACCGAGGATGCCTTCCAGCAGGATCTTAAGCACATTTAGTAGGTATGTTTAACTCACTCCTCATAGTGGTTTTCCTACTAGGTTTAGGTTTACGTTCCCTAACACTTTACAATTATTGGTTACACTTGGGTGCAGAACGCGTACGAAATTTTATGTGTCCCTAAAATTTACAAGGTGTTTTACCATTCAATGATGCATTTCAGTCGGATAAATAGAATGAAACCCTCACATTTATCATCAATGTCTAATAATCTGAGAAGGCGCCCACTAGAAAGGTCATATATTTATATACATTACCATCTACTGAAGATTAATCGGCTTAAAGACAAATTCTATATTCATGAATTCAACTAAGAGAGATGTTAACTTTTTCTATTATTTTCTTCTAAATCTAAACCTTATAACTTATATGACATTGAAATTGTTCTTGTTACAATCACGGTGTTCACTCTTTTAGTTGTGAATGTAACAAATATGGAAGAACAATGCGAATCAGATGAAACCATAAATCAACTAGCTAGCATGCCTCGTGTGAATCGGATGATACCATGAATTAAGTAGCTAACATGTCTCGCGGTAAGTATTTTATTGTTACCGAATGATGTTAGGTATTGTAGTACAATATTCTAGGTGCAATGAAAAAAATGTTATGTATTTTTTCATTTGTCATTCTTTTGAGATCTGGCTCCATCAACGTCTTCAAGCCTTATGCTTTACTTATTTGCAGCTTCCACCGTCTACAAACAACTTAATCCCATGATCATAGTAAAATCGATCAAATAAACCATCACAAAATAACCCATAAATTTTTTTTCGAAAAAGAGGCAAGCCTCTAGATATGTTGATAACACCAATTTAGGAAATCAGAAACTTCACATAAATATTTTAAGATTCTACAAATTGTAGTATCTCTACCAATTCTTGCCTATCAAGTCTATCCTAACATACCTAAAAATAGTTTCATAAGATCTTCTTCTCTCTCGCAGCGGAGAGGAACAAACATTTAGGACCAAAGTGATTTTGTAGCAAAAACTAATATGTGTCACACATCACTAGGTAATAACTGGATCAAATCCAACCAAATGATTATCAGAGCATGCAAAAAACATGAATTAGAGCTTTTGAATTTTAGATTACCAATGTAATCAAGGTAAAAATAACCCGGCTAGTAGTAGCTGTAAACAAAGTGTCTCCAATAGTAACAAAATGTCTCGAGTAGCAGTGGTAATCCGCATAACCCATAGGATCTGAAAATTCTGGACATTTAAACTACCATAGGATTTGTCCTTACATGCCAAATTAGCGCAAGGGTGTATTACAAATTTAGTTGGATTCTGGAGGAGCGTTACGATAATAATAAAAGGCTACAAGTCAAAAATAGACAGAAATCTGTGTTGGACGTGGCTCCTTCTATCTTCTAAATTCTCTAATTCTTTTCTTCTTTAGGTCTTCATTTTCTTGTTCTTTCCTTCAGATGGATTTCGAACAATCAGTCCATGAAATTCAGGCTTATTCTTGAAATTCAGGGACAGATTTTTCGACTTCGTATTACCATTTTACATATATTAGATAGATTTTCTTAAGGTAATCCTTACCTTTTCTTATAAAAGTATCAAAGTTTTTACCTTTTTCTCTCTATAATTTCCATATACTTGATTGTTTATGGTATTAAATTGCATTATTATTCAATCTCTGTTCGTATTTCTGTTCATGTATTCATTTCATGTTCTTAAATAATGAAAATTTTGTTCTGTTATTAATTTTATGCTATTCCATGATTATAGTTTTTTTTTGTTAAATTTTATCTGGTTGAAATTGAGGTAATGATTCGAATTTGGTTGAATATCTGACTTTTCATGCGTGGGTTGTTGTTTTTATAGTAGTTGCTATCAAATTTGCATTTTGAAGGTGTTTGAAATTTCTCTGGGTATGTTTTGGGTAGGTTTTAAGGGATGGATGAAACCAAGAAAACCGAGAAACATCTCATATCCCCCGCTGCTTTTGTGGAAGGGGGAGTACAAGATGCCTGTGATGATGCTTGCAGTATATGTCTAGAAGCCTTCACTGAAAGCGATCCTTCAACGGTTAGTAATTTAATCTTCATTTTGTGTTTTTACGTCCAACTTTGTTATCCATGCAAGTCCCATATGTTGAAAGACTTGGTTGTGCAGTTTTCTTTCTTGTAATAGGTTTTGTATTTCTATTGCGCAGGTGACAACTTGCAAGCACGAGTTCCATCTTCAGTGCATCCTCGAATGGTAAGTAATGACTTGTTTTCTGTTGTGCTCGGTTGGGTAATTGTTTTATTTGTTTTGTTCCCTATGATATATGTCACCCTTGTGGCATCACCTTGTTTTACTCAGGAACTAGGCCTTAGGTTGAAATCAAATTCGGCTTGTCTTTGTTTCTTTGCTAACATGCTGTTTTCACTCTCTCACTTATGTTGTTCCATCGCACATCTCCTCTTAGTACCTGTTCTCTTTTTGCTCAATTCATGTAGGTTTATGTTTGTAGCATGTTTTTATACAAACTGCTGATATGTGGATGTTCTTTTCGAGAATCACCTTGTGTTTTTTTCTTTAGTGTGGGTACCTAAACCTGACTTAGAGCATCTGTTGTCGGATGAATGGAAACAACTTCATTGATCTCTCTCTCTCTCTCTCTCTCTCTCATTATTTCCCCCCTTCTTTATGACCAGAATGATATGTTGGCGCCTTTTCAGAGTGATGTTTTTCTAGTGTGAAATGTTGAGATTTCCCCCCTCTATAAAATACGTCGTCCGTGCTGGATGAAACTTGGGAAACTTTTAATGTAGATTTTGTTTTGCTTGCTAATTATCTACTCACGTGGCTGTGATGTTAACTTATGATTACCTAACTGCCACTAGTCTTATGAATGCTGAAATTATGCCAACAATTGTAACAAACTTGTTGCTTAGGGATGCAGCTTGTGCCGGGTTAGTTTAGAACCATTACGCTCTGCGCACACTACTGTCAGCATAAAAGTTGGGATATGGTAATGCATTATGCTGAAATTTAGGTTTGCTGGAATCAGTACATTCTTAAGCTCCCACACTATAAGATGTGGTTGAGATTTGGTCTGCCCGAGGGAATGACACAGCTTCTTTAGCTTCCTTTTTAAAGAAGAGCCACTTATTTTGTACTTTTGTAAGAATTTAATTGATTAGAGTACTGGAAAAACGAATTGACAAAAATTTCCTCTTGTAGGGCTCAGCGAAGTTCCCAGTGCCCCATGTGTTGGCAAGCCATAAGCCTGAAGGATGCTACCAGGTTCATTGGCTCATTCTTGTTCTCTTGTCTTAGTATTAAACTCATTTTTACCTGTGACTGATTCTGTGAACCTGGCAGCCAGGAACTCTTTACGGCAACAGAGCAGGAGAGAAACTTCCAACTTCGTCCATCCCGAAATGCCACAATATTTCATCATCCCACCTTGCGCAATTTTGACTTACCACATGTCTGTAATTATAATCATCATTTTAAATTTCTCTTGGTAAAATGCAGGATTAGTTGATTGAGAGCATATTGCTATCTTCCCATACATGAATCACAGCTTGTATCTCTCACTGCAGTTATCAGTTGGTGCAAATGATTCCGAACTTGAAGAGCGTATACTTCAGCATTTAGCTGCTGCTGCCGCAATGGGAAGAGCACATCATTTCGCTAGGAGGGAAAGCCAGCGGACATCTTCAAATCAAGGTCATTCACCATACATGTTCTCCCCCAACTCTGACGTTGGTCCAAGTGGTCCTGTTTCTGGCATTACTTCCCAAAGAAGAAGAGAACATGAGCGAAATCCACTAGTAACTGGAGTTAGTCCGTCAGCACCTCTTGTACGGAATGGAGAAGAACCTCCTCAATCTGGATCGATGTTGCCTTCTGTTCGATCTGACCAGATTCCTGGCCAAGCGAGATCTAGCAATTTAGCCTCCAGCCGGCGTCGAACCTCTTTCAGTAATACGTATGCATCATTGATAAAACTTAATTCATATACTGGTTTTGGGGAAATATATCAGTTTCTGGACTAGATGTGTTGATTGGAGCATTTACTTTCTCTCATCATTTTTTGGTGCAGTAGTTCTGCCAGTCGATCTTCCTCGATCAATCGAGATAGGGCTGGACCATCTGATTTCCAATCGTTTTCGGAGTCTCTAAAATCTCGACTCAATTCAGTCTCAATGAGGTACATCTTAACTTCTTGACAGTTCCTCATTTGGGGTTTCTTCTTTTCACCCTATGTTTTTATAATCTTTTCCTTTATTGAAGATACAAAGAGTCGATCTCAAAGGGTACAAGAGGATGGAAGGAAAGGCTATTCTCTAGGAGCAGTTGCATTAAAGATCTTGGTTCAGAAGTTACAAGAGAGGTAAACGCTGGACTTGCTAGCGTATCACGAATGATGGAGCGCCTTGAGACCAGGGAAAACAGTAGATCAACTGATTCCTCGGTATTAAATAACTTGGATATGGAAGATACAGATGTGAGTAACCAAGGAGTTGGGGAAGGTCATGCTAACACCAGCCCTATCAGTGATAGGAATACATCAGTTTCTTGTGCTGCACGTCCTAGTCCAGTTTAAGCTGTCCTCCATACTTCAAAAATGACGCTCTTCACCTTTCATTTTTCAGGTATGTGTTGACGTTGTGCTTGAATTGTTTTGCCACATTTGAGTTGCTGCAGGTTCATAATTTGTTACATTGAACGGTAATCTTAGTATTCACCTTTAATTAGTAAACGTAAAACTATCTTTCTTCTAATTGTTTGGGCTTTTTAGATGCCATCATCAGCATGAGTCTTCTGTACTTAGCTTTGTTATCTAGTACATATATGCTGCTGTATCTCTGAATTTGGTTTGAAAGGTTTCATAATACATTATTTTGTTTGTTTTAGTATTTGTAAGACGTTTTCATGTCGTCATTATGAGAGTTGAATAGCAGGTGGATGGATTATAAGTTTGTTAGTAGCCAGTGAATTGCATTTGATATGCTGAATTGACCTATGATATGACGCATAAACCCTAGTTAGTCTGGAGTACCTACAGTAGTATGATTTTCTATGCGTTATAAGTTTGGTAGTTGCCAGTGAATTGCATTTGATATGCTAAATGGAACTATGATATGATTCATAAACCCTAGTTATTCTAGAGTACCACAGTAGATGGGTTATGTGTGTTTTATGATTTCCTTTGCAAATCATACAGATCAACTTCAACTGAGTTAACGGTTGATGAGAAACTCTCCTTTTACCCTTTCTTTTATCTTTCCTTCTTTAGTCTTTAAGTTTTCCAAGGTGAAGCAAAAAATTTCTTCGATATTTGTTGTTCTTTGTTTAAGTTTCAAAGGTATTGCTTTTCCTCGAGAAATATTTACCTCTTTTTCTGTTGCTTCTTTTTGTGTTGGCAGCTTGGCATGTTACTTGATTATTCATCGTGTATGGTTTGAACAACCATAACCAATTGGACACCTTATTCAAACCAGCTGTGAGAGGAAATAACTAAGAGTAAGATGCCTAATTTAAGCCTCTTGTAATGCCTGCAATGTCTAATTGTGAAATAGCTTATACTCTACAGAATTGTGTGAGAAACCCATTATCATTTGGTTGTGGACTGTAATATTGATCATGTAATATAACCCATTACATGATCAATATTCGTGGTTAGTCAAATATGCTTTGCTTTTTTCGACATAGTAGGAAAATGAATGATGTGGTTTGGTGTCCCATTTCTCTGTTAGAGATATCCAGGTGACTAACAGAACATGTGTGCCGTGCTGTAGGTATCATAGTTCCTGTGAGGGACTTGTCTACTATGTTAATCATAGTGTAGGCATGCAGATTTGATTCTAATAGAAAAATCTTTGCACAGATCATCCAAATCAACCTCAATTTTGTCTCACTGTCTCTAAGATACGTTTTTTTTGTTTCTGATGATCATCATATCTCTTATGAATTGGGAATGAACTTGATATAGTGATTATCATTCTAATCTTTGTGCATAATTTTTTTCATATGTAAAACTCATGCATTTTTATTATGTTTTCATTCATATGAAAAGACTCGAGATTTTACCAAAGACTGACACTGACAAGTAAAGAAGTACCAACTCTTACTCATTCTGGGTTTTATTTTCTTCCAGGTAACTTGTTTTTTGCCAGGTTAACGGAAAGGAGATTCCGAGGGAGTCAACACAGTTCTCGTCATCTTCTCTAAGATGCAGACAAGGGATTTGATTTGAAAAGCATTTTGATAGTTGTGGTCAGATTTGGATTGTATAAATTATGTTTACAAACAAATTAAAAAATCAAAAAAAGAAAAAAAGAAGCTTCCGCCCGATTGAGTCATACATTTGTTTTTCAAGTTTGGTATTTACTTGTAAATTTGTTAATATAATCTGGAATTTGGTTTGGAGTCTGTCTTTCTATGTACATGTGTGTGGTGTATGTATTAATGGCGCAGATCATATCGTGACAATAATTCATGAGCATAAGACATTAAGACCTATCAATTGAGATTAGGTCCACGATTTGTGTCGGGTGGCAGCTGTTCCTAGTGTTGTCATGAACCAACTATTTGCAAGTAAAATGGCAGCACCACCATTTGATCCGACTTTGGTGGGTTTTTTATTTAAATGGTGCAGTTTTATAGTATCAACAAACTCAAAGATATGCTCGTACTTTTGCTTCTTTCAAGTTGCATTGTGCGGTTAGATGTTTGCATCAACACTGGGGTAAATGTTGTTCTCTGAATAATTTCATCATCCCTGTGAGACCATGGAAGGGTGATAACTAGAAATTTTAGAACCACAAAAAGATGAATTATTTGAAGTAGTTGACTTAATAATTGATCAGCTCCATTAGTGGAAAAGTAATTGTTGGGATCCAAAGAATGCACGGAAAGTACTATGCATAATTAACTGGACCCTTCTTCTCTCACTCACTCTCACTGTCGGACACACTATTAAACCAGTAGATTATTTTGTGATTTGTGAGTGTAATTTGTTTTATTAGTCCCAAGGAAAATGCAGATTAAAATCCTAATAGATAAATTAATCAAATTAATTAGCACATCTAGATTAGAAGATCCACATGATCTCTCAATTTTTTCATTGTGACATGAAAATGTCAACCACGAATGTTGTTCAAATACCACTGCATTATGAAGATCAATGGGCAATTATTCACCTCATAAATGTCTTCTTTGCTTCTTCTTTTTCCCCCCTCAATTTGACCAAGTTATTATTGCTTGAAGATCTTTGGAGCAGGTACTACTGAAAGTTTTATTGTAGCTGCCGAGAGCCAGCGGCGCTGCCTGCCTATACTTGGATACTCGAATCTTAGAAAGGTGAAAGTAACTAGAAATGATATGCAAATTTGAGGGATTTCCAATCAATGCATTAAACCTTGGCTTTACAGTTTGTCAGCAATTACTTGCTAGTTTAAAGATTTATTGGTCAGCAAATTAGTTAGCAAATTACTTTCACCTATGTCCTAAGTAAATTGTATTTGCATATTGCATTTGCTTAATTGCTTGCGAATTGGTCGATCCAGGCAAAATGCTCCGCATTTTAAAACTAACTATGAAGACAGGTGACCTTCTTGCTAGGATTGTTGGGAATAACAATTAAAATTGATCAAACAACTAAATAATATAAGAGGCACTTATCTGATTTTTTGTGTCTTCTCCTTTAGTTAACTGTTGATGTCTTGAATATCCTGTTATACACCATAGAAAGAAGAAACTGGTAATGGTGGATTGAGGCGCATGTTCAACATACTGTCCTTAAGATAAGAATGCTCTGCTACACTCCAAAAAAGAATGTTGCTATAGCCCTACTGGACATCTGCCTCCAAGATACAACAATCTCAATAAAGTTTCAAGAGCACAGTCAAACCTTATTCTATCTAGAACTTGGCAGCGGAAAACTCACGAATCGTTAGCACTTAAAACCCTCGTATCAAACATAGAAAAACGAAGAAGAAGTACTCAACACCGGGGGATATGAGAGAGGTTTTTCTATATATATCAAAACCCTAGTGCAAATCCAAATATATATAAGCTAAACTTACCCCATAAAAACAAGAGATAATTTTGGAAGGTCTTTTAATTATTTTGAAAAACCGTTTTATAATAATTTTTTATTCACATAAAACCGTATTTTTCCAACAATCCCCCACATGAATAAAAATACGATAAAACAAGGAAAACAGGAAATATCACGAATAGGCATAGGTGTCCATAAGGTCTTGAACCTTTGCTTAGTGAGAGGTTACCTGAACTACTTATTAGCCAGTGTCCATAAGGTCTTGAACTGTCTAACATTTGGTGTAACTCGCGATAACAACCACACATGATATCTCCAAGGTTGCTGCCAAGCTCCGCCGTTGTGTCCATTTTGGCCCTGGATGTATCTTGTTTCTCAGAATGCTCTAGAGAATTATCTCATATTCTCATAGGAAGCGACCCACTTCCTCATTCAGATAGGTGAGTTCCATCAAGAGTGTTCACTGCTACACCCCACTTCAATCTTAAATTGAAACTATGGAACTCATTAAGACTTATTAAAAGTCATCCTTCACATGCAGTCACACTATCACATCTACACCATAGAGAAGGGACAGAGAATATAATTCTCTGATAGTGTTTACCTTTACCCGCCATAAATTAGTTGTCTCATTCGAAACCTTAATCTTGGGATCTCCAGTCAGCAAGGTTGAGTATCCTTCATGGCAAGTTTATTTTATATGAGCTTAAGTCCCATTCCCCCTCGATGTATAATTACGAACTATCTCTTTAGAAAATCCTTTCGTCAAAGGACCATTAATTTTTCTGTTGACTTCCCTAAGTCTGTGAGGTTCTCTTTTGAATTTACATGTCTACTGAGACCTCTTTTTGACTTCACGAATCAACTAAAATTACTTCATTAAAGAGTATAGTTGTCTTACCGAATTAGCCTTCTCCGAGTATGTCTAGACTTTGTCATTGCTCATTTACTTTAGACTCACATGATGGCCACAGGCTTCGGTCACAGAGGAATATCTTCTAAGAAGCATCTTAGTATCATTCGTCTTCCTCTTATGCTTGAATTAAAGCACACGAACTTTGATTTCTTCAATATACAAGTTCATCTTGTCTGTTTTAAGGACTTCCTTAGACAGACACTCCTTAAGAGGATACACATATAGGCTAAGATTTTTCATAGCCTGAAACAACAACATCTCTTAAGGTCAGTACAATATGTATTACATACACAATTTAAGATGTACCTCAAGTATGACAAGTCATATCGCAAGTCTCTGATCAGATTATCCCACTCTTTTGAGATACTAGTGTATTTGTATACACTTGATATACTGCACATTTACAACACACATTAAACGCATCGAGTTTGACAAAGACCATTTTCTTCAGAATTTCATCTGGTTCCCTTCGATCCTTTATATCATATAAGCCAACTTGCTTTTTTCAGTCAAATCGTAAATATCACATATTTTATAGGTGGTTGTAAAGCATATAAAAAATACTTGTACTATTCAGTAGTACATTCTTTACATCTTCCTCAAGATTAAGGTTAGTGCAATCTATATCACATAATTGAAATAAAAATATATAAATCATGCATTCCAATCTCTGATCCTTCAGTCAGAGCATCCCTGGGATTTCTCAGAATAAACGCGGATATGCAAATATGTTTTACAACACATACTAAACACTTTAGACAGAAACTATTTCCTCAAAATTTCTTTTGGTTACCTATTGATCCTTTAGACCACGTCAACCGCATATTAGTTTCCTGTCAAAATCTTAAACAACACTGAGTTATTAGTAGATGTAAAACATGTTTATGATATCACAAGATATTTCATAATAAAGGCAGTATACAAGATTAGTATCTAAGCTTATACATTTATATGTAAAATAAGGTTGCATCAGGTATACTTCATTTTATCCAAACCTTGTAGTTTGTCCCGCATCTGATTAACCTTTTACGGATACTACCACAACCTCTACTTATGTATCATTACACAGCGACACATACTTAATGCATAAACTAACATGATCTTGCTGAATTATGAAAACATGCTTAGTAATCTCCGTATTACTTATTTTTCTGGACCATGACTACCTGAAATAGTCCATAAACACATATCTATTGTCCAGAACTCACTCTACATGAGCTTATGAAGTCCCAAAATTAATCTAAAGTTCGACTTCAACGATATTCTCTAAGTAAAATCTTAGATATCAACTTCCTCTCTTCTTTAAAAATACAAAAGAGAGCCAAAACAGGGTTTTCCTAGGGAAACATCTAGGTTTCTCTTGTAAGATCGACACATTCTCAAAATCTGTTGACAACAAAATGTTGCTAACTCCAACACCTCCCCTGGATGATGTGGACCAACTAAAAAACATAGATCTTATCCCCCCACATTTAAATACTTCTCTTAAGAATTATTTAAAACTTAGCTCTTGGTTTGAGCAAGTGCAAACCGACAGCAAGTACAAGAATTAAGCATGATTAGATGATGCTCTTCCCCTGTAGTTGAGACTCTCAACACAAATTTAGAACGTTAATGTTCTAAAGAGTATTGTTTAAAAGGAATAAAACGTAAATGGTTTTCAACGAAAGTTACATACACGACTTGTATTTAGGACTTTTAACCTTAAGTTACTTACTCCAAGAAGAGAGTTACACAATCTCAAAATAAACATGCAATCACAGACATATATCTAGATGGGGGTTCATACCTGGAACGAGTTCCATTGTACCTTTGCATGATTATTCTAAAGAATGGGCAAATTAACTTGCTCATTCGACGAGTACCGTAGTACCTTTGCATGATTTTATTGGTGGAGAACACACTTTGATTCGCACAATCTAGTGTTCCTCAGTTCCCGCATCCACCGTCTCATCCTACCTGCAAGTGGGAAAGGATAAGCTGGTCCCACAGCAAGTCCAACTTCATAGTGATGAGGCATCATATACTCCATCAAGGATGATGCCACACCAGGATGTAATATTCCAGGTGCTTGGGGATGATGTTGGTAATGAATTTCAGACTGTTGTTGCTGCATCAGAATGAGATGACTGATCACGTCCCGAAGAAGTCATGATTCTTTCCTTCCATCTCTACCTGTCCTACCAACACGATGGATGTAGTCTTCATAGTGGTTTGGGACATGGAAGTTGATGACCAGTTCAAGCTCCTTCACATCTAATCCCCTAGCAGCAATGCTTGTGGCAATCAATATCTTACTGACATCATTCCTGAAATCTGAAATTTCCGACTCACGATCCATCTGGTTCTTGGCTCCATGAAGTGAGAGGCAAGTATATCCATGGCTTAATAGATTCTTTAACAAAGAATCACATGTAGCTTGCGACTGAACAAAAATCAAAATCTTACCCTTCTCGTACCATTTTCCAAGGAGCTCCAATAACCTTAGCAACCATTCACTCTCTGATCTCACCTCAACCAACTGACTTATATCCTTGTTCACTACGTTCCTTCCTCCTACCTGTATATCGACAGGCTTAGTCAGTATCTGGAGTGTCAGTTGCTCAACTGTACGCGGAAATGTGGCAGAGAAGAGCACAGTCTGGCGATTAGGTCGTGTACTTTGAACAATGTGAGTTATTTGAGGTTCAAAACCCATGTCAAACATTCTATCAGCCTCATCCAAAACAAGATAAGTAACCTTATGAAGGTTTATCATTCTCCCATTATTTTTACATAGAAAGTTGATCATCCTACCCGGAGTACAAATAACAATCTCGGCTCCATTCTTTAAGGCATTGATCTGTTTGTTGGTTTGTGATCCTCCATTAACGGGAACAGACCGGATACCCAGCACTTTAGCAAACTTCATGATATCCTTGTGAATCTGCTGCACTAGTTCTCTAGTAGGCGCAATATTTAGCGCAATTGGCCCATGCAAGATGATATGCTTGTGAATGTACCAGACACGCGATATCTTTCAGCTGACCACAAAAATCAAACACCAGTAAATCAAATGTAAAAACGAAAGAAACATCTCAGATTAACTAAATTATTTAGTAATCCACATAGTGAGTTCAAAGACCAATCAGAAATTCGACTCACGAGCTTTACTGTCCAAAGTGAATAAGAGACACAATTTTTCAATGGAAAAGCATTGTATCCTACCAATTTTTTCAATTTCTCAAAGGCAAGATATCAAACAGTAGATATACAGGACAAAAAGTTTTAGTTTTCACTTCATCAATACACACTTTTGAAAAACGTTTAGATATCTGTCGAACTTCCCATCAATGATGAGGTACTAATTAACCACTGCATATATATAGATACGTGGTGAGGATCTTTTCTTCATAGGTTCAGAATTTCAGATTTAAAAGAAAAATCACAAGACCAGCTCTTCACTAATTAAAATTCTGCAGTTTTAATTGTTATTATGAAAAATTTCTTGTCTTAAGATTGTTGGGGAATAACAATTAAAATTGATCAAACAACTAAATAATATAAGAGGCACTTATCTGATTTTTTGTGTCTTCTCCTTTAGTTAACTGTTGATGTCTTGAACATCCTGCTAAACACCATAGAAAGAAGAAACTGGTAATGGTGGATTGAGGCGCATGTTCAACATACTGTCCTTAAGACAAGAATGCCCTACTACACTCCAAAAAAGGATGTTGCTATAGCCCTACTGGACATCTTCCTCCAAGATACAACAATCTCAATAAAGTTTCAAGAGCACAATCAAACCTTATTCTATCTAGAACTTGGCAGCGGAAAACTCACGAATCGTTAGCACTTGAAACCCTCGTATCAAACATAGAAAAACGAAGAAGAAGTACTCAACACCGGGAAATATGAGAGAGGTTTTTCTATATATATCAAAACCCTAATGCAAATCCAAATATATATAAGCTAAACTTACCCCATAAAAACAAGAGATAATTTTGGAAGGTCTTTTAATTATTTTGAAAAACCGTTTTATAATAACTTTTTATTCACATAAAACCGTATTTTTCCAACACGTGTCTTATGCATGACTAGCTGATCATTTACTAAAGTTCTAACAAAGACAGAGAATGACGATACAAGCTAGAAGGGCCGCATATATATTAGGTATAGTGTGTTTCGTTTCTTTCTGTTTGTATATTATTTTTAATTTTCGAGCGAGATGACCATAACTTGAGTGTATCCATTTCGAAAAAACAATGAAGAAAATGGAAAAAGAGCTATAAAAGTACATTAAAAGAACACAGGGTATTTCAGATGAAAGAACAAAAAACTAAAAATGGGATATGATATGATTGAATTCCTCTTATATAATAATATGACATTGAAACCACTAGTGTATTTCAATTTCTGTCTTTATAGTTTTGAATGTAATTTGGTAGGAGGAGAATGCATATTAGAGGAGATGTATGTTAAGATGTCTATTTATCTACCAAACCCCCAGTTTTAATTAAGTACACACAAATATAGACTCCATGCACCATGCTTTCATGGTTAACAATTAAGCAAATGCAATTCAATGCATTGCCTTGAAAGTTCAAAGAAAGATCCGCAATATATGTATGGTGCACATTGATCTTGTAGTAATTTACAATTATTGCCAACCCTTGCCAGTTAGGACTATACACCAAGAACAAATTTAAGTCTAGTAGGAATCTGTCACTTTGATATTCAGCACCATATAGTTCTGTGACGTATTGATTTAATATACGGAAAATAGGTCATTTGTCCAAATATTTTTAAATCACTGTTCAAATGGACGAGTAAAAAATAGTTTGGGTGAAATGGTCAAAGAAAAAAATAGCAAGGATGAAACTTGATTCATCCTAACTTAAATTTAAAAAATAGCAAGTATGAAACTGGATACATCGCGTGTAAATTAAAAATAAGAAAAAATATTTGAAAATGGGCACGATGAAACTGGTTACATCTTGGCTATTTTTATATTTTTGTCCATTTAAACAGTATCAAAATCTAACTGTCCATTTCATCCAGGAATTATTGATTTTGGTCTTTTAAACCAATTTTGTGTTTAATATATTGGCATCACAACCGAGTGACCGACACAAATGCATGTATGGTTTGCCGAGTCAGTCAGGTAGGCAACTCGGATCACCTGGTTAACTAACGAAAAATGGAAGTCGTTGTTCCTGTAGGAGATATGTCATGGTCTATCAGAAAAGACTGAGACATTTTAGCTTGCTGCTGCTGCTCGCTTTGATGCTGTTGCCGTATACACGAGTGTGTTTACGCGACTCGAAAACTGTCGGTGATCGGTCACTTCTACTGTTTGGTTGAACTAAATAATCACATACACACACTTTTATTGGATTCTCTTTGCTTCTACTTCTCACTTTTACTAATCTTTACTTTACATCTTATCCGAAAGGAAAGGTAATAACACTGACTCTAATACTAATCAACCAGAATCAATCACAGGTCAAAAAATGATTACGTTTACAATTTTCAGATACTACTCATGTTTAAAATCAGCCTATTATTTTAAATCAGCCTACAATGTTTGCAACATTATAATCTATTATCATTGTGTTAATCTTTAACATTATCTTTTTATTAGTTCTTCTAAGCCGGCAATTATACCTGAGAGAGAATTTGATTAAGCGGTACTTCAACTCCAAAGTACTTTTGAATGCTACGTCACGGTATATAATCTTCCACAATATATTAGCATTATTTATTAAAGACCTTCTAAACTCAGCACCTACATTATAATTTAAAAAAACGAAAAATTTGTCCAAAAAAGCTCAATTATAAAAACAAAAAAACAAAAAAAATGACAAAAACAAAAAAAAACTCTAGTCTTCACTCTTGAATAATAAAATCATTGCAACCATATGTTAGGTGTAATAGGTTCAATAATTTATATTAAGGGTGCCGCCTAATAACTACATTAGAAGACCTTCGTTACAATCAAACGGTGAGTTAAAGGCCGGAAATCTTCACCCTACTCTCACGGTAAACTAGCATAATTTCCGGCCGGCCGATTTTACGAATTGTCGGCAAACGAATTTTCTTGGACCACTTAACCAACACTACTACTTTGTGTTGCTGCTGTGACTGTGATGTTTACTCTTTAAGACATGTAGGGTGATCATGCCCACTAGCACTTCAAACTAAAAAGAGTATAGTGAAAGATCAAGTCAAAAAAAGAACCGTGAAAAAGTTTTAAGTAATAATTCGTTTTTAGGTTTTTAGAGCATCCATACCGGGAGATTAAACCCAAATATTTGGTCTTTCGAACAGACGTAGTGAAACGTACTATCGGTCAAATTTTGATCGACGACTAAAACCCAAAATATTTGGTCTGGGACCAAGACTAAACCCAAATATAGTCGAGCGTTGGTATAGTACACGTCCCACACCAGGCGGACGTATAGTACACGTCCCACACCAGGCGGACGTATAGTCTACGCCCCACATCAGGTGTTGGTATAGTCTACGCTCCACATGGGGGTACGCAAAGTCTACGCCCCATTTTTTTTTTTTAAATTTTGTATGGGGCGGTCATTATACCCCCGCCCCATTCTTTACAAATTCAAATTGCATGGGGCGGGCTTAATACCTCCGCCCCATTTTTTCTATTTTTTTTTTTTTTTGAATCTTTCTTATCCGGGCAAACGTATAGTCCCCGTCCCACACCAGGTATTGGTATAGTCCACGCCCCACACCAGGCGAATGTATAGTGTATGTCTGACCAAATTTAGTCTTTTCACCGTAGCGTCACACAACAGACTAAACCCAAAATTTGATCTTTTTTTTTTTCTTTGGTCTTTGGTTGTACTCGCACCACTGCAGTTGCTCTTAGGGTCATAAAAGTAAGAAAATAGTCGTAGAAACCGACACTCATAGGATGAAGAACACTAGTACACCAAAGAACCAAACATCCAGCCTGTCTTGAAAAGCGCAAGAACTGACCTTCTCTGGACTGAAACAGTAGATTCATTCTCTTATTCTCTTTTCTACTCCACGTGTTTCTAATATATATATATATGTATATCAGTTTCTCAACTGTAACTCCTTTTTTTTACCCGCCAGTTTTAGTATTTACTGATCCTAATAATACACAACTTTTGGTGTTTTCTCTTCCTGATTAAGTAATGATCATCATTAAGATAAAAGATCAGTGTAAAGCTAAACTTACCTAAAACCTTCTAGATATTATTATTATTATTATTATTTTTAAGAAGAAGAAGAGAACAATACCTATAAATCACTTCTGATTCTTTCCTCTGCAACTCTTTAATTCCTTGTCTCTCTCCTTCTTCTCTCTGGAAGATTTTTCGTTATGGATTTCCAAATCCATGGCGTTGTTTCTAAAACCATATTCTATGTCTTTACATTCCTCTCTGTTGTAGGAACAATCTATGCAAGTACATTACCAGTAAATTCATCTAGTGGTGTTCAGATTAATTCGAATTCAGTTCTCGTTGCACTTCTAGACTCTCATTACACTGAACTCTCTGAATTGGTTGAGAAAGCGTTGTTGTTACAGACATTAGAAGAAGCTGTAGGTAAACACAATATCACTATATTTGCACCAAGAAATGAAGCATTAGAGAGAGATCTTGATCCTGAATTCAAACGATTCTTGCTCGAACCTGGTAACATCAAATCTCTTCAGAAACTGTTGATGTTTCATATCATCCCTAGTCGAATCGGATCGTCCGAGTGGCCTTCTTCGTCTGTTAAAGAGTCAACTAGGCATCGAACTCTCTCCACTCATGAACATCTCAATTTATTCACGAGGAAAGATTCAACCAAGAAAGTCGATCGTGCCGTGGTAATTCATCCCGATGTTGTAATTCGTCCAGACGGTGTCATTCACGGAATTGAAAGGCTATTAATTCCACGATCCGTACAAGGGGATTTTAACCGTCGTCGGAGTCTACGTTCAATCTCTGCAGTCATACCAGAGGGGGCACCAGAAATTGATCCAAGAACAAACAGGTTGAAGAAAAAAGCAGCACCGGTCCCAGTCGGTTCACCACCTGCTTTACCGATTTCATACGCAATGGCACCAGGTCCATCACTAGCACCAGCTCCAGCACCGGGTCCTGGCGGACCACGCCACCATTTCGATGGGCACAGTCAGGTTAAAGATTTTATTCAAACTCTATTGCATTACGGTGGTTACAATGAAATGGCTGATATTCTCGTGAACTTAACTTCATTAGCAACTGAGATGGGTAAATTAGTATCAGAAGGTTATGTGATTACGGTATTAGCACCTAACGACGAAGCGATGTCGAGATTAACGACAGATCAATTGAGTGAACCTGGTGCACCAGAGCAGATAATGTATTATCACATAATTCCCGAATATCAAACTGAAGAAAGTATGTATAATGCCGTGAGAAGATTTGGGAAAGTAAAATATGATACTTTGAGATTGCCACACAAAGTCGGTGCTCAAGAAGCTGATGGGTCTGTTAAATTTGGTAATGGTGATGAATCCGCTTATCTGTTTGATCCTGATATCTTCACGGATGGTAGAATTTCAGTTCAAGGTATTGACGGAGTCCTATTTCCTCCTGATGATAAAGAAAATCAACCCAAACCTGGAACTGAAAAGACTGTTCAGTCTACCAGTAAAAAGACTTCAGTCAAGCCAAGAAGAGGTACATTATTTCAATTTCTTTCCTTTAACTTTGATTAATTCTGTTTATCGTGTTACAATTTTACTACCAATACGCGACATGATTAAGACAATTTACATTATTAGAATTTTGAGGAGTTAGACGACCGCAAGTTTGATTTTTGTCCGTACCCTAACTATTTTTGACATTATTAACCTGTTTTAGATTGCATTTTTGATAAAATCTGCCTAGGAATTTTCATTAAAACTAAAAACGTGTTTAAGCATCAAGAGACACACATAAGTTAATAAATACAAGTGGGATTCCCTTCCCATTTCCCCACCTTACTATTCCAGCTAATTCCGGTGTTTTGGATTGTCGGTGTGATATATGGTGGTGGTGGTGGTAGGTCATATTTGATATTTGTGAAATGCGCTTCTTTTCTTCTTTTACAGTGGCTTTTGCCTTTAGCTGGTTGTGTTTTCTTTACCAGGTGTCTATCTATAATATGCACGACTTCCCTTTCTACCTGTTTTGCCTATCAAGCATAGTGTGTAATGGGGTTTATCTAAGTTACAACTTATAACCCTAGTTTCTAGTTTTTCTACTAATTATTAAAAAAAAAGTAATGTCTGATTCCTTGTCTCCATATTCAAGTCTCCAAACAGTGTTGTTATTCTTAAAAAACTACTCGTATAATTCATGTGCATGTTAGTATTATTGTATAAGCCACTTGCGCCAAGTTTAAGGGCGGTTTGCACTTTTACAGCTGGTGAACTGGTCCTTTTAAGTCAACTCAACTGATAGTAGTTCTCCCCGACAATGAAATAAGAATAAAAGTCCACTACTAGATTCTTGCCTTGGTTTCTCTGTGTTGCCCTTGATTTAGTCTAGCTAGGATGGCCAGTGATATATTCTGGTTGATCGATATGAGGATGTTTGAAGGACTAAGTTAATTGGCATCAAAAAGGGTGATTAGTTTGCTGGTAAAAAGAAAGATTTTGAGGGTAAAAAGTTACTAGATTATACGGTGAAAAAACAAATAACAGAAATGGAATATATATATATACGGAGAGAAAAAGGACAAAAGGAAAATCCAGGTTGGGAAGGCTGCTAATAATTAGAGAGTAAAAATGATTCTCTGCCGACAAAAACTTTCTAAAATTATAAACTAAACCTTGATTTTAGTTTTAGAATCCTTTCTTACTGACATGATTTTGTTTTTGTTTTTTTCTGGAAATTTATTTACACAAAGAATCAATGGATAAAAATCATAGTACTACTGTAATAGTTATGAACATGCACATAATAATGACATTACAGTACTTTTGTTGGTATAATTCTTCATGAGCTTAATTAATCTTGTTACGTTTATGCAGGGAAATTGCTGGAAGTAGGTTGCGGGATTCTATCGGCATTCGGCACCAACTGCAAGTAAAATCACCAAAAGCAACATTTCTCGAAGAGCAAGAGGTAGAAACGGAACAAACTTTCTTACCTTGATATTTTAACCTTCATATACAGATTACAGAGTAAATCATGTCCATGTTGACCTTGGCTCTTGAGTCCTTGACAAAAAAAAACAAACAAACATTGATGAATAGGAAGAAGACACTAGCACCTAACAGCTTTCTGGACCACTGATTATAAGTTTTCAACAACAAAAAAAAAAATAGACTCAAGAAGAATGGTAGAAACTAGAAAATCTTTAGCATTAAGTTTCACCAAGAATTACACTATCATTTGATGTTCTTTTGATTAAAATATCACTTACTAAGTAATGACGAAATTTCCACTAATTATTTTTATGTATTAATGGACGTATGGTGTTAGGTTTCATCAAAAGATTTAGGGTGATGGTCCCCCAAAATATTGTACCTTCGGTCGTCCTCATGGAGCCTTACTTAATGCAGTTGGTTTAGTGATGGAAACCATTAAATATGTATAGAAAATTAGAAATACATTGGTCTTGATTCGCTGCTGATACTGATATTCTCATTTACTATTGCAGTTGCATTGAAGAATCCAAGATACACTAAAAGCTAGCGAAAAAGAAAAGAGTGTACAGATTGTGTCTTATGAAAATGAAGATTTGCCCACCCACCATCCAACCCGAATAATTGGGTGTTTTAGTGGGGTTTTACGAATTTACATATTTTGGATTTTCACTTTTTGCGTCAATTCTTGTTGTTCTTTTCAGTGACCACTTGTACGTATATATACTATACTACAGTGGGGTGGAGGTAAACATCAATCGACAATTGATAATTGGGAGTGAGGGAGGGAGGGAAAGGAATAGAGATTAGGGTTTTCATTAGTTGTTATTAGTAGTCATGTGGAGGAGGAAATAGTACAACAGCATACCCCATGTTTATTATTTTCACTCATATTTTGTGTGTAGATAAATGGTAATTTATAAGAAATTATTGTGTTCTTACTACTCGTAGAACTGTTTGTGAGAATCTTTAAATTTTCGAGCTGGTTGCTTAGGGTATTCGGGGAAAGAGAGACGGTTTCCTGTGTGTGTGTGAGAGGCTTTTATTTGTTTATTTTGAGTGTGTGCATGCATTTAATCAATAAGGAAGGTGTCAGTCAGTTTTTAGCCAGTTGTTTCACGTGGATTGAAGTTTCTTCTTTCATCCCTGTTGCAATAATTTATGCACAATTAAGTGTCAATAGGAGTTAATGTCCTTAATAACCTAGTTCTAGGCTTGTGGATCACAGAGTATCGGGTTGCTCTGCGTACCATTCTGATTCCGTTGTCTGGTATCTAGCATTCATTTGATGTTTTTCTTTTATGATATGTGGTCTCGATGTAAATAATAGTCTGGTATGGGTTTTAACTGCAAACAATCAATTTTGAACTAACACCAACATTTTTTTTATCAAGGAAAAGAGGTAAAATCATATTTCAAAATGTGCACATTAACTGAGAACTAGTGTTGTCTAGCAGTCTGCTAGTTCTCATTTGATCCTAATCAGAGCTCCGGGAGTTAGACAAGAGATTTTTCCTACTGCTTTGACTATAACTAAAATTATTGAAGACCTACTAAAATTACAGTATCTGTTATTCATAACCAGATTAATAGGTAGTTTTATCTGTTACTGATTATGCACCATGTAGCAATCTCAAAGACTTTCTTTCTATCATACTTCAGGCCAAATTTTGCGCCAACCTTTTAAGCATGCAAACCTCTGATCAGTTTTATCATGTGGCATGAATTTGATTCAAATTCCATTCTGCTACCTAACTCTGTTGCCCAGTTCTAATTTGTTGTTGTTGCTCTTAGTTTCATACTAGCTGGGAGGACTTGACCTAGATTTGAGCCCCTTGCTCCTCTGCATCGACCTGTATGATCATAAAGAATCAACCCCATTCCAAAATTGTTAGTTGCAATATTTAGCATAATTCCTACATTTATTTTCAGGGTGAAAAGCATTGGTTCTTTCCAATTGATTCTTAATTCAATTGTTTTGCTCTCTGCCCCATCTCCTGTGTATTCTACATGCATAGGAATAGTTTTATTTTTTACTATAACAACATTGTGTATGTTTATAAAACTTATAATCTCCTTCGCAGCGCTTCCTGCATTTGGTTTGATGTCCTGAAAAGCCAGGTTGCATCTGGCTTTCCATATATGTCATAAGACAGTGACACATATCTCTAGCCAGCCAAAAAGACCTTTCATTTTTCTTCTATTTGTTAGAAGGTTAAGTGAGCTAATTATGAAAATCAACCCTTTGATTGTAAACTTCATATGGGTCACATTAAAGTTCATGCCAAACATGTTGGACCATAGGGCAATGCATGAAAATGTGAGATAAAGATTCTTTTTGACAATTACAGATTTTGCAGATGCTATGTTTATAATGTAGGGTCCTTCCAACCCTTTCTCCTGTGGGTAAATTTGATTGAGAAGCTTTCCATGTGAACAACTTGATGGATGGGGTGATTTCTAAGTTCCAGATAACCATCCAGTTTTTCTTGTCACTGGTATTTGATTGACTATCATGAGTCAGTTTCTTATATAAGGAATTGACTGTTAACTTGCCATATTTAGTTAGTGGCTATGTGACTTTATCCTGATATCCTGTTTTTAAGCAAGTGTTCAATATTTTGTTAACAACATTATCATTAAACATATTGTGTATGAGAGGCTTATTCCACCGAGTTTTTTGGATAACAAGCACTAGTACACAGAGACCATTTTGCCACGTCAAATTGGCGTGTCCATAGGGGTTTTGTCACGCCACTTCGGTTTGGACTAGGCGTGACTTCTGCTTGCGTGGTTTTAGGTAACATGGCCTGGTTTTAGGTAGCTTATACCCACGCCTGCCATTTGTGTCTATTTCTGCATGAAATAGACACGTCAGAGCCATATAGGCGTTGTTATATAGGGTCCCAAAAACTTAAGTACTGGTACTTTATAGACATACGATTTATTGTTTTGGCGTGGCTATTTGGTTCACTATAGACACGCAAATTTCTTTTGGCGTGGCTATTTGATTCACTATAGACACGCAAATTGCGTTTTGGCGTGCCTATTTGGTTCACTTTAGACACGCAAATTGCTTTTTGGCATAGCCATTGGTTATCCGATAGACACGCCATATAGGTTTAACGTGGTTATATGTTATGTTTTAGCCACGCCAATTTCACTTACTTTCATCCACGTGGCTGCATTAGGAACCGTTGAATACCATCCACATGTAACGTTGTGAACCGTTCATTGGATATCCTATAGACACCCCCCATAGAACATGGCTATATGTGATATTTAGCCACGCCAATTTCCAATTACCTTGGTCCACGTAGCCGTATTACGAATCGTTGGATCTCATTTAAGATGATGCAATATTGACCGTTCAATTATATGCATCCTTCACCGTCCACATGTAATGTTGTGAGCCGTTGATTGGATATCCTATAGACACGCCCCATATAGTGTGGCTATATGTGCTATTTAGCCACGCCAATTTACAATTACCTTGATCCACGTGGCCGTATTAGGAATCGTTGGATCTCATTTAAGATGATGCAAAATTGACCGTTCAATTATATGCATCCTTCACCGTCCACATGTAACGTTGTGAGCCGTTCACTGATTTTCTATAGACACACCCCAAAGAGCGTGGCTATATGTGATATTTAGCCACGCCAATTTACAATTACCTTGATCCACGTAGTCGTATTAGGAATCGTTGGATCTCATTTTAGATGATGCAATATTGACCGTTAAATTATATGCATCCTACGCGTCCACATGTAACGTTATGAGCCGTTCATTGAAGAACCTATAGACACGCCATATAGCATGGTTATATATGATATTTTGCCACCCCAATTTACAATTACCTTCATCCACGTGGTTGTATTAAGTACCATTGGATCTCGTTTAAGATGATGCAATATTGACGTTCAGATGTAACGTTGACCGTCCATATGTAACGTTGGGAGCCGTTCATCGGAGAACCTATAGACACGCCATATAGCGTGGCTTTATATGATATTTAGCCACACCAATTTATATCTGCTTAATGTGTCTTTATGTTATGTTTAGCCACGCCAATTAATCTCGAAGCGTGTATATTATGTGTGTGACGCCTCTAAGCCGTTCAGATATGGCGCATCTAAACCATCCACCTGGCACTATCCAAATTCTCTTATATACTTTATAATTGTGGTTAAATCTGAAATTCATATATGCCAAAAATTCATATTATTATTAATAACACAGTAAAAATGTTGAGCTTTGGTTTAACAATGTGCAAAAAAATAATATTAAAGAGCATTTATCCAAAAATCATCAGTTTTCTTCAACTTTTTTGATGGTGGTGTCTCTGCATGCAATGGATCAGGTTGTGACATTCTCGATGCGCCAAACCTTGTCTTCCTCTGTTGCCCATCTGAAAGTTGGTACGCCTTTTGCACAGTTGGTGCATATAACCTTCTTTGCGCCGTTTTAGTCTTCTGAGAAAGCTTTTGAGAGGCTGCATGCATGACTCTCCGAATGTGGATCGACTGCTAGGTGCTCCTCATTCAGTTTATCACTGTCCAATTTCTTCTCAAAATCTAAAACTGGTTCTGGTTGCTTATGAGGTTTTCCATGTTGTGGAGTTTCCTGCAGCAAGAGATTAAATGTATTATATATATATATATATTCTAAATCCAAGGCGAATTCGTCTGTCATATGAATTCTCAACAAGAGACAGAAAAAAGTCATTTTTCCAACAATGTGATAAAGCCAACTTCACTGAATGCCGCGCCATTTTTCACAACTGACGCCCATAATAAAATCCGTAACCAAATATCAATTTTCTAATTTATGCTGGCATTCATGTTCCATTAGGTGTTAATATATTTCTATCTCGTACTTATTCTTTAATCAAACTGAATACACGATTTATGTAAAACTATTTATATACTTGATTAACAAAGCAAAAGAGCTAAGAAACTAACCTTGTCATCAGAGATGGAACAGTTATCTTTCGGCCATGCCACGAAACCATCTTTAGCTTCCCCTAATAACTTAAACTCACCACTTGGTTCGGTTAACACGAACGACGGAACTATAACCTCTTGAATATTGACAGCATAACAGTTACTAGGAAGATCTTGTCCATGTATTTTCTGGTTAGGCACCATAGGTAAAATACTGCCTCTAGCAACGGCGTTTCCCCTAGATCCATTCCAAAAGTCGTATTTTGCTTTCTGCGGAGATACAGCGTATGAACATCATATAAAAAGAAGATGCTAGAATCAGCAATATAGATTTACGAAGAAAAAAAAATAAAAAAAAAACATACTCCATTAGATGTCTTATCCAGATGTTCTGTCGTAGATGTGCACGACTTCTCTAGAGATATTGAAGGATTTGGTTGAGAATTACTGGTAGAGTTCTGCATAAGATTAGGAGACTGCTTCTTAGATCCATCAGAAGGGTTGCTACGTGAAGGAGACTTCCGCAGAGAAGTAGTTGGTTGTGAATTACTGGTAGGGTTCTGCATAAGATTAAAAGAGTTATTAGTTACTTTTGAAAGTTACACATGTTTCTATTTTTCTAGGTTCTCTAATTTACACTTGGATCGGTGATTCATATAATTGATAGACTGGTTTATGTATATTCGACTTACAAATCAAACAAGCCAAGCAACTAACCTTCTTAGCAGGATCGGTAAACTGAACACCATACTTTGGCCAAGGAATCGCTTTCCCAAAAGTTTTCCCTAATGTTTCCATACCAGCAAATCGTACGGGTAGACAGAAATTCGGTTTTATTACATCATCAATCAGGATTTTGTGGCAATCAACCTCCAACCCATCATTTCCATGTAATTGTTGTTTTCCTGTTAACAGAAAAGCTCTACCTCTAGCAAGGACGTTTTCCTTAGACAGCTCGTCAAAAAGGTTGCACCTTCTACCCTGCGGAAATATATGGCATATGAACATCTTCAAGCGAAAACTTTAAAAAAAATTGAGATTTAAAATGCATGTAAAAATAAAACAGATACCGAAGAAACTGCTTTAGTTGTCGTGATCTCAGATTGGCTCCGACTAGGTGGATCTTTTGATGTCACATCCAGAGTATGTTTCCCTGAATTTTGTTGACTTACCTGCAGCAGTAGAGTAATATTCCATATTCGGGTGACAAATATGCCAAATTCCACCGTGAAAGCGAAGACACGGATGAATAGGTAACAAATATAAGAGTTCTCTAAAATACACCCTAGCATCCGTGATTCATATAGTAGTTGATAGCATATTTCAGACTCATATGGTCTTAAGATCATGTAACTGGTTTAAAACACATACCTTCGGAACTTTTTCAGATATTGCGATACGAGATTGGCTTCCGTTGAGTAGATCCGGTAATTTCACATCCTCAGAATGTTTTGGTTGACTTACCTGCATCAGAAAATTGAAATGAAAGTTGTACCTTGTTTTTGCAGTGAAACCATTTAAGCAAAATGCACAACTGACTCACAATCAAATAGCTAACCACATATCTCGTTCTATAAGGTTCTCTAAAATATACACTAACGTCCGTGATTCATATAGCTGATAACATATTCGTCTCTTATATCAAACAAGATATATATATATATATATATATATATAAAACTGGTTTGTATAAAAACATATCCAATGAGTTAATAAAGCAAACAAGCATAGCAACCAACCTTTTGATCCAAGATGGTTTGATTTGATGGCTAACAAATTTCAGCATCACCAACATCTTTTAAAGTTTTTATCCCAGAAGATGTGCCAAAAGGTAATTTGATGGTTTCATTTAGTACTTCACTAACCATGACGCTATAGCATGTAACCTCACCCGTCATTCCTGACTCCATTTTATAAGATACCTTCTTTGAAGAGTAAGCTCTACCAATGGCAACAATATTGTCCTTTTCTCCAAACCAAAGTTTGCATCCTGTGCCCTGCAGAAACACAAGCCTCATGAGAGATAGTAAATGGAAGATTCAAAATTTAAACGCGTTGGAAAACCATACATCAATGGTAACTTTTTTAGATGACACATTCTTGGATTCCCCAGTGGATGAAGGAGACGAAGACTTCTTTTTTGATACTAAAGATGGTTGGGATTCAGTAGAAACGGTCGGCGTTTTAGTACAAGGAGAGACCCGCTTCGCGGACCCTTTGGTGCTTTCAGATGACTTATGCGGATCGGATTTCCCATGTTTTTTTTTTGAAGTTGCTTAACTGATTCTAGACCTATGTTATTCTTAGATCGATTGGAGGCGTTGATAGGTCCTGCATCCTGTGACTGTAGTTGATCACATTGTTTGAAAAAATCAGATACTGTCTGCCAAATTTTTTTAAAAAAATTACACAATCTAATCAAAACTCGGTTCACTTACCTCTCCTCCAGACTTGCTGATTATGTTGCCCACAATTTTCGCAATGTCGAGGTCCTTGAGATAACAAGTTATCTGTCAATCTCTGATACACATTTTTAGTAGACTCTAATTCTTTCTCCTTAGCTTTCAGCTTTTCACGCAGTTCATCGTTCTCTTTCGAGTGTCTTGGTTTTCTTCCATTTGGAAAGTAAAGGGTTGTCGTCACTCCAAAGCCATCCCCCTTGACACGTCCACCCTTATCCGGGCCGATCGCAACTGTTAGGGCATCCTCGTTATGACCAACCGTTAGAGTTCCCTCTCGAATCATCTTCCACTTCTCTTCCTGTTCAAATAATGTGTTAAATTCTGATTTAAACCTTGCGCAATTACTGTGCACTTACTTTGGTTAAAAACATGAGGACTGTAAAGTTTCTGTTTTCTCACAACTTCATATGTCTTCTTCCTGACAAACTCGTCTGGAACAATTCCGTCTTTGTTTTCGCGTGCTCTTGCCCACATGAATCACCGGTATTCAAGATCTTCTTCGACAACATTTCCGCTTTGGACCTAGTAGTTACCAGAAACAAGTAAGGATTTACATCCGCACAGATATTAACTGTGTAAAACAGAAAACCTATTCCAAGCGTCTAATGTGACAAAATTATAGATTGGTGTAAGAGGACACATCCCTATACCGTTTTAAGTTTCTGCATATATGAGACACGCAACACGACATACAAAACAGAAGTATCTGATATGGCCGGTTTTACTGTGCAGTGTATAATAAATAAGAAAACAAACTTACTAATTTTAGTTTTAATCCCGAGTATCCTCCTCGTCCCGTACGATGTGGGAACTTGGATTGTGATATTTCCTTTTTCCCCCTCTCCGAATTTTTCTTGCAGAGGAAATAAAAATAATTTCATTAGTATGCTGGGATAGACAATAAGAACGAAACACAAAATCAGAAAAAACAATGTGTATTCCATACGTTAAATATAGCCGATTTTAGTACATGATTAAGGTAATTGTCCCAGTTCTCTTGGTCCATTACCATTTCGTACTTTTTGGGGAAAGTTCTTAGTTTGTGCGGCATTTCCAGGAAGGGTTTTACATGATTGTTGTACAATTTCCTTCTGAAGTCCCGCAGCTGAACAGGTAGACGCTTCATGACCACTCGCTTCAGCTCATGGGGCACCTCATAATGAAGCTGCAATAACATCTAATGTATGTTAATCACAGACTCACAGTTAGACAACAAAAACGACGAATTGGTAACCGCATATGCATACCGAAATTTTCTCCCACATATTTTCTTTTGTTGTTGAAGGGACTTCCTTCCAACATAAATGTTTTATGCCAACCATATCACGGACCAAATAGCCTAGGTAACTACTGAATTCAATTCTATGGTTACCAATAAGCCGGAACATTTTGTGAAATTCAATATCCCTTCTTTTGGCATCTTTTTTTCGAGAAGTCTCTATGCAGCTTCAACATTCTTGTCATTCCCCTCTCTTTTATGATCACTTCTGTAGAGTCTTCTTGTTGCGGCTGTTTTTCTGCTTCTGGAGCATTTTCCAATTCTTTTTCTTCTAACACCTCCAAATCATCATTTTCAGAATCTTCTGACTCTGGAAATAACCGAGACAACATATGAAACCATGTGATGTTTAAGTAGAAACAAGTAAGTACAAGGTTTCACACATTACCCGTTAAGTCTTCAAATCTAGCAGTGTGGAGCATATCTCCACCATCATCGCCATCTGATTATACAATGTCATCATGACTCTCATCTAAATCCACCGTTTCTTCATCAGAATCCCCCTCAATATCTGATTCCCTCCATTGGTCGTAATCATCATCTTCTGCCATGAAAAAAAGTTGTGTAGGTACGTGCATCTCAGTTAGGAATTTGATCTTATTTTGGAAAATATTAGCTAAACCTAACAGGATAGGCAACATGTGTTACACCTATTTTCTATTATATGAAAAGAAAACAAACATGAAGTCAGTGATGCATGTAACTTGAGGCTAAAACATCACTGCAACACCAAAATCTCCTCATGATTGTTGTGTTATCCACAAAGCGAAAGGTACCGGTTAAACGGTCTTATATAACTTTTTGTTACAAAAGCCAAGAGCACTAAAGCACCAGATAATGATTATCCATTTTTATCTTGAAGATATAGTCAAATTGGCCAACCAGCAACATGGTATTATTAAAAGTGGCAACTTAAAATACAGACGTTACAGGCTCACCAAGTAACAGAGACTCAAATGATTAAATCTTGAGAAGCCTTGTATATAAATATGATTGACATAACATCGTCGATCAAAGTAGAGTTATTAACTCTCAATCAAAATCCAACCCAAACAATAACAAAAACCCTAGAAAAAAATTAGCATCGTTAAGTTTTTTATTTTTTTTTATTTTGTAAAACCTAACTAACTAGTAAAGCCTAACTAAGTAACATGAAAGAAAGATCCTTACCTAAATCTTATAATAGTTCATGCATGTAACCTAAGCCTAAAATATTATTGTTGTAACAAAATGAAATCACATCTCATCGTACAACCCGTGATTGTCATTAACTTGTTCTTTGATACAGCCGAATAAAAACCCTAATCATGCTTTAACAAGTAAACCTATAAGATCTAACATCCGATTCCATGAGATCAAACAAAAAACCTAACATAAATTTAAAATTCATTCGATAATGGGTTGTAGAAATATTACCAGCAACAAAGATCGAGTTTAAAGAGGTAGATTCCTTGTAAAGATTAGAGGTAGTAATAGAATAAAAACCCTACTCATACTTTAACTAGTAAACCTATAAGAAGTGATAGAATAAAAACCCTAATCATGCTTTAACTAGTAAACCTATAAGATCTAAAATCTGATTCCATGAGGTTGAACAAAAAATCTAACATCAATTTAATATTCATTCGATAATGGGTTGTAGAAATAATACCAACAACAAAGATCGAGTCTGAAGAGGTAGGTTCCTTGTAAATATTAGAGACGATAGTAGTAGAATTATGATTTCATAGAGAGAATGAATAGAGTAATAAAAACTGAAAAAGTAGATCAAACTCATCTATCTTTTTCTTTTTGGAATTTAACCAAACCATCAGGCAGGAATTGTTTTTCTTTTGAAATCATCCCGCCCAGTAAAATCCATTTTCATCACCCACCAAACAAAAGATTTTTGGTGTTTTTCTTTTTTTTTTTATTTCCAAATTTTTGATGTGTAACCAATATGGTTAGTTTCCTTATTTTATGAGAGAATATATCATATACAGTTATGATAAAATTGTTTCCCAATTCGAAATTTTGTTTCCTATCTCTAACCAACTCGAGAAGAGGCTATAGAAAAAAAAAGTATTTTCCTATTTCGAATAATATTTACCTTAATAATTTTAAGCTGGGTTGTCTCCTGTATTATTCTTGGTTTAGGGAGGAAACGTATGAATTATTAGTGGCAGCTATGTAGGAAACGTATTATTCTAATCATACAGTAAGCTAATAAAGATAAATAAACTAAACCCATCCATTTTCATGTTCATCATTTCCAGAAAACATAAAGTTCAACGTGAATGATTCATCACATAAATGTCAACCTATCTATCAGCGTAAAAAGCCTCCATCTAGTGCAGTACTTAAAAAATAAATAAAACCACCACTGAAAACAAAATGGTCATCAAAAACCCTGTTTAAAAAGCAAAGAACTTGTTAGATGAGTCTGGTTTTTTGTCAGATTAGTATGGTTCCTCATTCTCATCCAATTCCACGCAAAGATCATTATCATTAACATCGTCGTATAGAAGTACTTTACTTTCAATAGCACTTTACTTGTTCAAACTCGTATTTTTGTTAAAAAGTATTGGCAAGGAGATAATAAGATCAGACCTAAAGTGATAAATTGATTCTTATCGTTTACAGGGGGGGGGGGAACTGTATTTTTCTACATTCCCTCCGTTCTTTCAGCTAATTATATTTATTTTTCCAAAAGAATGCACACCTCATAAATAAATAAATTTGCAAGAGTATATTGCATTCTGTAAACTCTATGAACTTGTAAATAATTATCTGATTTATTTCATGATTCCAATACCTAAATAATAAAAGAATTCATAAACATCACCTTCTTCTAAATGACAAAATTAGCAAACGAAACAAGAAACAAAAACAACTTTCAAAGCGTCCACAAAATGAAATTGATAAATCAAACCATATCATCAAAAAAAAAACATATCAAATGAACCATCCCCCATCTTCAAACAATTCTTCTTGCAATGCCGAGGTGAACCTGATCACTCCAACCAGCAGGCTTGGGCGCCTTGTCATCCTCAGATTTGTCATTTTCTGCTTCATCAGGCTCCACATGCTTGTTAGGATCATGCTTGTTAACTTTTGGATTATCTGCCATATCCGGAACACCGGGACGATCTTCATCAATAATTTCAATAATAGAAGCAGGAGCATCATCATTTACAGTAGGAACATCAGCATAAGCAGGAACATCAGCATCCTCAACGCTACTGATTACAACGTCCAGAGGAACACCAGGAATAACATCAGCATAAATAGGAACATCATCATTGTCAACACTACTGACAACAGAACTAATTACAGCGTCGAGAGGAACACCAGGAACAGTAGTTATTCCGTCCATAATAATGATAATCCTCAATTTACGAGGACCATCCATCAGTCGAGGACATTTTTGGATCCCCTCTTCAGTTTCATCTCTACAGTCCCTCTTAGCAGAACTCATTTTTTCCTCTTAATACTCTATGTTAATTTTTTCTAGCTTGGTGTAATTTATATATATTTCTAAGGAAAACCCTAATTTCTTAGGTTTTCCATCATTATTTTGAATCACATATTCTTTGGTATTTACATCGAATATTCTATCAATATAAGGAGATATGGATGAATATTTTCATGTTTATCTAATTTCCTTTTTAATCTAATATACATAACGAACATAACAAACTAAAATAAATTATGATCTCATGAGATATATGGAATGAATATTTTCATATTTATCTAATTTCATTTTTAATTTAATTACCTAGGTCGGTTGGGGTGGCCCGACCGGCTGGACCATAGGTGTAACGCAAGAAAAGGAAAAAAACCAAATGTTGGCTAGTTAAACAATGACCCAACATTTAGCGGCAACACTTTCATGTTGATGCACGAAATTGAACATTTCAACATAGAAAAAAATCCAAACACCAAAACAAAAACAAAAAAATACAAGGAAAAAAAAAGCAACATAAATAACCCAAGGAATAAAAATTGTACATTTCAGCATAGAAAAAAATACAAATACCAAAAAAAAAACAAAAGAAAAGAAAACACAACTGCAAGAAAAAAAACTACATAGATAAGCCTAGGAATGTGTTAGTGGCATGGACATCAAGAGTACACGTTTCCGATTGTCCACCAAAAATTTTCAACGACACAGCGCTCCTCATGTGAGGAATAATTGCAACCCTTGTTTCCCACAGTAGTGCCCCCCAAATTTCCGTCCAAGTTCTGGTGAGTGTATTGTAACGCAATAAACACCTATTCTGCCAAAATAAGAGTTCCTTGTTATTTATAAAGGCTATCGGGTTATGAGTCGGCCATTCATCCTATTTAAAGAAAATGCTTATCTCATAATTCCAATTCCATTCCCCGCCAGGTGCCCATGTATGAATATTTTCTTTGGAAATGGGAGCCAAAAATCTATCCGGGGCCGATCAATTCCCTCATGGATGTAGTAAATAAAATGCAAACTCCGAACATGACCATCCCAAGTGATGGGTAAGTATTTATCCAAAATTCACTCCCAGGAATATGATGCGGGGGTGGAAAATGTTGATGGAACGTCTCGGTGTCCAAATTGAAAGATATTATGCCAATATCTTGGTGACAACAATCTATCCAAAAAATACAACCGTGTACGTACACACCTGAACTCCGAAAAGTATAAGGAATCTCCCATGATATGTTCCTTCATCCCCTCTTGTCTCCTAAAGTGTGTATTTGGACTTTACCATCCATGTGAATTCGAACTACCTTGTACTCATTGGTACGTTGACAGTATCCGAAACCCCCAATTACGTTGTATCGTGGATACCACGAAAGTACTTGATCAGTTGCAATTGGGATGCATAGTTGTGGCAGATGGAGGTGGTCACCAGTTTCTGGATTCATAATATATACAGGATCTTGTATGCCGTGGTGTGAAACATAAAAACAAACCAGACCATTGCAAGATCCAACTATTGGGTGCAACATAGTCCAATCATCATGGATTCCATCATTCGGGGCATCATGATTGTTGGCTGTTACGATCGGGATGAAATCTTCCTCTCTATAAAAGAGTTGGGTAACTTTATCTTTCCCCATTCTTGGTGTGACACCAAAAATGAATCCATTTCTTTTGTCCCCAAGGATAGTATTCCATTCTTCGCATACACATTTGCTTGCTAAAACGATTTCTGTAGTTTGGAGGCGCTGAAGTATCTCGGTAGTTAATTCCGACAACATATCCATCACTATTATACTGATGAAACATTATCAAAAATAAAATAAATTAAAATCTTTTAGGATTTTCTATTGTGAATGCTACAAGCAAATACGAGTATAAAGCTTATATATATATAGACATCCAATATACATGTTGGCAAATGGTCGCGTCAGTCTAGGATGTTTTTGGATCCTCTCGTCAATTTCATATCAACAATACCTCTTAATACTCTATGTTAGTTTTTTTCTATGCTTGGTGTAATTTGAAAACTCTAATTTTTTAGGTTTTCCATCATCCTTAAATCACGATTCTTTGGTATTTACACCAAATATTTCAATTTCCATATTACTAAAAAATGAGATATTGTAGCAGTATAATGAGATACAGAATGAATATTTTCATGTTTATCTAATTTCCTTTTTAATCTAATATATACATTCCGAACATAACAAACTAAAATAAATCATGATCTCTTAGGAAATACCCAAATAATTTTTCTACTTTTCGACTAATTACCTAGGTGGGTTGGGGTGGTCCGGACGGTTGGACCATAGGTGTAACGCAAAAAAAGGAAAAAAACCAAAGGTTGTCTAGTTAAACAATGACCCAAACTAAATTGTACATTTCAACATAGAAAATA